>NC_090930.1:909985450-910609840 GCF_040938575.1 Ambystoma mexicanum
TACCATCCAGGACAGTCCTGGTCAATGACCCTGGCACAGTGGATGTTGCTGCACAGGGTCCATTCCAGCGCACCCAGCAGCCACTGACGCAAGTCAGGGCTTCTGTCCTCCTTCCACCTGCCACTCCCTCGGTTCAACCCACCAACGCCACAGCCCATACTGGTTAGGGCGGCATTTGCCAGCCAGGGTCCGGACCACTGTCCAAGAGGAGGAAGCTTGCACCTGCAATAGAGGCTCGGACCCCAGACACAGCTCCTGCCTCTGGCACGTCGAGGAAGAAGCCTTTATGCGTGCAGGAACTGGACATCTTGTGGACTACGTGCGGGACCACAACCATGATATGCTAGTGGGGCCGAATTGTCAAACAACGGCTGCTCATAGTATGTCCCACTGGAAGCAAGTTGCGGATCGTGTGAGTGCATTCAGCATTGAGATGTGCACAGTTCAAGAGTGCAAAAAGCGTTGGGATGACCTCAAACACAGTACTAAGGCGAAGCGTGCCTCTAATTACAACATGACTCTGGTGACTGGCAGTGGGCCACCACCTGATGAGGAAGACCTCAATTTGCACGAGTCAGTCGCTGTGGAGTTCATACCGGCAGGAATGGTCGAAGTAGTGGTAGAGATGCTGGACTTTGATGCCCCATCCAGTGAGTGTTGTTGCATGTTTGTCGAGGCCATGTGTGGTTTGCTTGTGTGATGTGTTGTGCTTGACTGCCACTACATGTCATGTGTACATGGTTCTCATGTGCAAATCATGCAATGCTTCACTGATGTGTGCCTGCTGTGCAGGATGCTGGGCATGTAGAGCAGACAGGGACTGTCCTCATCGCCACACTTGCACCCTACTGACATGCTACTCACCCGGCTGCCCCTCCGGTCCATGTTCCAGCTCACTGGCCCTTCTGCATGTAGCCTGGGGTGTCTTTCCTCTCAGCACTGGGACTATGTCACTGCATGACTGACGTGCATGTGTCTTCTGCCTGCATGCGGGTACTCCACGTAGGCATGCTCCCTTGCCCCTCCACCCCCCTGCACCCCAATTTCACCATAGCACTGGTGTGGATCATGTTGGCATACTGCAATGGCATGTTCAAGGCTCCTGTGTACATGCAAACTTCCACCAGGCAACTTGCCAGACACATACAGCAGGGTACATCCTCTGTCCTTGATGCAGGGTGTCTTACTTGGACTGTGCAGATGGCAGATGTTCTGCAGGGATATGAGTGCCCATGCATGCTCCATGTGCATTCCATGGATGCCCCTATGTGTCCTTGACAGGATGATCATTGTAGTACGTGTCCAGGATGACCTATATTTCATGACATTTGATCATCCATTCCATGCCCACTCTGGCTCAGTTCAGCATCACACACAGGTTTAGGATGTCACAGTCTGTGTGGGGCACAGGCCTCCCCTTGTTTCAGTTCCACTGACTCTGTCCAACTGGTGTAGTGGCTTCTGCACACATGGGTGTACTACTGAGGGTTCATCATGTGTCCTGCTTACTGTCCCATCATCATCTGCTGTGTTGTCAGTTGACTCAGATGATGCAATTGACGCTAGTCAACACTGTCTGCCAATACACAGTTCTCTGGTCACCCTTTCGCTGACATGCAATGCCTCCCTGCATTTTCACTTAGGGGGTGTGGGGTTTGTTTGTAGCCATGCAACCCATTTCATGCACATTGCACGTGATGCCTGAACTTGCCCTTGCACTGCCTTCACGTTTATTGATAGACATCATAATGTACTTGTTCATGTAGATACTGGGTAACATACACATGTTCTGCACTGCATCAACAAATTTCTGAGCCTTGTTACACCCTTCTACATGCCTACTCACTGATGCAATGTCAAAGTCCCCTGGCATGTATGGCCAGTTTGTCATCCCTTCTCTGTCATGAATGCGACAGGCACAGGTGCATCCTGTGACACATGTACTCAGTATTGGAACTCCCTAGTGGTTGTTTAGATGAGTTGATTGGTCAATCTGCGGCCTATACCAACTGTCATAGGGCACTGATTGGATGTAACCTGCCAATCGGGTTGTAATGACTGTGGAGCTTCCTTCACGTGTGTATGTGTGCACTTCCACATACATCAAAGCAAGCAGCGTTACAGCTGCTTGTTTTGGTGTATTGGATGCTGGTCATGTTCACAATACAGGTGTATAGGGAAATGGCTGTTTATGAATGCTTCCACATGTACATATGCAAGCAGCTTCAACGTTGTGTGGAGCAACATTGCGAGTACTCACTTATGTGTTTGTGAAATTGTCCATTTACACATGCGTCTTCCACAGATTTCTTGTTGACTAATATATAGCTGATAGACATTTATGCTGGTGAGATTTCTGCATTGCGCACGTTATGTGGAACTGGCATGATCCCAAAGGTTCACTGTTGTGCAATATGTGTATGCCCAGGCCCACTTAGCTACTATGGTGGGTCCTGGGCGTGGAGATTTCCACAAGGAATGATGTAATAGGGCACATTCATAGCCCAATGTGCTCAATCAGGTCCTGAGGGGTGTTGTGGAGGCCTCATGTCCTGCAGCTCACACGGTACTGGGCGTTATGGTCCCTTATGCCTGGTTGCAGGCACTTGCTTTGCTTGGGACATTCACTATTTCTAAATGGCCCATGCCACCCGGTACGGGCCGAGTTGCAGATAGATGTAGCTATATTGATGATGATGCTTTAGTGATGCATGTCTACATGCATGTTACCTGTTTCATTGTGTGTTTGGATTCACTTGCAGCAGTGGTCAATTTGCAGTTCAGAAATACTTATGGTTTGTTGCATCTCTTAGTTGTCATCTGTGTTTTCTGCCTGTGACATGTGCCTGACAGAGGTGGTGTCTGATGGAGTTCATATACTACATTTTGTACTTGTGTACGCTTTGCTATTTAGACACATCCATTTCTGCTTGTGGGATGTGTTTGCATATCAAGGCCACTGGATGCATGCCAGGTTCTCATTTGTGTGTGACATGTCTGCTTCATGTGTTGGCTGTCTATGTGATGTCTATGTGTGTGTGTGTGTTATGTGCTTCTGACATGTGTACTAATCTTAATTTTTCTCCACTTTTCAGATGATGATGCAATGGAGCCAGAGGATGGTGTTGTCATGCCAGGCACAGGGTTCCTATCACACAAGCATCCCAGCACAAGTGGGGGTCATGGGGTGGTAGACCACGAGAACCCCCTTGTGTTACAGACCATCTTGTCTACGGCTGGCAATGAGTCTAGCCCAGATGATCACTCTGACGACAATGTCGAATTGGATGTGCATCGGGTCCATTCGTCAGGGGTGAGTGATTCAGATGTGGACGCCCCTCTGTCCACGACACCTGCACTGAGGGGCCAGACAGTGGTGGGACCTCCAGCTATGGTGGATCGGGACACAGGATCACCCTCCACTCCAGTTGCTGATGTGCCTGGGGCATCAGGTCAACAGAGGAATGTAGTCCTGCAGCCGCGGGCGGTGCCAACCCAACAAGGAAGTCAGCTCCTTGGGCCCCGCAGCTGTCATGCCCCACAACGCGGTGGCCGCGCGCCACTGGGGTATACTGAGTGGGAGCAAGCCATGGGCAACCATCCAATTCAGAACACCAGGGGGCATCAATTGATAACATCACTCAGAGCATGGAACGTGTGGCCCAATCCATGCTACCCCCTGCTAGGCAGGTGGAACTACAGCAGCGGGTGGCACAGTCTACAGCCCGCTCGCTCAGGCTGGGCATGGCGGCCTCAGACAGGGCATGCCGGGCTGAAATGGTGTCTTTGCGTCAAGCAATTGCTGCTCATGCAGAGGCACCCATGGAGGCCATGAGGGTTGGCTATGAATCCCTCAAATCTACTCTGGCTGTGCTCTTGATGTCCCAGAGGACGCATCAGAGGAGAGGTTGGAGCAGCTAGAGAATACCATCTTGGCTGAGCTACGTGCTTGGCGGGAGGTGTACCAGTTGTCCAGCCAGGCCATGCAGGAAGAACTCTGTGTTATACGTGTTACCTTGCAAGGAAGCATGCGTATCACGCAAGGATCTTCATACTGACCTACGTGTCATCGCCGCACAGAACCAGGCTCACCCGTCCCGCAGACTTGCTGCCAACGAGGGGCAAGCTGCGCCTAGGCATGATCAGGGTACTGTGCCACGTCAACCTTTTCAGCCAGAGGGTGATGAGAAGGAGTTATATCCCACAAAGGTCAGGCTGTGCAGGCATTGAGCCCATGGAGGTTTTTTTTGTCTCAACATCATCGCATGTGGGTGTTGAGGTGCACCCTATACCTCCCCCCTCCTGGGTGCCTTCCCCCCCCGGGTCGTATGTGGCCATTTTTGATTTTTATTGTTAGTTTAGTTAGTTAATATGGTTTTTGATAGTTAGTTTAATTAGATAATATAGGTTTTTTATAGTTAGTTTAATTAGTTAATATAGTTTAAAATTGCTTGTCTATTGTGCATTCATGTGACGGTGTGGTGCTTTGTGGCCTTTGAAAGCATCCACTGTCTGTTCCAGCTGGGCCCTTCAAGCTTGTCTCATGTATGTGTTTGCAGCTTGGGGTCCTGACTCACATAGGCCACTCCTGCTTCCCTTATCCATGGGCTTGCAAGGATGGTTTGGTGTAACAACCATTTACACAAGGGCTTTGGACTTTCGTCATATCTGTGGCCTGTCTGCTGATGTACTACTTGTGTTAACACCCCTATTGGGGATTGAGTAGGTTTTATCCACGGAATGTCTGTAATCAATTTGGGTGAGTACATGATTGATATCTCCATTAATTGATGTGGATTGTGATGTACGTTCTTTTCTTGCCTGTATATGTGCTTGATGCGCTTCATGCTGTAGACAGTAGCCTGCACCCTTTGCCTGTCAAAGTCACACTGATGGTGGGAGGAGTTTGGATGTAGGTCTCTAACATGGCCCAGTGACAGCCAGCATGAAGACACACACAAAGCCTTATTAATATCTTTTATGCCCTTTCTGCAGGAAAATGAGCCTCCAGACTACCTTTGCTAGCAGACACAGGGCCAAGTACTACTGAAACCTGGCCACGTTCGGTGGTGCAGATGTGCGCGCAAGCAGAACCACAGGGCTTGTGCTCAGACGTCCGATAGAAGCAGAGGTGTTTCCAGGAGCCCCAAGCAAGGTGAGCAGCAGAAGGGGCCACACCGCAACCAACCTTCCACCAGGCCACTTGCACATGCATGCTAAGTAGCATCAGTGATGGGGAGCTTGGCCAGGCATTGTTGTAGACAAGTACAGTACAGCTAAGATGCGTTGAGGGACAAATGCCAGGTAGCTTTACAAGTTGTCAGGGGCACACGCAGGGGCAGTCGAACATATCCTCGAGTCCCTCCTGCTCTATAGAAGCTGAGTTATTAGCGCAGTAGCATTCCTAGCCAGAAACTAATACAGCGCACAGGGACACCCAGCGAGGCACAGACTCGTGTGCAGTGCATATCATTTGCATGTGCAAATTGCCACGTGCACTACCTATTGAAATCCACGGTTGCCAGAACACGATTTGTACTGAAGCTGCACCTCGCTATATGCATCTAGCAGCTCACCCAGGGACCATTCTATCATGTGTGATTCTTGACGCATTGGTCTTCCATTTCCCGCGTGCCCACGTGCGCCTGCCTTACTGCTTTGACAGTGTATGAACCATCACGGGGGCAAGCTAATGTATATATACAAAGCAGCAGACAAGAGTGTTTGTTTGTAGAGAAGTCACTTACTTTGGGGCATGAATGGTGTTGTGTGTGTGTGTTATAAACACACACAGATTAGTAACTCACGCTCTCTTTGCAGCATTGAACTGCTCCTGTTACCGGACCTGTGAGTGTGTAGGCAGGAGGCCAGCACTCACCCAGAGATAAGTCTCTCTTTGGCTTGCATTTGACTCATTTGGTACAATGTGCATGATGAACATGGTTTCTCCGATTGAGTATGTGTTATTGTCAATAGTTGCATTTTGTATTTTGCCTACTTTCCCTTGCCAATCCAACTCCCCTCTCTTGCCCCTCTTTCCGGTTATCCTGTATACCAATGTATGTCCAAACAACAGATCCCTGACCCACTTTCCCCGCCGGGGTCTCGGAGGCCTGTGTAAGTTTGAGACTGAAAATGGTACCCATCCTGTTGAACCATTGTTGAACTGTGCTACCTTGGTTGTTCTATCATTCTGCTTGGACATATGCTTGGACATTTTCTGCTACTTCAAGTCATCTACTGGAGTCTCTTCCAGGGTTTTATGGTACCTACAGGCTTTTTCCCTGGTTTGGGGGATTGGCTCCTTAGAGTTCTCCGCAATTTGGTATTTTTACCAGTCAAGGTGGCCTCTGAGGAGGCTGGACCCTATTTACATGCAAGGTGGAACATGGAGACCAAGGGGTATCGTGATCCTGTAGCCAGGTAGACTTGAAGAAGGATACATACCCCAGACACAGTTGTTCAGAAGGTCATGATGATGTGTAAATGATGGAGGGCCTTTTGTTGTTGGACAGTTGGCTTGGGCTACAGTGTTTGGGCACTCTGACATTGTAATTGTGGGGTCTATGTACATGATGTGTTCTGCTGGTCAATGCCTGTTCCTGTGTTGTGTTTACTTTTCAGGTGTAAGGGGATTGGTGTGGTTTGACATGCTAGGGTGTACACATGGGCAATGTTCACATGTGATGTGTACAGGACACTGAGGGTCACTTGATTTCACATGCATATATTGAGTGCATGTCCCTACTGACACACACAGTTGCACAATGCTCCACCACACGTACAACCACCCTTCCATGCCCACAGGTGCACACAGATTGCCTTCTTGGGCATGCTGTGTCCCTGCAGCACATGATCAATTACCATTTGGGGATCCTGTACATTCGTCAATGGGTTATTTATTTTGTTTGTCTTTTTCATGTGATGCTCAAGGTGTATCCCCAACACAATGGCTGCTCACTGTGCTGTGTGCTGAGCAGTGTGTTGCAGGAGACACACATAGCACACGGGTTCAGGAGTAGCGATTTTGCCTTGCCCTATGTGCTTGTGAACAGGCATTCAGTGTTGTGTTCATGCTACCACTGGTGGAAAACATTTGTGTATGACTTGGTATGTGTGGGAGGTTGTTGGTCAGTCATTTCATCTGATTCCATGACAGGCGTCATTGTCTCGGGCCACTTTCCATTTATCATATGTCACTTTGTATCTTATTGGTAATGTGTTGGGCTTTTGCTATTGCATGCCATGTCATGGTATGGCAGACAAGGTTGATGTGGGTTGGGAGGGTTTGGTTGACATACCAGGGATTGCCATGTCCTGTTTTGCAGGGGGTGCGATACACACCTTGCATGTGTTCCTTTTGGTCACACGGGATTGGTTATGTTTAAGTAGCTAGGGATGCACACAATGTAGCACTTCCATGGCAACATTCTCAGGGTGGGAAGGTGATAATGGTTGTGATTAGTTGGGTTTGTGTATTTGTCTGTGTGTGACATGCATGCATGTGCACAGGCATTTGTACTCACCAAGGAGCAATGTGTTGCCATGCTTCCCCGCTTCCAGGGCTCGGCTCAAGGCAGACATTCTGTACATGAAACTGTCATGGGTAGAGCCAGGGTAGTTTGCATAGACAGAGGTGATGATTCCCTTGGCATCCCATACAACCTGCACGTTGATGGAATGCCAGTGCTTGCAGTTTCGATAGATGTGCTCAGTGGCCGTAGGTGGACGTAGGGCCACATGGGTGCAATCTATGGCACCAAGCACTTTGGGGAAGTGTGCCACCCTGTAAAAGTCCTGGACCACGGCCCACATTTCTGTGGGTGTTCTGGGCATGTATATGTGCCTGCGGACTGAGGGGCACGCAGTCATGATTGCCAACACCTGGTGTAGGCAGCGTGACTGCGTGGCCTGTGAGACCCCCCCAATATGGCAGTTGTCCGCTGAAATGACACAGTGGCCAAAAATTGCAGGACATTGAGCACCTTCTCCAAGGGGCTCAATGCTTGGGAGCACAGGGGTCCTCTTCCCACTCCCTGACCAGGTCTAGGATGATATGAGGTGGAAACCTATACCTGCCATAGACCTGGTTGCTAGGCATCCCAAAAAAGCTGGGCCGGGGAAAAAAATGCGTGGCCTGGCTATTCTCCTCCTCCTACGGTGTCCCACGATCAGTGCTGCGACAAATGTGGCATTCACCGTAGCTGTATATACATGTTTGCGCGCACTTTTATACTGCGCGCGGGACGCTTCTGCCTGCCTTCGTGTGGCGGACGTGTTGACACCTGTGCACGTCTTTTAGCGTGCGCGGGTTTCCGTATTCGGTTCCATGAATACGTGTTGTTCGCGTGCGTGTGGGCATTCCGTGTATTTCCCTGCACTACTTCCCCAGTCACGCCTTCTTTTTTACGCGTTGTTCCCCATTCCGTGTGTTACGCCTTGTGTCCCGCCTACTTTTTGGTGTGTGTGCCGACGTTGAGCGCTTTCCCTGTGTGTGTCGCGCACGGCGTTCGGGATGTTGCTGTGACGTGTGCGCCCGTGCGTGCCACGCTCGAATTTGGCGCACATCCCGCAGTGAACATGCGCATGCCCTTCCATGAATCGTGCATGTGTGCTTGCCTTTTCACGCTTGTGCCGGCTGGCGCCAAGATTTTTGGCGCTCATTTGTTTCATGAATCGGCTCCTAAATCTCTACAATTCACATTTAATGGATTAATTATAATTAAGTCCAAAATTAGCCTTCCTTAATGCTTTTATGTTATGTGCTATGCAAGTCACTGCATAGATTCTATCATTGTATTAGTATGGTTTAGTGTATAGATTTTATCTGTATTGTAGTCTAAAACAAGACATCTATATCTGACCTTGTAAAACCACACTGATGTTTTAAGTTGTTTGATTTTTAGAACATAATCTTTTCAAGCTACTACTTTTTTTATCTTATATTGTAACTGAACAACTCCAAAATCTGTAAAACATGTGCTATGCTGGAGCATCATCTGGGAAAAATTGTGGCTACCATGTACTAGAAAGTAATCTTGATGTCGTTCTGTGTAACTCCTTTTCTTCTTTTTTCTTTATTTGTACATTGTGCAACTTTAATTTTAAGACTCTTTGAGTATAGATTTCATTACTTTCCCAGTCACCATGTGAATTGCTTTTGTACTGTAAAAATCAAATGTGTAATCATGTGACCACAAACGTCATGTCGCAATGTAGAATTCTAAATTGAAAAAGTTGTTATGTAACAGCTAAAACAAATAAATACAAAAATGAAATAAAAAAAACATTTAAGCAGATCATACCAGTTGTGTTTGTGAATGCTCAGCCTTCAAAGAAATTTTATAAATTATCCTGACAGCACCTACAGTGTCTCAGGTATAAGGCAAGAATTGGACCACTCCTTAAGAATGATTCAATTCACCATAAACACATAGTAAGATAAACAAGAATGCCTAATGAACTTACTGGAAGTACTAGAAACAAAGAATATTCATATACATGATGGCTTCAGATTTCATAAATGTGGAAACATACATTCACTCTCTGCAACCATGTTTCACAAGAGCACATCCCTAATGAGCGATGTGTGTATGTATCCGTGCCAAATTGTTAATCCATTCCTTTTCAGCAGTTTCTACAGCATTCATATCATGACATATTCTGCCCTTTTTGCAATTTAGACCATTGATCCAGCATACACATAGATTAATATGGCCAATATGTCATACTATTGATTTTAAGGTTTGTTTGTTTATTTATTTATAATGCACACCAGACCTGAAGGTATTAGGGCGCAAAAAGCAAAAGAGGATTGTTCAGCTTAGTTATATTGCTGTGCGTTACAATACAAAGCATTAATGACAGTACAGGCAAATATCATACAAGTAGGCAAGTAGTGGCTAGAGATAACAGATAGCAATTATATACGGTAATAGTGGTAAGAGGTCAGATGTCATGTTCTTTAATCCAAAGGATAAGGTTGGATCTCAAACGTACTGTTCTAAAAATAACTGTAAGCTCAATAGCTTTACACACGGCCAAGTATCTCTTGGCAAGCAAACCTTCACAACAGTAGGCATAATATACCACACTGATGCCACAACCACTTCAGAACACAATACTGCATTTGTGACGAAAATAACTGGTTGTTTTGAATGGAACAACACTTGCATTACTCAAAACATAGGTTACCACCAAATCTAACACATGCCTACTTAATATTCTTTAATCCAGAATTCACTCATTAAAGTACTTTGAAAATTCTTAATGACTACAATACACAGTTAGAATATGCCAATGGGTATCTAGCTACTTTAATTATACTATAATACAACCATAGTAGTACAATAGTACTTGAAAAATCCAATACTGTTTAAATACGCCAATGGGTATCTAACAATTTCAAACACACACATAGATTGTGTAACAGGTAAAGTTTAAAACCATGCAAATTCGCCATAGGGTATGCTCTACTTTAGGGCTGTGGGGTGGTTGCTTATTGCGTGTAGAGGTATGTTGGAGCTTGTAGGTTTCCTATACAGTTCAGTCACCAGTTCACCTTGTGCCACAGTCACAAGAATATCTAGGAAGACGATAGCAGTCTTGCTGTGGCATTCAGTGAACTGCAGATTAATTTCATTCACATTCAGTGACTTGACAAACTCAAACCATTCAATGATCGATCCATCCCAGATAATAAATAAGTCATCTATATATTGTAACCAAAGTACCACTTTATCTGTATAGTGACTATTTGTCAGGCTCCATACTGCAAACGTCTCCCACCAGCCCATAGTTAGATTGGCATATAGAGGGGTGAAGGTCGTCCTCATTGCTTACCCTGCAACTATGTGTAAAAATTATTGTTGAACAGAAAACTATTGTTTGTCAAACAAAGACTGGTCATCTCTAAAATCATCTGCCCATGTTGTAAGTAGTTGAGTGATCTGGTTTCTAAGAAATACTTTCATGATTTCAAACCATCTGTATGTTTGATTGATATGTAAAGAGAGACCACATCGTGTGTTGTTAGCAAGTACATTTTTTCCCATGGAATTCCGTCGATTTTACTAAAGGAAGTCCTTAGTGTCTCTCAAATACGACGGTAAACTGGTGGCAAATTTTACTAAAGTTTCATCCACTAGTTTAGAAACATTTTCAAAAAGTGCTCCACAGAGTGTGACTATAGGACTCCCAGGTGGTCTGGTTTTGTTTTTATGAACCTTGGGCAATAAGTAGATAGTGGGCATCACGGGGAATTTGGGGTGGAAATATCTGCACATGTCATCATCAAGTAGGCCTCTCTTTCCATTCAGTCAATAACTTGAATAGTTTGTTTTTCATTTCCGCTGTGGGTTCTGTGTCCAATACCTTATAGCATTCTGTGTCTCTGAGCTGTCTATTGGCTTCATTGATGTAATCTTGCCGGATCATGATGACTAGGTGGGTACCTTTGTCTGATGGTTTGATTACATAGTCTTCCAATCTACATATATTGGACAAGATCTCCTGCTCACGGCGAGTAAGATTGTCCTTAGTATCAATCTTGATTCTTCTAAATTTCTTTAGATCGCTAATAACCAAATCTTATAGTCCTCGATGTGCCCCCCTGGATTAAACATGGGATTAAAACATGACTTAAGATTCAATTTACTTTTGCTAGACCAATCAGTCTGTATATTCACAAGATCCCATTGTGGGTCACTTATATCTTCATTATCTTGCCATTCGGATTCTAGATGGATGAGATCTCGTAATATAGGTATATCCTCTATCACCAAAGGGGTATACCCCCTCAAAGGTTCTTCCATATTTGGCTTTGGTGGATTGATGGCAAAGAATTTCGTCAGGCGTATTTTACGCATGTATCTGTTGAAATCTATTCTAGTTTCTGCATAGTTGTAGGGAGAGGAGGGGCAGAAATTTAGTCCCAATTTAAGTATTTTTTGTTCTTCAAAGGAGAAATCTCATGATGTTAGGTTAATAATGGACATATCTGATAACTTGCTTTGTATTTTCATAGATGTTTTGTTTGTTTGTTTGTGCATTTATATAGCGCTACGAACCCTCAGATAACTGAGCGCTGCGTATTTCCCACAGTGTGTGGTGCTCATTTATCGACCTCGGAAGGATGAAAGGCTGAGTTTGGCCCTGCCGGGATTCGAACCTGCATCAGTAGGCTCTGCACGGATGTCAAAGCGAGCGCTCTACTCGCTGTGCTATCTGACCTATCTTGTCCCAGAGCGTGTTTGCCTTTCTGTCTTGTCCATTGCTGCGATGTCTGTAGCAGTCGCCCCTCCTTGTTTTCTTGTTCCTCTTGATCTGGTGGATTTTCCCCCGTCCTCTCCCCCTTGTTTTTCTGCTGTTGTTGTTGCTTCTGCCATCCATTCCGAAATGTCTCATCTCTTCTAAAAAATGCAATTTTCTCTGGGGCTGTTCATTTTCACTTTCTGTGGTCTCTATACCTGAGGATGATGGTTCACTGGGTATATACCACTTTCAGGATTCGATGTTTGTATGGGGAGTTAGTGTCTTAGGGTATCAAACCTTTTGGCAAATGTAAGCACCCTCCCCTTTTTATAATCATCCTTGTCCCGCAAAAACTTCTGCTGTTTCCTCAGCTTAATTTCTTCCTCATATTTTTTATACCCTCTTCCATGTTTGTACGAATGGCTTTACCTTCTTCACTTTGATTGATGGTCTTAACTGATCTTCAAACTCTTGTATTTTAGATAATATTTTCTGTCGATCAATTTTTGCATATTTTATTAGGATGTTAAGGAATGTCACTGAGCAAGTGTTGCTTGATTCTCCCCATTCTTCTAACATTGCAGGGTCCTGTTCTTCGAATGTAGGTGTTGTGAGTATTCGTAGGCCTCTGGGGATGCGTCCTACGTCAATGTAGTTTTGCAAAGAATATTCTTCCCACCATTTACTGATTTCACGTCTTTGTAACTTCTCTAGTTCTCTGAGAATCTCACTTCATTGTTAGACTGGACATCTGGCAGTTTATTGCTTGGCTTATTAGTAGTAGTGTAGGTTTTCTTTTCACAGAATAAAAACACTGCTTGCTCCTTACGTGCACTTTCTTTGTCCATTTGTGTTGACATGTTGATAACTGGAAATGCCTGGGTTCTGCTGCTTGACTAACTTGAAAAATAATTTTCACTTTCTATGCAAAGTTCCAAGTAGCCATGTACTTAAGAAACTATCTTTAAACGGATAGCCAGAAAAAGTGAAGCTCAATTTGGTAAAAAACACAGTAACCTTTGCAAACAACTGTGGACTCACCAGAACGGATAGACGCGCCTCCACCCGCCGATGGTAATGGCTCCCCCAACCGCATGTATGGCGAGTCCTTCAGTGGATGAAGGGACTGTCGTTTCGCAATGCAGTAATGGCTCTGGGCTGTCCGGAGCATATGTCAATGGCTCCTATATGAAAAAAGGCGGATGCCACGCTGTGCTGCAATTCAAAGGCAGGTGCACCTTCCAATGCCGTTTTTCCCTCGGAGTGCAGATAAGAGAAAAACTTTATACCTTGGTACAAAGTGTGTGGACTGCACTCCAAAAATTAGTCCAGAGAAAGTAGTCCGCTCAAAACATTAAGCCAAAACACCAGTTGTTGCCGAGCAATCAAATATTCCTTTATTTAATACAATGTCATGGACAAAATTGAAAAAACACGAAAACGACGCGTTTCGTGGTAAACACACCACTTGATCATGTTTAGGGTGTGAACAGAAGAGAAGGACTTTTTAACTGGCATACTCTCTATGGTTTTATATATATATATATATATATATACATATATAAAAGTGCGGCGATATCCGCCCTATTGTTAAGGTGAGTCGGAGACACATAGGAACCCATCAACATTCTATTGTTAATAACTTTTGATTCGAGTAACAGATGTGTCCAAAATGTCGAAAGTGATTAAAAGTCTGCGCCCCCTCGCCCTCAGAATACACATTTCGGAAAAGATTTGTTCAAAAATCCAAAAGTTATTAAGCATAAACAATATTTTTTTTTCTCCAAAAGAGCAGCCTATTTCCATTCATTTTCCCGTAGACAAAGAAGGTACATTTCTGCCAAAGCACACATCCCAGACCTCTGGATGGATTTGGATCAGGTCTGAAACAACTTGGCCATGAAGCGTTGACTCGCACGCCATGTGTGGTTTGGTAGTTATATCTCCCATGGTGCATTGCAGGATCATGGTTTTCAGAAATGAAACGGCCGCAATCTTGTTTTTCTCTCGATGCTAGAGATATTCGAGGATATAGCCGAGGTTATGGGAAAATGAAAGGCAGTAAAAAGATATTTTCAGGTCAAAAACATACAAATGCCATCAAGGTAGAGGTGGGGGGATGACTAGAAAGCAATGAGTAAAATTTGGGCTTTGGAGGGGGTCCAGGGACTGAGTTTGCAACACAAAGCTTCCTGTAGCCTCGGCTATAGCCGACATCTGAAATGCATCACAGAAGCAGCGTGTGCTCTGGGGTGAAAGGCGGAGAGCAGGGCAGGTGAGGAGGCCGTCTGGGGAGATGGCACAGATGAGGGGGAACTTGGTCATGGCCTGAACGGTAGCATTTCTTTTTTCCTGACTGTTTTGCTATATCTGAGGTTACAAAGGACTACAGATTGCTGCCCGTATGTGTAGTTCGGTACCAGGGTTACATTTTTAAATTGTATTTTTTTTAAGAAATTTTTATAACTATAGTGACGTTGGGGGTGAAAAATCACTTGCCAGGGGCAGTGACTCAATTGCCATCCAGGTCTTCCATTCCTGCAGTAACCAGGAAAGACTCTGCTCAGCTTCAAAGTGAGAAACAGGCAGGCCTCCTCGGGCCATTTTGCCTGGTAAATGAGCCAAACTTACAAGAATACTTAGAGGAATGGGCCAGCCCTTTTTTGCTTTGAAGCTAAGCAAGATCACCCCTCCTTTGAAGCTAAGCAGGGTCAGTCCTGGTTATTGCATGGATGGGCATCTGAATTATTAACCGTTTTTTAAACCATGCTATTGTCAGTCCTTAAAGGTTTTGCACTCCGAGATAATGTGTTGCCTTTTGCTGAATTGCATTCTGTTATTTGTAGTCTCCCAGTTAATTTTTAAAAAAAAAACAGTTATTTTTACAGCAACATTGGGGTTCCCATCCCTGCAGTAAATGGAACAAACCCAGTTTACCTTCAAAGTGAGGAAGGGGGTCAGCCCACTAAGGCCACATTGCCTAATATATGGGCCTTCCCTCAGAAGAGCACATTTAATTTAATTAAAAGAAAAACAACGCAAGTGGGAGGTGGCAAGGTTTGTTCCAGTGCAGTCCTATGATCTTATTTCGCATGAGGGCATTTAGACGTGGCTGCAATGTCAGCCATGTCCAAACATCCATTGCACCAAAATAATGGCACCGGAATGGCTTTCATGCCGAAATGGGTGCTGCGGCCGAATGCCCGTGCCAAATCAACTAGCTCCAAAATGATGGAACGGAAAAGGGGTGTACCGCTTGGAGAACGCTACTTAATCAAAGTGTGTGCTCCATGGAAAATCATTTAATCTCACTGCACATTGCCTAAAAACATTGTGAGTTCTCAAAGTTTTAAATATCTCATGACACACCAAATCCGCATTATTTATTTTAAAACTGTGTTACTCTCAGTCCTTGAAAGTTTTGCATTCAGAGACAATTTGTTTGTCTTTTGCTAAATTGCATTCTGGTATTTGTAGTCTCACAGTCCAGATGGGGGGAATAATGCCACAAATGTACACTTTTTGCCTGACATAGTTCTTTAAGTGTTTATATATTTGAGTGACACTATGGTTTGTGTAATTTTCAAGTTAGCTTTATAAAGCAGAGTATTGTTGAAAGCCAGACATGGGGGTGAGGAGGGGAAATGATGAGAGCGCAAGTAAGTCATGAGTATTTGCCCATGATGTGGCAAGAGTGTTTGGAATCCTGGACACTTGCACAGTTATTTTCCCCTAATTGTGGCTGTTCCCAGTTCAGACGCTTACTCACAAGACCACAAGCACTTGTTTCATATTAGGATTTTGTTTTTCATGGAACATTTCACTACAGACTACTGGGTTTAAAAGGTGAGCACCTTTTATACTATGCCAGCATATTTTTTAAAAAAGATTCTCTCTCAGGTCATTTTTCTGGTGTTCAAAAAAGGGCACACCAAAATGGTTGGTGCGGCGGAATGCCCCTATCCAATTGGCCCGCGCTAAAATGATGGTGCAGAAAAGGGTTGTACTGCTTATAAAACACTTCTTAACCAACGTGTGTGCTCCATGGCAAATAATTGCATCTCACTGTGCATTGCCTAAAAACATTGTGAGTTCTCAAAGTTTTAAATATCTCACAACACATGGCATCAGCATTATTTTTTTAAAACCCTGCTACTGTCAGTCCTTGAAGGTTTTGCACCCAGAGACAATTTTTTTGCCTTTTAATGAATTGGATTCTGGTATTTGTAGCCTCATAGTCAAGATGGGGTGAAAAATGTCACAATTGTACACTTTTGCCGAACATAATTCTATACAGATTTATATATTTGAGTGACACTATGCTATGTACTTTTGAAGTTAGCTTTATAAATCAGAGCATTGTTGAAAGACAGACATGGGGGTTAGGAGGGGAAATGAGATGGCAAGTAAGTCATGAGTATTTCGCACAATGTGGCAAGAGAGTTTGCAATCCTGGACCTGGTGCGGTTATTTTCTCTTGATTGTGGCTGCTTTTCAGGGCATCAGTAAAGAACACATGTGGGTGGACAGCGTAACTTTTTGTCAGAGGTCGGATGCAACCCCTTGGGTTGTTTTAAGGTTGGTAACCTTGCCCGAGTATTTTGATACCAGGATTTTACTCAAGTTGTCATGTTCCCAGTGCAGACGCTTACCCACAAGACCACAAGCACTTGTTTCATATTAGGATTTTGTTTTTCATGGAACATTTCACTACAGATTACTGGGCTTAAAAGGATGTCCACCTTTTATACTTTGCCAGCATATTTATTGAAAGATTTCCTCTCTCAGGTTTTTTTTTTCTGGTGTTCATTACTTTCCTTAAACGTCCAAGGCTATTTTCTCTTGCGCACTTGCTTTTAAGGAGAAGGTCAATTGAACTACATTTGTGAATTTCAACTTTGAAATATGTGGGCACTTACTGTGCGTATATTCATGGTTGGCAGCTTTTGATTTTTGCTATGGGTGCAAAAGAACCTGCATATGTTATTCTTGCAACCCTTACCCTTTTCTGTGCTGCTTAAATGTGGGTAGTTGGGGTAATGCGATGTATCACAACAGTCACCAAGAGACTGGCCATAAAACAAAGGGCTTGGAGCACGGGACAGTACATTTCGGCATGGCCAATTATGTGCACGGCGTTATGGTGTGACCATTTTGCCACAGGTTCTAATTGGGCGTGCCCAGTTAGACGCAGCCAGTTAGGGCAGGTACCTCTCGCCGCAAGGATGTTTGGCCGTGAGAGATGGCTAATGGCACAGCATGAACCTGCAGACATTTTGCATTTTGTGATATGGATTAGTAATATGGAATATTGTCATCAGTGTTCTCATACAACATGTAATTAGTGATGTCATCAGTGATGTGATCTGTGATGTCATCATTGTGGTCATATACTGCACAATAAGGGGCACGAAGTTAAGGTGGATTGAGCTGAATTTCAGGGGTTTTGTTGTATTAAGTTCTCACCTTAACATCCCTGCAGCAAAAGTTGTTTCCTTGAATTTCAAAGGTTTTGTTACAATGTATTGCTCATCTTAATATCCCTGCAACTAAAGCTTTTTCATTGAATATATAAATATATATACATATGTACAACTGTAACTAATTAGATTTTCAAAGTATGTTTTATAACAAATTATACTTTCTTTTCTTTAAAGAAAAAACATGCACAGAATGCAGACTTCTTAACATGTTCAACTAAGTGTCAATGCCCAGTATCAATTTCTGTGGGCATATTACTGTAGCCATAATGAATGAGGAGAAATTATTGTAACCATGACCAGTTTCCAGATTTTTAGATTGCAGCCTTCTTACCATATTCAACTAAGTATTAATGCAGAGTATCAATTACTGTCAGAATATTACTGTAGCCATAATGATTGATGAGAAATGATTGTGGACAAAGCCAGTGTCCAGACTTTTGGGAGCATTATAAATACTGTGCACACTTGAATACCCTTCAACCTGGGGATATTACTGTGGTCATAATGATTGAGGACATATTATTGTGGTGATAGCCAGTGTCCATGTTATACATACGGTATACAATTATATTCACAATAAAATATCAATGTTTTCACAAACATGCAAAGATTGAATTTCAAAAGTTGTGAGCCCCCCCCCCATAATGGCCATATTTACTATGCACATATTACTGTGGGCATGGCCAGTGTCCAGATCTTGGGGGCATGGGCTGTGACCATATTCACAAGAATCTGGACACTGCCATGCCCACAACAATACAGTTCAACCATGTAACAAACACTGTAGACACTTCAATAGCAACAAAAACATATATTCTTATTACAGACAAACAGATATTACTCACACAGACCAGTTTATTACATATCTATAAAATCAGAAAAGAATGACATAGCATATCAGATTTTCATGTCCAAGGCCATCCGCAGGCAGATATTCATGCCTGCACTCTAAATAAGTTCCGTGAGGAACTCTTTTTAAAACATTTAGAATAACAATTTAAAAAGAAATTGATTGTGTAGACTCCATCAACTTTACACTTATGCTTAATGTAGTAAGACGCTATAAGAATTTCTAACATTTCAATTGGCATTTGATTGTATGCTAAAGGAAAATGTAGAGCATTTGTATAGCAAAGAAATCAAAAGGAGACAGTAATAATGTTCTGTCCCAACCCCATTTCGCTATCATACAAAATATGAATCATAAATGTGTAGGAGGCATTTCAGACATTTATTAGGACTTTTATACTTCCCACTCACATTTCACCATCATGAAACAGGACTCCACTCTCTATTATGCCCACCCATGTCTGCGAACAGTAAAAATGGCTGTTCCTCCTGCTGTCTGTGGAACTTTATGACTGGCCGTGTACTCTGCAGTCCTCTTTCCATGCAGAAATTGATTAGAGAACCCAGATGGCATGTGCAGTTCAATAAACAGTCGCAAATGTCCACGGATGTTCGAACACAGTGCAACCCTTCTACCATGTTTACCTTTATCTCTGTATCAATCCCTGGTTGGCTAGGTACTTTCAAACACTCACACATCCATCCACCAATCACATCCAAAAACTCTGCATGACTCCCTGATAGTTCATCAGTTCAGAGCTACCTTTCAACTCTGAGCGTGCATGTGCTATGTGATGATTCAAAGTCTCCCTTATCACAAACTACTGTTCGCCCTCTTACAGATTTCTATTTACAGATTCGCCAAGATCTACATCTAATAGTACATTCTACAGATATGCTTTCATTTTCAAAAGTATTTTTTCACCACCTTTTTATATAGATATATAAACATCGCCAGCAGGATATGCTTTTTTTTAACCACTGCTATCAGATGCCATATGTTGCCACCATTTTCCATCTGCTCACATCAAGTGGCAGTTAATTGTACCATAAAAGTGTTCAGAAAGTACATTCTTCTAAACTTTACAGCATTAGAAAAATGGAAATGCTGCTCATACGCCTATGCATTGTGAGTGTTATACTCAAATGCTATGCAAAATAACCATCCGAAAATGCAGCAGGTTTCCCTACATATAAAGAAACACTGTTTTTCAGGCACTCTACCAGATTACATGTAGTGATAACATCTTACACATGCTCACACAAAGTTCCAATTAGCAGTATTGTAGAAATGTTTTGCAAGTGCATTTTCATTACTTGTAAAAAAAAATGTACAAATTGCCAGGCTCCTAATGCACCTATACATTTTCTTTTACTTTCAATAAAATGCTGCCAAAAAGATACATTTTTAAAACAACAGCATTTCTTTTCAACTGTTTCTCTTTTTCTGTGCAGCTTACTTTTCAATAAAAAATGAGACCATTAAAAAAATATATAATTTACACACGGCTTTGGGGAATTGTTGTCTTCCCAGTCGAAGTGTGTACCATATTACACATCTGTAGAAACCCCCTTTATCACTTTGCCAACTTCCTCTGATGTTAAAGGTTTGTTTCCCTGCACTTCTTGTAAACCTTCTCTGCAATTAAATGGGACCATCAAGTAGGCTAAAGGATCAGACTTACAAAAGAAATGGAAGAGCATAGGTTGCCTCTAAAACCAGTATGACCAATAAACCGCAAGATCTGCAAAGGTGACAGCTAAACGAGGGGGTCGGACCAAGCTTCGGGATGACTGATACCACTATTTTAGTGGCATTACCAGATTCAATCGCTATCTCTGCAGGAATGAGGCTTGAATGTGAGCATAATTGCTGGTGGTGAAACAGGGGTCTGAGGTCATGTAGTGCGGTCTGGAACAGAGATGGTCAATCATTTCCCATTGTCTGGCACCCCACCAACAAGAATCTCAAACTCACCCTCTCTGTATGGTGCAGACACTTTAAAATCCTTGTACCCCTTGCATATTCATATAGACCCTCTCTACACGGGGAACCTGCTGTTTAATTCCCTCCATCTTCTGCGGCAACAGCAGATACAGCACCTTCAGTAATGTATGCTGTGAACTTTACCCTGACAAACCTGATGCATTCATAAGACAACTTACAGGCAGATGGTAGGAACCTGAATGCTACAGTATCCACTGTGGTGGCCAAGTTGAACTTCATTGAATATTTTATCTTTGTCTTCTCTAAGTATCGAGGGATACTCAAAATGTATTGAATGTGTCAAATGATCCACTTAGGACTGTTTTAAATGAGTCAAATGTTAGCCAATTGGTCACAGCCCCAATCACAATTCCCGGCTTAGTGGTAGAATTGGAGGAGGTGCAGACATTAGCTTAGGAGGTTTCTTTTATTTTTCTATCAGGGGTCCAAGTAAATGGCCCCTTAGTTGAAACTTCTTTACCACTTGTGTCAGTGGCCCCGAATGGTCACCGTTTGGAACTGCCAGTTAGTGGCAAGGCATTTTTTTTTTTTTTTAAATCCAAAAACTAAAAACAAAGGCTCAAGGACGTTTTTACACCACTAAAAAAAATAGGTGATCTTAGCCACATCAGTGAAAAGGGCAGTGCTGTGCTACTGGCTGTAGAGGCCGGCCGTTCCGGTTTTAGCGGATGCTTGTAGTGTGGAGGCAGTAGACCAACTCCAGGTAGTAAGAGAAAAAGTCACTCATGTTGGTAGGGTGATCATGCATAAATATATTTGTGGAGGGCTGCAGGCTGTTGGGCTCGGGGGGCTTCCCACCGTCTTCATTTTGGCCTTTGCCTACAGCCTGCATGCCCTCTGCTCTTTCATTGAATCTGTGCTCTACGTGTTGGGCTTTATGACAGAAGCAACATAATGAAGGTTCTGTGCCTTCTTCTCGCAAAGCCGTCTCCCCACTAAGGCCCACACCAAGGCCTTTGTCCATTCTGGCTTGTCCAGCAATGGCCGGAGTGCCATGCCGGCAACCCCCCTTTCTTCTCTCCTCTTCCTCTCTGCCTGTCTTTGCTTGCCGCTCCGACCCTGATCCAGCTTTCCCCCATCAGTGGATCACAGTAGTCCCACAAGGTAAGTGTAGACAACCTTTCATTTGCCTCGGCTGCATGCCCCTCATCTTGTTCTCCTCCTATTTGGCAAGCTGCTCCTACGGCATCTACCTGTTAGCCTGGCTTGGACTGGCCTATAGGGCAATAGGCCCATGGCTGAACCAAAAACCCTAAATGCTGGTGAGGGCCAGTGTTTTTGGTCAAAGTGGGCCACTTTTTGGCCAATGTTCGCCAGTTTAATGAGTTTGTTTCACTATGTGTCTAATCATTTTGACCAGTGTTGCTGAATATATATTCTTTAAAATGCACAATTTGCATCACATTTTATCAAACCAACTCCCCCCTGGGTACTATTCAAATAGTTTCACAAAAGGAATGAATAGCAGTTTGCAACTCTGGGTCACTTTTACGTTGGTACCTGGGACAATTTTATGGCCCAGTTTGACCCTGCTGTGAGCCCCTTATTGCCAGGTTTTCTTTCCCTGCATTGACTAATTGTTTTTTCCACTCCTGCCATTGAGCCATCTCTTGGCTGCTGCAACTTGACGTTCTGGCAAACATTTTGGGACCCCTCCAAGAACCTTGCCCTCCCATGGCGAAAACACACCAAACTTCACAAAATCATACAGAAGCAGCTGTATACTTTCTTTTGCACCGTTTCATGAGGATTTGTCGAACAGCGCCAAAGTTATAAGCCTCCCAAAAACTTCTCTTCCTCTGGGTTGTGCAAATTAACCATAACTATAGGGTCACTACCGCAAACCCTTTATTACACCCATTTTAGCTTACTCGTTTTCAAGACCAATAGGTTGTGCATGACAGTATGAATGGAGAGATGAGAACTTTGCAACTCTACACTAGCAAGTCTTGACCTCTGGTATCATTTGCAATGGGAACCTCACAAACCCCATGCATCAAATCTTTCTCCTGCCTGTTTCCTGGTTTCTAGTTCTCTTTTATTTTCATTTTGTTTCAGAGTCATGCTAGAATTGCAAAACGCTTCCTTGGCATACCTCATGAAAATCAGGCATTTCTCCTGAATGAACTTGTTTCCATAGGCATGAAAGAGGGCTCAGCGGATCAGCAGTACTTAGTTAGTAGAAAAGTGCATAGTCTCTGTAAAACATTCTGCTGTTATCTATGGCATGAATGTTGACTAACAATGAGTTCTTCTATTCAGATGGTTAGTTTGAATAAGAGTCAGCACCACGTGGGCAGAGAGTTAGTTTTGGTACATGGAACCAAGATTATGTAAAACACAAATATCATCTATGAGTTCAACCTATCTACATTTCAGGAGAACTTTATGAAAAAGCTCTCTTTAAAAAGCTGCCTCGGATCGTCTAGCCTTTCAATTGTCCATCATGTCCAAGACAACCTGTATCATCCACGAAGCAGTAACAAAATAATACCATCCTGCTGGGAATCTCATCATCTCGTGAGGCTGATTCACTCTATCAAAAGCCACAAGACCATGAGAAAGGACCTGCAGAACCTGCAAGATGAAAACAAGAAACTAGGAAACACTCCTTTTCCTGCTTTGCACCATGTCTCTGAAACACATTCCCAATGCAGATAGGACTAACCTCCTCTACCCACACTTCAAAGAACGTCTTGCCAATCACTCTTCTCTCAACTCAAACCTGCTTCTTCCCCTATGCATCCCCCCTACCTATTCCAGACACCTCTGCTAGCCTTGTTCCCTAAACAAATCGTGTATAAATCCCATACATACACACGTTCAGGCCATCTGCAGGGTGTCCTCAAGGATGAATATTTAGATTGCACCCGTTCTGCCCTCAAATTCCCCCCAGGTCCATGAAAAGAGTATGGACTCTGTTGTACAAGTGGACTGTATTCAGTATTATAGTGCTACCCCTCTATTTGACCTTGTGTTGACACAAATTGACAGTGTCTCTGAACGCTGCTTTAAAGTACCTAAGATCACAACAAGTTGCTTCTTTAAGGGCATCCTGGGAGTGAGTGGGATTTCTACAGCAGTTTTTAGCTTTAATGTTTTGATTGTGAGTTCAAAGACGGTGGCAGAAATGTTTTTACTAGAATGTATTTTGTTACAACCATGTATTGAGCATGTACCTTATCACTGTTGATTTTCAGAGTGTTTTACAGATCAAAGCTGGTACAATAATACTGTAGTCTAACAGGGCACAGTTCGCTGACTCAAGCTAAGTTTTAAATCAATTTGCAGAATACAAACACACAAATAGCTCCACAGAAAAAAGCAATTTCAGAATGTTAATATTAGTTTAGAAGGAAAGCAAATATTTTCATTCCTGATTTTAAACATACCAAAAAGAATAATAGGAATGGATAAGGGAAGACTATTCCATAAGCATATGCGTGAGGGCCCACACGAAAACATTTTTTTTTCTTTCAGAGTTTTGTGAACCTTACGAATTTCAAGAGAAAACTCCCTTAATTACGAAATGCTCTTCTTTCTCCTCGTCCGTGGAATTTTTATGCCAGCTATAAAGCATGTTTCAAGGCAAATCATTTTAAAATCAATGCATCTATATTTGAACAATTACAAGCTTCAAAAAGAAGCCAATATAGAGCAAAATATTACAGTAGATGTGCAGTACAAGAGGCTCTATTTAACACAAGCTTAGCAGATGACTCAAGTTCACCTGTGCCATATGGCATGGTAACTGGCTATCAAATGAAACAACAGTTCAATCAGTTGGAGAGATTGCAGAAGAAAATACATAAATGGTGGGAGTTGTTTCCACCCTGCATAATTATTTGGAGGAATAAAGGATACTACAAGGCCTTTCAGTCCTCTAATAAGGATCCAGACACGATGGCGCTGACTGAGTGGGTAGAGCGCCCTATTGTATGCTATTTTATTTATGTTTTCTAAGATCATCAAAAATCCTGTATGTAGATCAAGTATTGAAGAAGCAGATAATTGGCCTGATGGTTATGAAAACAAAAAATAAAATACAGATTATAGTATGGAAGGAAATCATAAAATATATGAGATTTAAATATACATGAAACATACACTCTTAAGTGTTCAAGCTGATTACAAGCAAGGATTTGACTCCACATTTGTCAAGTTCTACAATGCATAATACAGGCAAGCAAACAAATTACAACAACAGGGTTCCAGAAAAAGGAACATGCAGAGGGGCAGGATGAGAATATCATTTTTTGTGTGATTTGTATTGCACTTAATTCCAGACGCATCTAACCTCTAACCACCTCATTGTGGATCAAACCCATTTAGCATGGCATTTTCTTGTTCTCAAGGTGAGTGTGTTGCCTCTGATCTGTCCTCCCAGACTTATGAATAAGGAGGAGGAGAGATCAAATTCCACAATTGAGGCAACCAGGTTCTAGATAAGGTAAGGCAACAAGCGAGACCAGCAACACGAGGACAGAGTCACATCGATCAGATTCCAATTTCACATAGGCAAAAAGCAAAAACAGAGACAGATATTTTACAGCTGCATTTATGTGTTTCTCGTGAATGGAATTTCAAGCTTTTGAAGACATGGCTAGAGCTTTAAGAATTGATGAGCAATGTACATTTGAAAAAAATAGTTCACCTTTGTCCACCACAGGTGATACTAAGACCTACAAATATGTCTTCACATAAGCCTAATATAGATGCTGAAATGTCAAAGGACTTTGATGCCATAGCAGAATCAATCGATTATGGGTGCGTTAGTCAGCCGAGCATATAGTAACCCTACTATGAACACCTTTGGTATTAACCTGGAAATAACTAAGTGCAGTATACAAAATGGTAGTAAAAGGTGTTTGCTTAGAAAACAGGAGGGAAACTTCATATCTTTCAATTTCCACTCAGATCTGGCTAGGAACACTCTTCCTAATATAAACAACAGTTATAGGTAATAGGATCTAAAACAAAAGGATCAAATGCCTTTTTTCCAACACCAAAAGGACCGAAAAAAGGGTAGAATTTTTTTAAATTTCTTTTAATTTTTTTATGGGGGGGGTTGCCCCCCAAACCCCCTGTTTTCTTTTTCCCAAAAACTTTTTTTGCATACCAAACTAAAATATAAACAAATAAATAAATAAATAAATAAATAAATAAATAAATAAATAAGCATTCAACACTTTTTTTTCGGTGCTTTTGGATCTGAAAAAAAGGGCATTCGATCCTTTTTTTTTCGATCCTTTGGCTGGAAACCATAAGGAACAAACTAGGACTTTAGAAGTTGAGATATGAACTCTATAATGATAGATCCTTCACATGAGAAGGCAGTAGAGTAGTGATTATTGACTGGAATGATTATCTTGAGGAGGCCATTTACCAACTGAGAGATGAGGTAGGTTACAAATTCCTCCTTGAAGGTTGGACCCTGGCGATGAATGCATGCATTCAAGTTGCAACATGTCAATAACTGGATAAATAAGAAATCAGCTATTTACACTACTTGAGAATCAAATTGCACTTATCATATCATTCATATTTAAGAGAAACGAAAGCCCAATCAGGCTTTTAAGAAGAAACATTGTCTCATCAATAAACACACAACCATATGTATAATGTTTTTGTTATGTTTAATAATAGGTTAATAGATTTTCTAGTCGGAGGTGGAAATGTAAAAAGTACCGTTCAGGTTCTATGCTACTTGAATAGTGCAAGTCTCTGGTCATTTGTGAGAAGGTCATTCTCAGCGCTGATATGCAAAAGCAATGCAATGTTATACCTTTCACTCTTTGGTTCAGCAAACCTTTCTGTCCAATATGAATACAAATAGACTTTTACCCAAGTTTCATCATATAATTGCAGTCATATACATTTAGAAAATAAATTAGTTTGTTTTTAAGACACATTAATAGATTAATGTAAAAAATTGCATCCAATACAAAGCAAGGCTATTTCGTGAAACAAAATATTACTTAATAAAATGGAGATTTTGAAAATCATGACATTGCTTGACCAGGACCATTGTCAGGGTGAGACCATGAGTGAGCCCACAAAAAAGCATGACTAGGATGGTTCATGAAAAACTAGACCTCTCGAGGTTCTATGGGTTCTACATGGAAAAACACATCAGGTTTTCCCAAGAGGTTTGAGAAAAGTAGTTCTACCTTGAATCCACTTAAAAGCACATGAGTCGAAACTTGGTTAGGAGCAGTGCTTAATTTGTGGGGGTGGTTGCCGGTTGCAAACACCAGAACTCTTTTTTGGGGACCGGAACATGGCTGGTGCACATGTAATTCCTTTGTTCAGTTTCCAAACTTTCAAGTTCATAAATCATTGAGAGTCTGCTCTGCTGCTCTGTTTGAAGTTGCAGGCCATGGCTGGCAGCTGGGCCTGGGAGTACAGCAACAAACAGCCAATGAAAACTTAGCCTTAGGCTGCCTAAGTAACGCCCGTGCAGGCAGCCAAAGGCTAAGTTGCCTTTCATTATTATTGCGGCCGCCGCAGCGCCGCCGACGGTGGCCCGGCCGCAACAATAATTTAAGGTGAGATGGGCTGACGCTCACCCAGTCGCCCGCCTTGTGCCTGTGAGCATTGAACCTGGCTGCCTGTGCTGCCAGGCCTGCCCTGTAGGCAGCAAAACTTTTCAAAATGTTACTTGCATGCCGTGGAGCCTGGAGGACAGGCCAACGTGGTGCCGACCATGCATCCGCCGGTGCACTGGAATTGCAAAATGTGCATCTTTTATTCAGCATGGGTGGTGGGACCTGGTCAGGTTTAATTTTTTGTACTTTGCCGGCTTTGAGGACAGTGTGTACACAACGGAAAAGAAGGGAAAATACATGCTGCTTCACTTATGCCATGTTTGCTGTGCGGCTGGCAGGGCTGGCATGGCAGGCGTGCTTTGAAGGCACGTTAGAAATATGTTATTATATTTGGAAGGTGAAATTCTACATGATGTGGAATGTGTTTTTTTTGGGCAATATGCAGCGTCTGAGTGGAAAAGTGCTGTGTGTCATGCTATGTGTCATGCAATATTTGTAGCTTTCATCCGCATTAGGATTCAAAGGCAGAATTTTGTGACATCTTGCAGACATTAATGCTTTCACTCGCAACGAGAGATGACTCTATCTCATACGCCTGTTTGGGAAGGTGCATATTGAGGACAAGGGAGAAACGCGTTGTAAAATGATCTGATTAGTTGGAATACAATTTTTTATCCAATGCATAATATGGTTTTTCCTTTTTTTCTCTATCAAATGTCGTTTTTTTTGTGGTGACATAGGTAAAATGTATGGTTTGTAACTTGATGTGATGGCAGCAGCAGGCTGCAGCACTCATCAAAGCAAGGTAACACACACACGTTGTTACCTTGCTTTGATGATTTTTATCATGCATGCAGGCGTAGTAGAAGGAGAGGGGCCGCCATGCAGTGCTCACTGGCCTGCCTCAGTGTGGCCTCCCTCAGCGCTCAGGCCTGGCATTCGGTGACGGTGTGGCTGGCCTGGCGCCAGTCAGGCCACGCTCCTGTGCGAGTGCCAATTCTAACACCACTCCACGCCCAGCCTTCCAGGGATGGGCCTGACCTTGCAGTGCGCACACGGCACAACAGTACACTCCATTTGCAAGTTGTCAAGTTGCTTTCAACTTTGCAGGTGCGAAGTAACAACAACAAATTGTTGCACTTGCAAAGTTGAAAGCAACTTTGTCTGAGTGCCCTGGGGCTAGGAGCCCGGGGAACGACAGCGAGCCAATGAAATGCAGGACTCTGCGCCGCCAGGCCTGGAGAGGTCAGGTCAATCAATTCCGACGTCTTTTGTCTTCAGTCAGGATATTGGCTGGGCCTGGGCACTTTGGGCTGATACACGGAAGCAGCAGCAGTCTGCAGACTACAGTGGTAGCTCGCCTGGCCTGCCACCACCACCTAAGCACTTGGGCACCTCGTGGCTCAGGCCGCCCTCAGCAGCAGCCAGCAGAGGAAGAGAGGAGCCTTCATCTGTGTCGTGCCTGAGGCGCTTTAATTCCAGGAACCCCAGCCTTGCAGCGCACATAGACATGTGTGCACTGGTGAGCTCAGCACCCAACATCCGGAGCCAGAGCACAGCATGGCATCCACGGGAACTTCGATCCTGTGCACACCAGCGTGCCCGCCACTAAGATTGAGATCACAGTGTCATGCAGGTACCCCTCCCCTTACCCCCCAGCAGCAGCCCGGCACGAGCGGGTGCTGGAAAGTGGCTGTGGCTCAACAGGTGGCAGGGAGGCTGGGCTGTGAAGTTGGGGGCGGGGCCTGATATATCCGAGTGACTCGAGGCAGTGAGCCTGTAGTGCATAGCCTGCATTTCTGTGGATTGGGGCACAGAGTAGTACGGGTGTGGGGTTTGGAGGTGCTGTGCATCACCCTGAAGCAAACACCAGAATTGACAGCGAGAACAGCAACATAAATGCATGCATGAGTCATGCATAAAGTAACATGGAGCACAATGGTCACTAATGGCGAGAATGAGACATGTTATATCTCTGTGTTAACTTTGGCAATTCTTATGCCAGTAAAGAACCCTCTTCTGTTTTGGGGAATGGAGGGCCAACGGGGGCGCCGGGGTGTCTAGCTGACCTCAAGAGGTGTATAAGGGCCTGGGGTGTGAGTAGTAATAGTACTGGGGTATGGAAGGGGCGGGTGGGGTGCAGGGTATGCAGGAGGCAGTACATGTGGAAATCTGCATATTACGAGTCTGGGAACTGCAGAGATATTGCGGGGTTCAGATATGGGGATGCCCTGGTGGAATGATTGTGTCCATAGGTGGCAAACAGTTCGGGGGCCCTGCAAGAGACCCTCGCACTACACGCTGTCTTCTTGGGGAGGGGTGGGCTGCACTGTGGTGAGGAGTGCGTGCCCTAAACGAAACCCTGCATTTTGTGCCCCCACCCCCATGGCATCTTTAGAGCGTGGGCGATTGTTTACTTGGGGGGGGGGGGATTAAGTCGCTGATATGATGGCAGACTTTGAATCCTAAATGCCCCATATATCCCCCCTCTCCAAAACTCTGATTGAAAGTGAATTAAAGCCTGTCTGTTCTCAAGCTCCTGGTCACAGCATATGCTTTCCCAGCGCAAGGGGAGGGGTGATCACAGAAATATGGGCGCTGCACACAAAACAACAATGCAACGAGCATGGGGGGCTCCACCCTCCAGTATGCATCCCTAATGCCATCCTCCAGTATGTATCACTGATGTTCTCCTGTACCCGTGTCTGCCCACATGGGGACCCTTCCCACGTGCACACCCTCTCCCGAGTATCCCTGCCGCCTCTCCTGGGGAGCCTTCCTACGGGTGCCCCCCCTGCACCTCATGCTCTATGCGATCATCTCTTATGACCTATCACATGGGTACAGTGTAGGTACTCCGCCACTTTTACAGCGCTATGACACTGGCAGACTCTGGTACGAGGCACTAGCCAAATTGGCAAATTATCATTCTTACCTCTGTGCAACCTCCCCATATGAAAAGACGCCGCATGTGCACTTTTCTACTAGACCCTCCCCCATGGAGTCTCCTCAGCATCATGACCATTTTCTCCGAATGCTGCCGAGGGCCCCCGCCTTGTACCCTTCCCCAGCGAATGCCTCTGCTTCTTCTTCCCAGGTGTATCATCTCTCACGTGTACCTCGCCCCCCACACTCCCGCCCCCTATCTTCTCCCTGTTCTTGTCTCTCTGCATTGGTGCTTTTCTCTCGCCCTGTGCTCCATCCTTCTCTCCCCCCTCTACTGTCTATCTTGGCTGCCATTCGCCCCTCTCTTTTTTTCTCTTTCTCTCTCCCTTTCCTTTCTTACTTCTATCCCCATCCCTCACCTTTCGCTCCCTTTCTCGTACTATGTCCTTTCTTCCCTCTCTTTCTCCTTTTCTTTGTTTGTCTCACTTTCTGTCCCTCACTCTGTGTCTATAAACCACTGCATGCACATCATTCCGTGCCCCCACAGATGCACTCGCTCCATTCCTCACTTGACCAAGTTATCACATTGTGTCTCCCAGAAACAAGTGCCAAACTCCGGACAAAGACTGCTGGAAGCTCTGGAGCCACACGTGGCATGTTGGTGAGGGCCCTATGAGGCATTATGACCAGAGCGAGTGAGTGCGCAGCACATTTGGGCAGTGCAGACTCACCACATCATGCATTGTGTGGCTGTGTGTGAATGTGGCAGCAGAGGGTGGAATGATGAATCCAGGCGACAGGCCTGGTTTTCGTTCCTCCTCTGGTAGTTGGTGTGTCCCCCTATTTTTCTGTGCCTGCTCTATGGGTCCGCAGCCGTGTTGACCAGTGCTGGCTGGGCCAGTGATTAATTGCTGCTGAAATGCCAAGCCAGTTTTCTTTTGGGGGCCCTCCTCTCTAGGGGCAGGAGACATGCAGGGGTGCAGCTGGGAGTGGGTGCAGGTGCACTTAACTACACGTTATGTACACATGGTCTGCCAGGAAAGGGGGCCGTTCCCCATCCATCCCACTACTAGCCTGTGCCAGCAGTTGTTGCAGCGCCAAACATGTGACATGGAGCAGCAGCAGTGTGATGGGCTGGTGGTGGGCCGATCTAGGACTAGCACTGAACTGGCCCGGGCCGCGCGCCCGCACTGCAGGTGGCGCCGCACACGGCTTATGGGGCCAATATTTTTTGGGCACTGGCACTTATTTCTTTACAAATTAAGCACTGTTGCCACCTGCAGCTTTCTATCCTTATCCAAACACCCCCTCCTCGCCCCCCAAAAAAAAGAAACATAAGAAGTGGCAGAAAAGTCATGGTTAGATCTAACGGATCATGCTCTGGAGATGTGTATTATGGCCCTTACTGTATGGACTAGGTGAGAGCAGGCCTGTGCCACATGTGTTGAATAGATGTGGTTAGAGTATAAATCATGATCTATACATTGCATGCAAAACTGCTGAAAACCTTGCAGTATATTATGAACTCGCCATAAAAAATATCAAAAAAAACCAGAAAGTGGTGTCGTACAATATACTGGATGTGAACAAAGGAAAAACTGAGCAGAAAGTCATAAAATGTGCATTTCTTTTTTTAAAAACATCTTTTTATTGGCATTTGTTAGACAGAACAATATGCAATAAACGGCAAATTTCATGCGGATATATAGTGAAGAAAAGAAATCTTAATGGGCGTTTCTAGGACGGGTATAGAAGAATCATTCATACTTTGCACACTGGTGTTCCGGTGGACCCAGCCACCCCACTGCCCGCCCACTCTCTTAGATTGATTCCATCTCATGTTCCGTCTCTACCACCCCATCAACTTTTAATCCCCAAAAAGGAAAACTACCACTCCTCCCCCCCATCTAAGTAATTTGACTAGTATTGTAAGTTTGACAAGCATTTTGAAGATACACATTTCTACATCACTGCAGTGGACGCAATGATATACCATAGCAATTGAAGTCTCATTTATATCATTCAGTCCAAAGTATCTGACAGGCTGATGAGGTATTTAAACTATGGTAAACACATCACAATCTTGGGTAGATAATAGATATGCCCAGAGAGGGGCCCATATATCCTTAGGTCTACATACAGCCGCCACGGTTCTAACATACTGTTCTTCATTTTCTTGAACGTATAATAGGTCTCTCAACCAGGTCTTGTGATTTGGGGCTGTTTTGGCTTTCCAGGCATTCAGTATATTCCTCTTGGCTACTGCCCCTGCAATTGCAACAAATCGTCGGGTCTTGACTGACGCCTTGCCTATGTCGCCCAGCAAGCACTTCAGCAGGATTTCCAGTACATATAGGCCGACTATGTCGCTTACCGTTGGAGCCACTTCTACACAGAATGCTCTGACCGGGGGGCAGTTCCAATACATGTGTATAGAGTTTGCCATATTCATGTTGCTTTTGGGGCAGTTAGCGTCCCGTGCTGAGTCGAATTTGGAAGCCTTGAGCGGTGTAATGTGTAAATGATTTAAAATCTTAAATTGTATTAATCTGAAATTGGAATTGTGTGAGATAGATTTAGTGTGTTGGCAGTATCTGGACCACTTGGCTTCATCAATCGTAATACCCAGGTCTCGCTCCCATGTTTGTTTCATATAGTTTTTAGAGGGGGTATATTCCTGGGCTGCCCTGAATAGGCTAGATATTGTACCCGTGAAGCCATCTTGCGTCATAGTTGCCGTTATGAATTGGTGAAACTCCGGGGCCTCAGGAAATGCGGGCCAATTTTTTTTGCATGCCGCTTTAATATTGTAAGGTTGCACTAACTTCAGTGTGGCAAATTTTCCCTCAGGATACAGATCCCCAAGCCTCATTTCCTTATTAGGATCCCACCTCATCTGAAGTTCGGTGTCGAACTTGGGTTCTAACCCAGGGTAGTACCACAAGGAGATAAATGGCCAGTATGTGGTATCGCATCCCGCCCTAGTAAATAGGGAAGACCAGGCTTGTACAGTAGTGGCCACTGGGTCTAAAGCTGTGATGTTCACTTTAGTTGTTGTGAATGGCATCGCCTGAATATTGGATGGGGCTACTGAAAACTTTTCGGCCCGAACATGGGCATGTGTTTCAGCTGTGTCTGCCCAGTATCGAGCGTAATGAGCCTGAGCCGCATGAAAATATAATACATAGTCTGGGGCCGACAGGCCACCCATTTTGTAACCTTCACACATCTTTTGCCAATTGAGCCTAAACGATCTCCCACTCCACAGAAAGGCAGTTGATAGTTTTTGCAATTTTTTAAAGAATTCCCTTCCTGGCTATATGGGGACACCGCAGAACAAGTAAAGTAATTTAGGGACCACCACCATTTTGAGCAGGGTGACTCGGCCGTAAAGAGAAATCGGTAATGTACCCCAGAGTTTGATTAATTGTTCTAGAGTGTGTAGGTATGATTCGTAATTGTTTGTGTATAGTGTTTGTCTATCGGTGGATAATAGTATACCTAAATAGCGTGCAGAAGTGGGAGACCACCTAAACCCTGTTAAAGCCGGAGATTGCAAGGTGGATGGAGTCAAAGTGATAATCTCTGATTTTGTTTGGTCTATCTTATAGCCAGAGTAAGTTGAGAAAGTGGATATATATCATTGTATCATCGGTGTATAGGGAGAGGATCTGTGGAGAACCTCTAATATGGATGCCCCGCCATGTGTGTTCATGCATTATCTTGGCTGCCATACCCTCAATCGTGAGAGCAAATATGAAGGGGGAGAGAGGGCAGCCTTGTTGGGTGCCCCTCTCTAGAATGAAGGGGGATGACAATGTATCATTTGTTCTTACCATTGCAGACGGCTGTTTGTATAGCACCCGGATATATCCAATAAAAGCCACCTCAAACCCCATTTTGGCTAAAATCAAAAACATGTAATTCCATGAGACAGAGTCAAATGCTTTTTCTGCGTCAAGGGTGACTGTGGCGGCCTTGGCATTGGGATCAAGTTGTGCAGTAATAGCGAAAAAGCTCCGTAGGTTCAGTGCAATTGAACGTGTGGGGATAAATCCTGACTGATCTGTGTGGATTAATTTATTCATGTATGGGGTCAGGCAGTTAGCTATTACTTTGGCATAGATTTTGGTGTCTGTATTTATTAATGATAAAGGGCGATAGGATGAAGGATCCTGGGGGGCTTGTGTGGTTTAAGTAGTACTGAGATTACTGCCTCCCTCGTAGCAGGTGGCAATATTCCCCTCTCAAGTGAATGCTCCCAGACCTCGAGAAGTTTAGAGGCCAATTCGGGCTTGTATATTTTGTAATATATCCGATCCCGGTCCCCTACCCGCCCATGAGTTGGCTATGGCTTGTTCAATTTCTTCAGTCGTCAACGGGAGGTCTAGTTGGAGCCTCTCCTCTTCGTCCAGGCTGGGCAATGGGATGGAGTCAATATAAACTTTGAGTTCCTCCGGATCAGCCGTATCGGCATTTGCATATAATGTGGAATAAAAATGTTTCACTAAGTCATTAATTGCTTCAAGGGATGTCTGTATCGATCCGGTAGGGTCGGATATACTGGTGATATGCCTGGCACCTATCTCGGCTCTGAGCAGAGTCGCCATAGATTTTCTGGCCTTGTTCCCTTCCCCGTATCTGCTTGCCCGGATGGGTTGTGTGATGTAATATAATTCCCTATCGGCTAGGCCTTTGTATATGTCCATTTGAGCTTGAATCTTCAGTAGGTGTTCCCTTCTCTCATTGGCGGGCTGCTGGTCTTCGAGGTCTCATAGCTCTCTTTCAGCCTGGGTAAATTCACTTCTTATGTCCCTCAATATGCCGTAAGATGTTCCAATCAGATGGCCTCTCAGCCACACCGTAAACGCCTCCCAGACCGATTGCAGGGACTGTACTGATACGCAGATAGAATTCCTCTATTTCAGTTCGGAGGGGTTCTACCACAGTTTCATCTCTCAGCATGTTAGGGAGCATGCGCCAGGTTCTGGTGGTTCTAATCTCTCTCCTTGATATTAGCCGCAAGAGGACCGGGGAATGATCAGTCAATGTCTGCGGAAGGATGTCACATTGCTCAACTTTGGCGACCAGCCCAGGTGAGCATAGCCAGTAATCAATCCTTGAACTGGAACCATGAGCTCCGGAGTAATATGTGTATTCTTTCTTTTGCGGGTGCAGTTCGCACCACACATCTACCAGAGGTAGTGTGACCATTGCTTGCTTCGGTGTCAACGCTGCTTTAGTAAGCTGTTTGCAGTGTCCTGTAGAGTGATCCAGGCCCAAGTCTAGTATTAGATTAAGGTCACCACCCCAGATCACTGTTGCAGTACCTAGGGGTGACAGCTGCTCTAATATCCAGAGGTAAAGCGCAGGGCTATCCAAGTTGGGACCATAAGTATTTACAAGAATAATATCTTGATTATGTAGTCGCCCCCACAGGATCACATAGCATCCATTGTCGTCTGTAATGGTTTTGGACACTTGAAAATTCAGTCTTTTGTGTACAACTGTGAGCACTCCTCTTGCCATAGTGGAATAGTTTGTGGCAGCTTTCACGGGACCCCCGTTTCGTGCAAATGTGTCAGTGATCTTTGCCGTAGCGTGCATTTCTTTTAGGAGGAGGATGTTCACCTTGTGCCGATTCGCATCCGTCAGAATCTTCCTAGCCTTTATTGGGGTGCTAGCCCCCTGATGTTCCAGGTGGGAAATTTAACTCCTTGACCCATATTAGCCATTGGGGTCGATGTCATGGGCGTGCCTTGGCTTGTGCTTTATTGATTGCGGTATAGTCTTGCTTGTGTTTCTCCTGTCTGAGCTTTGTATGTTATCGTCCCTACCATGATGTAGCTCATTTCCCTCGTTGATGTACTGCATCCTACTGCTTTCTCCGTGATGTGAATTGTCCATTTCAACTTGTGGGCAACAGGCCCTGTAGCCTCCCCTGCCCTCTCCCTCACTATCCCCCCAACTGGACAGTGTAGATCCCAAACTGAACTTCAACTATTGAGAAAACCCAATCGGGTGGCCCTGATTGGTGAGTCTATATATGACTCACTACCGACCAGACTGATCTGATGGCCGCTGAACCATTATTACATGAATCTAGGTGGCCTTACTTTAAGTATTCAACTTGGACTGAGTGTTCTTGCCTTTCTGTGGTTGTGGGATATTGTGCTCAATGTACCTCATGCCTTCTCCGGGGATTCAAAGAACTGTGCCCTCCCATCATATTGAAGGTGCAGTTTGGCAGGAAACAGCATTGCATATGGCATGGATCGCTCTCTGAGAGCTTTCTTAACCTGGTCGAAGGTGTGGCGCGCCGCCTGAACGCCGTTGGAGAAATTGGGATATAAGTGTATCCTGTTGGATTCATACAGTAATGTGCCCTTCTCTCTGGAGAGGCGGAGAATCATGTCCCTGTCACGGTAATTAAGAAGGCGGGCAATGACTGTGCGTGGCGGCGTGCTCGGTTTAGGAGGAGCGAGGAGAGCTCAATGGGCCCGTTCAATTAAGAATTGTTGTGAGAACTGAGCCTCTGGGAAGAGGGTGCGAATCACCTCCTCTATATGCATTTACATCGGGGAATTGATTCGCCTTTCTGACAGCCCGACTATCGTTATATTATTGCGGTGTGACCACGATTCAAGGTCATCACATTTCGTTTGTATCTGGGACAGGCTCTTTTGATGCTTTCGTTATCCTTGCCATGGGTTGTGACCGTATCCTCTACAGTGCTAATACGGGTCTCGGCCTCGGTCACACGTGTGGTTACTCCAAGTAGGTCTGCCCTGAGTGATGTCATCGTGGACCTCATTTCGTTCAACTTGGAGTTTACTGTCTCAAAGCCCGCCTGGAGGGCTGCCATATATGGGTCCGGTGAGGCGCCGGCTGACTGGCCTGCAGGATTTCATCCTTCTCGCCCTCTTGCGCAGTGTTCGTGAACGCATCCATTGGACCTTTTTTATTGGTTTTGCTGCCTCTGGGCATAACCTCTGGTATGGCTATGCGTTGGCTGGGATGCAGGTTATATGGTAAAACTTGAAGAAAAAGGGGGGGTTGTCTTTGGGGGTCAATAGCCAGAGTTAGAGAGAATGGTATCCTCAGTAGAGTGCCATCCCCCTGGCGCAGTGAGAAGTTAGGCTCGTGAAGTGAATAGCTGAGTAACCACCTGCCAGCCGCGGATAACCTTGCTCATTGGATGTCGCTGTAGGAGTGTATGTTCATGGGGGGTGATCCCACCCGAGCAATAACCCGCGCCTGTCAGTATATGGACAGGTGGGTCTCGCTGCAAGGTCCCCCCACCACTGCGTCTGGCGCAGTAGAATGAGCAAAATGTGTTTTGAGGCCAGACAATAGCACCTTCAGCTGAAGCTCTTCCCGGATAGGGTTTCACCGACCTGACGGCCCAATCATGGAGGGCGACAGGGAGAGCTCACCCTCAACCCAGAAGGCCGGCCGCTCACCCACAGTGCACACGACGGCCGCCGGGGAGGGGTAGCCAACCGCACCTGTTTACGGGTAACAAAGCGGGGCTCAAGTCACATAGCCCCAACCACACGCGGCAGTAGCCAGAGGATGGATGCCGCCACTCCCCGCCGAGAATTCACCGGTCACCAGGCCCTCAAGAGCATAGCATCTAACTTCTTTAATGCAGGCTGAATGTCCGGGCCCACCGTGGGCAAAGGATGTAGAGCCCCAGATCCGTAGCCCGCCGTCAGGGACCAGCAGCGAGGCCTGCCGGACATCTCACCAACCTCAGGCCCCAGGGTGGAGCGGAGCACAGAGGGGCGGTGGCTTAGGCGAGAGCGAGCCCGCAGGTTGCCGGATCCGGGGCCCCCAGGCGCATAGATGGATAACCAGCGGGTGAGGGGGGACTACGCAGGCCGTCGCGGGTTATCACCGCAGGGGCCTCAGCCCAGGACAGCAATCCAAAGAGTAGGCAGAATGGAGAGGTTGGTCCCAGCCCCGCTCCGCCAGACATAGAATCAAACATCCAGGGAAGATCAGCCCGCACCAGACCGCAGCTCCGCACACCGACACACCTCCTCACCATCATCTGTCAGAGCATGGACACGGCACCAGGGACCCGTAATCAGGCATCCAGCTCGCCGGCAGGCGCGAGGTCCAGGTCCCGGAGGGGGATGGGCAAGAAGGCAATCGAGGCCGCGGCTCTCTTGCAGGAAGCCTGCGGTTTCTTCGGCGCGCCGTTTCTCTGAATATATTCAGGCTAGGCAGCTCAAACTGCAGCAAAGGGCGCCTCAAAGGTGCTCGATCCGATGATTATTTAATGACCTTCCACACTAGATTCGTAGGATTTCAGTTCGGATGTGAAGGTTGCAGCGCAGCTACTCTATCAGGCAGCAATAACCGTCGGCGTCCAACAGTGCCCCCATAAAATGTGCATTTCATTTACACATATTCTACATGAAATAAATTAATTTAATGTTATTTTGTCAGCATCTGGTCCATTTAAGAGGACATTAAGTTCTACCTGGAATCAATGTCCATGTCATATAGAAACTATTGAGAGTCGCACACACATCCATCATACAAAGTTTCCTTTCTTCTAAATTCAAGTGGAGAATGGAAAGGTAAATGAAGAAAGCTTGATCATTTAGCCGAACAAACTCAACATTAAAAATAGGGATGAAAGTAATAATAAAGGTAGGATTCATTCTGAGACCATCTTATTATTATGAAATATTGTTATCAACCAGACATGGATACAACTAAAACAACATTGATTTTCAATAAAAAGTGGAATTCACGGCCGTTTCTTAACACACAGAGTACTTACAAGTGAACCATCCCAACAGACACCGTTTAGCAAACATCATGTTCAATACTTTCCATGGGCAGTTTAACAACATTGGAGCGAAGTATCACAGAAATGAAACTCAACACAGTGGCCATAATCTGCACAACCAATTGGAGTTTATGTAATCACGTCTACTAAACACCACATGGAATTAATACATTTTACATGAGTGCTTCTAGTGTTCATTCAGCAGTTAGCAGGCATTACTGGATTGTTCCAGGCCTATGGATAGTGTCCCTCTCTTTCACTGAGGTAAGAGCTGAAAAAGCATACAGCTAATTTGCAGTGCAATTATCTAGAAGGGATGAAAACTCTATTCGGTTCAGAAAGGGTTTCTTGATCAGCGTTGATGTGAGATTAGGAAGTCTGTTGGTTCCTTTGATGCACAAATTGCTCGTAGGTGCTCAGGACAGCCAAGGACAGATATAGGCTTCAATTAAGCATCACCCAAGAATGACCAGTGGGATCACTAACATGTATCCTCTACAATAGCTCTGCGCCCCCTACTGAAGCAAATCCTGCAGATTATTCTGGAGGCCAAAAAACAAGCACCTAGTTCAGAAGAGCCATTCCTTTTTTTTAGAGAATGCAAGGGTAAAGGGAAGTTATCCCAGCCCTTTCGTCTAACAGGCCCTCGGTGCATGGTGCTCACAAGCCATATGCTTTTATTTACGTGGCTTCTTTCTGCAGTATGCAATGATGCCAGGTACAAGTTCTAAGGTGCAGCACAGCCCGCTGACTCTAGCAATCAGACATTCTAGACATTCCTCTTTAGGAGTTTTTCTTGCCACATTGCCCAATTCGGTTGCAAGTGAAGTAGGGCCAAAAAGAAGACAGAGGAATATTATGCGTCGGTCAACGCCCACTCTCTCTATTGACACACGAGCATGACATGGCCGATACACGCATGTAGCATCATGTACATTGAAGGGAGCGTCCAGGCTCCATTACCCATTGAGGTTTTTGATTCTGGCACATATGACTAAAGAGAGCTTACCCACACTCACTAAAAGGACAATAGTGAGTGTGGGGAACCAAACTTGTCTGACCAAAATCTGTAGTGTATTAAATGGGCAGGTTTGTTTCATAATAATGTCATAAGAGCTAATTTCACAAGTGTATAAGTAGCTCAATAAAAACTATTTGGTATTTTTATACAATAAAATTAAATGTAATTTTCTCAATTATGAATTCTCTATCAACCTGCATGTGTCATGTGCTGGTAAAAGAGAAGATATGCAATTTACGGCAGAACCTTTTCATCAGTTGTTTCACCCAGGAAAAATATTTCCATGTAGGTGCTCACTACTGCGGATACAATTGTGTCTGCCTAACTTATACTTCATCTTGCTATTTGTCAATGCATGGGATCATCTGCACATTGTTGTAGTGTAAGAATGTCTGCAAACATATTTGGGAACGAAGCATTGGACATTGCTGATGTGCATGATCTGGCATATCTAGGAAATAGGCTGAATTACCTTTATTTTGTAAGGAATCAAAAAAAGAAAACATGTTATATGTGGACAGTTTAAAGAAAGTGTTCAGGCCTGATAGTGTGTAGAGATTCATACTGGCAACATTGTCTTTAATCTAAATATATGTATGTGTTTATAAAATCACCATTATGCAAGCGTGAATACATAATATATTACCATGATTGATCCATGCACATTTTCTTATTGATATTCTGTGTAGGGAAACATGATTTGAAGCAAAATAGGGGCTGTGTTAGGTCATACATATCCAGAACATTCTATCAACATTGACAAAGTAAAACAAAAATAAATAAATAAATAAACAAAACAGCTGGTCATTGTGTGCAATAAACGAACATTGTGATGAAGAGTTGCAAATGAATTAATCACCACATAATATCCATATGTGTATGGTTTTCGCTGCTAAATTTCAAAGACGTGCTTAGTTAAATTATTGATGAGCTAAGAAATGGATGTATCGACTTCATCAAGTGAAACACATCTACAATCATTCTTATTTATTTCCAAAAATAGATATAAGGACAATAAACGTGATCATGCTTACAGTAGCCAATTCATCAAACTTCCCAAAGAGTTCATTTAGAAGCTTCACCAGCTCTTGAGCAGTGCACTGTGATGCCAAACTAGTGAACCCCACAATGTCGGCAAATAAAATGCTGAAAAGAAAAAAAAAATAGTATTAGTGTCGCACATAATCTTAGCTGTTAATAAAAAAAGAGCAACCTGATTCACCCCTTACAACAAAAACACAATTCAATCACAATTCAATTCAACTGTTTGCAGGAGACCATCCGTAAGTGTCTGTCTTCACAACATTTGAAAAAGGTGGTCGCAATTTAGATGTGACATATATTGTACAGTTTCTTCATTTGTAAAACTGCAGAGGAAACCAGATTGTGAAGGCGTGGGATCACTGGAAACCCAACATATAGGAACTGAGGAGAATGTGCCCTGAAGTTAACATAATCTCTCTGCGACTTTGGTTCCTGGCACAAATGTCATGGTGTCTACTTGGCTCCTCATCCTCACTCCCTTCATGGGTGGAATGCTGCTTCTCTCTGAACGTCTTAATCAATGCATGTGGGTGTTTGAGTGTGTGTGTGTGTGTGTGCGTGCATGCATGTGTTTGTGTGCGTCTCATGTTTTACCTGACCCCTCCATTTACCCAAGACACGTGCGCGCTTTTCCTTTCAGTGCTTTTGCGTTCACATGCTGCTTGTCCATTCTGCGGTGTTGGGCTTGTGTCGAATATTTATCTGCCAGTGCATTCCACATACCACTGGCAGAAATATCCAGCACCACTCTCTTGTTTCAATCCCTGGACTTCTTCCTCCATAGGGGCAGAGGAGGCTGGCGAGGATCATAGACCTTGGGCGATCTCGCATAACGTCTGTGGAGAGGATCTACAGTAGGGACGACACATTCCTGAAGGCCAAAGTGGTCAAACCCACTGCTGTTGCTGAACCAATGAAACCTACGTTATTTTGGGCTAAAGCTGAGAATGAGAAAGGAACATGTATTCCCTTAATGCACTTGAAATGAATCACAGTCCAACCTAAGGAAAGACTTGTCTTTTGTCTTTCATCAACTGTGAAGTTATTGGCTGAATTTAACTTTCTGGCTGCTGTTTATGCCAGCATTTCTATGTACCATTTTATCTACAGTAATCTACAATGGCAAAGGGATTTACACTTGTACAAAAATATATCAATATTAATTTCATCATTTGGCAACTGTCTGAAGAGAGACTACATATCTTTTTATTTTCAATATCTTAACAACGTCCATGAAAGGATCAATTTTACTATGAGAAGGAAATTGGCAGAAATTAAATTCTTAGATGTGAAAATAAAGAAGACAGGTAATACACTAGAAACAACCTCGTTTGTATTGTTATTTGAACAGGTTTCCACAAAAATGCCTTGCACACAGGACACAGACATCATTCAAATCTAACAGCAACCCTCCACTAAAACAACTATTTGTATACACCTACACCTGTGAGTGCCCCTAGCTTCCTAATTACTGTTCTTCTCCCCACAATGTGCTTCTCACTAATAATGCATTCACTCCCTACTCCTCCTTCTACTCACCTCTCCCTATGCTTTCTCCAATCGCAATATGATATGATGGGTTATTTATAACGTGCATGATACCCAGAGGTTTCTAAGCGTGGACTCAGGGATTGAACCTATGTTGCTCCATGTCGTCTTGCTTCCAAGGCGAGCATGTTGCCCACGAGCTATCCTCCCGAGACCTACTTGAGATACTACTTCCTTCTTTCCTATCCCTATAATAAAAGTCACAACTCTTAACTCACACTACTTCATTTCTCTTCCACCTCTTTCCAGCAAATAAGGCCAACAAGCTAACCATCCCTCCACTAACACCGATCTACCTCATCTCTCTTCCTCTGAGACTCAAATTCTATACTCTTCCTTACCTCATGAACTGAACATTGCACTCTGGAATGCTCAGTCTGTATGTAAGAAAACGTTCTTTATCTCTCACTACTTTCACTCCAGCTCTCCTCCTCTAGACTTTCTTGCGATCACTGAAACATGGATTTCTCCATCTGACACTGCCACATTGGTGGCCCTACACGGCTCCAAACTATCTTTTATTCACTCTCCTCAACTGACATGGCAGAGGTGGAGGTGTCAGATACCTACTCTCTTCCTGCCTCAATGCCTCACAAATCTCCAATGCCATGTCCTCTCCTAACACTTTTGAATTCATCATTTCTACTATTGTTCTGCCTTACTCTGTTTACATCATCTCCATCTATCACCCTCCTGGTCCCACTGGACAATTCTTTGATGATCTTGGGCAACTCCTTGTTTCTCTTTCCACTAGAAATCACCTCATTCTCGTAGGTGAATTTAACCTTCCCTCTCCAACGACCTCTCAGAAATCTGAACTTTAGTATTTTCTTAATGACCACACTCTACACTCTATCCATAACTAACCTGCCCACACAGGGGTAACTCTTTGGATATTATTTATTCATCTCCACCTCAGACTAATACTACTGTCACACATCCATATCAGATCAATGAAACGTGTCCACCACCATCTCCTTTCCACCCTCTGACCTTTCCTCACCACTTGCTTCACCCATTACTAGGAGGAAATGTAAACCGTATGTCACTCCCCCATTTATCTCCGACCTGCATGTGTCACTCTCCTCCTTCACACCTGATGTCTCTTCCTCCAACACTACCTTCTCCAGCTTCCAATCCCTACTATATGGCTCATTATCCTCTCACTTCCCACAGCTTACTTTCACCCGTAGGTCTCAGCATTCTCAGCCATTGGTCACCTCATTCACATGCTCTCTCAGAACAGACATGTGTCGGCTGCTGTACAAATAAAGGTATACCCACACGCATGAGGACATGCAACTCTACCTCTCTGCTCTGAACTCTCTCAAGTCCATTCTTCATAGAGCAAAAATAGGAATTCTGCCTAAAACTCATTCACTCTCACTTCAACCATCCTTGCCGGCTACAGGGCTCCCTAAACTCACTTCTCATTGCTACTAACTCTATGACTATCAACTCCACTCTCAAAGCTAATAACCTAGCTGAATACTTTTCTGCAAAAATTTCCATAACTGGAGACTCTGTCCTGACCTTCCTTACACTCTTCATACATTTTACAATCAGCTTCTTACTCTACCCTCATCCTCTGACTCTATCTCCCCCTTTAGTCACACTAATAATGACAAAGTGCTATCTGTACCGATGAAGGCTAACCCATATTGTGTCCAATTAGACCCGCATGCTCCTCAGCTGGTAAAGCCTATTGCCTCTCTAGTGGCCTCTCACATAGCTGAACTCTTTAACCAGTCCTTCAACTTCACTTGCTTTCCCTCTGTTTTCAAAACAGCCATGGTCATCCCTCTCCTAAACAAAAGAGTTGTGTTCAACTATCTTACCAATTTCTTAGACATTCACAACCTGCGAGAACCTGTACAAGCAGGTTTCTGCTACTGTCACTCCACGGATCTGTCCTCATGAATGTGTCCAACTTCGTACCATCTCTTTGTGGATGACACCCACATCTTCTTCTCCTCCTGAACTCTCCTCTGATCTCTCTATTAAAATTTCACACTGTCTCTCTGCATTACATTTTGGGGGGCTTGAGACTGTCTGATGTTAACCTCTACCAAAATAGAGGTGCTCTGCTTCCCTGTCAAAACCCAAAACTCTCTCTCATCTCTTTCTCTGCCAATCCAGTTCCCACCTGACAAGCTCCCCTACTCTTCTTCAGCTAGAAATCTCAGCACCATTATGACCCTTTGCACACCTTCTCTACTTTCATCTCCAAAACTGTAACAGCGGCTCGCCTCAACCTCCTAAATTTTAGGAAAATTAGGCACCACCTTCCTTTCAACATCACCAGGCATCTCTTAACCACTCTTGTGCTCTCTAAACTGGACTACTTTGCCAACATCCTCTTTAGTTTCCCCAACTATGTTTCTGTCCTCTTGACAAGATCATTAACTTTGCTTCCTGGACTCTCTTTGAACTCCCTCACTTCACACCCACTTCCTAATACTTTCACCAGGTTGCATGACTAATGATGCAAAACTCTCGCTTCTGCCCCTTCTCTCTTCTTGCTCTACTTGCATTGAATTCTCTTCCCCCGGACATCTGAGAACCTGCCCACACAGATTTGTTCAAAACCAAACTAAAAGCCTGCCTACTCGCCTCTGAGTTACCCTCCTAACCTACCTCTAATCTGCATGCTAGCAACATTTTTTCTCTCACTTCTACCCTGCCTCTGTTCCTCACTTCCTCTTCCTCCACTCTAGCACTTCACCTATCATAATCACATTGCGAGCACAGCTGGCTGTACTGCAAACTTGCACTTACAAATGTCCAATGTTCATTGTCCCTAATCTATTCATATCTTCTTACATATGTACTGTCTACGGTCACTGTTCCATTTATGCCCCTACACAACCTGGTGAGACTGTCCCTCAAACTCACCCCATTGTAAGATGCTCACCAGATTTAGTCAAATCTGATTTCTTATCTATTATACGTTCTTTTGTGATCAAAAGAGCATTGTTCCTCTGTGAATAAATACATAAATAAATACATAAATGAATAAAGCTATTTATTGAGTGTAAACCTTGCTTCAGGAAGCAATGGAGTGCTTTACAATCATAGGGGGGAAGAACATGGTGAAGGAATCAGAGAAACAGGGAGCAGGGAGCTAAGAACAGGGGAGAAGGTTAGCAATTGGTAGCAAGGGATCTACAAACAACCAGGGGATGAAATAATGGGTAGCTGATCACCCAGTCAGAGGTCGGGTGGGGAGTGGAGGGTGAACCTTCCTTGAAGAGGAGGGTCTAAAGCTCCTTCCTGAACTGTACACATGAGGAGCAAGTCTGATGTTGATGGGGAGATGGTTCCAGAGTCTTAGGGCATAGACAGAGCTAGCATGTCTTCTGCTTCTTTCCTTCCAGCACCTGCAGTGTTCAAGTGTGTCCTTACTTCTGGTAGATGGTAGGCCTCCGGAGATGCTGAGTCTCTCAGTGAAGTAACCTGGGGACTTCAGGCTAACAGCCTTCTAAATTATACAGCATGATTGCAGATGATATAGGTTTGCAGTGGGAGCCAGTGCAGTTTGATGGGGTCCGAGTGATGTGTTTGAACTTGTGGAGTCCTTTGATGAGTCATGCAGGGTGCTAGTGTAGTTGCGGAAGGCCTTCCGAAGGGAGTTGTCACCATCCAGGTGGAGAGGAACAAAGCTTGGACAGCAGATCTGATGTTTTTGTCTGGGATGAAAGAATTGATTTTTTGCAGGAGAGAAAGTTCGTACCAAGCTATTGGTGCATTCCGTGCTATGTGCGGCTTGAAAAAGAGGTATCTTTTGATGTTGAACCTAAGAGCGCAGGTGGACAGCTGAGGTGTGAAGCTATAAAAGTTCACATCAGAAAACAAGGTCTGGATGTCAGGGTGCTTGGTGTTGTTTAAAGAGAACATGCCACAGGGGGATAGTCCCAAGCAAACTTGGTGTAACAGGTCCAATCCTAATTATTGTAACAACTGAAAATGATTATTAGGACATGTTTTTGCCACATTCACTAGTCTGTTTCTATACTATGTACTTGCCAATTTGGTGGTAAACTTGGATATGAATTAAAACATATAAATTAACTAAATTCATGGAAGCAAATAATATGGCCAATTTCATGTTGATCAACTATAACATGAGTTATATTACGAGCACAATTGTTGGCTAAGTTTAAAAGTAATAATACAGATTTGGAATGTTAATACATGTCAATCCAATAAATAATGTATTGCGGTAATATGAAGACTCGTGAATATTCAAACAATATATTTGGCTAAACGAAATTCATATCTGACCAATGTATATGCTTCACTTGTCTGGAATAACATGCACCAGAACACACAATTTTACATGTAGCTTTACAAACATTTTAGAAGCCTGGCACAATGCTATCAAGCATCAAAGACAAGTGTTAAAGATACTGTGAAGAATCCCTGACGCCCTAGCCAGATTTTTGGAACCATAATGGCTTGTATGCCCCCCTTCTCAAACCTTTTCTTCAAAAACATATCCTTGAACACTGACATTGTGGCCAATATGTTGCCTGAACACTGCTGCTCATCACCCATAGTGCCCGTTTATTAAAGTCTGCATTTTCTGTGTTTCATTTACAGAGATGGGCTTTTCTATTTTTTTCTAATTAGTTATCTCGCATTTTATTGTTTGATTAGATGTTTATACATTTATAGAACCTTCCTTAGAAATTCTTATATTTTGAACTTAACCTCTGCTACCTCACAAGGGGAAGAAAGAATCCCTTACAGGCTGTGCCTAATTCACCTTTATGATTGGGATCACTGCTGCTTTAGTAGTAGTGAGGGGTTAAGTAGGCAGTGCGATGAACCAAAATATGAACTTGGCCCAATGACTGACATGTTTCAAAGGTGTTTACTACAAGTAAATGAAAACTGCTATCTTGCCCTATCTCTATGAGGGAAGTACCCTACCCAGAAACTAAAATTAATGGTGGCCCACACAAAAACAAAAACAGTCCCTAGTTTAAAATCATATCCAACTAATTTGACCCAACCATGTTGGATAACTTAACTAAAAAGAGTGGCTGAATCAATGGCCTCTATTTTAAGCTTCTGCCTGGCCCAATCACATGGATGGTCTGTCGATAGCTTCAAGTTTGTCAATATGATAAAACAGTTCACCACTTTCTGCAAGCTTTGCCAGAGACGTTTTTATGGGAGGGCAAACGGGGCACTTGCCCAGGGCCCCCAACTTTGATGGGGTCCCCACACGGCTGCCTGATCTAAAGAAGTAAGATTCCATTGTTCACCAGACTTAAATAACACACGCCAGGATATTTGATGGCATGCTGCTGAGGCTCTACACCTATTGGCTCTCTGTTTTGACAAGTACATTCTGCCTTGTTCACTTCATTATGTAATGCTTTCTGTGTTCACTGTCGTATATATAGTATGTGTTCCGTATGGCACAACTCCTGTAGCTTTCTTTCCTTCCTGAGGGAATTATGCTGATTATGTGCAATAGCCAAAGTTGAAATGCATATTGATACACTGAGTGCCACAATAGTTCAGAAGTTAGCTTAGTGTGTTAAGCACTCATTGCAGAGATATGTGTTCATATGCAAGATTAGAATAGCACATTCCAGCACATTCCAGCAAGCCTGGCTGAGCTTTTTCGAGGTTTGAAGTTTATAAACCTGCCTGCCTATTATCGCCAATGTACGTGCACCAGATAGGAGTTGCTATAAATATTAACATGTCATCTGTATGATGAAGGTCTAGAAATCGGTTTGTTCAGATGTGGTGTTGTAAAACCTAGGCAACCACCTCCAATGATGAGCATAAACCTTTACACCAAGTGGTGAATAAGTATCCAAATTGAAGACTGTGGAACCTAAGTGTTCATGCTTGCATCCTGGATTTGCAAGCAGGAGATTCAGTGATCCTGGTCAAATCATGTAATATCTCTTACATTACTGTGCCGTCTTCTCTGATGTCTGCCTTCTGGCACACTGGTGGCATCATTTAGCCCATTACCAGTGGTTGAAGTGTATGAAAAGAAATAGTGGAACTATGTTCCCTACTTGCCTCCCCCCACGTCGCCCAAACCCCATCACCAAGCTCTGTCCCACGCGCACTATAACTCTCCAGACAAATGCGTTTACTGTTTAAGGGACCGTTCAGTGTACTGCAGTGCAAGCTTCAACTTCTTCCGGCACTTCCATTCCGGAATGGTTTCTTTTAAAAATAAAAGTATAGGAACAGTAAATCTAAATAAATAAAAAAAGGTAGAGGAACAGCTCTCCCACCCGCTCCTGCCCACTTCGTCCACTGGCTATTAGTTGATCTTTTTTCTTATGTAGGCCATTTGAGTGGAAGGGGTGGTAGACAGAAGAGAGCGGACAAGATGTTGTAGGCCTCGGGCAGGCATATTTTAAGGTCTGCTTGTTTGACACAAAAACGGTTTGCTTTTTTGTAAAAGTCAAACATTTTTTTCTGCACATTTATAAATTACAATTTCACAAATCAGTGTTTTGGAAGTATTTAATTATTAAGTTAAAATCATTCCCATTTTGTATAACACCCTTCTGTAATATTTATTTTAAAAAAATGTCATGTTTGGTAATGTGATTTGTGTACTTTCGAAGCCCGTTTTATAAAATTAGATTATTTTAGTTCATGGTAAGAATTGGAAAAGAAAGTGTTCAAATGCAGAAATTGCAATGTTGGCGCACATCACAGCTTCATCCCTTAACTAATGTGTTATCCTGGGCATCTCATTTAATCTTGTATTGCATAACCTCTCAAAATTGCCAGTCCTAAACCTTTCAAAATTGGGAGCCCTGCAGAGGGATTTCCTTTTCAGGATATGATCTTCAAAAAAGCATCACTCATGGTTTCACTGGCTTCAGTGTTGCTTAAACTATAATAGGGAGCATTGATAAATTGCATACTACAGGCATACGTTCCTTTGATCTCTAATGACAACACTATTTGAAAACAATGTCCCACTTCTAATCTCTGTCTGATTGGATACAGACACCATCCTGGTAGCTTCTAATCTGCATTCACTATCCATGCTATGGTATGTGTAGCATTCTCCTTCCTTCCAATTGGTCTCCTCTATCAATGCTTGAGTACTTTTGCATTCTGTAAGGCAGATAATGTGAGTTCTCCATTCTGGGTTACATGTGCTTTTTACATACGGTCCTGCATAAATACTACAGGCTGCATACCTTCCTGGATGTTATTGATAAAAAAAAATCTACTATATCTTTGCTAGAACAGAAGTAACCACTTCGTAGACTCCTAATGTTGGCCTTCAAATGCTACTTTTTTATCATCCTGATTAGAGCAAGAATGAACAGGTTAAGGGGGCTCATAGGTAAACATGCTTATTTTGAATCACTTCATTTCTTTGGTTTGTTGGAGGGGAGGGCAAAGATGTTGTGTGCAGGGCCCCAAAAGTGCTTAAAATGGCCCTGGGCTTTGCTGGTCAAAAGAAAACATCCTCTGCTTGGTTCTCCCTTCCTCTGGAAAGCAGGTTTTATTTTAGAACCTCCAAGGTTCCCTTTTAATACAGTTCTCTTTATAGCAATTGCATGGCTCTTGGACTTCACAAAGTCTTGCAGCTCACTTGCAAACTGGCAGTCTCTCACGTAATCCACATAAGGTGCTTTCTTACTCAGGTTTCTCAGCCTCCCATAGCCTCGATGGCTTTCATAGCTTTGATGCAGAGTGTTCATATCCCCTTCACTCTGGCTCACATGGAGCGCTAGCCCATTTGGGTTCCTAAGGGCCCTGTAACCTTATCAGCTCTCCCAGCCTGGATGCAAAGTTTTCTTAACTATTTCAATCTTATTCAGATAGGGCCCTTGCCTGTTTGGGTTTCTCAGGATCGCATTGGCTTTCCCCGCCTTGATTCAAAGTTTTCGTACCTATCTCATTCTGTTGTTTAATACCTTTATTCGGCATAACCCATATCGGTAGAGACACAGCAATGTTTACACTGATAAACAAGCTACAAGGTAAAAGGAAAAACAGTGTTAAAATAAAAACACAATTCATATGCTGCTAAAATAAAAACCACAGGGAGCAACAAAAAACGTGTTGATACAACAAGTCATCTACTATCAAAATATACAATGCCAGAATCATTTAATGAAAACAATCTTGTACAAGTGTTCTGATTCATCTCCACGGGTTCAGGCAATTTGGCTTAGGGTCTTGTTCCTCCTCAGCCAGGATCTATTAATGCATTTGTGACAAAATGAGCCAATGAGAGGTCCATGGAGTTCTTGCATAGGTAAATAGCTCCATGAATGGTGAGAGCACCGTGCAATCTAAAAAGGAGTTTCAAATAAGTGATTCTAAGATCTTTCAGTTTATCACAGAAGAGTAAGAAATGCTCCATTGTTTCATCTACATTTTCACACATTGGGCAAAGAGTGCTAGGTGATCCAGACCAATTTTCGATGATGTCTCACACGGGCAGGGATCCTAAGCGTAGCCTCATAAACAGTGCCTTTGCATAAACCGGTTTAATGGTGTTCAAATAGTTCTTGAATCCCTGTGACTCTTTAAGTGCTAAATAGGTCGGGTCTATGGCCAGAGCGAGAGTCAACACCCTCACCTTTAGCTCTTTGTACCTAACAAAGGCTTTTTCCAATATGATTTTTGAATTTTGGTCCATCTGCCGGGGGTTTTGCCAATAGGCAGAAAGACCCATCTGGGACAACCAGTTTCTTACGTGCACCACCCAGGGGATCTTCTGTCATCCCCTCAGTGATAGGACATGCTCCAATGTCAGGCAACATGGTTCTATGTCCAGACTACCCCAGATCCTGACCCAATAGAAAACCAGCCTGATGGGAGTTTACGATCCATACATGCAGAACTAGTGGGGGTGCTCTGTGGGAGCAGGAGGATTGCCTTTAGAAAATTATTTTCTGTATTCCGATGGCTAATTCCTCTGCATGCTCCCATACCTCGGCTCCCTACATGGCTGACGCCTTTGCCTGTGCCTGTTATCGGAACAGGGCTGGCCCCAGAGCATCCCTATCATGTTTAGCATAATAGGCTTTAACTGCCCCGCTTGCTTTCTCCAAGACAATGTTTGCCATGGACACATGGTTTTCCCAACACCCCACCCCTTGGAAAACTGAACCCCCAAATAATTATACCAGTCCACCTGTTCCAAGGTGGTACCATTCGACCGCGGATTCACATTTTTTGGCCTGGTTGATTAAGGTGAAAAAAACATTACTTTAGTTTTCATGGCGTTGATTTCCAAACCCAATTTTGCGCACTGGGATTCAAAGATTGTCAGGGCACGCCACAGGCCCATTGGGGAGGTGGGGAGGAGGACAGTGCCATCCATGAAAAAAGGACTGGGCCACGTTCACTCCCCATCATGGGGGAGTCCACATTCTCCTGTTGTATCATCACTATTATTGAATTTATAAAGGCAAAATAGAATTGGTGCAATAATGCATCCTTCACAGACCCCTCTGGCCATCCTAAAGTAGTCAGTCACCTCACCCCCAAGACCCCACCCCACCTCACCACTGCCTTTTTCTTTTCATAAAGAAGTTGGATTGGGGGAGTAATTTTTCAGGAATGTTTTTACTCCTTAAGACCGCCCAAAGGGACTATCTGGGCACACTGCCAAAGGCAGCCTTCAGGTTTGTTTGTTTGTTTGTTTTATTCATTTGTAGTGCACTCCAGACCCGAGAGTATCAGGGCGCAAGCGCGACAAGGATATTCTAAGCTTGGTTACATTGCTGTACAACATTTACAAGTTTATACAAAGGTAATATAGGTGCAGGTACAAGGCAGGTGCATTAACAACAAAATACAAACTGTACATAGGAGGCAAGAATCAGAAGTTACCAGTCATTTTCCTTTACCCAATGGATATAATTGCACCTGAAGTGAGGGTAGGTTTGGGCTATTCTTAGAGATGGAGGCAAGGTGTTCCAGTTTTGGGCCGCTTTCACCTGGAAGCTATTCCCTCCAGTTTTGGATTGTTTGAATATGGGCACTGTGAGGAAGTTGGAATTCACAGTTCTAGTTCATCTGTTAGGGGTGTACCTCATGAATCTGTCTATAAGGTAGCGTAGAGCTGCATTATTAAGGCATTTACGCATAAGTGAGGGTACCTTCAGCAAAATTTTGTCAGTAGTAGTAAGCCAGTTGTTGGCTCTCCTGGTGTTGGTGATATATTCTTTTTTGGGGATGCTCAGAGCTGCTCTGAGAGCATTATTTTGCAAAATTTGGATTGTGTTTATAATATATTTGTTGAATCTGACATATAGGGCATTACAATAATCCAGTTTAGATAGGGTGAGGGCTCTGGCTAGGGTGATGGAGCTGTGAGTTGAGAGGAAGGGTTTGGCTGCTCTGATTAGTTTGCAGGTGTATGCTGTAGAGGAGGCCATGGAGCTGACCTGTTTGTTAAAGGAGAGGGTGGTGTCAAGGTAAAATCCCAAGGCTTTAACTTCCTTGGCCACATTAATGAAGTTACTGTCTATGAAAAAGCTAGAGTATTTATAGTTTGTTTAAGTTAAGGGCGGTGCCCAAGATGATGAGCTATGTCTTGTCATCATTCAGGCATAGACTGTGAGCGGCCATCCATGCCGAGATGATGAGGTACACCTTGTTCACCAAGGCCAAATCCTTGTTGTAATCTCCCATCAACGGGATGAGGATCTGGGTATCATCAGCCTAGTTGGTATAGGTGATACCAAGACCATCAAGATCGTCGAAAAGGGGCTTTGTGAACACATTGTACAGAGTGGGGGAGACACATGAGCCCTGGGGGACCCCACAAGTGATGGGGATGGGGTTAGCAGAGGCTGTGGTGGAGAAGACACGCATGGATCTGTTGTTGAGGAATAATTGAATCAAGCCGATGACCTCTTGCAAAAAGTGGGCTGCTGAGTTGAGATGGTTACAGAGTACTTTATGGTCCACTAAATCAAATGCTGCTGAAAGGTCAAGTAGAAGTAGTAAGGCAGTCGTCCTGTTGTCTCTGAGGGTGTCAATGTGGGCCTTAAGGTCGATGAGGGCTGTCTCAGTCCTGTGTTGTGGTCTGAAACCTGATTGTCGTATTCCCAGGAGGTGATTTTTTTCAAGGTATTGCTGTATTAAATACGAAAGCCTTGTGGACAAGGCAGAGGGTTTTGAATGATAGATGTCCGGTAAAAAGATACCATCCCTGTCCCCTGGGCCCCACTGGTCCTAACACAATGAACATGATTATGTGTATATGCAAGGCGCTGCACATTCATACAGCAATCACTCTATCATTCACATGAGCATCCATCACCATACACTCACTCATAACGCATCCATACACATGTTTAAATAAAAACAATGAACATAAACGTACCTTCTGCATTGGCCTGTGTGTGGGTGCTGCTCCAGCTGCTCTGTCCGTATGTGCGAGGAGGCGCAGGAGCTCCCCCTCGGACATACAGACATGCAGTGCCCCAGCCAGCATTTCCAATGAGCTATGCAATGCTGGCGAAGCAAAACGCCCCAGCACTTGCATGGCTCAGTGAGCATGTGCGGCTGGGGAACTAAACTGAACTGTCAATGGGAAACAGTGTTTCCCTTTGACAGTTCAGCCAGCCCAGGAGCACTCCATTAGCTGGATAAAGCAGCTGAGGGAGTGCTCACTGTTTCACTGGGCAGGCTCCTTAGCTCCTCCATAATGGGTGAGGGGCCACTATGCAGTTAGTAATGTTGACCATTGTTGCTGAATATATCACAATTTACAAAGCACCCCTTTGCGTACTATTGAAACAGTGGGCTTCATAACTACTCTGGCGGTAGCTGTGCCGGTAAAACCGGCACGGCTGCCACTGGAGTTGCATCCGGGTCTGGCACCCGCGAATGGGCAATTACTAGGTCATGCCGAGTTAGGCGGACATGATAATTGCCCTTTCGAAGGTGCCGGTAGATCCCCATTCCCATTTGAGCCCCATATGGCTCAAATGGGAAGGGGGAGCTCGGATGCACCGGCACCGTTAATAACGGTGCCGGTGCATCCGACGAGCTGAGGTCAGACCTGGCGGGGGCTGTCAAGCACCCACGAGCACAACTCTTACTATGACGGAACGGTAGCAACGGTGCCGGTAGCTTACCAGCACCGTTGTTACTGGTTCGCCATAGTAGTAATGAGGCCCAGTCTGTGACTAAAGGAATGAATATCCATTTACAACTGTGGGCCACTTTTTCATTGTTGCCTGAGACAGTTTCATGCTTCAGCCCGCCCATGTGGGCCACCCCTGCCCATTTCTTCCAATCTAAAAAAAAAAAAAAAAAAAAAAAAAAATCTTTTTTCATGCTGAGCTCTCAGGGCCCCCCTGGGATGCACCCGCGGACCCCTAGGGGGTCGCGACCCACAGTTTGAATACCACTGCTGTATTTGAAGAAAGGCTGTCTTGTCTAAAATTTTGAGCAAGAAGGGGACGGTAGCAATAGTTCTGTAGTTTGTGGGCGTTGAAGGGTCTCAGGAGGGTTTTTTAAGAAGGGGGAGAACCCAAGACTCTTTGAGGTTACTGGGTATGGGCCCTGAGGAGAAGGATGAGTTAATGAGTTTGGTGATGAAGGGTGAAAGGTCTCTAGCAGCGTCTTTGATAATTTGTGCGGGGTAGGGGTCACCTTGGCAAATTGAGGTTTTGAGGGTGAGGATCATTTTTTCAACCTCTAGTGTTGATACTTTGGAGGAACTGAAGCGGAGGGGGGGTTTAGGTGTAGGAAATTGGGGAGGAAGGGGGTGTTGGCTGCATAGGCGGTACGGGTTAAGGATTCTTTCTTGTTATTGATTTTGAAGACCCCAAAAAGGTTGGTCTAGGTAATCCTGAGGCTAGATGGAATTTAAAACATTGATTGACAGTGCTTTTTCCTGCTTGGAAGCCCACCTGGAAGTGGCTTAACTGCTTAGTTTCCTTGACTCTTTCCTTGACTCTTGCTACAAGGTGCCGGAGAATCACCTTGGCAAATGTTTTCTCCATTGTATCCAACATTAAAATTGGTCGAAAATTGCTGGGGTCTGCCCTGTCCCCCTTCTTAAATATAGGGACTATCACTGCCGTGGTCCAAGTTTCAGGAACCCAATCGCAAATACTGATTGCGTTAAATAACCTTGTAAATACCAGTACCCAAACAGTTATTTCCCTTTTATACAGGTCCACAGGGACTCTGTCCCGACCTGGGGCTTTTCCACCCTTCTGGGTAGCAATGGCCCGTGCCACTTCTCCCATTGAGAAGTTTAAAAGCTTTACAGGGTCTGTTCATGGAATTAAGGCCGTAGAAGAGATACTCATTGGGGACCATTGGACCAAACGGTATCAGGTAATATTGTCCCCATATATAATGCCGCCATATATATAGTTGCTGGGAAACGGAATAGGCAACATTATATATCAGGACAATATACATGGTAAATGGGAGCAGGGGTTGTGGGGGCGTCCCCCGATCCCTTTAAAAAAATATGGGGGTTGCGGGGGTGTCCCCCGCAGGTTCCATATTGTAATATCTCAGCAAAAGAAGGTGCCATTCTTGTATGGCAACATTTTTCCGGGGTTATTATCACATGGAACTGACCAAACTAGGTTGATCACTGTACACATTCTCAAAGTGGGTATGCTACTTTGTGGGGTTTATGCTTTCTGGCAGCATAACGTCACCCTTTAGGTCTGAATCGGTGATCAGTCACCAGAAGCCTACACAACCTTAAACTCAACACGCTCCTGGGTGGCTAGCCACCATTCCTGCATGTACCAGGCCTTTTATGAACCTATGAGTGACTTATAGGATCTTCTCATTGACTGAAGAAGGATCCTATCCACAGCGGCCCAACCACTCATATATGCAATAAGGGCCCTCTCTGCAAATGAACATTCCCTATCAAACCAAGCAACACCCTTTCTGTTTCATTCTAATTCACAGGGGTGCTTGCCTACTTGGGTTTCTCAGGTTCCTGTAAGCTTGTCGACTTTCCTAGCCTTGATTCAAAGTGTTCATACCTCTCTTGTTGTGATTCACAGCAGCCGCTTGCCCATTCGGGTTTCTCAGGTCAAGCCAAAGAGATGGAAGGATTGTCACTGATTGGTATAGTCAAAACAGAGGGAAAAACAGTTATTTTAAAGTCTCATGTAGGCAGACAATGGGCCTCATCCTAAGTTTGGCGGTCTGAAAACAAGGGTACTGGTAAGCTCACCGGCACCCTTGTTTCAGGACAGGCAAACTGTGCGTTGGCCTGCTGTGGCCGCTGCGCTCGATAGGTCTGCCCCTGCCTGGCGCAGCAGTTACAGTAGGCAATCCCTTCACGTAAGCACCGGCACCATTAGCAAGGGTTCCAGTGCTTCCGAGACTCAGCTCCCATAGAGTCCCATAGGACTTTATAGGACTCATACCTATCAGGGGTAGTCTCTCCAGGGGATCGTTTGCTTTCCTCTTGCTGCTTGTCTCGTCAGGTTATGTGCCTCTGGTGTAGAGCACAGGGATCCAAGCTCTCAGCAGTAACCTGGTCTCAGCGCCAGTTACAGGGCCCCAGGCCCACCACAGCTTCCCCCGGTCGCACCACCAGAGGAAACGGGTGCTTCCTCATCTCTGCCTCTTTGCCCAACCTTGGCTACTTAGTCTGATGGGATGCCAGTCTTCTGGCATCCGGCTAGAATTTGGTTTGCCCCTCCCCCAATGCTACTGCATGCTCTGCGGTCGAGCGTGGCTTCCCCAGGACATCTCCTCTCTATGGGCTCACCTCTCCATAGGAATCACTCTTCTTCCTGTGTAGGAGTCTCCTCTCCATCCACAGTCCCACCTGGATTTTCTTTTCTTTTTTGCTGATGTTTTTGGTCTTTTATTCATTTTAGTGGCATAACCCTGAGTATTTTTTGCTGCACCAATATGGCACCCATTGGCCACCTCGCACTTTAATACGCACCTCAACTATGGAATTACTTTAGCAAGTACCTCCAAGATCCAACCACTTCAGAAACGCAGGGGCAGATGTGCCAATATTTTATTCAGAAATCACAGATGGGGGTTAACCAGAATGGAAGCCACAAAATATTAGAACCTATTAGAACTCGCGCTTTCCCATGACCTGCCTCCCTTTCCTGCGGAGACTCTTGTGATGAACCCCAATGCTCAGTAACCAATCTCACCTGGATGTATGTATGTCATCACAAACAAAAAGGGTATGTCCTTCTTCTTTAGCTGCGGCGCTCAGAAAAAATCCAACATTTCCTTGAATCCAAAGTGATGGAAGGAATGCCACTGGTTGGTGTAGTCAAAACAGGATTAAAAACAAAGTCCTGTGTAGGCAGACAATATATTCTGGACTGTGAGGTCCTTATCAGGCTGGGAGTCCTTGTCCCCGAGAGGGGACTCACTCCCAGTGAGGTCCCATTTGGCCAGACCCCCAAGGATGGCCTTGCATAGTGGGTTCACCATCCTAGCCTCACAGGGGCTTACTCCCTTCTGGGGAGAAGTAGCAAATTGCCCAGAATCATCACAGCGGTTTAGCCACTACTCATCCCGGTACTCCTGCAGAGTAGTAGCCATTTGGTTCACATGTTCATATTGACTGATGTACACATTTGAAATGGGCATAGCTTGTGTGCTGGTAACAGGTTTATTATCTATATTTTTTCAAGCTGGATCAGGTTGCCATTCACTGAATGACTAACTGAACTGTGAAATGAGTGAAATGTCAGGTCAGTTTTTCCTCTTAATTGACTTGATGAAATGCATCACACTGGAAAAACTCCAGACTGTGTAAGCACATCAGGTTTCAAATGGGGCTTGTTCCAAAGACAACATTGACCTAGTGTGATTCATAATTCACTGTAATACTTCAATTCTGTTAACTCAAGAACACTCAATCTATATGTTCAGAGACTGCTTTCAATCTATGGGAGTGTTTTAGAAATGCATAATCCCAGAATCCTCCTATTGCAATAAGAACTCTCTATGGCACTCATTACCTGGTACACCTGCATGAGCTCAAGATACAATGTTCGACTATTTGCACGATCGGGGGTGGGGGGAATTCACGTGCTCCCCTATTGCTACATAAATGAAAACTCAGATTAACTAATACACCTGGGACCTGTCTTGCACCCTTGTGATCAATTAGACTGGCACATTCAAGGGCTGTAAGCAATCAGCAGGTATTTATAATCATGGTCTGAATTTGCATTTGAGTACTCATATTATGTCTATTAAGGAGACATAAAAAATTTAAAGAATTGGATGAGTTGGCCCTTGAAGAAATAACCTCTGCAGTGTCCATGTGGGCGAAAGCAATTGACTGCGCTCTTTAATATGTCCTTGTTCTTCCACTCATAGGTATTAAAGAAATTGGAATTGATAGTTTTGCACTTCAAATAACTGTTTATGTAACTTGAAAGCATTAGTGTGCAGTTGGTATGATATGATATGCTATGGCATTTATAATGCGCCTAGTCACAAGTGTTTCAAGGCGCGACACAGCAAGGGAGGGGGAACAGAGGGAAGACAGAGGCAACGATCCTACTAGGCTAAGTGTCATTCAGTTCGTGCAAGTGCAGGGGAAGGGGGAAGGGAAAAAGTGTGGGGTGTGAGGGGGTGGGGACAGTGCAGTAAATGGGATGTATAGAATAAATAAAAACAATAAGAGAAGTACGGCTGGTCCCAAGTGCAAGGGTAAGTGCAGACATCAGGTGCCAAGTGCTGGTGGGGGATTGTAGGGATACAGAAAAAAGTCACAAAGTGTGGGGGTTGCCAGGGACGCAGTGCAGGTTTGCAACTGGTGGGGAGGGGACCTGGCCCGAGATCAGAGGATGGCCAGGTAACCAGTCAGTTTCAGCCAGGAGTTCAGCAGGGGAGAGGAGAGAAAGCAGAAGCAAAGAGGAAGGTTTTGAGGTGCTTCCGGAACCAGAGATGGTTCTCCTCAAGTTTCAGTGATGAAGGGAGGCTGTTCTAGAGGGAGGCCCCAACCGAAGAAAGAGATCTACCACCGACTTGTTGCTTGTAGAAGTGACTGACCCTGAGGGAGTGGAGGCGGATGAGTGACGAGCTCGAGAAGGAAGATATTTAGGAAGAGAGAGTTGAAGGTATGGAGGCCCCAGGCCTGAGAAGGCCTTGTGGACAATGCAGAGGGTTTTGAACTTAATCCTCACAGCCACTAAAATTTCAGTCCTGGAGAGGTACGATCCCTGGACTTGAGGTCAAGGACAAGTCTCGCAGTCCTGTTCGGGATGAGTTGCAGAGTAGAAGCAGGCAGATATAGAAAGAGGCTGCTGCAACAGTCCAGCCTGGAGCGAACCACAGCTCTGGAGACAGTGAGCTTCTGGGTGAAGGAGAGGAAAGGAAGAATACCTCTGAGAAGGTGCAGCTGGTAGTGTGACTTCTTGGAGACATCAGAGGTTTGGGAGAGAAGGAGAGTGTGGAGTCAAAGATGACCCCGAGGTCTTTAGCTTTGCAGGTGGTAGCAGGAAGAAGGCCAATAGAGGACGGCCAAGGAGTGACAGGAAACGAGGGAGCGGGTTTGCTGATGAGGAGAATCACAGTCTTACTGGCATTAAGGCAGAGATCATTGGCGGCACACCACTCCTGGATAGCATACAGAGAGTCAGAGATGAGAGAAGTAGAAGAGGTGGCCGAAGGTAGCCTGAAAATGAGCTGAGTGTCATCCGCATAGCACTGAAGGTTGGGGCAGAGAGCGGCAATGCGGTGGGCAAGAAGTGCCAGTTATTGGTTGAACAGCCATGGAGAGAGGTTAGAACCTTGGGGGACACCACAAGTAGAGGTAGAAATAGAGATAGAGGTGAGGAAGGACCCAAGTTGGACCTGGGAGTGTTGATCACAGAGGAAAGAAGTCAGCCACGCCAGGGCCTGACCGGTGACACCCAGGTTATCACGAAGATGGTTGAGCAGGATGGCATGGTTGACCATGTGAAAGGCAGAAGAGAGATCAAGTAAGATGAGGACAGAGGGATTGTTGGAATCAAGGTTGGAGAACCGGTCTTCACGGATGTTCAGGAGAGCAGTTTCCATGCTCTGGCAGTTCTGAAGCCAGACTGATGGTCATGAAGACAACCAACAGATTCCGTGTGAAGATTAAGCTGGGCGATGGCCAGCTTTTCCAGGAGTTTGCCCAGGAAAAGAGTGATGGAGATTGGGCAATAGTTAGCCGGACAGAATGGGTCGGCAGAGGGTTTCTTAAGAAGAGGGTGCACATGGCAGTTCTTTAGGGGGGATGGGAAGACTCCAGTGGTGAAGTAGTGGCTGCAGAAGTCGGCCAGAGCAGGAGCCAGGGAGTCAATGTGGTCCTTGATGGTTTTGGAGGAACAGGGATGAACCTGTTTTGATGAGACTTTCATAGATTAGACCTAGAAACCTCGTCTGTGGAGAAAAGGGGAAAGGTAGAGAAAGAAGGAAGAGAGGTGGCCAAAGAAGGGCAAGGGGAAGAGCAGGGAGTATAGGGGGAAGGGTGAGAGGAAGCGAGAGAGGACAGGTAGTCCTGATTTTTAGAGGTGAAATGAGAAGCCAGAGCCATGGAGAGGGCCTGGGAAGGGACATGAGACATAGAGACTGCAGCAGGATTTTAAAGTGTTTGGCCGAGTTGTTAGATGCTGCAGAGATGCAGGCTTGGATGTAAGCTCTCTTCTTGGTGTGGACAGAGAGCCGCTATTGCCTTTGGAGGGAGGCAGGCCAGTTTGTTGGAGGATGTACCAGAAGCATGCCATTTCCGCTCAGCCACCCTGCACTTGTGTTTGAGGGTGACGAGGTCTGAGTCATCCCAGGAATTTCACTTGGCTTTGGGCTTCAAGCGGATCCTCATGACAGGGGCAAAAACATCAAGGGTATCAGATATAGCAGAGTGGAGCATGGAAAGGGCTATGTCAGGGTGTGAGTCAACCAAAGGGGGTGGATAGGTGAGAAAGTAGCGGTGAAAGCCTCAACTGACACGTGCTTCATATGCCGGATAACCAAGAAGGTGGGTGGCAGTGCTGCAGTTGGCTTGTCCTGGCGGGTAAAGAGGGTGAGCTGGGAGGAAAGGAGAAAGTGATCACTCCAGGAGAGAGGAATGGTGAGAGGGATAGAAAGGGGAAGGTCTGATGAGATCAGAACATCCAGAGTGTGCCCTGCAGAGTGAGTCGGGCCAGAGGGAAGAATAGAGAGTGAGAGAGAGTTGTAAAGGTCACGAAAGAGCCTAGTGGAAGGACAGGAAGCATCCAGGTGAATGTTAAAGTCTCCAAGAAGGAGGAGTTGAGTGGTCGAGATCAGGAGGGAAGAGAAAAGGTCCACCCATTCAGAGAGGAAGGAGGAGATCTGACCAGGTGGCCGATAGATAGTAGCCACAGTAAGGGAATGGCTAGTAGAGAGAGAGAGCCTGCAGACGAGGAATTCAAAAGAGGAGTAGGCCTGCGTAGGACTGACAGAGGCAGGAATCCACTAGGGGAAGAATAGGGCCACACCCCCTCCGGAACAGTTGGACTTGGGCATGGCGAGGATCTTGTAGCCATCAGGAAGGAGAGTGTCAAAGCTCGTGACAGAGATGGCCGCGAACCATGTCTCAGTGAGACCGAGGACATCGAGGTCAAGTTCCTCCAGGAGGCGGCAGATGTCAGAGGAGTGTTTGACAGCTCAGCAAGAGCTAAAAGTGGCAATATGGAGAAGGCTGACTTCCTTGAAAGACTTCCAGGGAGGGGTACAAATCAGAGGTATGCCCTGCAGAGGGGTAGAAGAGCAAGGAGGAGAGGGCAAGGTAGCCAAGGAGGAGACAGCAGGTGAAGGCAAGGAAGCCATGGAGGGAAGAGAGGTGACAGCAGGAGAAGGAAGGACATTTAATTTAATCTTTATTTGTTTTGGTTTATAAAAACCTTTACAAAATTCACACACAAAGATACAACCAATACTTTATCTTTACGTAATTTCACAAATGCAAATGATCAAAAACCAAATTAATTACCATACATAATTCATAAAGACCTAAAGCACAGATAAACAAGAACGATAGAAAAGTTAAATTCATATTGAAACTTAAAACAGAGCACACATTTTTCTCAGAAATATTGCAACCCTGATATTTAAATTGCCATTACTATTGTGTAGCATTTTGTACCAGATAAATTCTCTGTCCACATTCACCGTGTTATGCACATATTGACCAAAATATCGAAGTCTTTGTTCCCTAAGGGCTGGACAGACCAAAAGTATATGTTTCAGGTCCTCAACCATACCTTCTATACAGCAAAATTTGCACCATGACCAAGATCCTTGAACAGTCAATCTAATTGAATTAATCTGATTAGTCGGGATTACATTGAATCGAAAATGCATAAAATCATTTCGAATTGTTTTATTAGGGTACTTAGTTAAGTAAGTCTCTATCACTGGGAACCATTTGTTTAGAGCACACACTTGTTGATACAATTTTGAATTGAGAATAGCATTTTTTGTGTACATCCAATCAAAACCCAAGATACTTTCTTTCACCGTTGAGGGGTTACTCATTAGAGAAGTAACTGACATACCCAAAAGCTTCAGACTTTTTAAAATACAATAAAGAAATGAAACCTGTGTGAGTATACAATGTGTTGGTCTCTACGGAATTACACTTCCTCCACGGCATCATTCTTTTCCAGGTAACCAAAGCCTGCAGAGAATTTAGCCCCAGTTCATATTTAATTAGATGGTAAGGAATTCATTTCGGTAAGTGGTACATAACTGATTTCCAAATATAACTTTCTATATGTGACCACTCTCCTTCACAACTAGCAGATTGAAATTCCGCTCCGTATATTAAGCGAGGAATTACTTTTTTTGTATAGTATTCTCTCAACGGGGTCATTGTGAATTTCCCAAATTTCACATCTAGGGCACGCATTTGCCCAATGGCAATGTCAGCCATAAGTTTCAATTGTGTCCTGAGCAGAGGTCTCGAGTGCGCACCAGCAATTACAAATCCAAGGTACTTAAACTCCGACTGTGCTTTAAGTCGAGTGGTACCCGATAACCACGATAACATATTTGACTTCTTGTTCTTCCTACCTAGGCGGACTATCACTGTTTTAGCAGGATTCATTTTTAATGCTATTGAATCAATGAACCCTTGAAAGGCATTAAGCATTCTTTGAAGTCCTACCTTAGTGGTATCTATGAGGAGAAAGTCATCCGCGTATGCTAACCAGGCCAGGCGCGTATTCAAGAGTCTAGGAGGCACCAGGCCCTTATTTAAAAGCGCCTGATTCGCGCCACTCACATATAGATTGAAAATTGTGGGTGCTAATCTACAACCCTGGCGCAGACCTTTTTGTATGGTAAATTCATCAGAAAGGGTGCCCTCTGAATCTAATCTGACTTTCACAGCAGTCTGGGAGTAAATTGCTCTTACTATATCTAACAGGATTGCAGGCATATTTAGTGCTCTTAATCTTTTACACAAAATGTTCCTGTCCACCAAATCGAAAGCAGAACTCAGGTCCATTGAAGCAACAAAAACCGAAGTATCCACCTTCTTCATTGCTTCAGATCTCAAACAATTCAGAATCAGCCCCCCACATTCAGTACCCATGTTTTTCCTAAAACCAAATTGTCTCATATTCAGTATCTGTTTATCATCTATCCATTTCTGGATGTCTCTTACAATGATGAGAAAAATTTAGATTCTGGGTCGGCGATGGCTATTGGTCTATAGCTCATGGGACTTAATCGGGAGCCCTTTTTAAAAATAGGGATAATAATAGATACCCTCCAGGACAACGGGATAGTTTTAGTTGTTAATGTGTTGATAAACAAGAGAGAGAGTATTTTTGCCCATAGTTCGGGGTTACACTTAAGGATTTTGTTAGATAAATTATTTGTACCGGGTGCCGCTGAATTTTTAGGTTTTACAATTAAGTTTTTTATTTCACATGTGTTAAAGTTCAATAACCATTCCGGTTCATGCTTCCATGTCATAGGTGCCTCCTCTTTATTAACACGGTACAGATTAACAAAGTGTCCCCTCCACATTGATTCATTAATGGGGTTCAGAAGTACCTCTTTCTGGGGTTTATCGAGATTATTTATTAAGTGCCAAAAATGTCTTGAGTTAGCTCCTCTCAAGGATGTTAACATAATTTCCCCATTTCTCTGGCATCTAATTATCCGGTGTTGTATGGACCAATTTTTGTAACCTTGTTGGATTTTTTTAATTTTATCAATCATATTTAAAAAGGTAAGCCCTGATTTCTTGATATGTCTGATCCTCCTTCCTCATGGTGCGCTTTTTATCCCTGGTATTTCCACTTCATATCCACGTTAGCATTATTACTTCGAGCCCCCAGTTTTGAAAGGGAATGGCTGCGAACTCTCAATGTGGTTAATAACCTCTGAACAGGTTATCATGCATTGTTATTTCGAGAGAGGGGCGCTTGCTACCTTTTTTGTATTCTTGAAAGGAACGTGGGGTTGGTCACCCTAGGTTACCTGGGGGCCACCAGACGTGGACTCCCTGCTCACTGTGCTTAGAGAGGCTCAGCTTCACCTCACGGATGATGCCCAACAAGGCTGAAACACGTGTATGCGGTTGCTGATGGTACTCTTGTTCAGAGAGCAATTGCCATAGCATTTTGGTGCTGGACTGCCCTTGTGGGTGGGACAAAGACTGAAATGCAAATGGATATTTCCCATCTGTGAAAGGTACAGGGAGCAAAAAGCAATGGCTGCACACTCTCAATGTGGTCAATAACCTTTGAACAGGTTATCATGCCTTGTTCTTTCGATAGAGGGGCGCCTGCTACCTTTTTGGAACTTTTAATATATTATGTGAATTTAAGGGCTGAATAGGTCGTAATCCTCTTCAGATCAGAAAAGGTCTCCAGATCTTCAATCATGGAAGCAGTAAATCTACTAGATTTTCCCCCGTCCATATATTTTGTTTACCTGTGTAGTTTACTTTCAAATTATAATTAAACATCATTTTGGGATCAGTTGATTCTATTGTACCAACCTGCAAAATTAGCATACAACGATCACTCAAGGTGTTCTCAACAATGTCAAATTTACCAGAATGGTTAAAAAAATCTAATGAGCATATGACATAATCAATTATCGGTTGATAGGCTCTGGCTTTCCATGTTGGAAGAGGATTTACCAATATTTCCAAACCCCAAACCTCAGAAAAGTGAGACCATATTCTCCCCCTACATTTCGAATTCCCTACAGATTGCGAAGTTTCCTCCAAGTTGTTGATCAGGACCTTTCCAATTGAAGGGTCCTCATGAATAGCTGCATTAAGGTAACCCACAATCACAATCTGTCCCCCTGCATTTACAAGCAACCAGTTCTCAAACAGGGACCCTAGATTACATAATTCCAACCATAATTGCCTGTCCGAGTGTTCAGCCGGATTCCAGTATATATTGACCAGCAAAAAGGGTGTAACCTTATTGTTAAACAATAGCGTGAAACCAACAACCAAAAAATGATAAGCAAAAGCCCATTCACCCATATTTTTAGGATTCAAATGATTTTTTACAGAAATTAATAATCCTCCTTTAGGTCAATCTCTAACTCCCCCTTGTGCACACAATGAACATACTGTAAAACCCTCCCAACATAAGGGTACCCTTCACCAAGTTTCTTGAATAAACACTATATCATATTGTGCCAATTGCCCCATTAAGGTCAAGTTGTGTAAGAGATTAACCAAACCTCTTGAATTCCAACTAAGACGTTTCTGGATTCGGTTTTCATTAGCTAGAGTGGCTTCCCAAGTTTTTTAAGAGACTCAATTGACTCTCGCAGAGTCAGGGCTAGCCATCTCCAGTCCTGTTTTTCTTCATTCTCAGGCACATTACCACACCCCCCCACCTCCCTTTTTACTGAATCCTCCTTCTGTGGTCTATTGTCGCATCGTATTGGTCCTGATTTGTGGGGTTGAATCTGGGCATATTCAAATATATCGAAACCTCTACGATAAAATTGCTCAGCATCTCTCATCATTAGGTTTCTAACCACAGGTGACAGGATCACAAGGCAAACATAATCAAGCCTCTGCTTGTGTATATAGCCAACCAGATAAATATCAGACGATTTGGTCAGACTTAGATTCGGGATCTGACCCAAAAGCGACAATATGAAAGGTCTATTGAGGGGGGTATTAGTCTGATCCGTAAATAACATTGCCAAGACCAGCCCTGGTAGATCTGGTCTTACTGGATCTTTTAGATCAAGTATCGGAAATGACTGGAGCTGATCCATCTCTTTAACACCCTTAATCTCATTTTCAACGCCACATCCATCCCCACTCAAACCCATACAATATTCTTCATATGTACCCTGCCTCATATTGTTCTGACACGGTTCCTTACCGAGTTTGAGTGCCAGGGAGGAAGGAAATTGATGAGGCACGGGAAGCATCCATCAAAGAGGAGAAGATTGGCCTGAAACAAGTAAACAAGACATACTTTTTTCCCCCATGAATATCTTCCCCAATTTTTTCCCCATGAATATATTCTCCACAATTCCAACTTTTGATTTCCCTCTCCCCTGCTGATCTCCTGGCTGAACCTGAAACTGCACTGATTACCTGGCTACACTCTGATCTCGGGCACAGGTCCCCTCCCTGCCAGTTGCACACCTGCACTGCCCCCTGGTCAAACCTTGCACTCAGGGAGTGTTTCTGTATCCCTACAGCCCCCTCCCAGCACTTGACATCGGATGTCTGCACTTTCACCTGCACTTGCAACCAGTTGGCCGCACTTTTATTTATTTATCATTTATTGTCTGATGTACCTAATGTTTATCCTATGCACTGCACTGCCCCGCCGTCCCTTTCCAGGCGCACTTTTCCCCTCCCACCTCCCCTGCACTTACGCAATCTCAACGCCACTTGGCCTAGTAAGATCGTTGTCTCTGTCCTCCCTCCGTTCCCCTTCCCTTGCTTTGTCGTGCCTTGAAACACTTGTGTATAAGCATGTTATAAATGCCATATCATATCATATAAATGATGAGAGCAATTAAAAATGTAGGATTGAATTCTTAAAAATTTAAAAGCTATTCATAAAGTTTTTACAACCCAGTACCAACTATTCTTTGTGCAATCATTTTGAAAAGATGCTGACTGGTCCCTATGTGCCTATTTAAGTGTAATTAACATTAGCGCCAACTTGCCATCCCGCAAAGAAAATCTTCTTTCAGTGCACAATTGGAAATGTTTGCCCTAGTCCTATCAATAATGTAGAATTTGCCAGGGTGGAAAAAAAAACAATTAAAGATTATGTTTTATGCATTAGAGCTAACTAAACCCTTTATAAAGTTGTTCAGTTTGTTATAGTGCTTTGAAAGCATGAATGACTTGTAAAACGTTGTCAAAGGTATTTTTCCTTCCCTCACCTTCCCCCAGATGCTCACTGTATCTAGAGCTCTGGTTCTCTCTAGGCTGGACTACTGCAAAAGACTCTTTATAAATCTGCCTGCTTCTACTCTTCGCCCTCTGCACCTCATCCAGGACATGACTACAAGACTTGTCCTTGGCCTTAAGCCCAGGGATCGTATCTCTCCTACCCTGAAATCCCTTCATTGGCTCCCAGTGGCTGCAAGGATCATGTTCAAGACCCTTTGCATTGTCCACAAGGCCTTCTGGGACCGGGGACCTCTTTACCTCAAACTCTCTCTTCAGAAATATCTTCCTACTTGAGCTCTTCACTACTCCACCTCCAACTCCCTCAGGGTCAGTCGCTTCTCTGAGCAAAGAGTTGGTGGTAGATCTCTTGCTTTTACTGGCGCCTCCCTTTGGTACAGACTCCCTGCCTCTCTGAAACTTGAGCAGAAACATCTCCAGTTCTGGGAGCCCCTCAAGACCTACCCCTTTTTGCTTCTGCCTTCTCTATTTCTCTCCCCTGCTGGTCTCCTGTCTGGTACTGCACTTGTCATCTGGCTACCCTCTGAATTTGGGCCCAGGTTCTTTGCCTGCCCAGTTGCATACCCGCACTGCCTCTCGGCAACTCTTGCACTTGGGGCCGTATCTACAACCCTACAATCCCCTTAGTTGCACTTACTGACACCTGGTGTCTGCACTTACCCTTGCACTGCTAGTTGCTGGCTGCACTACTTGTTGTTATTGATCTTGTGTACGGAACTTTTTCTTCCTCCCCTCCCCTTGCACGTTTACCCTCCCCTCTCCCCAGCACTTGCGCAATCTCAATGCCACTTGGCCTAGTAAGATCGTCTGTCTCTGTCCTCCCTCAGACCCCCTCCCTTGCCTTGTCGCGCCTTGAAACACTTGTGTATAGGCGCATTATAAATGCCTTATCATATCATATCAAATGTAGTCATTATGGGGAAGATGACAGCTGGCTGAAGGAGATTATGTAAACCACGCTGATCTGTAATTAAAGTTCAATCAGTTCTTCTGCACTCTGAAGTTACATTAGTGCTAAGACTTTTGTCTGAAGAGGTTTGGAGACATTCCGTAGATGAAACACTTAAAATATACTTTGTGTTTAGGTCTTACTCTCTACCACTGGCAGTGACTACTTACATGCCTGACAAAAGTGATTTTAAACAATTTCTTCTGTGGTAAATGTTGTTCCTATGGTCCTAGACCCTCTTATCTTGCACTTCGTTTTGCATTTCTAGCTCCTCCTGGACCTCCAGTACCCCGAAGAGATGCCTTCATACCTCACCATCTTCTCCATGTCTTTCCAACTGGTAGTGCTCTGGTGTGAGGCTGCTTTCCTCATTTGGCAGCGTCCCCACCAATCACTTCTTCTTGCTCTCGGTCTTGTAAGCACTGCTGTTGTTTCTCTTGTTGGTGGCTCTACTAACAACCCATTGCCTCCCAGGCTGCAGTCCTGTGGTATGCAGCTCCTGGGACTTTTTAACACCCAAAGCGGTTTCTGGGCAGTGTGATGGATATTCCCTTTTCCTCAGACTTCTGTCTTGCTTCCGCCCTGCTCCTCAGAATCATCACAGCATCTACAACTAACTCTCACACCCTTACATGAAAACGTGTCTTATCTTACCACATCATCCCCAATCACACATGTTCCCCAAATCACACATTATCCACTCTTCCATGGACCAGTGGCTTTGACAAATAACCATTTTTCAATGTTGAATGAAGTCAGGGGGTGATGGAGTTCACCCACTGGAAAGGAATACTGGCATACCAGGCATCCGGTCCTAAGAGCAAATATCAGAGAGCATGTGATGCTCCCTGAAGCAGTCCTGCCACCCCTCAAAGGCACTGACCCACCTCCAGTATATGACATGTGACTGATTGTGGTCTAGATCTTCCAGCCTCTCTGAACCAGTGATAGATAGCTGAACATGTCCCTCAGTTTGTGTTGTTTTCTCCACAAATTGTTGATGCACAATTTGCCAAACCCAAAGAAGATGTTCTAGGATGACATTACCTTGCATTCTATTATTTGTATTTTACATTTAGAATGTAGACAAATCAACAATCTTACTAGTTTATGTTTAACCTGCTTAGTCCAAGTAGTTTCCGTCTTCTTTGCCTTCATGACTTGATAATACAGTTGTAAAACCCAGATTAGAATTTTTTAGGATATCAATACCGAGCAGTCACAACGTCAATAACAATAGACTAATAATAAAGTGTTGTACACCCAGGGACCAGAAGTCTCTGTTACTATATCCAAGACTAGCAGGTGTACCTGTGCTTCGCACAGTAATTCCCACTGCAGTCCTAGAAAGCATGAATCCTGTAAATTGATTCCAGCTACTTTGAGTTGGAGCATTGAGATTGCACAACAACATTATTGCTGTCCGGATCTGCAGCCGAGCCAGCAGAGACCTTACATAAGTGCTGTATGTACAGGGCTGAAGCGTGTAAGCTTCGTACTGTTGAGATGGTATTCATCCATCAACCCCAATGGGAAATGAAGTTCCTGTAATTACCATGAGAGAATTGCCATGATGTGACGGACAATGTCACTGCGATCACTACTGAAGAGACATGCACGGTTTCCTGTCACCCTCATTACTACAATGTCACCCTCATTACTGCAAAATCACTGTTTCGTGTCACCAGCATGACTTCAGAAGTGAGTGCTGCTAATGTCAACTAGAATGCTGATAGTGTTTAAAATTCAGGAACAATGAACTGCTGAGGTTTATGTAGAACTACGGCAGAACTACGGCGCCGAGAGCCATATGACAGGGGTAAGCATTGCAGACCGCTTAAAAAACAAAACATTTGAAAAACTTATATTTGAGACTTTTTAAGTTGTTTACACCATGGAACCTCCCCACATGCCAAATCCCAGGTTTGCAGCATTTTTGGAAGTATGCTGAACATGTCAAATAGAGAAACACACACATATCCACATATGGCAGGGGTAAGCATTGTAGACTGCTTTAAAAAAAATAAAAATAGAACCATGTATATATTATACTTTTCACATTTGTCTACACGATGGCACCTACCCGTATGCCACATTTCAGGTTCGTAGCATGTTGGGAAGTAAGCTGAACATTTCAAACAGACAAACACACATCCTCCCTTTTATATATAGAGAGAAGACATGTTTGTAACTTTTAAAGTAATTAAAGAACATGTGTGGTTCACACATTTAGTGCTTGAATGCCTGGATGTTCTGTAAACTGCAAACGCCAAAACCGTCTGCTGTCATTGGGCCTCATTACGACCCAGGCGGTAAGGGGTTAACGGCGCCGTAAAAGGTGGCGGCGCCGTTAACCCCTTACCGCCTAATTACGAGGTCCCTTTGCGGGTCCCCACCATAACGGCTGGTTTTACCAGCCGTTAAGGAAGGAACCCGCAAAGGGACTTTTGAGGTAATTACGGTACAGCAATTTGCGGTAGCGTAATTACCGCCTTCCCCATTCCCATTGAGCCCTATGGGGGCAAAAATGGGAATGGGAATGGGGAAAGGCCAATGTTGAATGGGGAATTACTGCCCGCCAACCTTGGAATGGCGTGGTAATTCCGCCATCCACCATGGCGCAATCGGTAAAATAGCGGCGTCAACCATGGCACTAATAGCGCCATGTTTAACACCTGGGTCGTAATGAGGCCCATTGTATGTGTCATCATCTAGCTTATTACCACTGTTGAGCCTACGTTGCACATTTTGAACAGTAAGAATAATTTGCACCATTTTGAAATAACTGGTAAAATAGGATTCAAAATCAGAACCATCCTAATCCAAGGCGATTCACATACAATGCAACGATTTAACTGATATGGTATTATAATAATAATAATAATAATAATAATAATAATAGTAAGGGGCATTCAATGTGTGTGTATAACTGATATTGTTGTATTACTGTTGTCAAGATATGTTGTGATTGCTGCACCTGTAAACTAGAATGGTATTATTGTTCCATGCAGGATGAGTTCCAGTACAACAAATATTGCTGTTGATTTGTGAGAACAAATCGAATCAGAAATGTTCAAATTGGCCAAATATTTAATGAGCACAGGATTGCATGCTACATTAATTGTCAGAGAGCACAACATATTTTTTTTTCTGAAGTATTGAATAAAGCATGCATTGCTGATGCAGATTTCTGATAAATATATCCATAAACTATTTCAGAAACAATTGATTTCAGCGGGTTTCTCCGAAAATGAATGTTTCTTTTCATTTGTTTCTGGTATCTTTAGAAAATACAGGCTTGCTTTGTGTAATCTGTTTGTGCTTTTTCCAGAATTGTCTGCCTCATTCGATTCGCTGGAATATGAGTTATGCCGCTTGGACTGCATAAGAATTCTCTGCTGATTCTCATTTTAAGGCATAATCATCTGTTTGCGGCTTACAGATATTTCCATAGCAACAGCTTAGAATGTCAAAAGCAGATGGCACTTCGTTAGGTAAGGAACCAAACAAGGACCCGATGAATTTTAATAGGTAACATTGGTTCTCAAGCAATTGTTCTCCTCTCTTAACTCGGAGAGAGCATAAAGATGTAGACATTGGAATGTCATAATGAGCATGCATGTGCCCATGTCAATGAAAGGGGAGTTATTTTGCCAGCCCATAGAATTCTCCCGTATTAATTGCTTTCACGAAGAGCGAGCGACTGAGGATCCTGCATGCAAACTGTACTGAGAACTGAGAATCCTCGTTATGAACATAAGTTAATATGCACCTGGATTAGTCCTTTGGACCTCTCACTTTCTGAAGGGGGTCAATTATTGCAATTAAAAAAAATGATATGGTTTGTTTTATTGTTTCAGCGGCACCCAGCATCCCCACCTTGGCGGTGCCAATAAGAGTCTACTCAGAGGGGAGTATGCCAGCATGGGTTGTGCAAGGCAGATGTGTACGAAAAAGAATCTGGGACCCCCAATGTGTGATCAAGGAAGGGAGAGAGTTCTAAATAACCACACATCGCAATGGGCACCCAAGCTCAACTTCGAAAACACTACTACAATTAGAGTGTACCTGGACCAGGGAGCGAACGTCACTGCATCTGAGTGTCAGCACGTTGAGGCACTGTGCATAACAGGATGTTCAGTACTAGAATGAAAACGTAAGCTTGCAGGTTGCACGAAAAGCTCTGGACACCTGCGTTTGCTTGAATGTGAACTTATGGAATGAGCCGGTTTAAATGGCAAATGAAAATATATCCTTTTCAGCTTCGCAGCATTCTACGCAACAGATCATTATGACAATTCGGAACGAATGTCCACTCTTTTCAACTAATATATCAACTGCAATTAAAACTATTATTTCTTAAAAGTATAACAAAGAAATGATCAATTGCATGTCCAGTTCTGGTCATTTTTGATTCGTGTACACCTTATAAATACATTCCTGCTAGTACCAGAATGCAATTGATAAGACTTTAAAAGCCAGACCTCGTGATATTTTCACATTGTATCAGAGGCAACTGTAGATCTTTGCAGACTGTCCACACCTTAACAGCCAGTGTACAAATCGCACTTACTTGTAATCATTGTTAGACACAGGTATTGAGTTTGTTGTTAAGTTTACACAATTTGGTGTTTTCACAATATTCTTCTACTTTTTGGTACAAAAGTTAACAGTGTGCATAGAAACGCAGGTGGTCCATCTAATGGATTGAGGCCCCAACATTGGCCCGAACCAGGAGGGGAGACAATGTCTACGTTCTTTGTGGTGTCTGCTGCCACCTGAGACAAAAGTTAATTCAAAAGTGTTGCTTAAACAAAGGTTAGACAAAAATCATTGCCAACACAGTTTTGAATATTTCACAAGCCTTAGTGGGGTTATTGGCATCAGATGTCCACGTGTTACCATCATCAAGTGAGGAAGTAATACAACCTTAAGACTGAATTTGTGCATGCTGTCAAAAAAAGATGTGACGCTATTCCACCAACTGTAAAATAACATTTGATCAAATGCAGTAAGCTTAACATGCACTGCCATTTATACCAGAAAACAGTGTCACATTTACAGGGGTAGCAACACAAGATCCTTATCCCAGTGTGGTATGCCATGTAAAAGAAAACAGCTTCATAGAATTTTTTGCACGATTCAACGTGACTTTGCACTGCTGAAAAGTGACTTTGCACTGCAGACACAAACACTGATTCATGGAATTGTGTAATTTTGTAGTACAAAGTCATTTTTGCAGTACAAAATGACTTTGCACTGATTTTGCACTGCATGAATACACTTTGCATAGTTCCATTGATCAGGGTTTGTGTCGGCAGTGCAAAGTCACTTTTCAGCACTGCAAAGTCACTTTGAACCGTGCAAAAAATGACATGATTCAGGGCCTAAGCCTTGCATGCTATGTACAGCAATCACTTGTTGGATTATTTCATATGCCCAAGCACAGTGATCCATGCCTGTGAACCACAAACACATGCAAGAAAGACTTTGCGTGCACTGGTGTAGTGCTCCCAGTGCTCAAACATATGCCCAGAAGGACACTGCGTGAAGATTAAAACATCTGGGCCCTGAGTATTCATGGAATTTACTGCGCAAAGTAACCATATCTGCAAGTTCTGCCTGGGACGCGCCCTACACGCCCCAACGCAAAGAATAAACAGCCAGGAAAGCTACCTTTTCGTGTTTCCCCGAGCGTGAATATATGCATCCTTCAAACAGTATATGGGGTCCTTCACAAGCAGGCCTGCATTTTGGGGAGCCTATTCAGGGTGCCCCATAACCATAACCGGCACCCCGACAACATGGATATGAAAATTATAACTTGGTTGATATCTCGCAAAATCTGCATGTGAACCCCCGTAAACTGTCCCTGCACCGCACTCCACTGCGTACGCACACCCCTAAGTTGGTTTTGAACCCTGGTTGCATACATGCACCCTGAAAGCTAGCCTGCAAACTCACCTCTGCGCTGCCACTCCCAGGCGCAGTGTATTTACACTTACCTTTGGGTGGCAGATAGTATGAAGGACTTGCGTGGGGTTTTCCCGGAGAGGTTGCACGATCGAATCCATGAATATTTTTCGTGTCACGCAATTGTGGGCGTGCCAGGAACTGCCTGCAGCCTGTCCCTCGGAAAGCCCACTTTATCAAAAGTTCTTCCCCATTTCTGGTGTTCCGCCCCTGTTCCCAGCCCTCTGTGCGAGCACTGCCCATGCTCTCCGTGGAGTCTCGCGCAAGGCCCTCAACAGCACACAGAGACATGCCAGCTTGCGCAATCTCCACGCGAATCCAGGAAAAGTACTGTACATTCGATTCCATGAATTGACAAATGCGGATTTGCACGCAGTTTGGCGTGCAAGTACCCTTTTTTCCACGCAAATAATTCCATGAATCAGGCCCTATACCTTTACCTGGCTTTACAGTTTTGTGGTGCATGTCTCAGAGCTGAATGTAGATGCACCAGGATTCGAGACTGCCATCACATTACATCTGCGAGTGAGACTGATTTGGGCAGTGGGTTTATACAACAGAAGCAGATAGATTTGCCGTTCCAGCCCCTCCTCTTCATCCACCATACTACATCAACGGATTATCTATCTGTGGAATACACAGAAGTGCACTCCACAATGCCCAGTTATGCATATATGAAAACCAAGGATTTGTGATATTATGTTCATGCATGAAGCACAGGTGTGAGACAAGTCATTCTGCCACTGTAGGATCCCAAGTGTAAGCAGAGCACCCCCCCCACCCACCGTCCCCTCACCCATGACAAAGCAGTGTTCGACCGCAATGGAACCGAATATTTTTAAAAAAATGTCAAAGGACATAAGGAAATGTAAACATACTAAGTAGATGGAGATGGAATCTAGCTCAGAATGAGTAGAGTTTTCATGTGTTGATTAGGGCAGGGAAAAAGGCAGAAAAGAAGGATTAACTAGCCTTTTTATACCCGCAATTGGTGCAGATGTCTAATTATGTATACAAGATGTTATGTTATGTTATTTTGCATTTATATAGCGCCTTATGTACCATTGGTATGATCTCAAGGCGCTGGTAGGTTGAACGCCCTCAGGAACCGAAGTTCAAGTCAGTAGAGAGGGAGAGAGTCATAAGGTGCGTGTGAGCACTGGATATGTGTGCAGTGGTGTTGCATTCCTGTGATAGCTGCTTCTTAGCGGTAGGTGTGGTGTTTGGGAGATCAAGAGTATGTGTTCGTTCTGGCAGGTTGAATGATTCTGGCTGCGTTAGGCCTGAGGAGAACGCCTAGGCTGGAGGGAGTGTAGTCAGCTGTGTTTAGATAGGATGATGGGGAGTATGAGGCAAGTGATGGTATGAGAACAGCTATACCGAATGGTTTCATAGTACCGCTGTGTTCTAGCTGAGTGGTGATGTAAAGGAGAGAGTAAGTGTGGAGATGTGATACGGTGGTTTATATCTAGAGGTCGATCACACTCCAGTAGTTCCATGCATTACCACCATTCTATGCACTCCAACCATTCTATGCACTCCAGCCATTCTAAGCACTCCAATCATTCTATTTCACCCGTTTCGTCCACAGACTTCTTTCGTTTCAACCACTTCACCCGTTCCACCCACTCTACCCAGTCCATGCAGTCCACACGTTCCACCCAAGTACTTCCCTGTTCCATCCGTTCCATCCACATACTTCACCCGTTCCTTCCACATACTTCACCCATTCCTTCAACATACTTCACCCTTTCCTTCCATATACTTCACCCGTTCTATCCAAATACTTCACCCGTTGTATCCAAATACTTCACCCGTTCTATCCACATACTTCACTCGTTCCTTCCACATACTTCACCTGTTCCTTCCACATACTTCACCCGTTCTATCCACATACTTCGCCCATTCCATCCACATACTTCATCCGTTCCATCCATCATGTTCCATCTAGATACTTCACCCATTCCATCCACATGCTACACCCATTCCAACCACATATTTCACCTGTTTCATCCACATACTTCACCCGTTCCAACTACATAGGCCACCCGTTCCATCCACATACTTCAGCTGTTCAACAACATACTTCACCTGTTCCATCCACATGCTTCACCTGTTTCGTCGATCCATTTCCCTCGATTCATCCACATATTTCACCTGTCATTCCACATACGTCACCCGTTCCCTCCATCAGTTTCATCAGTTCCATCCATCAACTTCACCCATTCCCATTCACATAATTGACCCATTCCATCCACATATTTGACCCGTTCCATTCACATACTTGACCCGTTCCATCCACATACTTGACCTGTACCATCCACATACTTGACCCGTTCCATCTGCATATTTGACCGGTTCCATCCACATACTTCACCCTTTCCATCCTCCCATTTTCTCAGTTCCTTCCACATATTTCACCCGTTCCTTCCACATGCTTCACCCGTTCTATCCATCTACATACTTGTTCCATCCACAAACGTCACCCGTTCCGTCCACATACGTGACCCGTTCCTTCCACCTACATCACCCGTTCCGTCACACACATCACCCATTCCGTCACATACGACACCCGTTCCGTCACATACTTCACCCATGCATCACCCGTTCATTCCACATATATACCCCGTTTGCTCCATACTCTACACCCACTCCACACTTTATATCCGTTCCATTCGATATACTTCACCCGTTCCTTCTACCCACATCATCCGTTCTGACACATACATCACCCGTTCCGACACATACATCACCCGTTCCGACACATACATCAACCGTTCCGACACATACATCATCCACCCGCTCCACACTCTATGCCCGCTCTACACTCTACACCCTCTCCACGCTCTACGCCTGCTCCAGACTCTAGATCCACTACTCGCTCTCATCTGCTCCACGCTCTCATGCATTCTGAGCTCTCATCCGCTTTACGCACTCATCCGCTATACGCTTGAAGTGGGAGAATGGAAGACCAGGCTCCCGCCCTTCCCCTCTCGCGCTTGGCCTAGAGGATCACGGCCCAGACACCCGCCACAAGAGGAGTTTGCCCATCTACCAGACGACCAAATACCCTGGTACAGCAACATACGGATGTGCCCATCTACCTGCCCAGCAGCCTGCCCTGTCCATGCCGATACCTGCGGCATGGATGAACTCGACTGAAGCATCCAGCACTAAATCAACACATCGTTAGAGATGCCATGACGACCTAGCCAACGGTTAGCACACCTCTGCAAATATATACACCGGACACTCCCACACCAATCTACACGAAGAATATACTCAGTGCTATGACGTAGGCGACAGATATACTCACGGACGTACATCTTTATTATTTTCCACATAGGCTCTCAAAATGCAGAAACGCAAGACGCATCATGAATTTATATAAAAAGGCTTGCTCACGCTTCTTCTAAGAACCATGTACCATAATGAAGAATATAATGGAGACACGATACTGAGGATAAAGCAATATGATACCGTAACCTAAAGCGCCCTGTATTAAACGGCTCCACCTATGCACCAGGCCCAAGTAGGCCGCAGGCAAAAGCTTCCATGAACATTGAATAAGCAAGAACTGGGTTGCTGACCCTGCAAAATGAGCCCGGCGAAGGCACCCCGCCAAGGGCACGATGTTGCAATCTCGCACGCTGCAAGCCACCGCCAAGGTCGCACCTGCAAGATAAACCAGGCACACAGTAGGAAAAACAATATTAATTATGTTGAATTTTGCCTCAAACACGGTCCCACCTCACGTGACAAAGCCAAACCTGACAAGATGCCAAGCCCAGAAGGAAGGAGACGCCTGAATCCCACGTTTCAAGACACAGGCAGATACAATTAAAAGACTCATTGGACATCTGCAGCAGTGGGAGTATTCGACCTCCCAACATATGAATAAATCCTCACATTGTTTACACCTACTCATATTAAAACATTGTTGCAAATGACAGGTGCACCGCGAGCTGGGAACAGCGATAGTCCCAGACTGGGAGGCTCGCGAGCGGACCAATTAGAACATGGGGTTCTTACCACTGACGCCATTCACATTGACCAATCCTCAGAGGTCTTCATGTAACAATTTTCATGTATCAAATTGAAGGAACAGCCCAGGTATACCACCTGACTAACCCTCAGCCACTAACACCGTTCTCTATATGTGCACTATACTAACCCTACCACTCGAGTAACCAATCCAGAGTGGAAATAGGTTTTTATTAAACTTTGTAAGATGACGCAAGTAGCGCGTCATACTAAGGTAAAAAGGGCCTGCGAGCCCCACGATTGTGTGTGTGTCAGGACGGACGCGTACGCTCCTTGACCCATCCCTGCCGTTTTGTCTAATAAACAGCAGAGTCACCTTGCTTCTTGCGTGTGTCTCATACTCTATCTCTTTTGGAATATACGGGAGGAGTTGGGGCCTCCCTGCCCGGAGGTCTGCGGACGGCCCGGCCGACCCCGGCAGAATTTCCCCCCGACAAGTTGGAGGCACTGCTGAGATCTGTTTAAGATCTGCTTTTTTATTTTTACTTTTTCCAGGTAATCCCATTGCGAGGAGGCCCGGCGGCGCGGCCCCCTCTGCCGTTGCCCCCTTCTGAGGACTACAGGACCATCGCGGAGCTGCGAGAAGACCGGACAGCGCAATCCGGATAGTGGCCCTCGGGAGCCGGTTGAGAAGTATCCTGCCCGCGGTTGGCGAGTGTCCAGACGTGGTCCAGACGAGGGGAGGTGGCGAGCCGCTTGGAGGGGTGCACGCAGTCGAGCGGCCCCGCATCAAGAGAACTTGGTGAGCATGCCACGCACAACAAGCAATGTGAAATTGTGAGGGAGGGGGGAGGTATTAAATACGGGAGGTGGGAGGTGTTGCACAGGTGCGCGGCGAAGGTTTGGCAATTTAGTGTTGGCAATGGAATGAATGGTAGCCGAACGAGTGCGAGAGCAGTCGGTTACGTTACGCGAGAGAAGGGGGCGGAGAACGAAAACATCACGTGCGGCCGCTCGTAGACACTGATTGGCCTAGGTCGCGACTACGTGTAAAGGTGTGTGTGTGTGGTTTCCTACGATTTGGCATTTATTGTTCAATGAGTAGATGAGGATCCCTATTGTTCGAGCAAGAAACTCGATAGGTAGATGACGTTTCCCTGTAGGCGGTAGCTAGTTAGTTGCCCAATACGGAAGATAATTGGCTGGTTAAGCCCTCCTGTCGAGGGGCGTATCACACGCGAGGCGACGCAGCGTGCGCAGTCCGATTATATTATTGATTACCTTGTTCCAGGAGTGACAGGAAGACAGCTGTGAGGTTAACGGGGGTAGATTGCAAGTGTATTTTGAACTTAAAGGATATATGAAGAACTTACCAGTAGCTCGAAGAGATCAGTGACGTCACCAGTAGGGCCTTCATAGGATATCCCGAGCACAAGGCATCTTCCTTTCTGAGAGTGGTGGGGAAGAGAACTGTGGTAAGGGAGTGGAAACGGAGATAAACGGTAATGAGTTGATCGGGGAAAGGTGAAACGGAGGATGTGGCTGCGCACGGAGAACGCCGGCCACGGCAAGTGTAGGAGAAGGAGGAGGAGCAAGTGAAAATAGGACGACTGTATAAGAACGTCACAAGGGGTACGCAGCCGCAGGGGGCTACGTGCGCCTCGGCCGCATGGGGCCGTAAGGATGTCGTGTAAAGAAAGAAAGACAGAAGAAAATATACAAATGTAAAATGCTATATTTTTATAATTTTCCTTAGCGGACTATCATAAGTCCCCAAACTTACGGGGCCAGGTAACGATATAAGACTGTATATTGTAAACTGCTAGTGAGATAACCGTTACCAGATAGGGGAAGGGTAACAAGTGGAGCGCTACCATGTCATACGGGACAGGATCGGGAGGGTGGGGGAGCACCCTCACTACCCCACTACAACACATATGTACAACATTGTCACCCTATAGGGAGAAACTGATCAAGTATAGCATAGAATGGACCCAGGGGACGGATAACAAAACGATAACACCGTGGCCGCCTAATGGTAGCTTCGATCCATATGCCCAACATTCACTATTAAACCATCTGCACAATACATACAAAGGGAAGAAGTTGGCAAACCACGTGGAGGTGTTTAATTTATGGAGGATGTTCCAAGGGTCCCGACCAGGACCAAATGGAATGTTCACTGTGGGGGAAATACCGGAAGAAAAAGAGATTAAGGAGGAAGGAGAGGATGGGAAAAAGGGGAGTGAAGACCCAAGGAACACGGGGAATGGACAAGAGGGAGAAGAAAAGAATAATACATCAGATGAAATAAAAAAGGAACCGAACAACGATATACCCCTAGCAAAGGGAGTGAAAACAGAGGGAGGGGGGTTGTACCCTTTAAGGGAGTTAGGAGAAATAGGAAGAGGTCAGTTAAGAGCGGCTGAGGGGTACTCGAACCCGGCATACAGCCCTCCACCATATGTGGCTCATAGGAAGATGCCAGCAGGGGAGGGGAGGACTGGAGAAGAACAAACTGTGGAAGTAGGAAATGATGAGTGGGTAGCTGCACAGATACTATTAAAATTACGGGGTTCATTAACAGGAGAAGAGAAGGAGGTAGTAAGGAAAACAGACGAGGATAATACCAGGGAGAGTGAAATGAGGGGGGAAGAGCTGTTACGACAAAAGGAAGAGATTTTGGAAGAACGACTAGCAGAGTTAAGGGATGAGCAGAATGAATTGATCAAACAGCTCGAGAGGGAGGAAAGAGAGAGAGCGAGGAAAAGGAATGAAGGTAAGAACGAATTGGAAAAAATAAGGGAACGAACTGAGGAGCAAAGGAGAGAAGCTGAAAGGGTAAAAGCAGCAGCAGAAAGGGTATCAAGAGTAGTGCTGCGAGAAAAGAAAACGAAAGAAGAAGAGAAAGAAAGAGAAATGGCATTGTGGAAGAGGAAATTACTATCTGAAACGACTAAGAAATATGAAGAAGGGAGGGTGATAGAGAGTATATTAGAAAGGGAAAGGGTGAAATGGGAAAGGAAGAAAGAGGATGAAACAATAATGGAACAGATGAGTAGTGAAGTAATGGAGGAGTTAAAAAGGAAAAGGGAGGAAAATGGTAGGGAGATGGAGGAGAGAAATGAAGGAGAAAGAGAAGATATGAGAAGGGAGAGTGAAGTATGGGGGATGTATATAGAGACACAGAAGTAGCAACAACATCAGCGCAAAGGGGAGCGGTTGATAAAGGAGAAAAAGGAGAACTAGACCTAATAGACTTACAAACAGTAACAATAAAGGGGAAAAAGACCGAGTGGGGGGTGCCGTTTATGACTGACTTTTGCAGTGAGGAAGAAGAAGGAGTGGAGAAGGAAGGAAGAAACAGTGAAAGGGAAAGCCTAGATAAACTATACAACACCCGGTCCAACACAGACTCACCATGGATCCATAGGAGAAAGAATGAGCTGGAGGGAAGTGAGGAGGGAGAGCAAGGAATAGCAGAAAGACAGACACATGAGGCCGCACCGTCCCCATAACGCCCTCTCCCATCGCACCCTACATGCTCAACCACCTCACGCTCGTTACGCACAATAAAACTTGCGCCCTTCACAGACGAACTGACACCCTATGCATGTCGGCTTAGGGACCTCCCTAGATGCAGGCAGGAAAGACGAATACACATGCCCACATTAAATCCAGGAAATGAAGGAAGAAGGGGAAAAGATGGAGAAGAAAGAGTTACGAGCAGGGGAAATACGGATGAAATTGACGATGTAGAAGAAAGGGAAGAGGAGGAAGGGTGTGAGGACTCGATCTTATGGAGCACAAAGGATAAAACGAGACATAACTTAATGCCACTTTTGGAGAGAGGAGGGGTTAGACCACAGTATGTCCCTTGGAAGCATACAGACAAAGAAAATATAAAATGCAGGCTTCCATCATTAAGTGGAGGTGCGGGTAAGTGGATATATGAAATGGAAAAACACACCGCAGGACAGAAACTGGCAGTAGGAGATGTAAAGGGCCTTTAATATCAATATTAGGGGATGCAGCAGGTGAGATTTGGAAGAGAGCAGGATTCCCTGGGGTAACAATAACAAACACATCGCATGATGGGGCACCATTCGCAAACTGCAGACATGCACTATGGCAGGCACTGAGGGTACAGTACCCAGACACATCAGACATAGAGCAATTACCTCCCGCAAGATGCGTGAGAACGAAGATCCTGTTGATTATATCCAGGAAATCCAAGAGAAGTGGCGCATGGAAACTAGAGAACAATGGGACAAAACACCAGCAATATTTTATCATATACTAGTACAAGGGCTCCCAGAAGGAGTTCAGAAACAACTAAAGAAAGTAGTGGGAATGGAAGCAAAAGCATGGCCAGAAATACAACTGACTATAGTGCATCATTGCAGGACATGGCAAGGAAAAATGAAACAAAAGGAAGAGGACAGGAAAACGGAAGAGGCTAAACTAGTACAGAAAAAGCTTACTAAATACACAATGGAAGGGGCACTAATAACTACGCCTACATCAATGACCCAAAGCCCCACACAAGTAGTGGCTGCACAAGATTACTCCAAAACACCACCTTCACAGACTATAACACAACAGGTGCCGCCACTCCAACCATACACGACCAACATGGGAGGAGGATACCCAATGCCCGGAGCTGGGTATTATAATTATAACAGGGGGAGAGGATGAATTATGAGAGGGAGAGGATACGGATATAACACCCAACAGCAGGTGGGAGGACTTAGAAATTCCTACCCCACAGGGCAACCAGTATACCAGGACAACACAGGGAGCTTTCCATGGCAGAGTAGGGAACCACCGGTGTGCTGGAGTTGTGGATTATTAGGGCACATGTCACGCACATGTAGAGTTAGACCAGGAACCCCGTCATGGAGTGAACAGGACAACCAAGGCCCTCACAGGAACAGCAGGGCATACAGCAACAGCAGACGTTGCAACAGGGAAATGAACAGCAACAACTAATAACACAACAACAGCCACAGACATATTCACTGCCACAACAACAGGTAGCGATAACACAACAACCCCAAGCACAACAAACACAACTGGGTAGGGTGACGGTCTTGGGACACAACCCTTACACAGGAAATGGCCAATCGTTGTACCCTCAATAGGACAGCCCACAGACGGCCTTGGTGTGTCCCATCCTGTCAGTAACACCTAATAGTGCGGAGGAACCACGCATAGAGGTAACGATAGGTGACAAAAAATTATCATTCCTTGTTGACACCGGGGCGACCCGGTCTTGCATAAGGGAAGGTAAATTTAAGATGTCAGGTGAAGCCATGAACACCCAAGGATTCTCTGGGGCTAGAGGGTTGGTTCCTTTTACTGATAACATTCCCTTATCTATAGGAGATTATGACCTGTCAGTTCCACTTCTATATTATAGTGCCTCACCAGTAAATATACTGGGGAGAGACATAATGAACAGGTTGAATATGACAATATCCTTTACTGAGGACGGCATAATTTGCTCTACTCCAGGGATTAACATGCTCACAGCACGACAGATTATGCAAGCATACTGCGGACAGACAGCGATTAGGGCGGAGCCAGTAGATGGCGAACTCTTCCAGTACGGGACAGACATGCAATTTGCATGGATGCCAGGGATAGAAGGAAAAATATGGAGGAGGCCAGCAGCCTATCTGTTCAGACCAGAAACACCTGTTAATGAACCAGAAGGAAAGGTGGTTCCAGTGGACATTAAGAGCATTATAGCAACAGCTGATTACATTGCTGTACATGCCCAAGACAGAGAAGGAAGAGCATGGAGGGCAGTGATAGCACTAGCAGAAGGATGTAGGCTCACCCAGGTGTCAGATGAGGAGCTGTTCTCGGAAGAAAAGGAGGAAGGTGAAATGGTGTTTATGATGAGTGTGGAAATATGGCTAAGAGTGGCGTACAAACAAGTAGCACAGAAAATTGCAATGGCACTTGAGGCACCCGCATGCACCCCAGTCCCCTTCTTTAAGGAGGATATGTCAAAGGTACCCACATCATTGTGGACTACTAGCCCCTATGACGTGGGGTGCATAAAAAGTATAGGGGGAGTAAGGATAAAATTGAAAAAAGGTGCAATACTCCCCAGAGTGAAACAGTACCCACTATCAAAAGAGGCCGATGAGGGCATATATGAAACCATAACGGCCCTTATAAATAATGGCATATTGGTCCCCTCAGAATCACCATGTAACACGGCTGTATACCCAGTGCGCAAGGCTAAAGGGGGGTCTTGGCGCTTCATACAGGATCTCAGGCCCTTGAACAACATAGTAGAAGCAGAATATCCCAGAGCAGCAAACCCGGCCACAATATTGTGTGGCATTCCAGCAGAAGCATCACGATTTACAGTGATCGACCTTAAAAATGCTTTTTTCTCAATACCATTGCACCCAGACTCACAAGATCTGACAAGCTTCACTTACAGAAACACAAAGTGGAAGCACACCAGATTGCCACAAGGGTATTGCGAATCACCCTCAATTTTCAACAGAGTAATACAGATGGATGTGGGTAACATTGAAGTAGAAAGCACAGTGTTGCAGTATGTGGATGACATAATAATTTGCAGTACAGACGAAAGAACATGCAGAGAAGACTCATTAAAGATGTTGACAATATTGGCTGAGAAAGGTTACAAGGTAGACATGGAAAAGCTACAGTACTGTCAAGAACAGGTACTTTACATTGGTCAGCTCATATCCCAACATGGAAGAAAGATTGCACCACAAAGAGCACAGGCCATTTCAAACACTCCAGTACCACAAACAGTGAGGGAACTGCAGCCGTTCCTGGGGCTGTGCAACTACTGTAGAGCATGGGTATTTGATTACAGTTCATACATAGGACCCCTGCTTGAGGGGTTAAAGGAAGCCAATAAAGGGGAGAAAAAGCTGGGGTGGACGATGGAAATGAAAGAGGCTTTTGGTGAATTGAAAGATGCGATATCAACTGCTCCGGTACTGGCATCCCCAGACTATGAGCGACAATTTTTCATATTTTCACATTGCGACTCAGCAGTAATGAAAGCAGTGTTGGCTCAAAAAACAAGCATGGGCTACAAACCAGTAGCATTTTACAGTGGCCACTTAGATCCTGTGATGTTAGGTCATTTCCCTTGCGAACAAGGTCTCGCCGCAGCTGCTTTTGCGGTAGAAAAAGCATCAGCAATAACCATGGGGTGCCCAACTACACTGTTTGTGGAACATGCACTATTTGCAATATTGAATAAACCTCCCTAACCACGCAGAGGGCATCAGATTATGAGATCATCCTATCCAGAGCTGAACTATCAATTGTTAGATGTAGCACGGTCAACCCTGCAAGGTTCTTAGCAGAAGTACTTGAGGAAGGAGATTATGCCCACGATTGTACACAAATAACTGAAATGTACTCATGTACTAGAAGGGTTGAAGAGAACGCACTAGAAGGAGGTGAGCTCCTGTTCATTGATGGGTCATCAACTATCGACCAAAGGGATGGTATAAGGAGGACTGTGGCAGCAGTGGTAAAAATTATGGAGGTACCGGTGTGTGTGGCCATGAAATGTGTACAATTACCACAGCATTACTCCGCTCAAGCAGCGGAATTAGTTGCACTGATCTTGGCGTTGAAGGAAAGCTTTGACAAACGAGTGACCATATACTCCGACAGCGCGTATGTTACATCCACTGTCCACTCAGGGCTGTCGAAATGGAGAAGAAGAGGCTTTAGGAGAGCTGATGGCACTCCAGTGCAACATGCCCTCCTATTGGCTGAACTAATTGAAGCAATAAATGACCCCCAAGAATTAGCTTTAGTGAAATGCACCGCACACACCAATGGTGAAGACCACATCTCAAAAGGGAATGCAGCAGCAGACGCACATGCGAAGTATGCTGCATACTTTGGTGAGATATGGAACCCCCCCGAGTCACAGAGAGGGAGAGGGAGGGGAATGGCTAAGGAGATGTTGATAAGAGAAGGGTACACCCATCTCCTAGCCACACAGATTATGGAGCTACAAGCAGCAGCACCAATGGCCGAAAAGGAAATATGGGTAAAAAGAGGATGCACAATGTCACCAACCGACGCATTATGGCGCCAGGGTGACACTGGAAAGGTTGTTATACCATTGGCACTTTTGAACACCGCCCTGAGCCAACTACATTACCCAGCCCACACAGGCAAGGAAGTAATTGCAGCACGAATTAGGGAAGACTGGTTCTGCCCCGAGTTAAATTCTCATGTGTCAAATTTTATCAGCAATTGTCTCACATGTCAACAGTTTACGGCCGGCCACACTCTGAAGGTAATAAGAGGTACTATACCCCGGCCAGAGGGACCTTTCCGGCATCTCCATATTGACTATGTTGATATGATCAACGTATGTCAAGGAAATAGGTATATGATTGTAGTAGTATGCCCATTCTCGAGGTGGATTGAAGCAGGGCCCTGTTCACACCCAGATGCATTTAGAGCAGGTAAATTCCTAGTGAGGGAGGTCTTCCCCAGGTGGGGTGTGTGCGAGGTACTGAGGTCAGACAATGGCCCACATTTCGCAAACGAAATGTTCCAGCACATCACGTCCTTGCTGAACATCAAGCATAAATTTGCATGTGCATACCACCCGCAGGCCAACGGTGTATGTGAACGCCTGAATGGCCTATTAAAGGAGGAAATTGCAAAGATACAGCAAACATCAAAGAAGAGTTGGTTGTATTGCCTTCCATTAGCCCTATTTGAGCTAAGGAATAGACCAGGGTCCGACCACCACCTCACCCCTCACGAGGTGGTTACCGGACGTCAAATGCGCCTTCCCCTAACGCCAACATCAAGAGCATTTACCGACCACGAGAGTACTGCGAGTGTTCTTGGTGATGAAATGTACCAATATGTGTCTTCTTTGATTACTAGTGTAGTGTTTGTGTCTCAACAGCTCGAGCGCACGCGGGGCGGGTCTAACAGCAATCAACAAGAAGACGTGGATAAAGAATTGGAAAAGGAAAGACTGTGTAAAGTTGCTAAAGGTGACCACGTACTACTTCGCAATTTCAACAGAAAGTGGAACAGTCCACGATTCACTGGCCCCCATCTGGTAGAGGAGGTATCAACGAGAGCAGTAAAGCTACAGGACAAACGTGCCTGGAACCACCTACACGACGTAAAGATCTACAAACTCCAGACCCACCCCAGCGCCACTGGAAGAACAACGACAGCGTCACCAACGGAGGAAGAGACTTCTGCCACAACCATCGGCCTAAGTGTCCCTATACCCTGCCACCCCCCAGATTCCCCAGAGACAACTATTGGAAAAAAAAGGGGTGATCCCCATACCACCCACCCCATGGTTACACGATCAAAGGGTAAAGAGACTTCCGCCAGCTGAACCCCAAACCCCCTGCCCACTGTAGTAACAATTGAACTGAAGGACACTGTTTTTGCACATATACACATGTAAACACCTGAATGTTCTCTTTCTTTTCTCTCGCACATGCAGGTAAAGCGTATTATTGTACTGTTAAGAAAGTAGATAACTAACTAATTCACTGCCCAGAAGTAGATGGTACCCTCAGACGATAATTACTTGGAAGAATTGTCACACCAATTTGTATATGAAATAAAACGGCCAACGTACCTGAAAGGAAGGAGGGTACGTGTCTACTACACAGCATTTCTCTTGGCCATAGAACATTCAATGCCCCACCTCCAACCATACTTGCCTGCCCTAAGAGATAGATCGCTTAGATTGGCGTGGGAACAGCTCTTCGCCTGGGCACTGAATGATTACTTGATAGGGAGAGCTTAATAACAACAACTAACCTTAATAACGAGCATATTAAGAACTTTCAGGCGGGCAACTGTAACGTCGCAAGAATAAGCTGCCGGACTGCAGCAAGGTAAGAGCAAAATGCCGGTGAAATTAGCATTTGTATTAAAATTGATAGGGATTTTAATAATCACCGGGTTCTTGGCTGCCTCTGTATGGCAGTACAGCTATGCTATTGATATTATTGCTGTACCCAAACCTAATATACCCCCACCCCCAGCTGCAACAGGTGTTATGTCAGGTGGTACTAGTAAAACCCCACACCAGGAAAATAGAGTTAAACGCAGCACATACTCAGATAACAAAGGCATTGACAACTATGTACAAGATTCAGCACACGTCTCTAACAACATGTGGTACCAACACATGACCAAAATAGGCAAGCAGACAACAGGAGACAGCTGCTACGTTTGCTCATTGATCCCATACGCCATGAGCGCTTCTCGAACATTTGTTGCTACGGAGATAGATGGGAAAATAGCACGATGTATAATATACCTGACACTGTTCCAGACGAAAGGAAGATTTCAAGGGACAGTGGTGCATCTAGTATGGAAAACACGAGATACATATCCATATGAAACAACTTCCTTAAGACTTATTTGAGTTACCACAAGAGCAGTTTACATGCTGAAGGATTCAGATACATAACAAGTGGTCCTGAAAAAGGAGAAACAAAGAAGGTAACACTGCAGTACCTACCATGTGATTGGTACGCCACTGAAGTCCCTGGTAAAAACGGATGTTGGGAAAGACCACTGATGATAATAACAGGGAAGGTGTACATGGACAACAAATGGGACATAGGAGTGGTTGGCAGCAACATGGTAACAAGAGAAAATATTTCAACTATTGATGGACATAACCATATATGTTTGATGACTTGGATCAAGTACGTACCCATGCTCACGTGGATGGAAAAGGATGAAGACCCAATTACAATACTGCCTTTAACTGCGCCTAAGGTATGCTACCAACATAAAGGAGAGGTGGATGTAGGATACAATACCAACTGTGAAAGTGTGATGGAGTTACCTGAGGGGGGAGCAGGAACAGCAGTAGTAATGGACCATTACTGGGCCTGTGGAGACAAGGCGTATCACAGACTGCCCCCTTTGTGGAATGGTGTATGCACTATAGTACATGTTAATGTACCATCACTAGTGGTACCCCAGAAGCATGTGAACATGGCGAATTTCCCCAAGATGGATGAAGGAAACAAAAGGAAGAAGAGATCTGCACAGCCTCGGAAAGGGCCAGAGAACAGACGCAACGGCAACAACACTGTCCTCAACAGAAGGAAAAGACAAGGAGAACCTCTGACAGGAAATTACCTGTGGGGAAGGTCGGAAACAGCACTGACCTCAATACCGCTGGAACACAGACTATTCAGCAGAGCAGCTATGTTCTTCTCCTCAATAATACACCCTGGACTGCAGGCTTACGCAAACGCAAAATGGCTCCAGATAACCAGGTGGGAACTAATGATGACAATTAACTCTACAGTGAATGGATTCAACGCAATAAAAGAGGAACTGCGAGCTGTGAGGATGGTAGCACTTCAGAACAGATATGTACTGGACCTCCTCACAGCAATGGAAGGAGGAGTTTGCGCAAAGATAGGACAATCATGCTGCACATTCATTCCTGCTAACGATGCTGACAATGGTACACTCACGGAAGCTGTATCACAATTGGCCCAGATGCATTCAAAAATGATGGATGAAAGTAAAGGTGTAAAAAAGGATGAGAGCTGGTTTTCAATATTATGGTCATGGATGCCATCGTGGCTGTCAGATGGACTGAAGATTATAGTTGGATGCACTATTCTGGCTGGAGCTACACTGATCATAATAAGATTTTGGAAAGCCCGGAAGGCACGCACCACAGACGAGATGATCGAAATGGTTGGTATACACCTCTTGATGCCAACAGATGACGGCCAACACACAGGCACAATAATAAAAGAGAGAGAGAAGTTGCGCAACCAGATCATCACCAACCACCTGGACCCACCATCTGTGAAGCTCGAGAACCCAAGAAACCCCAGGAGCTACATAGGGAAATGGGTATACTGTACTCCTGGAGGAACCTGTGAATATATGTATTGGTCATTTGAAGACCATGTTAACCACTATGGACATTTGGGAGGAATAACAAAGATATGGAGAGTAAGAGGAGATAAAGAAAAAGATATGTTTGTGGTCGACAAGTCGACCAGAGGGGGGACTGAAGTGGGAGAATGGAAGACCAGGCTCCCGCCCTTCCCCTCTCGCGCTTGGCCTAGAGGATCACGGCCCAGACACCCGCCACGAGAGGAGTTTGCCCATCTACCAGACGACCAAATACCCTGGTACACGAACATACGGATGTGCCCATCTACCTGCCCAGCAGCCTGCCCTGTCCATGCCGATACCTGCGGCATGGATGAACTCGACTGAACCATCCAGCACTAAATCAACACATCGTTAGAGATGCCATGATGACCTAGCCAACGGTTAGCACACCTGTGCAAATATATACACCGGACACTCCCACACCAATCTACACGAAGAATATACTCAGTGCTATGACGTAGGCGACAGATATACTCACGGATGTACATCTTTATTATTTTCCACATAGGCTCTCAAAATGCAGAAACGCAAGACGCATCATGAACTTATATAAAAAGGCTTGCTCACGCTTCTTCTAAGAACCATGTACCATAATGAAGAATATAACGGAGACACGATACTGAGGATAAAGCAATATGATACCGTAACCTAAAGCGCCCTGTATTAAACGGCTCCACCTATGCACCAGGCCCAAGTAGGCCGCAGGCAAAAGCTTCCATGAACATTGAATAAGCAAGAACTGGGTTGCTGACCCTGCAAAATGAGCCGGCGAAGGCACCCCGCCAAGGGCACGATGTTGCAATCTCGCACGCTGCAAGCCATCGCCAAGGTCGCACCTGCAAGATAAACCAGGCACACAGTAGGAAAAACAATATTAATTATGTTGAATTTTGCCTCAAACACGGTCCCACCTCACGTGACAAAGCCAAACCTGACAAGATGCCAAGCCCAGAAGGAAGGAGACGCCTGAATCCCACGTTTCAAGACACAGGCAGATACAATTAAAAGACTCATTGGACATCTGCAGCAGTGGGAGTATTTGACCTCCCAACATATGAATAAATCCTCACATTGTTTACACCTACTCATATTAAAACATTGTTGCAAATGACAGGTGCACCGCGAGCTGGGAACAGCGATAGTCCCAGACTGGGAGGCTCGCGAGCGGACCAATTAGAACATGGGGTTCTTACCACTGACGCCATTCACATTGACCAATCCTCAGAGGTCTTCATGTAACAATTTTCATGTATCAAATTGAAGGAACAGCCCAGGTATACCACCTGACTAACCCTCAGCCACTAACACCGTTCTCTATATGTGCACTATACTAACCCTACCACTCGAGTAACCAATCCAGAGTGGAAATAGGTTTTTATTAAACTTTGTAAGATGACGCAAGTAGCGCGTCATACTAAGGTAAAAAGGGCCTGCGAGCCCCACGATTGTGTGTGTGTCAGGACGGACGCGTACGCTCCTTGACCCATCCCTGCCGTTTTGTCTAATAAACAGCAGAGTCACCTTGCTTCTTGCGTGTGTCTCATACTCTATCTCTTTTGGAATATACGGGAGGAGTTGGGGCCTCCCTGCCCGGAGGTCTGCAGACAGCTCGGCCGACCCCGGCAGAATTTCCCCCCCACACGCTCTCATCCACTATACGCTTTCATCTGCTATATGCACTTCATCTTCTCCACCAACATTCATCTGTTATACCGACTTCATCTGCTCAACTCACTTCATCTAATCATCATGCATTAACGGTTCAACTTATGTCACTTATCGCACGCACACGATCCGTCCTATGTTCTCCATCTTTCCCATGCACTACACTCGTTACATGCATTTGAATCGTCTAGTCTATTTGTTCCATTTGTACCATGCACTTTTGCCTTCCATGCAGATAACAAGGGGGATCCTGGGAGACTCTCTGTCAGACATAAGTCCTGGTTACAAGAGCCTTACCCAGAGTCTTTAGCTCACTATCTTTCACGGAGAAGAAATATCCCAAACATACCAGTCTTTGTCCTGCCCTGGGGCAGTCCAGCACCGAAATGCTAGACAATTCTCCTCTGAACAAGAGTACCAACAGCAACCCCAGACACGTGTTTCAGTCTGGTTGAACCTCATCAGTAGGGTGTAGCTGTGCCTCTCGAGGGTTGCCCAGAGCTTTGCCCGTGGTTATGATTAATTCAAAACCTTCCAGCCATCACCTTTCTGTTTCGCCAAAGTCACCCCGAGTGGGACGGGTATGCCCAGACGTGGGTCCCGAGTCTGACGGGCCTAGAGATCCAAGCTACTCCTCACTGATGATGCCCAACAAGGCTGAAACATGTCTGGGGATGCTTGTGGTCTCATGCAGAAGGGATGTGACCTAGTAGTTCGGGCTGCACTGCCCCTTTTGGGGTAGGACCAAGTCTGATTTGCATATTGTTTTTCCCCTTCTGTAATTGCTTGGCAGGCTGAAAAACCATGGTCTGGAGGGTTGCCCAGAGCTTTGCCCGTGGTTATGATTAATTCAAAACCATCCAGCCATCACCTTTCTGTTTCGCCTTTTGCCTTCCATGCCATATATCTGTTTCATGCACTCTACCAGTTCGGTGCACTCATCCGTATCATGTATTCGTCTTTCCATCCTCTCCATTTTATTCTTCTTGTCCATTTTGTTCCTCTCGTCCATTAAATTCATTTCATCAATTTCATTAATTTCAGCCATTTTACTGTTTTCATACAACTTATTCTTTTTATCATCTTCACTGATTTGTTCTACATTAGTTATTCTATTTTGTTTGTCCTTTTTAGTTTAGAGGTTATTAGTTTTCGATTTCTCGCTTGGAATCTTGATGTTGGAATGTTATTTATGTTATTTTTATTTATGATCTAGAAGTTTGGGCTAGTTGAATTGCTCTTATCCACTTTATTCCTCTCGTTCACTTTGATCTTCTTGTCCTTTACATTTATTTCATCCATTTAATTACTTTCAACCACTTTACTGCTCTCGTACAACTAATTCTTTCTATCTACTTTACTGCTATGATCCTTTTTACTCATTCTATTTTGTTTGTCCTTTTTAGTTTACCTTAGCGGTTATTATCTTTTGATTTCTTGCTCTGATCATGATGCTGGATTGTTATTTAAGATCTAGAATTTTGAGCTAATGTCATTGAGTTGTTGTTATCCAGTTTGAGTCACGGGTCGGTTTTAGGGGAAGAGCCATGTTTTCAGTAGTTTGCAGAAAGACATGAGGTCATCGGTGAGTCAGATGTGGCGTGGGAGTGCGTTCCATAGAGTGGGGGCAAAGGCTGAGAATGATGATCCACGCAAGATAAACACATTGGACACCTGTGCAGTGCTTTAACACGCAAATATGGTTTGAGGCAAAGTCTCTGATATAGTTCATCAAACAACTAACGTTTTTAAACATATTGGCATACCACCTTACAAGCCCGATTGTCCGTGGCACATGCCTCGGTAAAGTATACTTTTTAAGGCACAAGTCTGAGGCAATGCATATCAGGGCACCATTTACGTGTTCATATTCAGCAGGGCATGTCTGGGAATGCGTCTCATTTTCGTGTAAAACAGCCAGGACCCAGGCCTAGTTTTTATTTGCCACATGCAAGGTTGCATGTTCTATTTTATGTGCCGCCTGCGAGGATACATTTCCCTTTCTTCCAACCTCAAAGCCCTGGTTCATGTGTCTCATTCTATTTGCTTCATGGCAGTAACTTGTGTGTGTCATGTGTCATGGCACATTTCTCAGTTTGTGAGAAACTTGCCAATGTGTATGTTTAAGGGTTGTGCATCACATGCTAGAGTACATGTCTCATATTGTATTTCAAATTTGAAGAGACATATCTCATTGTATCCCAAATAATTAGCTCCAGTTTGATCGCATTTGTAAAATGCAATGGAATGCCTACTTTTAGTCACATCAAACTTCATTTTGAGGATATGTGTCTCAATGTGTGTCAGTAGTTTGCCTGTGTGTAATAATGGATGGATCACTGGTCTCAGGTTGTAAGTCATAGGTCAAGGCCCACGTTTATTTTGGCTCGGTAGTATCAACTGTTTGATCAAAGAGTACTGCCCGAAGCTCACTGCAGAACCTGATGTGATATATAGTCTACATGTCATATATGCTTAAAACCAGGGCCACCTTCAGCACTTTTGTGTCTCAGGGCATGGACACCTTTGCCCCCCCCACTCCACCGAACAAAAGGAATAAAAGGGACACAGAATATCTGGCTGTGCACCCCTTATCAGGATCACAACACATAGCTTGATATGCTACCTCATAGCGATCAAAATAGCCAAGGGTAGGTAGGCCCTGTCAGTCCTCTTACCCTCTTCATTCTTGCTGTAATCAGAATGACAAACAAGTAGCAATTCAATGCCAACATTAGCAGTCCACCACAAGGGTACTAATGTTCTAGCATAGGTACAGGGCACAAAGAAGGTATCCCGGCCATAGCATTAATGCAGTATTAATGCAGGGCACAGATCATATGAAAGCAGTGCACATAATCCAGAATAGACAGAGGACTCTTATTAGCAACATCACAAGAATGGATATAGGAGGCACATTCAATGCACACATACCACAGCATAGATAGTGGATGAAGATTAGGAGCTACCAGGAAGCTGTCCATATCCAGACAGACTGAGTTCCAAGTGGGCCATGGTTTTCAAGTAGTGTTGTCATTGTAGACCAAAGAAACAAGTGGCGGTGGTGGCCATTATATTAATGCTTATTATTATTATTATTATTATTATTATTATTATTATTATTATTATTATTATTATTATTATGTTATTGATATAGCTGAATAAATCAACGTTTCAATATTAATTACATAATTAAAAGCCACACACATTTACAATTTACATCTGCGAATCAAAAAATAGTAAAATCACACATTTAAATGATGGTACAATCTTGAAAAGACAAGGAAGAGCAGTAAAATGAAAATATGGATAATTAAATAATGATCATAACCTCAATAAATTGCAAAAGACAGAATTATCCAATGATAGATTAAACAGTTAAAGACTAGAGGAATTTGATATGAAATCGAGCCATAAACTTTAAATAAAAGAGAATTCATATTTAAACAATAACTCTATAGACAACAATTTATTCAAATCTCGTCGTTCAGTATAATGCATTGTTTTTCATATTCAGATCTCAGTCTATAGTTCAATTATGAGATCTAGCATTTTTCAATGTGATCTGCCCAGCTTGTATGCACGTGTGAATTATTGTGCATAATTTATATATCTGTGCAGGTGTGCACAATTAGATGGTTATCAAATAATAAAAGGAGGTGGAAAAGAACAAGACACTTTAATTCACTTATGCATTGCATCACTAAGGCAGGCAATGATGTCAAATTGCATTGTGAATATGTCCCAGTTTACAAATTAGTTTTTAGTAAATAGTTACAAATGGTCAAGAAATAATTCTGGGATATGAGACAAGTGACAATGCATTCAAAAAAGTAACTGTGCCAATTCTGGTACTAGCGCGCGGAGTGTAGAGAATAATTTGCCATAAGATGTTTCCATCGGTTACTAGAAGATGGGCAAAGTGTCTAGTAAAGTACTTTTTTCTTTCCAATGAATGTTCAGGAAATTGCATTATTAGGTGACACAAGGTCTCTTTTTGGTTACTTTTGTTACAAAAGTGAGAGATGTTCATTTCATCGCTAACTATTTTGCGTTTCGCCATTAGTCCTCTTGTGGACCATAGATTAAATCTTAAAGGCAATACTGCTGACATGTACATTGGTGATGGATGGTTGATTAAGTAAGGTTCAATAACGCAGAAATGTTTCTCTTCAAACTGATTTTCTCGGAAATCCTTGTACAGTAAGCATTGCCTTCACATATCAATCCCGTCGGCTAGATCTATTTTCATTTCAGCCGTATTAGGATCTGAAATAAGTATGTCTACAGTTACATTGGCACTGGCCAAGGTTTGAAAGATGGCCATTTTACATTGTTTTACAAAGCTGTGTTCAGATGATTATATATAGTTGGACAGTGTTTTTAGTAAGATCTGTGAATCTACTGCCAAAAGACATTTTCTGAGTATAGCGCAAAGGAGCCATTGGTGTAGCCCATTTAAAGAGATCAATCCCAGTTCATACCTGAGCCATGCAACATTTTTAATTTGCCTCCAGTATTTGCCCTTCATTTTGGATAAAAATATTTCCGGTAGTATTTCTCGCCATATAGTATAATAGGAGTGACTTTCTGATTACAATAGGTCATCGCAGGGCACATGGAAAATTTGCAATATTTGGTGAGAATTATTTTAGTCTGGGATGTTGCTGTTGTTTGTTTTCTTTCTAGGGTCAGCAAACGGGTTCTGTTGTGTGGTTGATTGTCAATAACCATGCCTAAGTATGTGTCGCGGTTAACTACCACCATATCGATGTTTTTTTAAGATCCATTTAGGTTTGCTCCAAACAGAACGTTTGGCAATGCAGAACAAGATTTTAGTTTTTTGAAGATTTATTGTTAGCAGATTTTTGTCTATGTATCTAGCCAAGGAATCAAGTATTCTCTGGAGGCCCATGGGGGTCTTGGAAAGCAAGACCAAATCCTCAGCATATACTAATGCAGTTACTGGTTCGGGGCCCATTTTTGGAGCATCAGCAATGATGTTTTCAAATGAATGCTTCATGCCAAATATAAAGAAATTTGAAAAGGGCAGAAGTAAGGATACATCCCTGCTTCAGCCCTTTAAAAGTTCGAATGGAGGCAGATAGCAATCCCTCAGTTGTCAGCCTGATCTGTATCAAAGTGTTAGAATGAAGTGCATTGATGATGGCAATCAGAGTGGGCAGACATCCAGAGCTCTGTAGTTTGTTCATGAGAAGCTCTCTAGAGTCATAGTCAAAAGCGGCATGGAAGTCTACAAATACAAAATAAACAGGTTGTTTTGTCAAGTATGCCTGAGTCCCGATGGCATTGAGAGTCAGTAAATTAATGGCAGTTGCCATGCCAGCCACGAATCCTGTCTGGTTAGGATTGATTTTCTCATATAGCAATGTCCACTTGTTCAAGTCACGGAGTACAAACCGGGCAAACATTTTCCCAGAAGTGTCTAATAGCGCGATAGGTCTATAATTCGCCTCAAGATAGCAATGTCCTTTCTTAAATACTCGGACAATCACTGATTTGCACCAAGAATTCGGTATAACACAGTTTCTAATGACCTCAACAAAGATGTTGTATAAAATGACGGACCAGATTATGGGGTAAGCCTTGAGCATTGAATTACTCCATCTGGACCAGGAGCTCTTGATCCACTGAATTTTTTGATGAATTACTCAATGGGCCTCATTACGACCCAGGCGGTAAGTTACCGCCTGGGCCGTGACTTTACCACCATGGCGTAAACTACGTTTACGCCATGGTGGTTGGCGGACTTACCGCCCCATTCCGACCTTGGCGGGGCGGTAAGTCCCCAATCCCCATTTACCCTTCCCCATTCCCATTTTTGCCCCATAGGGCATAATGGGAGTGGGGAAGGCGTTAATTACGCCACCGTAAATTACGGTGGCGTAATTAACATCAAGGTCCCTTAGCGCCATGGATTTTAACACCTGCTAAAAGCAGGTGTTAAGTCCTCCATGGCGCTAAGGGACCTCGGAATCAGGCGGTAAGGGTCGGCGCTGTTTACGCCGCTGTAAACCCCTTACCGCCTGAGTCGTAATGAGGCCCAATGTCTTCTTCAGAAGTTTGCAAAAGCCATACTTGCAATTTGAAGGGGTTGTTCTGAGCAATAGTAAGTACAGGGTTAGCGTACAAGTTAGCAAAGTGCTCAAGCCATTGTCGCTCGGTGACACCATTAATTTGTCAGTATGATTGAGTTAGATGGATGGCTTGATTGAGAAATCCCCAGGTTTGGGCAGTGTTCTTGTTTGCTAATGATTCCACCATGGCTTCTCCGTCATGCTGATAAATGAGGGCTTTTCTGCCTCATACCCAATTTCTATATTTACATGTCAAAGTCTTTAATCTAGCATATCTGTCTATCGGCGGCCGTTGATTAGCTCATTTCTTAATTCACCTAAGATTAGCTTTTTCCTGTTTCAGTTCAGGATCAAAGCGGTGCCTGTTTCTATGAAATGGGAAAGCAGTTGTCACAGAGAGAACTTTAAAAAAGTGTAAGGCTACTGTATAAATTGTGTTATCATTGCCTACTTGATTTGGAAGGATCTTATTATTTAACTGTTGCAGCTTGTTTTCAGTCCATCGAAAACACATTTTTGCATTATTGACTATAAGTGAAGCCTTCTACCAGTGATTGGCAATTTTAGAACGTCTACAATTCCAAGTCCAATAAAGAGTAAGCATGTCATGATCACTATGCTGTTGTTGAATGATTTAAAACTTATTGGCCACAGCATACAAATTGTTCATCCACATGAAGGTAATCTATTATGCTCTCCACGGGTCGTCAAAATCAGGTGCTGTGGGGTGGAAGCTCACCTGGTAGTGAGCCATTAGTCATTCTGAGATGTCTTTCATTCATTAGCGTGGTCCATCTAAGAGTGGTGACACTATGGGCCTGATTCATGGAAGTATTTTATAATGGTGCAATGCCATAGGAAAATGTTCTGTGAATCAAGCCCTATGTGTTGATTTGTTAAGGGTAAGACAGTGTAAATTGAGATCTCCAGTGACAATGGTATTGGTAATGTCAGGATTAGCAATGAAGGTATCTAAGAGATGTTCCAATTCTTTAAAGAAACAACCGTCAAAAATGCCAGCAGGATTTCTATATACATTGAGTAGAGCCATCTTACAATCGTAGTAGGAGATTTTTTACTAATTGTAGATAGTTATTCGGGGTGGCCCAAGATTAAATAGATAGGCCAGCACTTATTTTAACTTCTACTAAAAGGCCTGAACTTGCTTGTCCTTTATGTGAGTGTCTTGCAGGAGCAATACAATTTCATGATCATCGCATGTCGGAGTATCAACCAACCAGGTCTCTTGGAACGCCAGAATGTCAAAATTATCTATCTGATTATTAGAGGAGTTCTCAAGGCGAATGTGCCACGTGTGTTCCAGTTGGCTAGACTTAGATTTTATGATTGTTGGTCTCTGGCTGTTATGCCTTAGATTTGGTCCATTGATACGCAAGATGAGAGACTTGATGAGCACATTTAGGACATTCAGATATTGAACTTTCTTTTCCCATTGTCAAAGATTTACAGTCATTAGTATGCAGATCTTGGGCGATAACAAAGCCCAATACAAATAAATCCATTTTGGCTTTCCAAATTGTAATTAGAACAAGGTCTGACGGAATCCACAACCTTACAATGGACAAATCGCTTACATTTAAGAATTCCACTTGTTCAATGTCAATCGATGTTATGCCTTCCAATGTTTGTATATCTCCAAAAATGTTCATAATGCTTGCTCTACAAAGATCCTAAGAATTGCATGGAGCAGAACGACATTTCATTATTAAATAATTATAATACTGAGATTGCAGCCTTTTCTTGTTTAAACGAGGACCATGTTTGATTTCGGTAAGGTTTGGGGGGTTAGTAGACTATGGGCCTCATTACGACTCAGGCGGTAAGGGTTTTACGGCGGCGTAAACAGCGCCGACCCTTACCGCCTGATTCCGAGGTCCCTTAGCGCCATGGAGGTTTTAACACCTGATTTTAGCAGGTGTTGAAATCCATGGCGTTAAGGGACCTTGATGTTAATTACGCCACCGTAATTAACGGTGGCGTAATTAACGCCTTCTCCACTCCCATTATGCCCTATGGGGCAAAATGGGAATGGGGAAGGGAAAATGGGAAAATGGGGATTTACCGCCCCGCCAAGGTTGGAATGGGGCGGTAAATCCGCCAACCACCATGGCGTAAACGTAGTTTACGCCATGGTGGTAAAGTCACGGCCCAGGCGGTAACTTACCGCCTGGGTCGTAATGAGGCCTTATTTATTGACAATGGGCCTCATTACACGGTAGGCGGTAAACCATGGCGCTATTAGCGCCATGGTTCATGCTGGTAATTTACCGGTACCGCCTTGGACGAAAGGGGAATTACCGCCCTATTCCAAGGTTGGGTAGGTGGTAATTCCTCCTTCCTCCATTGCCTTTCCCCATTTTTGCCCCATAGGGCATAATGGGAATGGGGAAGGCGCTAATTACGGTACCGCAAATTGCGGTACCGTAATTAGCACCCCGGTCCCTTTGCGGGTTTGTTTTTTGCGGGTGTACCAACCCGCAAAGGGACCTCGTAGTAAGGTGGTAAGGGTTTACCGGTACCGGGAAAATACCAGTACCGGTAAACCCTTACCGCCTACCGTGTAATGAGGGCCAATGTCTTTTTGCAATGACAGCATCTGCTGTTGAGAATCAGTCATTCTTTTTCTTGTAGATGGCTTTTTTAGCTTGTGGCCATTTTCTTGCGAAGGCACAGAATATGAAGGTTCGCTAGTAGACATACAAGTGTGCTCAGTCTGTTTGTCATTAGAAGACAACTTCTGATTTCCTTCAAATTGTGTAGCTAAATAAAGGTCCACGGCCTTCCTAATCTCTATGCTCCTCTGTTTGATGGATAAATGATTGGCGCAAGGATGAAAGTTTACTTTCAAGTTCTTTTTCTCTTTTGGTTGTTGCTGAGCCTCTAAAGTTTTAATCGCGTTGATCTCAGGTTGTTCAGCTATAGCTGTGATGAGATCATCTAACGGCGGACACATTAACGAGTGAACCACATTCCACAAGGAAGGTTCTTTTTAATCTTTTATCAGATTCTTGTACTTCCTTATGACAGCCAGACTGGCATTTTTAGTATGTTTCTGAGAGGCAGTGATAGTTTGTATGAAGTGTTTTGAACTCGTGTGTATTGCAGGTCGTACACGTTTCACATTTTTAGTCTTCTTTTGGTGCTCTGATGTTAATGACTTATTTGACTTGTTTTTTTAAGTGTTGTTTGTGCTTTCTTGCAAGAAAAGATGTCATAGGGTTGAGGAACTTCCACAGGTTCTATCGAAATTGGTTTGTGTTCAGCACTAACCATTCAGTTGTTAATCTCAATTACGGGTACGGGAGTTATCGCCAGCTGGTCATATAACCTGCTGAAACATGGGTAAAGCAGATTGCATCAGGATACTTTGGGCAGGCAATCACGCATCGACAAGCGAGTGGCTTAAGGAGACTTTGTCCAGACTCTTAAAATTAGTTTTTTTTTGTTGCTCTAATATTCAGTTCTTGGCTTATCCAATCTGCAATGTGTTGAATTTGTAATGATTGCTACGTGATTTCCACATCCAGCGATTCAAATAATTTAGTCAAAATGACTATGGCCATGTTCTAACATCGTGTTTGAATATAGTTAATTTTTTTGTTTTTCCGAGGGATTGGCTTGCGAGGAGTCGGGTTAGTAAAAGACACGGAAATGGCAGAAGATTCAAGTGATCGCAATTAATGCACATTATTATTATGGAGGATGCGACACTTTAGATAGTGAAACGATGAGAGAGGCTTTTTTGAAGATCATACCCTGAGAAGGAAATCACGCCAAAGGGCAACAATTTTGAAAGTTGTAGGGACTTGCAATTTTGACATGTTAGGCAATAAAAGATTAAATGAGATGCCCAGGACCAACCATTGGTTAAAAGTTGAAGCTGGGATTAGCGCCCACTGTGCAATTTCTGCACTTTACCACTTTCTTTTCTGTCACTTACCTCCCATTTTATAGAATTGACTATAGACTGAATGTAGAAAATCCACATAACTTGACATGAGAATTTTTAAAAGCAATATGTTACAGAAGAGTATTATGCAAAATGGGAATGATTCTAGCTGCATTGTCTACATTATCAAGGGAACTATATACATCCCAGCATACTAATTGATGTGATCTTAACATTTTTCATATGAGTTTCTGTTTTGTATTTTAAAGCTTCAAATACACCTAAAATACAGGCTTGTGAAATTATTATGTATAAACATGCAGAAAAAAACTTTGTTTTTGTGTCAAATTTGCAGACCTCAAAATATTCTTGCCAGAGGCCTGTGGTATCTGGTCCACTCTCTTCTGTCTAGAGCCCTTTCACTCACTGACCTACATAAAAAGAAAGATCAGGTAATGGGCTAAACAATGGCACCAGCATGTGAGAAGGCAAACCTCGTCATAGAAGAAAGGACATTAGTGTCAGTGATATGAGATAATTTGTCCAGGATCACTGTATCGTTTGCTCACAAAACCAGGATAGAAGCATGAATATTTGGTTCCATAGTCTTGAATGTGGATACCTAATCACCATCCTTGGAGATCGCTGCTAAGGTTTTACAAGTCCCTATCTGAAAAAAAAAAAAAAAATCTGTACCTTCACAATACTGATGCTATGTTAGTTTGTATGTCGGATGCAAGTAGATTGCTGATAATAACACCTGTTCTGCTTCAAAACAAAGTACATGCACATGCTGGTTTATCAACATCAGACATAGTAAATGTTGAGTCCACCATGCAGTAATTTAGTATTGCAATCTGGCATATAAACACAGATCTCTTCAATGAGTGCTTAACACACTGAACTACCTTCTGAACTATCACAGCACCCACATTTATCAATATGCATGTCAATGTTGGCTAGTGCACATCATCACTATAATTCCACCAGAAAAGTCAGAAGGCTATAGGTGTTTTGCTGTAGTTAATGCACAAACTACGTGTACTCCAGTGAACATAGAAAGGCATTACAGGACAGATTGATCTGATAAGAATGTACTTGTCAGCAACTGACAGGCAATAGGTTTAGAGTCTCCGCAGCATACCACAAAATATCCTGACATATGCTATTTAAGATTTGGTAAGCAATGAAAAATTGTTTTTTTTTAGCTAGGGAAGCCGTATGCCCCCCTCCAAGTGCCTCATTTACCCTTCCATAAATAGGTCTCTATCTAAACAACACGCCTCAACCCTTGCCCTGAATGCTAATTCCAGATAGGTAAATAGCTTTGGTGCAGTGGCAAATAATAACTAATAGTCATAAATGGATGATTCTCTAATGCAAGGAAATAGCCCATGTATTTGTCCATGCTTCGAACACTACAGAAACCATGAAGAGTCAAAGAGCACAGGCAAATGGCCATTCACCTACTCATTCATTTTCCTGTTACCCCGGGTGAATACCTGTATAGTCTGCTTCACTGTGTCCTCTGTGACTGTTTTATGAGGCAATATAAAATTGTAACTCAAAAATACAATCCCAGGTTACTTGATGCCTAGGGGTGTAGCGAACAGCATATTTAGTATTTGGCCGAATCATCTCATCCTTCTTTAACGAACAGACATCAGAAAATAACACATTAGAAAAAAGCAGGTATCATATGTATGACAGGATGTTGCAAATGCAAAAGCAGTGCTATTCAAATTGGTGGATTTCCAAAATTCAAAATTTCAGAGTGAAATGAACAAAATGGATACTGCAATGTGCAACTGTCATTGCACATCTTGCACCTTGCACTCTCTTGCGAGTTACAAGATAGCTTAAGAGGAAAATGATTTTTAACCTTCCTTCCAGCTCACAGAAATATGTAAATGGTTCTGTCTGCTCAAAGGTACATGTGAGGTGATGTACTCCACTGCCCTTCCATTTTTATCAAGGGGCCTCTCTCCCCCATGCACTAAACATGGGAGGAGACTCTCCCATAGAGGCATCTAGGATTGGATCAGTGGTAATCAGATGTAGGGATAGATGAAATGTGACTTAAATATCAAAACACAACAAGCTCTACAAATGCACTTGGCGTTTGGTCAGTCACTCAATCCATAAAATCTCAGTCCACATCAATTTACCACACCCTCTTCCTACCACATAAGAGGTCGCAAGGGTTTATTTTTTGTTATCACTCTTAAACCCACTATACCACAACATCAGCAGATAAGGTACTTTCTATCCCACTTTGTATATTCAAACCATTTTGATAATCTTTTAAACTACTCCTGTTGGAGCAGACCGGTCTGTAATGCACTTTGAAAGATTTCCCAATAAGCAAGTTCTCCCAAGAGACTAATATGGTTTGGGAAATGTCAGCCACATCTTGAGCTGCCTGACATGTAACTGACCTGTTGAATCGCCCTATTGACCTAGAAGAGGAGGCCCCTGTTGGCAAGTCTTCTAATTTCTGAACATCCTCCCCTTCTACCAATTTCTCAACACAGCACACCACTTTGGCTATGTCCATTTGCAAAGTCCTCACACCTATCTGTAATTCCTCTACCAGACTGGCTCACATGAAACTGGAGACTTTCCAACATGAATTTCTTCAGAAGATATTAAGCACGGAATATCACTCTGCTGAAACATAAATGCCTACCCTAGTGCTACTCGTCTACAGCACCTGTTATGCATTTAAGCTCCTCCATAGGCTTTTTCCATAGGAACAAAACATGCTCTGACTCATCCTCATAACTCATCCTCATAACTCATTTTCTTAAATTTAATGAGGAATGTTTTCTGATCATGCTTAATTGCATTTATTTTTTCAATCCACGATCCAAATTGACTGCTGTCGTTACAAAGCACTAAAATAAGAAGGGAAAGTGTTTGGCTTGGAAATGAATAGCAATAGATTATTAGCAAGAAATTATTCGGCTGGAGTCAAACAGCCACATGGCGCCATAATAAAAACTTGCAAACCAAGTGTTCTATCTTTACTACAAATTAAAAAAGGCAACCTATAAGTCTGGGCCTGTAAGTAATGAAGGTGAACAATTAGGAAGGAGAACTTCAACAGACCCGAAAACGCAATCCTGCATGAGAAAGAGCTAGAGCAAAGGTCTGCAACATTTAGCTCTCCAGACATCAGCCCTTGCCAGCAGAGCTAATGGTAGGGGTTCATGGGAGTCTCATTCCAAAATATCTGGAGAGTTCCAGGTTGTTGACCCCTGGTCTAGAAGCTTTGAGACCTGAATAACATAGACTTTGAGTACCTCATTAGTTTTATCTCAGTGATTGTGTATGGCTGCATGGTTGCAGAGTTGAGTTGTGAAGATTTAATCTGAGATGGCTTTAATCCCAGAGGCACATTGATATTTTACTAATTCTGATTCGAACCATCAATAATGAGTACATTTAAGTTTGTGTTGACGATCAAGAAATAGCAACTCGTTGTTTGATATTGTTTTATAGCTCATGATTGAGAAAATAAAAATTAGAACAACTGACTTGTTCTTAAAAATGTAATGTATTTGTAGAAAAGAAATGTGCACTGTTGAACTGAAGGCACGCTCCCTATCATATGTATAAAGCATGCTCAAGGTGTCTATGTTCCTGCTTCTTCTATGAGGACAGAGATGACTCTGTGTGATTTAATGTGAAAGACAGAACCTTTAGTGGCACGTTACGGGTGAGGTCCATTAGATCTTGTTGCAGTTAAAACTTTGAACCAGTGTGCTATTGCAAGCTTTTAGCATGTAATTGCACATCCTTTTTCTTTTCTGATCAAACTCATGGCTAGCCTGGATTGGCCACATAGATTTAGGAATATCAGAATGGTTTGTTCACCACAAGATCAACTAGGCTCCACCTACCGCCATTGTCTCAAATGTGGAGACTTATTTTGGTATTAACGATTTTATGACAAAGAAGTGCCACACCAACGTTTCTCCTAGGTGTTGGCAAGTACTTTCATTCAACAACCCATTGGATTTGAAGTTTTTAAGATTCTATTTCAGATGAATTTCTTGCAATAACGCCATCGTATAAAGCAGTCTCCACAGAAGGTACAAACACATCTGTCACATAAGTGGCGATTTTAGACCCCTGACTTTCAAAGAAGCTTCTTGAACCCCACAGCAATTAATGATAATGATGAGCATGGCTTTGATTTTCCTGAGCTGGCATGTTTGTATTTTCAAGTTAATTGTGATAACACTGATCCAATGTTTATGATTGCAGAAAAAAGGTGAGAGAAGTGGAAACAAATAATAGGGAGTAGTAAAAGGCTAGAGAATCAAAAGCAATGTTCTCTGACTCTAATATCCTTCCTGCAAAACCCCATATCAGGTAATGAAAATGGGCCTGGTGGACCAGACAGTTGGATAATTATAGGTGTGGCCCCTCCAACCAACGTCATGTTAAGTTGAGCACTGTTAACAAGTCATTAAAACAAGTATTGTGCCAAAAGTGGCAAGCTACAAAGCAATAGAGAATGTTTCAATTACAAAACAAGTAATATCAAAACTTGCTTGGGAGCACAGGGGCTGTCTTAGACGGCAAGTAAACAAAAAAGTAAATAACTGTGCAGAAGCAATTAGAAATATAAATTGTTAACGCAAGTAATGTGATCAAACACAGTAATGTTCACATTGTGCAAGCTGCTGGGCTCACCTACATGTACCTTTCATTTCAGATTTGGCATGGCTTTCTTATAGTTAGAAATGAAAAGCCACATTTTGTTTTGCTCTATCTGAGTGATTCCCGTGATATAACCAGGAGAATCCACAAATGAAAGTATGAAAGTATTCAAAACGCTATTTGGAGGAGGTAGAAAGATGCCATCAAACTTTGGTATTAACTCCTCCACAAACTTACAGTCTAAACATGAATGTTCTTGACTTCAGAAAGAGACTGAAAACTCTTGTTTATGTATTCACCCCTATAGAAACATAGATTGTTTTGAACCACAGTGCTTAGATGGCCTGGCGGTAAGTGCTATATAAATACCAATAGCAATCACATCGGGCTACATGTTGGGAGTGGGAAAGAAGACACCTTGTGAAGTTTGCGATTTTGGGGGGTTGGGGAAGCAGTTGTAAGTAGAAAATGTTTTGGTTTATCAGGGGCAGAACACAGGAATCTCACAAAATTACAGCAGTAACGCTGCAAGATGCGCTTAGAAAGAAATGTGCGTCCACAAAGGAATGAGTGATAGGTAGTAATGGGAGAATATTCGGGAGGGAAAAAGCAATTTATTGCAGTGAGAGGACCAGGAAAAGGGGGGACACATTTTGAGTGTCTGGGAGGACGTGGAAGGCTTTGTAATTCTGAGCAATTTTAACAGTTTTTGTAGGAATAAGTGAATTGCTACTCCACAGAGGCTACGGCCGAACGCCATAGATAGTGAGAGCGCATACAAATATGCAACATGTTGTGACCCGGGGGGCACTGTGGTGGAGTGTGAGCCCTCCCCAGGTCTGGGCCCCAGCGCGCAGGTATGCCGCGCAAGAACGAACACTGGAGACGTCCGCCTGTTCCGGCGCTCCGGCGCGAACTGCCCCCGGGCGCCGCCTTTATTAACTGGCGCGCATGTGCCGGCCCGCTGGGCCGCGCATGCGCGCTTCGTGTACCACGTACACAACATCCCTCCTTTTCCCCCTCAAACAACAAATACATTAAACATGGGGAGTCAACATGGCTCGAAACAGTTTATACTTAACAGACTTGGTTACTCAGGCTGCCGAGTCCATAATGAAATCTTGGAACCTTTGTGGGGGGCGGCGCCCCTCCCTGCGGGGGTATCTGGGCGGGCTCCTCTCGAGGTTCTCTGGCCTCCCAGGATCTTCGGGCGGTTCATCGCTTTCCGGCCGCGCCTCTGCCGCCAGCCCTTGGCCGGGATCGGGTTCTTCTTCCGCGGCCATGGGTCCTATGCGCTTGAAGAAGGACACATTTCTGGTCACCGCCCCGCGCGCGTTCGCAGCTGTGACCATGGAGCCTTTGACGTGAGTTACTCCCAATGGTTGGGTTTCATAAGTCATTGAGAGTTTCCCTTCCGGTTTCCTGTTCCGGACAAGGACGGTGTCTCCTACTGCTATCTCTTTCTCCGGCAGCCTCCGCCTTGTTGTCTCACTCTCGTTTCTCGCGGCTCTGTCTGCTGCCACCTGTGCGCCATCGATCATTCCTGGGCGACGTTCTCCCGCTTCCGGTATCAGCCCTCTGGGTATTTGCCTGAACAGCGCCTCGGCGGGTGCGATTCCGGTGGACCGATGTGGGGTGGACCGGTACTCACGGAGAAAGTCGATTAAGTTGTGGCGCAGGTCTTCCCCACCATTGACAGAGATACGAAAAATTTTGTTAAGCGTCCGCATGAAACGCTCAACCTCTCCATTGGCCCTCGGCCACAGCGGGGTCACCTTTCGGTGCTTGATGCCTCGTTCCGCGCAGTATCTGGCAAATCGCTGCCCTTGGAACGGCGCTCCATTGTCTGAGCAGATCTCAAGTGGGAAACCATGGGTGGCGAAGATCTTGTCCATGGCCAGGATGGTTTGATCGCTGGCGGTGGATTCCACGAGTTCTACCTCCGGGTACCTCGACCACTGGTCTGTGACTACCAAGAAGTATAGGCCTCTACCGGTCGAGCCGAAGTCTGCATGTACTGTACCCCACGGCACGTCGCTCCGTTCCATGGCTTGAATGGGCGGGCCCTTTTCCGCCGGACCCGTGGCCTGGCAGGGGATGCATGTCCTCACGAATTCGGCTACCCTGTGCTCTAGATCGGGGAACCAGACATTCAGCCTAAGGCGCGCCTTCATCTTCGCCACGCCTTGATGCCCTGTGTGGGCCAACTGGAGTACTCTCATGACCAGGGACCTGGGGATCACGATCTGGTCTCCACGCAGCAGCAGGCCGTCCGTGGTCACCGAGAGTTCGTGTCGAGCTTTCCACAGCAGTTGTAGGTCTCTCTGCACCTCTGGGTTTCTTCTGGCGTTGTTTAGGAGGACGTCCCGCCACTCCCCCGTGGCCACCGCTCTTTTCACTCGTAGGAATGCCTCGTCGGAGTTTGAGTCATCCGCAATGTCCTCTCTTGACAGGGCCACTGGCAGGGCTGATTCAACGACGAGATGCACAGCGTCTCCAGCGTCTGACACCTCTACAGGATTCTGGGCGTTCCTCGTGCCTGGGTGGCGGGACAGGTAGTCCGCGGGGTTATGAGTGCCCGGGCGGTACACCAACTTGACGCCGTATTCGATGAGGGACAGCATCCATCTCTCGATACGGGGAGGCGGCTTGGAAGATGTGCCAGACAGGATGGGAATCAGGGGTTTATGATCTGTGACCACGACAACAGGTTTGCCGAGGATGTAGATTCTGAAGTGTTTGCACCCCCACAGGATGGCAAGGGCCTCTCTTTCAATTTGTGAATACCGCCTTTCCGTGTCGGTGAGGGCCTTGCTGGCGTATGCTATGGGTCTCATGGCCCCTAGTTCGTCAGCCTGCATGAGGACTGCCCCAAGTCCTACAGGGCTGGCGTCGACCACAATCTCTGATTCCCGGCTGGGGTGGAAGTAGGCCATTGTCTCCTGCTCTGACAGGGCTTCTTTGATGGCATTGAAGGATCTTTGTTCAGTCACTGTCCACTGCCAAGCCACGTCATTTCTTGTAAGTGCTCTCAGTGGTTCTGACAGGGAGGCCAGGTCTTTGATGAATCGGCCGCAGTAGTTGACCATCCCTAAGAAGCTCCGAACCTCCGCTGGTGATGTGGGTGGAGGCGCGTCTCTTATGTCTTTTACTTTTCCAGGGTCTGGGGATATGCCACCCGCATGGAAAGTGAACCCGAAGAATTCCAGCCGGTCCTTGAGGAATTCGCACTTTTCTTGGTGCAGGGTTAGGCCTACCGCCTGGAGCCTCTCAAACGTGCGCTCTAGCCGTTTAAGGTGTTCACTTTCCGACCTGGCGAAGACTAAGATGTCGTCGGACATGTTAATGACACCCTTCAGACCGGACAAGGCCCCTCTGATGGCGTTCTGGAAGACCTCAGCCGCGGACGAGATCCCAAAGTTAAGTCTCTTGTACTGGTACAACCCCTCGTGCGTCGTGAACGTCGTAATGTACCTCGACTCGGGGTGCAGTTCCAACTGATGGTAACCGGATCTGAGGTCCAGTTTGGAGAAGACTTTGGCGCCTTGAAGTTCACCGACGATGTCATCTAGGGTGGGTGTCAGGTGGCGCTCCCTTTTGATGGCGGCATTTGGGAGCCTCATGTCCACGCAGATGCGTACAGCCCCCGGCTGTTTCGGTTTTGGGGCTACTACGATGGGCGAAACCCAAGGGGTGGGGCCTTCCACCCTTTCGATGATGTCTCGGTCGACCAACTGTTGCAGCTCCTCCTCCACTTGGGCCCTCAGGTGAAAAGGGATTCGGCGGTGTTTGAGGGCTGTCGGCCTTATAGACTTGTCGATGTGCAGGCGGATGGGGTCTGCGTTCAGTTTGCCGATGCCCTTGAAGAGACTCTCGAACTTGTGTAGCATGCTTTTCAGATCGGCGTGGTATACCCCAAATGTGAAATGGACAATGTCGAGCGCTTCTGACGCTGCACAGCTCAACAAGGAATGTGGGCTGACGTCGGTGACGAAGAATCTTGCTTTGATGGAGTTTTGTCCATGAGAGACTGGGGCGACAAACGCACCCTGGATGGGTAAGGGTGTTTCTCCACCGAATGCATATATTCTTGCTGTGGATGTTGACAGTTCCGGTGGGCCTGTCATAATGTTTGGTGGCTAGCACGCAGACTGAAGCTCCAGTGTCGATAAGAATGGGGGTGGGAACGTCATTGATGTTGACGGTGCATGTGGGTTGGCGCCTCGTGCCGGGACCTTTCGCGATGCTGGAGATGAAGAAAACTTCTTCCTCCTCCTCTTCTTCTTCCGCGAGATCCAGGTCCTGCAGGCCCTGATCGATCGAGGAGATGCCTCTCACTCTGCGAGCACCTCCTCATCCAACTCTCTCCGGTCCTCTTACTGCTGCAACGGGGGAAGCCGCACGGCACATCCTGGCAAAGTGCCCCGGTGTGCCACACTGGGCGCATGTTCTCGACTTCGCCGGGCAGTCACCGCTGTGGGGGAGGTCATACCCACAGTACGAGCACGATGGGGCGTTGCTTGGTGTGGATGTGGCATCAGGCCTTTTCGGCGCCCATCTCGACCTACCCGCAGCCGACCGTCCTACTGCAAATGCGTCTTCGTTATGTCCTGGTCGCGAGGCAGCGTCCATTTTCGCGCCTCTGGCATCCGCCAGCTCATGTGCTCTGCCCAGGTCTAGAATTTGCTGGAGGGTCAGGCCAGGCTCCCTCAATACTTGCCTCCGAAGGTTTCCGGAGCTGCACCCCTGCAGCAGTTGGTTACGGACCATTTCCTCCTCGTTGGCCCATCTGCAGGAGGACGCCAGGTGTCTCAGGCGGGCGCAGAATTTGTCTAGGGGCTCGTCGTCCAATTGTTTCTCAGCGCCCATGACAAACCTGTCAAAATCTATGTTAGCCATGGGGAGAAAATGGTCTTTGAGTGCCTGCTTGACTGCGTCATATGTGACCACGGGGATGACGAGGGAGTCGTAGATCTTGTGGACTTCTGCGCCTGCTGAATAGATCATGGTTGCAATTTTGGCGTCATCATCGTCCACCCCAGATGCCCTGAAGAACATATCTAGTCTTTTGACCCACAATAGCCACTTCGGGCCCAGCTTGGAAGGGGGGCCAGTAGTATCGAATTCCGGCATGGGGGCTAGGGAGCTACTTGCTCTGCGAGGGATTGGGGCGGCGGCACCCTCATTGTCAGCTCCTTCACCCATCTCAGCGCCACGTACTCACAGTTGGCTTTCTCGGGAGAGGGTGGCCTGTCCTGGCCTCGTGGCAGGGTTGGGTGTGAAATCCCCTTCTTTCTTCTCGATTGCCACAGCCCTGCGCCTGCAGGACTGTGGGCGTTCCAAAATTGCTCTTCGGTGTTCTCCGACGCCGCTGGCGAGTGGCGCACGAGCACCCAGTCAGGCCGCAACCACTGTCGCCACGTGTGACGGGGAGCGAGTGAAAGAGAAGATGGCCGCCGGCGCTCCGTGGGTCCGTAATACGGCAGACTTCCGTCTCTCTGAGGTCGTCGGGCACGGAAGTGGACCGTACGTCCTCGTCGCCAGTGTTGTGACCCGGGGGGCACTGTGGTGGAGTGTGAGCCCTCCCCAGGTCTGGGCCCCAGCGCGCAGGTATGCCGCGCAAGAACGAACACTGGAGACGTCCGCCTGTTCCGGCGCTCCGGCGCGAACTGCCCCCGGGCGCCACCTTTATTAACTGGCGCGCATGCGCCGGCCCGCTGGGGGGCAGATAAAAACCAAACAGTGATAAGGGGTGACGGCCAAGATATGGCCAGGGAGGAAAAAAACAATTGAGTGGGAGAACCATGGAAAGAGGAGGGGGGTATTTGGTGAGTTCCTTGGAGGACATGGAAGAGTTTGGGATTTTTGAGCATTATCGGGGGACTAACTGGTGAAATCATGCCGGCATCGGAAGTTCAATGCCGCTGAATGTGTAGTTTGTTGCCATTATCAGCGAATAGGAGGGGAATCCCACTGGAATGGGGAGACAGTAAAAAAAAAGTAATTTTACACCTCCAGTGATCAGATCTCCTAGGCAGGGGGCAATGGCTCTATGAGCCCAAAGGCATGGCTAGTGGGCCAAATGGTGCAACATGTAAAGAGGTCACGGCAAAAGACCATGGCTAGTGGGCACCCAATTAAACCTACTGGTGCAAAATTGTCATGCCTAAAAACACTTGTGTACAGGCGTGTTATGAATGCCATATCATAACATGTACAGTGGCCATTTTATTTCATTTATTTTGTTTTATTATTTATAACACGTGAAGATGGTTCAAAGGCATAGGGGTGCACACACGCAAAAACATAATTCAAAAATATCATGAAAACATAAAACCAGGATCAATGTATACAAAGCATATGCAGTGGAGACCAAATAAGACAGAGCTATGAGAAAAGATGTGTTTTTAGCAAATGTTTGAAAAGTTCTAGTTATTTAGTACATCTTAAATCAGGAGACAGTTTATTCCACAGTGCCTGGGGTGAGCAATGAATGGCCATGTGGACAACCTGCTGCAAACTGAAGTAAGGAGCAAGCAACTGACAAGTAATATTCGACCTCAGAATCCTGCGTTCTGTTCGCCAGCTAACTTTATCCTTCAAATACTTCTGGATTGCACCGTAGAGGCATTTATAGGTCATAAGCAGAGTCCTAAAAAGAATATGAGATCTGACTGGGAGCTAGTGGAGCTGTATCCATGACTCTGAGACTTGGTCCTTGTGAGCCAGACCATGTATGACACAAATGGCTCGATACTGAATAGTCTGCAGTCTGGTTACATTTTCTTGGCTGACTCCATGCAGCAAACTACAGCCATAGTCATCTTTTAAGACAATGGCCCTCATTACGACCCAGGCGGTAAGTTACCGCCTGGGTCGTACCCTTACCACCATTGCGTAAACTATGTTCACGCCATGGTGGTTGGCGGATTTACCGCCCCATTCCAAGGTGAGTGGGGCGGTAAATCCCCATTTCCCAAAAAAAACAGCCGTTAAAAGCCATCCCGCAAAGGGAACCTTGTAATCAGGCGTTAAGGGTCGGCGCCGTTTACGGCGCCGTAAACCCCTTAACGCCTGAGTCAGAATGAGGGCCAATATGTTTCTGGGCAATCATGGCACAGCCCTAATTATATAGAAAGGGATGAATCTGTCTGAGAAGTCTGAGGTAATAAGAGCAACTTGGAATATTGCTAAGGCTTCATAATCAAATTTGCATCTAGGTATAGCCCCAAAGTTCTAACTTTATCAGATACCGCAATGCAAGAACCATCCATATCAAATTTTGGATAATCTATTTTTTATCAGATGGAGGGAAGTCCTCACTAGAAGCAGCTCTGTTTTTGCATCATTCAAGGCAATACCAGTGAGCTATACACCTTCCAGCCTTGGATGAGTGTGTAGGAATGGTTGATAAAAGCAACATCTGTGACGTAGTCACGTGAAATGGGAATAACTAGTTGTATATCATCTGTATAGTTTGCGTACATAATGCCTTTCTCATCCAGGATGTCGACCAAGGGTTTTGTGAAAAGATTGTATAAAATGGGCCTGAGACAAGAGACCTGTGGCACCGCATATTTTATTTCCACCGGTTCAGCAGTACCCTCATTGCTGAAAACCCTAGCCAACCATCCTGAGAGGAATGAGTTAATCCAGGTTACTTGCTCAGGAAAGAAGTTAGCACCTTACAAGAGTCTCTCAACCAGCAAATGATGATCCACCTGATCAAAGTAGCAGAGATGTTCAAAAGGAGGAGAAGAGCAGCTCCAACGTTATCCATGCTTTTGAGTAGTTTGGATTTAAAATCTAGCAGTGCGGTTTCAATACCAGGTGCAGATCTGAAGCCAGACTTCCTGGTACCCAGCATGCCAAATATCTCAAGATGTTTCTGTAGCTGCAAATAGGCTACTATAACCAAGATTGTAAACTGAAATTGTGGATTTGTAATTGGCCTGTAATTTGTGGGTATTGATGGATCAAGAGATGCCTTCTTCGGCAAGGGCGTTATCCAAGCCTCTTTAATTGAGCGTAGAACATTCCCAGAACTGCAGGAAAAATTGATACATTTGGTCAGCAGTGGGATAATAGCAGGGGCACAATATTTGACAGTTGCTGCTGGACAGCAGTCAGCTTTACATGCAGTGGGTTTAAGAGCCACCGGTATCTCAACGACTTCCCCCTCCATCACCGGGGAGAAGGTAGAAGACTCACTAGAGATATTACAAGACGATGGAATAGTTGGAGGGCATGAAAGAGCAAGCTTTTTTTGCCTCAATGTCAGTTTGCAAGTTAAGAAGTTTACAGATAAGGGTGTCTTGGATACTATTCCACCAGTCACAGTCCTTTTGTAGCAATACCACAGGCTTTATGTCTGGGTTCTCGAGCTGAATTATTATGAGATTCCTAAATCTTAGACTCAAATAAGTTTTTAATTCTAAAAAGATAGTGGGCCTCATTACGAGTCCGGAGGTAACCGTGCCTGAAATTCCGGCAGGTTACCACCAGACTCGTATTACCAATCCGCCTCCATGATTCCCGGAATTACCAGGGCATTATGACCCCGGTGACCTGGGAAATCCAGAGGCGGAATTCGGTAAATCCCCATTCCCATTGAGTCCTATAGGACTCAATGGGAATAGGAAGTGGAAACACCTGCACCATCTCGTTTACCGCCACTGTTATTTCCATACCGGGTGACTCATAATGAGGCCCAGTGTCTTTATATACCTTGGCCGATGACAGGGAGGATTCCTTATTACTCTCAGTAGGTGATCTTTGTCAGAGCACATGCACTTTTCTGCTCACTTTCTTAAGTGCGTTAAGGTGTTCAGTAAACCACTGGTTCTTGTGTGTGGAAATTGTAACAATGCATGGCTTGTCTGGTGCAAGAGTGTTAACTGGAGACTGAAGTGAGATGGGATAATGATCAGTAAGCTGCTGAGGTGTTCACAACTCAGCTAACTCAAGAGGTGAAGTAGAAATATGTGGCATCATAATGGTTTTACTAAGGTTATGAAAATTGCACATAATGACACGTTTTCTGACCGGTAACATTCTGGTCTTTGTATTCTTCACAAACAGCGAAAAAGAAACAAATTCATTATCACACCAAGGACAGGGAATAACGGTTGGTGTGGAAATGTGAAAATTATGTATGCCTATCCAGTCTAGAGTATTATCCTCGCTATGAGTAGGAACAAGGGGGGGCAAGGTAAATGCACAAGTGTCAAGGTATTGGGCCAACGCTGTAGCAAATATGTCAAAAGGATTGCCAAACCAATAATTGAAGTCACCAAACAGTAAAGCACTGGAGGTGGGTTTAAATAGTGTAAGAAGAGTTGTCATAATATGTGATGCTAAGGACAGCATCATGTTGGGTGGGCGATATACTATTAGAAGATTCTAGGTGGTGCAGCGGTCAGATGCCATTTTTAGGTAAAGTAATTAATGCCCACCTGGACTTTCTATTGCATTCTCGCGGATGTCAAGAGAGTCTGAAAAAATAGCTGCTACCACTCCGTCTCTTCCCTCAAGCCTAACATTTGTGATAATCGGATACCCTGCTGGAGTTGCTAAGGCTAAAAGGGGTCCTGCAGCAGCATGCGACCAAGTCTCTGTCACAAGTTAGATATCAACATTATTCTCTAAAATATAATGTAAATTTGCACAGCATGCTTTAAAAGTGGCCATGTATTATTAAGAGAACAAGAAATCCACAGATTATCTGAGGGTCAGGGGCATTGCAGGGCTCTGCTACAAGGCTTTGTGCCTGCAGGGTCAGAAGGAGGAAAAAGTAGACGTCTGTCAAGTCTGTGGCTCAGTGGACTAATGCATTTCCTACAGGGGCCTGTGTTTGACCTCATGGTCACACGTTAAAATCCTGGTAGTTCCATTCAGCCCTCCATCCTTCTGAAGTCGATAAAATGAGTACCATTCATTTCACTAACAATAAACATCTGTTATCTGTCAATAGCGCCAAGATGCCCCTCTGGTGTTGAACATACGCTCTACAAATAAACCTATTACAACTCAGACCTAGACACAATGGGACTAGAAATTGTATCAAAAGGGACAGAACCCAAGAGCATACTGATATATTTTGCAATAATCTGCTCCTGTTTAAGTTTGTAATACGAATGTACTGTGGCAAGAACACAGTCCAAATCCATGATAAAAAAAGCAAATTTGCAAGATGCAGAATTGACTCCTTATACAGTTCCTTATTTAGTTCAAGTTATTTCAACAGTTTGGTGTAATACAATAAAGGCCAAAAAACTAAAAACGTAGAGAGACCAGCACCAGTCAAAGGAGTAAATCTCCCCTCTAACCAAAGGTGCAACCTATACTGTATCAATGGCCTGAGGCCATGGTTACTGACCATGGCTGGTGGGCCATGTAGAAATCTATTGGTGCAACATGTACAGTGTACAGAGCCAAAGGACATGGTTAGTGGGCTGCAAAGACACCTATGGGTGCAACATGTACAGTGGCCATGGCCAATGGCAATGGCTGAAGGCCATGGCTAGTGGGCCCCAAAGAATAGTATTGGTGCAACATTAACAGTGGCAGGCCATTAGATATGGATAGTGAACCTGAAGAAACTATCGTAAAACAAAACCCTTGAAATTCAGTGAAAAAAACTTGGTTAAGAAAACAAAACCCCTGAAATTCAGCAAGTCCATCTTAACTATGCACCCCCTGTTGCACAGTGTCTGACCACAATGATGATATCACAGATGACATCACAGATGACATAACTGACAGCATCACTGGTGACATTACTAATTACACCATCCATAACATCACTGATGACATCACTGATCAATTCACTAGTTATGTCATGCCTGACATTACTGACATCACTGGTTTGATTAATTACATTTTGAAATATGACAACTCTGTCTTTTTACATAACATATATGTACATATATCATACTTTAACAATACAGTGGGCCTCATTATGACCCTGGAGTAGACCCTGGCACCGGCACCGTCCGTACCACCTTATTCCGAGTTTCCCTCGCAGGTCCCTGACAGCCCACCAGGTCTGACATGACAGGCTGTGCGGCACCCGCGAGGGAAACACATGGATGCACCGCCACCCGCGAATGAGCAATTACCGGCCCATTGAACTCATAATGGACCATAAGTGCCCATGCGAGTTCTGCGGTAGCCATGCCTGTAATGCAGGTACGGCTACCCACAAACTCGTAATGAGGCCCAATACCTTCTGCCCTTACATCTTTAAATGTAATGTGTGGTATACAATTGTAAGTACATACAGACATTATTACCAAGACGAATACTTATTTATGTAAACTGGTAGGCAATCTGTTATAAAGCATTAAGAAGAATGTATTTTCATAAGAAATGACTAAAATATTAGTGATAAGATTGCTATGTGAATAATTAATTAAATATTTACATTCTGATCTTAAGTTCTTTTCTATAACTGTAAATATGTAGCATAAGCAACTGATTTGTGTTTGCATATTAACCAAACTATGCACACAGGCACACACTTTTTTTTTTGGTATGGGATTATTTTTTATAAAACTAGTCATTTAGAAAATAATGCATTCATGTAATGTTATTACAGTGGCCAGAATTGTAAATTTAAATGTGAACATTGACTATTTTCATAATACTTACTATTAAACATGTATCTACTTCTATATATTCTTATGTTTTGTACCACTTCATATACTTATTATATTATGTTTGATATAACTGAAGTAGATTTACCAGAATCAGGTACTTTCCCTGCAATGAAGTATTGTAATAGTTTACAAATACATGTTACTCTAGGCTGGTAATAACACATATTGGTCTAGACATACAGTCAGGGATCTTAGTAGCAAGTTGAGTAGTGATTGGAATAGTGGTGTTCTCTGAAGTCACACTCTCCTGAGGGGATAGAGAACTGGATCCTAGTGACTATGAATGGTTGGAGTAAGAGGCGAACTGGAATGTTGCACAAACAACAATGTAGTACCTATGATGCCATAGAAAGTGTAGTCTTAGGATAAATATGCAAAAGTAGACTAAGGGTAAAGGTAAGGATAACAGGTATGCCCACAGAGGAGGGATATACACTAATAAAACTCCTTAAGAATAAATATAGAAACTGGCTAAAAGTCCTTTGTACTTCAGCCGAGACTAAAAGATAGCAAACAATGCTGAAAATATTAGCGTTGAATGACCAAAACAATTATTACAACAATACTTAGCCTTCCGTTCTGTCCAAAATAAAATACCCAGGTCTTGGAAACACTCCCTGTTTGTCCCAGTTTATAAATTGGGTGATAGAGATAATCCAACTAACTACAGGCTCCTTGTTATGCTTGACATCTCTAGCAAGGTGCTTGCTACAATACTGCTTAGGGACCTCACCAAATGGGCTACAGGAAAGAACATATTAAGTGTAATAAAAAACAGGCATTCAAAGACATTGTTTGGTCTTGCACTACATATTGATCCTTAGAGCCCTTGCAGACAGGGCAAAGCATGGGAAAAGCCCACCATTATTTGTTGCAATCGTCGATTATAGTAAGGCATTGAACTGTGTTAACAGATCGAAATTATGCACCCAATTGGCAAATTGGGACGTTAATAGGGACTCCGAAACATGTTCTGACTGCTCCACACAGGCACACTAGCCAGGGTTTGCTTGGATTGAGGAGCTACATTTACTAAACTGATTGATACCAACAAGGGATTAAATGAGGGGTGCATCCTCGCCCTCTTGATTTTTAATCTATAGATGGCTGACTTGCCTGAGGCATTGTATTCAATTAAAAAAGTTCAAACTAAATGGGGAAACAAGCACCTTAACATGCTTGCTTGTGCAGACAATGGGCCTCATTACGACCCAGGCGGTAAGTTACCGCCTGGGTCGTACCTTTACCGCCATGGCGTAAACTGCGTTTACGCCATGGTGGTTGGCGGATTTACCGCCCCATTCCAAGGTGAGTGGGGCAGTAAATCCCCATTTCCCATTTTACCCTTCCCCATTCCCATTTTTGCCCCATAGGGCATAATGGGAGTGGGGAAGGCGCTAATTACGCCACCGTAAACTACGGTGGCGTAATTAGCACCATGGTCCCTTAGCGCCATGGATTTTAACGCCTGCAAAAAGCAGGCGTTAAACTCACCATGGCGCTAAGGGACCTCGGAATCAGGCGTTAAGGGTCGGCGCCGTTTACGGCGCCGTTAACCCCTTAACGCCTGACTCGTAATGAGGCCCAATATAATCATACTAGACCATACTCAGATTGGTTTGTATAGATCGATGAAAGAATTGTTGAGATATTCGAAACATGAATTGTTCACTTTGGGGTAAAGAAACAGGGTCAATTGACTAACAAGAAGCTTGACGATAACGACATTGCAATAGCTGCTGAATATATATACTTGTGTTAACTCCTCTAAAATAGGTGATCAGAGGAGGCCCTCATTGCCAGCATTGTGCTTAAAGCCAACAGTAAATTGGGAGCCATTAAGCCATTTATTAGAACTCATAATGGCTTTAGCATTAGTGGACTGTATCTGATATACAAGCACAGCATAGTGCCAACAATCTTCTGCGGATTGGAGTCCTGTGATGGAATCAGGAAAGAATGGCTCACCCTATTAAAACGGTCCATACTAAGACATATCCAACTGTAAACCTGTGTGTGTTGAGATTACAGTTGGGATTAAAATCTATGCATACAATGTTAAATATAAGACAATCTAACTTGTGATTTAGGATCCATAAAAATACAACAACGCCGATCTATGCACTATTGGGCAAAGAAGTCCGCAATCAGCCCTATGGAACTACGGGGGCATATAAGGAGCCTGTAGGAGCCAAATACTACTAACCTATAAGAAACATAGCATGGTATAGATATTTAGAAACCATAGTATAACTGTAGTGAGGTGACATGAGGCCATGGGCCTTGGGAAGAGAGGTAAAGGAAAAGCAGAATCAGGCTGCACAAAGCAGCAGGCCAGGACTTGCAGCCAAGGTCAGCAATGAGCACTACATTCCTGGGCCTCGGAGATGAGGAGCAACGTGCAAAATACTAGCATATATCCTCACAAATTACAGATTGAGTGCTCAATTTCGCAGTCCTCAATCATGTGGTATGGCCAAGCCAGACAATAGTCATTTACCCACGGTGGGAAGACGAGCAGTTCCCATCAAAAGAAACACAAAGTGAAACATGGATTCTTTAACAATGTTGCAACCCTGTGGGCACTCTCAAAGGCAAAAGTGGTATTACCGACGCTTAAATTGGTAAAACATAGTCTTTCTCATCACCTTCAGAAGGCGCACTGAGCACTGAAAACAGAGCTGAGTCCCAGGCCTGGGGAGATCAACTCCAGCCAAACAGGGAACACAAATCCTGTGGTGGATGGCAGAGGGCAAGGGCCAATGGTAATCCTGCGACCCTGCAACTTTGTAATAGATAGTTTTTGGGGAATGGTCAGGCAAGCCACCTGACATGTGAGGGCCAACAGAATAATCTCTATAGGTGCTGTCTATAGGCACTACCACCCCAATGACCCAATCCTGTACCCTCGTAGGTTTTTGGGGAAGAGCCCATTTTGTGACACAGTAAGTGAACAAATTTGCCCGGCATGGGCTCAGGAGCTGTGACTTTGGGAGATTCTCAATATCCTGTATGATCCCTGTCTGTTTGTGTAATAAACAACAGTTATAATTTGCCCTTGGCTGAGTCCTCTGTCTGTATACTGGGAGGAGCTTGAACTGTAAACTCAAAGTGTGAACCCCAGTCCCTCTGGTATACCTCAGCCAACATCCCGGTATTCAAAAACAAGAGAATGGAATACATGGGTTGCTTTGTATACAACAGTGACTTGCTGGCATCCAGGATATTCTGGGGTAGGTGCATGGTTGGAACAAAGCCTGCCCTTATTGCCATAATGGCATTTTGGGCCAACATATTAATCTCGATATCCAGGCTTGATTAAGAGTACGACCGATGAAATGATGCATTATAAGGATTTAGTTGCTGGAAATATTGGAATGACAAGATTCTTAATTATTGGTATAATACCATTGTTCAATCACAAGAATCGACACGTATTGTTTTATGTAGATATAGAGAATATCTTTATTGTTTTTTTATTTCACTTTTGTGTGATGTATCTTTTTATCTGTGGTGTGAAACACTTTTTGATCTATAGCACGGCAAATAAAAAAATACATAACAAATAACACTTGTCATGCTTACTTTATGATAGCTGCTCAGTAAAAATGTCCTGCCAAAGTAAGAAATGACTAGACTGGCTATACACAAATGCCTCAATAGTAACACATATCATGCCTGTTGTATCATGGATGCCTGTTATGTTTTAGTGCACCCACTCCAACCCCACCCTTCCCACATGCCCCCCTCCCTCCCACTATACTCCTTTAACCCCCAAAATCAGCTTCTCAGCCCAGCATTCCCTTAAAATCCCTCTTCCTCATCACAGTACTTCTGTGTGAAGCAAGGTGCTTTATAGGCAAGCAGTGGGATGAGTAAGAGTAGGACTAACAGGTGATGAAGATTACTGGTAAGTAATCCAGTCATTGCATGCAAGCAGACACATTCACATACCACTTGCTCATTTACACATACATCCATTCACCATTCACTCACACAGATACATCCAGCCACCCATATAGCATCCACTAACCCATTCAGACACATTACATAATATTTATTTATTTGCATTCATTGTATTGTTTATAGGGTGAACATAGCTCGTGAACAGTGGAGTGCTGTACAGAGTGTGAGTAGTGTGAAGGCATCATGAAGTAGATACAGACAACTGAATAAAGGAAGGTTGGAAAAAGGTCTAACTTGACCTATGCTTAGGTGGCATTTCCCTAACTAAATAAAGCTAATGATATTCCAAAGCAAAATGTCTGTCTGTGTCCAAAACATATGCTTGCCCTCACATCTATTTGTATACAATGTGTAGGGATGTCAGCCTCCAAATGAGACGTGTTAAAATAAAAGTTCAGAGCTTCATCTAGCTCTTGGTTGGAAAAGTGGGGTTACCCCACGGTTCAACATAGTTCATGTGACAAAAAAGAGGGGTTCCCTTCGGCAAGCTTTCAAGTCTTCAAGTCTCTCAACTTTCCAAAACAACACAATTCATTGGGATACTTTCCACCTCTTCTGGTTTGGTTACCTTTCACCAATCTCTGAAAGTTCAGTTCCTTAATTTCAGTTTATACAAGTTTTCCTGTATTCACTCACCTGCTTGTGATTGACAAAGGTGGCTTTTCCTTATATAGGTGTACTCGGTCTAGGCGCTGTTGTCAGACCTTACAGTCCAGCCATTACAGGTCACACAACCAACACACCGTCCTTGTATCTGCTTCATAAGCACCTTGACAGGTTTCAGCCTCACAGGGATGCTTGACTTATTCTCATTTCACATCCTCTTGATGCTTTATCACTGCCGGTTTTGCCACCATTCACTTGGTTAGTAGCTTTTGCTTGCAGAGACCAAAATAAGCTTCACAGTACACTCTCCTGCTAGTAAACCTGATCACTGTTTCAGTTCTTCTTTTACAAACCAACATAACCATCCAAGTACACTTTCCTGTTAAGAAACATATTCACCGTTACAGTTCACTTGACCAAATAATCTTACTTTTGCATACAGGTTTTCTTTTCACAACCAATGTGACCCAGCATCATAACCTCCTAGTACTGAGGAGCGTACATCACCATGATCAAACCAAGTCATTACAGGGACTCGCAAAATGTACACTGTTGCTGGATCACCACTTGCAGTGCATGCCTGTTCCACCTAGTCCGTTAACCTTTATGACAATGCTCAGGATGGCAGATTAGCTCACTGATTCTAAAGGGATCCTGCCTTCCCTCTTCCTTCCCAGTGCACTACCTCCTTGCTGTTATGCCCTGATTGAGGCCAGCGTATGCTTACCTACCTTCAGGATTTGGGTGACCAGAACACGCCGGACTGTGGGCAGAAATAAACCTCTCTTCATGCCCTTCACTTGGCACAAGTTTGCAGAAATGAGAGCCTCAGTCACCGGTCTGCTCCTGGGTGCCTCGTTCCATCCACCATCGACTGACCCCAACAGCAGTCTACGCGTCATCCTCCACCCACCAAGACTGCCAATATCTATAATGCAAATGGCAGCACTTTAACATGTTTTCTAATGCTAGTGCTTCAGTGGCCAAATCGTATCCCACAAATTCCAATACTGTTATGCAAGTCAATAACCTGCCAGCGGACTGTCCCTCATCTTGCTTACCTGATGCCAATGCCAATATATGTTTATGCATGTAAATAACTTGCAAGCAGACTATCCCCCAACGTGCTTACCTGATGCAAGTGCCAATATTATTATGCATGTCAGTAACATGCCAGCAGACTGTACCTCAACTTGCTTTCCTGATGCCAATGCCAACATTGTGATGAATGTCAATAACCTGCCAGCATCAATTGTGATGCAATTGTGATGCAATTGTGAAGCATCAATTGTAATGCTTACCCATCACAATTGCCATAGGAGCTGTTCACCAGTAGTCAGAATTGACAACGCCTCCAAGTTGAAATCCATGCCTCCCTGCTCAACATACTATGCAGCAATTTCCCATCCCAACTCTAGCAAACCTGTGGCTACAGCACCCGACTAGGAAACTGTAAGTAACTTCACCGCTAATAGTACAGTGACTAGTGCGGATCATAACCCATCTTTAACAGCCCTACACAAGCCGCCCATTACCAGTCATGACCCCCCCTTTAAGTAATGTAACCAGGGCCTTGACTAAAGCAACCACATGACTAACTCTTATCTCCCCTCCACCAATACACTACAAAGGTGCATTAATCAATACAAGGTCTCTACTAGCTCATGTTCTTTATATCTCACATTTTCACTACTAACCAGCTAGACATTCTGGCCATTACGGAAACCGGGCTACATGCATTATCCCTGGTCATCCCAGATGACTAGACCATCTTTGGGAAAGACAGAACAACATCCAACAGGGGGGAGGTGTAGCTTTCATCGGCAGAAAGCCACTACACATCCGAGAAATCAACAACCTAGCATTCCAATTGGGCAATTTATTGTCCACCAAACTGGCTTTATCCCACACAGCCATCCTGAACTTCCACCCCATCTACAGGCCTCTGGGACCCATACTATTCTTTGATGAAGACATTCTATCACTGCTCTCACTAGAGACTAATCCTTCTCCGCGAACAGCCTCTAAGGAGATCTAAAGTTATGCTTTACTGACGCTACTGATTTCCATGCCCTCTCATTAACTAGGTCCTTAGAATCTCCCAAAGCATCTCGGAACCCACCCACAACAAAGGCTGGACCTTAGATTGGCATGGTGATCAAAACAGTAACATCAAGATTTAATCTAACCTACATTGCCCATGGTCAGACCACATTGTGATTTCTTTTTCTATTCCGGTGAATAGTTCATCGATACAGGCAGCTTCAATACTACCAGCCTCCCTCACAAGAAAAGCCTGTAACATTACGCCAGACTCTATTCTGCCGCTCGACTGAAGCCCCTCACCTCATCCCAGGCCTGATCTCAGGATCCTACAGAACTAGTAGACCTAGACAACTATTTGCTTCTACAAGCCATTGACAAAGTAGCTCCAAAAGTAAACCTAAACCACGAGCCGATGTGAACACATGGTTCACCACTAGTCTCAAATCGATTTGTTCCTCGAAGCAGGCCATGGAAACATTCGGGAGAAAGGACCCCTCACTCACCAACAAAGCACACTGCACCTCCATATTCAAATCCTACAAACAAGCCATATGCCAAGCTAAACAAGAGTGTATGACTGAATGGATTGATAATACACAATCAAGCTCCAGAGAGCTTTTCACCATACTGTGTGAACTAGAGTCTCCAACTGCCCCTCCAAACAACTGCCTCAACGATAGTACCTGATGCACCAACATACAAAATGCACTTCTGGACAAAATAACCTCTTTCCAATCCAAAATCCTAGCAAAATAAAAACGAACACTTGAGCACCAAAACACCTCCAACTCTCACCCTTAGGCCTCCAGACTCTCTTGACCAGCTGTTTGAGTTCTCCCAGGTTTCGGACGTCTAAGTTGCTAAAATCATCAGCGGCTTGAAACCTTCCAGATGTCAGGGTGACATCTGCCCAGCCTCTGTCATCAAAGGCTGTGCCACTGATCTAGCCCTGTTCATTACTTCAATCCTAAACTCCTCCTTCAACACCAGCACAGTGCTCACTAACCCAAAAGACGCGTGGGTCCTCCACCTCTTAAAACTCTTCATCCTAGTACCACCACCAACTAACCGGCCCATCACTACAGTCCCCTTCCTGCTCGAAATCCTGGACCGGGCAGCCCATCTACAGATCCAAAAACACCTAGAACATAATAACCTTTTAGGTTTGTGACAATCAGGATTCCGCTCAGGTCAAGGAACTGAATCGGCTCTCCTTGATCTAGAGATACAAATGGATGAATTAAAGGATAAGGGCAAACTTGCCATCCTCCTCCTTCTTGACCTCTTAGCAGCCAGTCTCTTGTAGCGTGCCCCAAGGCTCCTGCTTCTCACTGACACCATACAACATTATCACAAAGCCTCTTTTTGACCTACTTGACTCTGTGTGTATCCTCTACACCAGTTATGCAGACAATACAGAAATCCTCATTCCTATCACGGGCAACTACAATATGGATACAAGCTCCATGAACTCAATCTACTAAAGTATCCTTCCCTGGATGGCTTTGCACTCGTTGTGCCTCAACAATGATAAAGCTGAGTTACTACTCGTGGGATCCCACATCTTCCCAGACAAACTAGACAAGTCCTATACTTCTTTTACCATAGATGACAACTCTATCCCAATATCCAAAGAAGTAAAAACTTTAGGAGTACACTTGTATGCTTCCCTCACACTAACTAGACAGGTGAATGTGATAGCTTCATCCTCAGCCTACACCACTAAACTGATTAATGTAAATAAGCACTTCGTATCTACTGACAGTTTCCTGACGCTGCGAGAGCCCTCATTCTGTCAAGACTAGACTACTGTAATGCCCGCTTTGCTGGTACTTCTTTAAGCAACCTGAAAAACTGCAAGTAATTCACGATAATGCACTGAGAGCAGCATTGAATATCCCAAAAAAAGAACACATCTCAGCTGCACGGAGAAAGGTTCACTGGCTCCCCATCTGCGAGCAAATTCACTTCAAAACCCTCATGCTAACACACAAATGCCTAGCAAACACGCCCCCTAAATACCTTTTTAATAAAATCACAGAAAATCAATCTAACAGACCAATGAGAGCTTTGCAAGTTAACCTGCTCGCAAGACCTACATTTAAACTGCAAAAAGCTGGTTGATGCAGCTTCCTTCTAGTCTCAGCAAAATAGTATAATGCCCTACCCCTTCAACTTAGGACCGAAACCTCCCTCTGGTCCTTCCACAAAAATCTCAAAACATGTTTTTTCTCACAAGATTTATAACGCCTTTGTATGTGTCCTACCCGCAATGTTGATGCTACAACATGAAATTGTACTTGTATTATGCTCTACATTACTGCACATTCTGTAACCAGTGCACTGATGCCTACGGGTTTGGAGCGCTGTCCATACAAATAAACAAATAAAATAAATACATTAATTTCTTTCGGCAATACATAATAATATATGTCAATGCTTGCTTGACTCTCAGCAATGCTTGTCTGACTGTTGAAAATGCTTGTTTGCTGCTTGAAAAGTTTTCTTTAGCTCTAAAAAATGCTTACTCAACTCTTTCTTCATTCAATTTAGTGGCTTCTTTATATGTGCCTGTATAACAGTTCTCAGTCCCCTTTCCTAGGACCTTTAATGTGTTCAGGTTTCTTAGCTTCCTTTGTGCAATCAACACACTCCGGTGTCCCGCAGTTTTCTAGGCAGACTCACCAATCTCCAGTCACGTGTCTATCAGCTCTGGTACGGCATTGGTAAACCTCCTTTGGTTCTTGCTGATCCATGCCACCTTTCCACGGCTTTGGGTTCCATTCCCCAGGACTTTGCTTCACCCCAATGCCTTCCTTGCAGCACCCATAAGCACTGCCCTCGCTGGTCTGCAGCTGTGAATGCCTGGGGAGCTTCTCTCTGCTCCCAGCGCCTTTGCAGCTTTCCACAATGCCAGTTCCACTTCACCTGGCTTACTCACGAGTCTAGACCTGGCTACTCTCTGGTTCTGCTCCTCTACTGCTGCAGCTTCTCCGGGTCTCTGCATCTCTTCCAGTGTCCCACCATGTTCCAAAGAGGAAGGAATCCTCTTCTTGCCATTGCATCTCCATTTTAAAGTACCCAGCATCAATTAAGTTTTTAGAAAGAGCAGAACGTTCCTTGTCAAACAGTCTTCCTTCAGTGTGTGATGCCTCTTCCTTGTCCCAGTACCAAAGTGAGGTATGTGTGCGTAAGAGTGAAAAAAAGAGGATGTATGGCTCTGGTTTGTCTCTTCCTCAACCCAGTAGCTGACTGGTGCTAACTGGGAAATTATATATTGGAAAGATAGTGAAGAGATTTGTAGTAACCTACAAAGGCCTGAGTGATGTTGGACTCATGAGAAAAGTCAAATGGGGCATACTGTGTCACACCCAAGGGTGCCTCATCCCAACTCCAAAAGTCTCCTCCACCCAGGTGATCTTCTCTCGCATATCCACCACCAGGGTCAGGATCCGATAGTGACTGCCTTTCCCTGGCTACCTGGGAGGAGGATATATTGGGGAAAGAAGTGAGGATGCCCTCAGATTCCTCACGTAAGCCAGCATTTGGAATGGCATCTTTTAACAGTACTGCAGTTCAGAGAGGTCTATGCACCGTTATGTATGTCCATTGAAATTAGTCCCTGGTCAGGTGTTGTTGAAAAAGTCATGTTTTGATAGATTTGTGATATTGGATAATGTACATATACACACACACTTAAAGAAATAAATATCCTTACCTTTTCCCCAAATCTTTTGCTCTGAGGAACTCTTCAGCAGGCAAGCCCTCTGGCTTCCTTGCTGCCGGCATGCAAGGAACCAGGCCTCCATGTCTTGGGAGGCTCAGATTTAAAAAAGAAATCAATTATTTTTGGAGTCTCTCTGACAGACTTAAACAATAAATGATTTCTATTACGCAACACCCTCATGGAAATAATGTCTTTCTGAAGACAGAGTGACTTCAAAAAGAAATAATTTACTTTTTTAAATCTGAGTCCCTTCCTCCCCGCCAGGACATGTGCCGGGGCAGAAGGTGCAGCTAAATGTCAAAAGGGCTTTTGTTTGAGCCCTCTTTACTTTCGTTTCTTCTACCTGTGCAACACGCACAGGATTTTTCAGGGGTCACTTCTGCGATGCTGGCAAACCCCAAATGATGTCCCTGTATACTGCAAGTTGTATTTCTGAAAATCCACATACATTTTATTTTCAAATTCTACCTTTATTTTGAGCAGGGAAATCTATTGTTTACATCAGCAAATTATATCCTTACGGTGCAATCTTTTCCAGTGCAGAATCCAGTAATTGTTCACCTTTCTCTGTACTTCACTAGAAATGCGGGTCATCAAAGATGCCAACTTTTTCATACAAATTGGCCCCTACATTTTCATGCTTTCATTTGTGTACAGTGATGTACTTGAGGTCACCTTCACTGGTTTTTTTTCAATGTTTTCCTCTAATTATTCAGTGGAGGTAAGAATGATATGACTTTATATGAGCTAGTTGGTCTATTAATCTGGCAACGTATACCTTTTGCGCTATTCAGAGGACTTCCACACATAATTAATGCCCTCTTCTTCACTATATGGCGAACAATAAAAACAGACAGTATTTGCAAATTGCACCGGTTTTTTCTTTTACTGCTGAACTCATACTCTATTTGTATCATTTAAAGGGGCTGAAATGGCTGCAGGAAAGACGTGACAGCCTCCACTTCTAATACAACCCCAGTGAAATTATGCTGAGGAGAGCGAATGGGGAATCACCAGGGAAAATACTCAAAATATAGCAAGGAAAGGGAAGACTGAAGTAAACCAATATCCAAGTCTCGACCTTTCAAAATGCAGCATATACAAACATTTCTAATTTCAAAATGAACAGCAAGGCGTTGCATGAAGGAGCAAGAGTGGAGGGATAGCAAGTAACAGTACGGTTGGGTAGGAGTTGGGTGAGAGTTAGCGAGTACAGGGGCATACCCTCTTTTTAAGAAGAACTTGATTTAAAAGTGAAGTTCGGACAAGGGAGATATTTGCAGGTTAGGGGTTTGAATAACCATTATTGGCCTAGTAGCAGGGACGTTATTTCACAAAAAGGCCAGGGGTAGCGGACGTGACATCACACAGCCCTTGACCTCTGATGACATCATAGGAAGTAATGTCATTTGACTCCACCCCCAAGTAACATCACAGGGCATGATGGCACATAACCTTCAGGTAGGTCTAACAACCGTGTTTCCAGGTGTTCTCATTTCAGCCAGATATAAGAACTGAGGAACAGAGGGAGGCGAGATTTGTCCACGATCACACATTTGGGTAATGTCATTTTCCAGATTCGACGTGGAGCCTATATGTAAAACATACATAATACAGTACTTGTGACAAGGTAATCAAAATCTCTAACGCAGTGTACAGCTAGTGTATGAAACATCTATAGATCAATGGACACAGAAGTACTTGTTATCTGTGGCATTTATGTGTTAAAAAAGCCAAAAAAGCACTGAGTTGGAGGCTTGCACTGTCTGTTTACCCAGGAGCAAAAGGATGCACAAGTAAGGCCTGAAAATCCAATCATTGACCAGGATTTATCATCAACAACATTCCCTGGTTATAAATGAACCTATGCGTCAGCTACCACTACGATAGAAGAAACCTATTGTGTGGGTGTAAGCTGAGGCCATCTGTCTCTGTATGCATTTATCTTTAAGGTATGTGACAAGCAACCACATGTTGTCCGCCACAACCCAGAGCTGAACATAACACCTTAATATCCTTTGCTTTGATACATGATTCAATTTTTTTTAACAGGATGAGGTGTGGGGAGGTGGCAGTTTCTGCACTTCCCTCAAGAGTGGGTCTTAATGCATCTTTGTGCGAGGTGTGTTATGCAATGGCCTCCAACCCCCAAGACGAGCCCATGAATGAAGCTTCCACAAAGCCCATTCAAGAAAGGAGTTTGAGTGGGGAGGGTTGGGTCACTCAATGGATCGCTCACTTCTGAGACTCTGGGCCTCATTACGAGTGTTCCGGTCCATTAACAACGGTTCCGGTAAGCCTCCCAGCACCATTGTTACTGGACTGGCACACTACGAGTCTGCGGGCTCCACCACAGACTTTCACAGAAGCACCGGCACTGTTGCACACAGTGCCGGTTCTTCCATGCTCCCGATTCCCATTGAGTCCTATGGGACTCAAGAGGGAATGGGGATTTACATTTTCCGGCGCCTGACTTCACGGACCGCCAGGGGTCTAATGCCCCGGTGTTTCTGTGAAGTCAGGTGCTGGAAAAATGTGCAAGTCCGGGAACAACCTGCCGGTTTTACCAGCACAATTACCATCGGACTTGTAATGAGGCCCTCTGTGTCCAACGAGCTTATTTTCTTAAACAGTGTTAAAGCAGTGAAGGGTCCTGGTCGAGTTTGTGGCCCCTTTCAACCATTCACATCACACTTTAATGCGTTCAAGGTGAGCAGAACTCAATGAGTGGCATAGCACATCATTTGTGGGCCCCCCTGTGAGCCATGCTGAGGGCCCCCCAAACTCCTTAATGAGGTGTGCTATTCAATGACCCCCCACCCCGAAGACTAGCCCGTGAATGAAGCTTCCACAAAGCCCATTCAAGAAAGGAGTTTGAGTGGGCAGGGTTGGGTCACTCCATGGCTCTCTCACTTCTGAGACTCTCAGCCTCATTCAGAGTGTGCTGGTCTGGTAACAACGGTGCCGGTAAGCCTACCAGCACCATTGTTACCGGACCGGCAGACTATGAGTCTGCGGGCGGGTGCCGTCACGCACACCAGGGTCACACCTGGCGGGCGGAACAGCACCCGCCCCCAGACTTTCACAGAAACACTGGCCTTGTTGCGCACTGTGCCGGTGCTTCCATGCTCCCCATTCCCATTGAGTCCTATGGGACTCAAATGGGAATTAGGATTTACATTTTCTGGCGCCTGACTTCACGGACCACCAGGGCTGTAATGCCCCAGTGATTCCATGAAGTGAGAGCAGGAAAAATGCGCAAGTCTGGCAGCAACCTGACGGTTTTACCGGCATGGTTACCGCTGGACTTGTAATGATGCCCTCTGTGTCCAATGCGCTTATTTTCTTAAACAGTGTTAAGCCAGAGCAGGGTCCTCGACGAGTTTGTGGCCCTTCTCAACCATTCACTTCAGAATTGAATGTGTTCAAGGTGAGCAGAGCTCAGGAGGATAGCTCAGCGGCAACGTGCTCGCCTTGGAAGCAAGACGACATGGAGCAACACAGGTTTGATCCCTGGGTCCATGCTTAGAAACATGTGGGTATTAATATCAATCAGTGGCATAGCACATAATTTGGGGGCCCCCTGTGAGTCATGCTGAGGGCCCCCCAAACTCCTTAACAAAGCACAGGGCATGCCACACGCTTGGCTGTCCCGTACCACCATGTGTGCACAATGTCCATGATGATTATGCCGCTGCAGGGGCATGCACTACACCAAGTGAAAGAAAAAAATATGTTTTTAATCAAAGCTTAAATGATTCACCTAGTGTAGAAAGAAGGGAGCTGCTTACTGCAAAGAACTCTCTTACTTTGAGTGGAAAGCTGCTACTACCTATCCGGCATTGCGAGCAGTCACAGGGCTCTTGCCGGCATCACCGCATCACCGCACTTCCTGGAGGAGGTGGGCCACATCTGACACGTGTTCTGATCACGTGATCCTGGGCTCCTTCATAACACGGAGGCTACCACCCTTGCAGCGTTAAGCCCGATAGGGTTAAAGGCCTGGAGGCTGTTGAGCGGCTGTTTGGCGCTGGTGGCGCGTAAATCGGGGAGACTGCACAGGAATTACCTCTTTGATCCCTTCTGAGCGCCTACCTATCCTGTGTAGTGCGCACAGGCAATTCTGTGTGTTTTAGGCAGAGTCGTGCACTAAACCAATCTGTGCTAACTCACGGCTAGCTTTGTTGCACCCGTTGCAATGACTGCCCAATCTGGCCAGGGGGGCCCACAAACAAGGAGGAAAATGATTCAACAATGACGGATGCAGAATCCGTGGACAGCATTGAAGGCAGACGCGGCTTCGGACACCTTAAAGGTAAGCACTGCTTCACGGAAACGTGCGTCTAAGGTGCCACCTGAAATTGTCGATCTAATAGGAAAAAAGCAATCAGAGTCAGTCCTTGCGTCCACTTCTGAGCCTTCTGTGATTCATCCCATACACAATAATTCTTTTGATGCTCTACCTACGAACACGTCGTGCTCATTGGGAAGCAACAAGGTGTCAGAACAAGTAACAAATGACTGTCGTTTGTCACCAGGAAAACTTGGAAATCCTCTTACCTCGCCAACTCTTGCCCTTACGAATCCTACTGCTTCTGCGCTACCTCCCGTGCTGCCCACATTACCACTACAAGCTGACAGAGAAGGACACATTATATCTGACTCCTCCACTGATGGGGCAGTGGGGGTTGTGACGTCCGAGGGGTCTGCGCCAGAGCTTGTGCCTAGGGAGGCCGATGCAAACGCTTCATCCGAAGCATGTGCCTTGATAGAGAAGACCGTTCCACAAAATGCACCTTCACAAAGACCACTACTAACTCTTGACAACCTACTTCCGATTGGTCTAAATTTGTCACAAACATTTTCATATAATAATACATCTTAGGTCACGTTGAACCAGATTACTTCGGAAACTGTTGACACATTTTTTTCCCCTTTCGAACTTACGGACGCAGAAATAATGGAAGCTTCCAAAGATGAGGAGGGAAACGATTGTGTACTTGAACCTGATGAAATAATATTAACTTTGCTGTCTTCCGACACAGATCATCTGACTGCAAGAAACATCCCCGCAATTGTCGACTTGCCGCAGAGAGCTTTTCGGCTCCAACAAACAAATGAACATATGAGGACAAATACCATTCAGCCTTCCTATGGCTACATGAATGCAAATGGTAGTCAGCAACATACATTACACCAACATTGTCGCATTCACGACGACCATGCTGAATATCTTCATGGATCATGTGATAATATGGGATGCGTTCAGACGGGGAAAATCAATAAAACTCACCCGTCATCACGCGACAAACGAAACTGGCGTGGAACAGGAGACAGTATCTCGAGAACACCTCACGCCAAGACTGGAGGACAAACATCTAATATGGATTCCTTCAAAAAATCGAGAAATGTGAACTCTAAGTTTACAACATCAAAACTTTCACAGGAAATCCCTGTCACCACGGCTGTGATTTCATCACTGGTAAGCGACCCACATCTGGAAAGCTCAAATAGTTCACATCTAGGTCTGTCAGACAAAACCAGCACTGAGTCAAAGCCAAGTTTGTCCTCAGCAGCTGCAATGCAGATCTATAATAATGTTTTGGCAGCTTCATCTGCGACACTCCTTCCATTTTTGAAGATGTACGAGTCACTTCACGAGGCTTACAAAGACCAGACGTCACTCATAACTCTGAAAGAAAAGAGGGACAAATTCGACTCTGTGACACATTTCCTGCAACTACAGTTGACAAAATAAGCAGAACAAACAATAAGATGGCAAGAGCGTCTAAGTGACCTCGCAGCACGTCATCACTGTCAGAACGATTCTTTATCCGACGGTCTGCTTGAAGCCGTGAAATGGATGAGGCATTCTTCAGCCATGATGAACCCAAGCTTCGAACCAACAAATTTCCAAGTGCCCTCACGAACGACCAAAGATTCTCACAAATTGCAACCTCAAACACAGAATGCAAATGCCAATGTCTCAACCTTGAAACATATTGATGCAGCTTGTGAATCTCCAGCTACGACCGTCCAAATAGAAGCTAGAAATCAGGTCATGCAACCTTCAGAGTCCATTCCTGCGTCACTTCCGAACGAACAATCAATTTGTTTTAATCCAAAACTTACTTCTGAAATATCTGCGGCCTCATTTGGAATTTTCGAAGGACCGGCAAAATCGATAAAGGTTGCCAAGAGGCAAGTCCAAGCATCCCAGCAACTGAAAGGCAGGCAGTCACTGCCTGGGAAAAAAATGCCAGACCCAAAAGAAGTCAATTAAAGTCACAAAAATTCATCAGAAACGTGACTCCCGACATTAGAGCTGGCTTATTCGGAAGACAAGAACAGCCAAAATCTGATGGCCAAAAGATTGTTCAAGAAGTTAACAATCTCAGTGGAGCAGGATGTCTCGTCGCTCCAGCAAGTAAGAGACAAAGAGTCGACTCAGACCACAAAAGTCTCATGAGTAAGTCATCGGGATCAGTAATTGACATATGCAATTTCTCTACTTACTCTGACGAAGTGACAGCGATCAGTCTATCATCCCCTCTATTGTCGCCACTGACGACACCCAGCGAGAATCCCAACATAGGTTAAATCCAAGAGCGGGGCAGGAGACAAATCATGAGAACAGGTCGACAAAGCCTGAGGACTGTTCAAATTTGCCTATATGGCTAAACCCAAAAAATCCACATCAGGAAAAAAAGGCAGGTTTGCTACACTTCAAACGCCTCCTCATCTCGGAGATCTGGAGCGAGCTACCCAAACTGCAAATTGAAACTACAAAATCTAAATCGGGAAGATCACGACCTGAACCTGAACCGCAAAAACGTATTGAAGTTATTTTCTTGCATTCCATCCCTTAGAACGATTTTGTCTGAGGGTATACGAATAGTAGAGTACATGACTGAAAGGTGTTGCGACCAGGTTCTGCTACATATCCTCTCAGTTTCAGTTCGAAACACAATTCTGAACGCTTCAGAGGAATTGTTAATGTTTGGATTCGATATATCGGTGTAACCGACGAGCTTCAGGTCCGACATGCAGGTGTCCAATTCAAAGGACACCTTTAAAGGGACGCAAGATCAACGACGCGCTGAGCTTCGTAGAGAAATGACAATCACAGAAAGCTCACGCACAAACCGTAACTTTCCAGTGAAAAACGGCAGTCACACTGACACCTCTGGTCGACGTTAGCCATCAGTCAACAGCAATAAGTGTACTCGTGAATTTATCTCATGGAACACCAGGGGTTTCACCCACTTATTCAACAAATTCGAGGCTGACCTTGAAAAGGTCTTTGTTATTTGTCTTCAGGAGACATGGTTATGTGAGCCCCCATCAAGAGATGGATACCTGACTCTATTAAATCCGGCAATAAAAAACGCAAAGGGGCGACCTTCTTCCGGCTTGATAATCATTATCAAAATAAACACCAGGTGGCGCCTCGTTGATTCTTCCAGTCCCAATACATTTGTGCAAAGTGCACTGCTCCAAACCACCAATGAAGACCAGGAAACACCTGCTTATCCTAAATAGTTACTTGAACCCGGCCAAAATAAGCACTAAAAAATTCATAGATTCAATAACAACTTGTATTGATCAGACACTGTTAAACTACAAGAATCTATCAATAATCTGTGCAGGTGTTTTGAATTGTTCTTGGTTCAAATACGATCATGTAACCAATCAGTTCAAATTATTACCACATGATGAAGTAAAAAGTCGGGAGTCAAAATGGAGGCAGGCGCTACACATTTGAAATTGGAACATGGTAAACGGACATGTTCCGGGCGATCAATCTCCCCAAAAAACTTGGTCATCATCAAATGCTCAATCAATAATTGACTACTTTTGGGTTTCACAAAGTCTTTTTGAAAGTGATTTGAGATTATCAGTAAGCCCCATGTCAATTAGTGACCACAACCTTCTTCGGCTGGCCTGCACAGTGAAATGGACAACAGAGCCAAGAAAATATGATTCCGCAATTTCCGTAAACAGTGCCGAAAACCGGCTGAAGATTAATAGACCAATGATCGAGGAAATAAGTCAGAGATTACGGCATAACACAGAACTGTCTGTAAATTATGCACCCTTACTCTTTGATTTTATTGCAGTAAAAGCTGCCGATCGAATAATGGGCTTTAAACACAAACATCTTTCATCTTCAATCCTAACACAAGCAAATCAGGTGATGAGACGAGACATAAGATTCCTAAAGAAGTCTCGCAAATTTGCCAGCGACGTAAATTGCAATCAAAAACGCAATACGTTCACGTCGCTGACAATACTGCTATTGGTTGAAATCGCAAAAATCGATTATTGAACAGGACAAAGCAGAGTACCTGATGAAGCATCTAGTCCAAAAGAATTCCCGAGAAATCTGGGCAATTTTAAATGCAGGAAATTCGAAGCACCAGTCATCCCCATCAAATGAGATTGATGCAGACTCTTGGGAACAGCATTATGGTAACATCTTTTGCAAAGCACCTAAAGAGGATGGTAGTAATTCTATACAAGATTTGACATCTTGGAAACTCCAAATAACAGGGGAAGACATAAGAGCTGGCATAGGATCCTTGAAAACTCTCACGCAGCAGGCCCAGATTTAATATCAAATATGATGTTGAAAAAGAACGTGGGGGAATGGGCTATTTTCATCGAACTCCTGTTCGCCCGCGTGCTCACATCAGCAACGATACCTGATTCCTGGCGAGATGCGATCATTGTGCCGATTTACAAAAAGGGCAATCGGGCGGATCCGACCAACTATCGCCCGATTGCCCTGCTGGACACCATAGGTAAAATCTTTGCCTCTTTCTTACGTCAAAGGCTAGCTACGTGGTCTACGTCAGAGAAAATCTTTGACATCCGGCAAACAGGTTTTTCAAAAGGCGTGGGGGTGGAGGTGAACCTGATGCTCCTAAATATTCTCAAATTAGAAAGCCAAAAGGCAAAGACGAGATTATTTCTCGCTTTCATAGATCTGAGAGGAGCTTTTGACAGTGTTAATCGTAGCAAACTGTGGAAAAAATTGGAAAACTGGAATTGCCCTAGAAACCTCGTCGAGCCAATCAGAGCACTACATACGCAAACCACCGTCAGAATAAGACTAAACAACCAAGGCACCCTATCCAACCGGATACCAACAAACATAGGTGTGAAACAGGGATGCACTTTAGCTACTGAACTCATTAAATTGTTAATCTCCGACATCCCAGCTCATCGTAAAGATGTGCGATGTTTTCCACCAAAACTGAATAAGATCGAAATAGGATGCATAATATACGGTGACAACGTGGTTCTACTGGACAGGACTCAGATAGGCCTGCAACGCCAATTAACAAACCTTCATGGCTATCTGCTTAAAAACAACCTGGAGCTAAACACTGAAAAAACCAAGATCATTATCATAGGCCAAAATCGTCCAAAAAGACAAAAAACCTTCAAATGGAAAATTGACGATAACTGTCTTGATACAGTAAATTCAATTAGATACTTGGGAATCACTTTTAATAATTCAGTCCACGAACATCACTGGAAGGTTGACATGGTCAATCGAATGACTCAATTTGGCATTCAGGGACAGTTGCTGAACAGAAATTATGGCAAGTCCACTCTAGCACCGGTCTTAAATTTCTATGCCCAAAAAGAAGTCCCTGCAATCACTTTCGAATCAGAATCCAATTGGAACATAAATGTTTCGTTCTGGCAAAAGTTGGAAGGAGTCTTCTGGCGGCGTGTTTTGAAGCTTCCCACCTACATATCAATGACTCAAATCAGATATGAACTTTCACTAAATTCTCTACACTCTCATGTAATGTGGAAATCTTTAACAGTAATGCGAAAGATGAACCTGTCTCCAGCAGTTCCTGCTTTTCAAATCTTCTCCGTAATAAACAAAATAGGGCACTCGAAACTTCTTGATGAGTGGAAACAAATCATGCTGTCAATTTTAGCCACTGCTGATCTCACCTTGAATGATTTACTGGTGAGACCACAATCAGCAAAAAAAAAGTTCGAACAATGGTGTTGGATTTCGAATAACAATTTACGTCTTTTGAAGCGGACCACCTTAGATGCTGGAATTGGGGAACACAAGCTAAACCTTACAAGCAACTACTTAAAAAACTGCCCGTCTCGACATCACCGTGAGCAGTTTTTAAAGTTTCGTCTGAATGCTGTAAGAACAAAAGACATGATATGGAGCCGTCACTTTAAAGAAGTGAGAGATAACATATGCCGCTTTTGACACTGTGAAATCGAAACTTCTGAACATCTCCTCACTAGATGCAAAGAAACCATTGCTAAACGGACGACGCATCTGGGAGGATATATTCCAGTGGACTGTAATAGTAGAGACTGGTGGTCATAAGCGGCAGCCGGACATTGTATAAAATTAAGCTGTGCCATAGTTGATTACATGGACTCATTAAGACTCGACACAAGCTTCAACTGAAACAAACGTTGCATCCAGGACTTTCAAAGGTGGCTCGAAGCAGCGTTTATAGTTTCACGGAACCTTACTCCAGAGAACCTTTTTGATACATATGGTTACATTGTAGCAAAATTCTGATGTCTCAATGCTTGCATTGAAGTATGTCGGACTGGTGTTTCAATAAAAAAAATAAAAAAAAGAAAGAAGGGAGCAGTGCCTGGTCCCAAAATATACCAGTCACCACTGGTGGCTGGTGAGTTGTTTTATTGGAGGGTGTAAATATTTGACACAAATATGCAATTGCGATTGAGCATAGCGAGGGGCCCTGAACTAACAAACCCAGGTTTGGGGGAAGTCAGAGGAATTCTTCCCCCTCCCATGAGAAAATGTTTTGATTAATGGTTTAAAATGGTGTATTACACACACGCACACATGCAGGCATCCCCTTTCACCCACCCATGCATCTTCTCTCACATTCATTCACACTGCATTCCCCACACAGGAATGCAACATGAGAGAGCTTCCTGGTTCCTATATATGAACCGCAAGGAAGTCAGATAAGAAGGGGTTGAAGCTGAACGTGGGATGTGACCCTTGCCACATGTCACGATCAGCTCCAACCCCCTACTGAGTACTTCCTCCTTGTGCAGCAAGCTCCATCCCAGCCTTCACCCTGATGAGTGTAAACTGTGGCAGGGCACCCACAGACCTGGTGTGGTGGGGGCCCCCACACAAAAGTGGTGATGGGGCCCTTAGGGGACCCTCGCGTATGGAAACAAGGCAGAATCACCACACACGAACTGATACGCCAGACACGAGATTCAATTCCCAAAAGCTAGGGTTTATTGTAAAGCAAATAGTCTCAGTTGGCCAACTGGGTCTTACGTCCCGCAACGTGTGTCCCCAGATCCCGAGGGACGCAAGAGAGCAAACATTTTACAACATTTATATATATACAAAACAAACATCTCACTATCAGTAATGACATGTTCAATACCGCCCTTAATGTATTTCCTTTAAAATGGATTTGATGATCGACAATTGTGACAAATATGACACCTTCAGACATTTATTTAGCAACAGTTTGCAATCTGCAGACTTGCAGACATGATTCTTTGTTTTAGGGAACACACTGCTCCTGTTCTTTCAAGCAAGCTGCGTGCAGGGTAGAGACACATTCCAGGCCTTGCTATCTTCTAGTTTCTATTTGTGTGCTAGGGGTCAACTCGCTCTACAGGGCTCAGTGAAGGGGGGGCCATAAAAGAGAGCATAATTCAAGCCATTAATTGTTTGTTCCTACCATTTCTACCGCATCAGCGAGACTAGCTGGCACCTGCCTAGTGATTAAATGCCTTGTTGCTTACTTCCAAGTACTTGTGAGGGAGGAGACTGGGCTTTGCTGTCTGGATTGCCTGCTTTGTGTTTCAACATGTATCTTGTGGCCTTGCTCTATGCATGAGCAACAATGAAATAACGGAATAGAATAAGCTTACAGCAAAGCAGTTTGAACAGAAAGCAAGAAGCGAAAATTAGACAAAATGGCGATTCTATTCCGTTCAAAATGGACGTACTCTTGTCATGCTTATGAATCTGTATTTCTAATACCGAATATATGAGGCGGTTGGTCTTCGGCCAACAAAATACATTGCCTATGTTATGGGAGGGTAATTTCTAGACTCACAAATCCTCCTCTTGTCCGTAAGCCAAACGCATCATCCATACATTGCATCCTCTTCTGACCAAGTATCTGATTCCGAACTTTGCATACCACTATAATCATCATCATTGTCAATCTTTATTGATTGACATTAATTTTTTCACTGTCTTCATTTCATGATTCACTTGCGTATCCAACCCAGGATATTTTATTTGTGTTACTATATGTACACACTACTCACTTATTTCAGTGCAAATTATTGGTAAACAGTTTATGCAACAACAACATGTCATAAATATTCCTAGCACTGCTACTAGGATTGCCACTAGTTTCCATCCCCATGAGCGTAATATTTCCCAAAACCAGGAGCTTATGTTTAATTCCCAACTACCTTCTGGGGGATGGAGGTCGGAGCTCAAAACGTGCAACATTTTTATGGCTTCAAAAATAGTAGGTGATGAGTCACTTACAAATATTCAACACAATGATCCCACGATTTTGCAAACTCCCCCACGATCAGCCAAATTATGTCGAGAGCCATCCTATTTTGGAGTGCCATCAATCTAATCCCTTTTTCCTCCAATGTCATGTTGTATAATATGTCTGTTGTCCCATTTAACGTTTTCTCTAATATTCTGGACAGATGTCTAATATTATAGGAGTTTATTGCTTGGCCCCAAAATGGTATAAATGGTTTTGCTATGTCCTCCGCAATTAATCCTCCCTCCTCGTCTCGTCATGGTCTTGATCTGGATAGTTTTGCTATGTCAGCTGTTTTTGAAAGAAACACCCCTGGAAACAGAACCCCTAAACAACAAGTACCTCCCCACTTTCTAGGCAACCAGGGATAAGCTTTTTCTCCACATATGAAATAGACAGGGTCACCTATATACACTGGTTCTTCCTCTCTCTCAAGAATTGCAATGTTCATACACCGGGTGTATGTCCCTACTGAATAGAAGCCTTTTTTCTTTAAACAAAATGGAACAGAGTGTGGACTGTAATTTACTGCATAGGAGGGGGGCACTGTATCTTTATTTCCTTCTAGGTTCATATGAAACGTAATTACAGATGATTTATATGGCACATATAATCTATCTTTTGGTGTGACTGCTGGTCTTATTAATCTTGCTTTGGTAAATATAGAGCAACCTACATGTTTCATTACCACCTCCTCAAATTCATCCATATTTGTTCTATTTGACCCGTTTCACTCTTATTCCATTTCCCATAGTGCACTGCCATTAAGGATGCGTAACATGCAGAATTTAATGGCAATGGCTGTACATACCAACCTATTCCCTTACCACCATGCTGTGGTAAGTGAGCACACACCCAACCTTTATTTTTCTCAGAATTTAGTGTGTCATATTCATTATTAGCAGTAGTGTGTTATTTCCATATCCTTCCCTGTGTTTCTCTTTCATTGGGGACAGAGTATAAGTAATTACATGGACCAGGCTTTCAGTGGCAGAAATATTTCTAATAGGTAAGAACACTTCTAATGGGTGCATTTCTTCTAAATACCATAGCACCAATGCTGTCATTATCGGTGCTAATATACACATAACGCACATGACTATTGTTAGGATCAGCATACAATTTCTATGGCAATGTTTTTTCTGTAACCTTACAGGCTCTACAGTTAACTCATTATCAGCAATGGTGTATGAGGGGGCAAAAGCTGGTGCAGGCATCTTTCTCTCGTGGTCCTTCTTCTCCAACAATGTTCGCTGTGAACATCTCTTATCGTTGCTCTTGTTCGAATGTTAATAAATTCAGAAATGTCAATAAAATGTTTTGCCAGTTCTCAGCAGCCTGGATTGCTATATGTTGGGCAAGATTTATCGTGCTTCTGCACATTGCTCAAAGAACTCCAGAGCGGTTTTCAATTTCCTTCATACCATATGAGCCATTGTGGTCCGTGAGGGGTGATCTACACATGGATTTTCAAAGATAGCACTGGGGAGTCGCATTCTTGAGCTGTCAGATTTGCACAACTCCCACGCCTCTCTCCCATAGGCCTCCGGTTCCCACTTCATCCGTGATGGGAAACAGAGGCAACAAGAGATCAATAAAACAAAGATTTGTTCACTCCTTGTTTCGAGGCCGTAAATTATACCGCCTTACTCCTGGTACTCTGTGATCAATGAATAGTGTGGGTGCACTTCCGGACTCAGGCTCAGTGCCAGCCTGCGGCACAACGATGAGTGGTGGGCGCCAAAGTGTCGATGCAGGCTTTGTGTCAGCCAGCAGTGATGCAGATTCTGCTTGGCAACGTTGGGGCACTTTAGCCCTTTCTCCTTTATAGCAATCTTTCCAGGCTTTGTTTCAGGATAAGACAGATTTTGTGACAAAGAGCTGGCATCAATTTCTTTAGTTTCTGGGGCCGCTGTCTCTCTTTTGTCATCTGGATCGGTCAATTCTTTCAATGGCGATGGGACCTTCTTCTCATGTGTTGCATGTATCCACGCCTTCCTACCATCCACACAGATAGCAGTCTGTGTTGCCAAAAGGATTTCGTAGGGTCCACGCCACCTGGGTGCGAGCGATGACTTTCTCTCAAAGTTCTTCTATAGAACCCGTTCCCCTGGTTGCAGCAAATGCCCCGGACCAGTATATCTGATAGAAAGAGCCTCCTGCACCTGCTGATGAATTAAACACAATTTCTGTATTAACAGGTTACAATATGTACTGAGCACAGGATACTCGACTTCTCTCAATCTCCTCGGCTGAGGCGCACACCAAACCTTCGCCGGCCTCCCCATCACGATCTCGTAAGGGAGAGCCCAGTCCTTGCCTGCACAGATGTGCGCATGCACAATAACGCTAGGGGCAATGCGTCTGTCCAACGCAACTTATTCCCCGCAGAGATTTTGCTAATTTTGGCTTTCAATATGCCGTTCTGGTGCTCAACAAGGACGGCACTCATGGGATGTCTGGTGCAATGGAATCGTTTGTCAATCTGAAGACCTGCGCAGATCTGTAGTAGCACTGCGCCCACAAAATGCGGGCCGTTATCTGACCATATGACCCAGGGCAAACCAAACCGTGAAAAGTACTCCTTCAACATCACTTTTGTAATGCTCATGGCAGTGCAGTCCTTCAATGGATATGCCTCCACCCACTTACTGAATGCACACACAACCACTAGAACGTATCTCAAGTTTCGACACCTTTCCATTTCTATGAAATCAAAATGTATTCCTCGAATGGCACAGAAGGTGGGCCAAAACTACCTGTTGGAGTCGCTGTCCCCTTCCCCACATTGTGTTGCAGACACATAATGCAATTCTGTACCAGTCTTTCTGCATTCTTCTTTATGTGTGTGTTTTGCCATACTCTGGCTAAGTGCTGGACTATCATTTTTGCACAAATGTGTGTTGGACTGTGAGCCATTGTGACCATCGCATTTACATAGGAGTTGGGCAGCATCCAATTTCTACTTTTCTTGTCTACCCAGCAGCCTTCTAGATCTAATTCTGCGGAACCCTCAGCCCATTCTTGTATTTCATCAGCAGTGGCTTCTGCCTGCATCTCTTTAACAGTGGCAATCCCATTCTCTATCATGCATTCCTCTGACTGTACTGTTAACATCTTGGTATTCAAATCAGTGGCAGTTTGCTTCGCGATCCTGTCTGCATATGCGTTTCGCTCTCCCACTTTACATGTTACTTTTTTATGTGCCTCGCTTTTCACTATTGCTAGGCGCTTTGGACACGTAAGTGCAGACAGCAATCGTACAATCAAAGGCCCATGTTGAATTCTGGTTCCATGTGATGTCAAGAAACCCCTCTCAGCCCAGAGTTGGCAAAAGTTATGTACAACCCCAAAGGTGTATTGGCTGTCAGTATACATGTTTACACTCAGATTTTCAGAAATTTCACATGCTCTGGTTTTATCTCTGCGGCTTGTGTGGAGTTGTAGGGCATTCTTTTACTTTCTACAATACTTTTCTGTGTCGTAATAGCATAGGCAGCAGTTGATGTGCCATCAGGTAATTTGAAGCAGGAGCCATCACAAAACAGTTCTCCATCTGGCTCTTTCTGTGGGGTGTCTGTTAAATCAATTCTTCCTTTCGTTTCTTCCTCAGTAACCATTAAACAATCATGGGGAGGTGATTCGCTCTCACCTAGTTCTCCGCTGGGCAGTGCCATTAATTCTGCAGGATTAAAAGTGCTACACCTCATAATTTGGATGTGTGGTGCAAATAGGATAATTTCATATCTAGTCAATCTAGCGGACATGAGGTGTTGCATCTGCGTTCTTTTTAATAGAACGTGGCACCATTAAAACTAAGGTGTGCCCCAGCATAATTTCTTCAGTTTGTTTCACTGACGCAGCAGTCGCTGCAACAGCTCGCAAACCACGTGGTAACGCGCAAGCGACAGGGTCCAGCGCGGAAGAAAAATAACCGCATGGTCTATTTCTTCCACCTTGTTCCCGTGTTAAAACAGCCAATGCGCAGCCTTCATTCTCATGCACATACAATCTGAAAATGTTTTCATAGTTTGATGTGCCCAAAACTGGGGCGGAGCACAATGCAGTTTTGAGCAGACCAAATGCTCTTTGGCATTCTTCATTCCATTGCAAAGGCATCACAGCATCCTTTTTTGTAAATGCCACCATTGGTTTCACAATCATTGCAAAGTTTACTATCCACTGCCGGCAATAGGAAGCCATGCCTATTATGGCTCTGACTCCTTTCTGTGTTTTTGGAATAGGCATACCAGCGATACCCTCTATTCTTTCTGGTGTCAGTCTTCTCCCCTCTTTCGAAAGTAGTTAGCCCAAATAAGCCACCTCCTTTTGACAATAATGGAATTTCTTCAAACTAGCTTTATGGCCATGTGTTGCTAAGTGTGACAATAGCAAAACAGTACTTTCTTTACAAATTTTCTCCATATCCGCAGCAATTAACAGATCATCTATATACTGTAATAATACACAACCGGCCGGTAGTTATAACATATCTAATTGTTCTTTCAATGCCCTGCTATAACTACTCGGACTCTCTGTATAGCCTTGTGGAATGTGCGTGAATGTGAATGACCGCCCTCCTTAAGTGAAAGCAAACAAGTATCTGCTATCTTTGTGTACTGGGATGCTGAAAAAGGCATTTTTAAGGTCTATCACGCTAAAATATTCTGCCGAGGCGGGTATCATTGTCAAAATTGTGGTGACGTCTGGGACCAATGGAAATTGAGGATCAACCACTTTGTTCAAAGTGCGCAGATCAATTATGAAACAATACGGTATCTCATTCCCTGCTTTCTTATACACCGGGAGAATGGGCCTGTTACATGTGCTACCTGTAATTTCTTCAATTACCTTCAATTTTACCAAATCTGAAACAATACTTTTCAATGCTTTCTCTCCCTCCATTGAAATCTTGTATTGAAGAATACGTGGCAAAGTTACTCCCTCCTTCAAAACAATTTTTACTGGCTCTATTTTTAAGCACCCCACATCATTGTCATTCATTGCCCATATACAAGCTGGTACCTCACTCAACTCCCCCGGGAAAGGTTTGGACAAAACTTCGGACTGTGGTATATTCTGGGGCGAAATTGTCAAGAACACTCCATCAGGAGTGCAATGAATAACTGCACTCAGTTTTTTTCAACAAATGTAATCCTAAAAGTTTCTCCCCACAATTTTCTGTTAAGAGAAATGGACAATATTCAGTAAATTGACCTAATGTTACTGGTACTGATTGGGACACTGGATTGATTACTGGCGTACCTGCGAACCCTACCGAAATATTCTTTTGCCCTGACAGCTGTATTTCCGGAACCAAGTGGTGGTCTATTGAGCACTTTTGCGCATCTCTGTCTATGAGAAATCTGTGCTCCCTATTCCCGACTTTTATTTCTACGTAGGTTCCTTTTTGATTCACGGGAATAGACACTGGTTACGAACCCTGTCTTGGGCTTTCCTATTGGGGAAACAACACATCATCCGATGTGTAGTCACCACAATAATATGTATTGGGTTGTGTGTCAAAAATGTTTCCGCTTCTGCCTTTATTTTGCCCACTCTGATTTTGGTTATAAGGAACCTGACTTTGATCTTGGCTCTGATTCTGAGTGCCATTTCCTTGATTGTTCTGGTGTTGCTGCATATTATTATTTCTACTCTGTCCATTTGTTCCCGGGTGTCCCCTGTGCGGTCTTCTCTGACCAAACCCATTCCTATTTTGCAAGTGTGCGCTCTCCAGTGACCCTCTTCTCTACAATATGCACACTGATTTAATCCCACAGGCCCTCCATGCATGTTGGAATTACTTCTGCCTTGCGCATTCCCTCTCCCTCTATTGTGTTCAGTCACCTGCTGAAGTAACACCCTCATTTTCAAATTTACCCTGTCCTTTGCCTCTTTCTCTTTCTCTGTGTTCACTCTGTTCTCATAATACTGAGCCATATGCAATACTTCACTCAATGATTTTGCTTGCCATGCACTTTTTGATGTCATTATTAAGTTTTGAATTGGAGGTATTAATCCTCTCAAATACTTATCAATAAATAGTCTTTTACCTGCCTCCGTGCTTACATCATGTCCACTAAAATCTGTAAACACTTCCTCACATCTATTAAAGTAATCTGTGGACAACTCATCTTTGTTTTGAACGCATGCAATTAATTTGTCCCATACAATTCTTTTTTCTGTAACGATTGTTTTCAGTTTTTGTATTATTCGTCCTGGTAGCGCTGCCATGTTTGGCGATGGTTTCTTGCCTGCTTTTCTATTCCCATCCTCTATTGCTAGATTTTCCCATGTGGCACCGTAGGCTTCCTCATCATTCACTTTCCTTATTTGCTCCATATGTCTGCTGGCACAATTACTGTGAAATATTAAGTCTATATCATTCATAGTAAAAATAGACAATCTCAAATAGGACTCTATTTCCTTATAGAATCCTGCCGGATTCTTCCTCAAATCGGGAATAGTTTGTTTTATATTACTCACCTCTTGTCTGGAGAAAGGAACATGTACGTACTGTGCTGTATAATGCGCTTCCGTTACCTGTGCTGGTTGATTACCTGATGCAGGAATTTCTACTTTTAGCACAAAAGTAGGTGGGACTTCACTCATAGGAAATACCATACTTACTTTTCCTCCTCCCTCCCTCATATGCAATACTATTCCCAAATCAAGTGATAAGGCTGTTTCTCCCGTTCCACATTCTATTGATCTTTTATATATTGCCATCAATTCAGGGGGACTAGCTTGTTTATTGTCTATATCTCTGTCCTGGAAATATTCAACCATCACCTGCAATGCCTTTCTCTTCATTGCCAATGTGTATTGATCGAATATTTCGTGAACTTCCATCGTGGGAATACTAGGATCCGCAATCCATTTTAGCGCCTCCCGTGTACATATTTTTAATTTTTCACTCGCCTGTTTTGACGGCAGAAGAAATCGCTGCTGTACATATGGTACCGCCTCTTTCCTATCCCTTCTCTCATCTTTGCCCCTATACCCCGACATGGCAAACATTTCAGCATATGCATCATCAAGTTCATTTTTAAATTCAAAAAGCCTGTCCACAAGTTCTTTTATCTCTTCATCTCTCTCTCTACATCGTGCCAAAGCATTCAAATCCCGCAACTTCTGCGGTGGTACCATTCCAATTAACTTGTTCCATCTCTCCATTAAATATTATCCCATGCATTCCAACAGTACCTGTCTTTCACTATTCTTCCTGAAATCATACATCAAGTCCAGCGTTGATATTTCATCATTTCCGTCTATATACATCTCTGCCTGTTCTTTCAACTCCCGTTTTCTCTCCTTGCTGACCGCACTACGGGTTACTCTAGTGCACTCACTTTGTGCTGTCCCCTCTCTCCCACTATTGTCTTCTCTTATTACAGTGAATTCAAGTTCAATGGGCGGAGGGGGAAGGGGAATATCTTGGGAGGGAGGTGCGGATGTAACAACTAGACCGGGAATGGGGAGTGGCTGCTGCGGCGCTGGAGTTGCGGACCTCAGCGCTGTTGGCTGTATGATCTGTGACTGTACTGGGATCTGAGCAGCTGGGAGGGGGTGGACAACTGAAGGGGGTTGAGCAATAGGCACTGGTGCAATCCTCTTAGTCTCTCTTTTTGGGCGCTCTTGCCTCGTCTCAGTTAATATTTTACTTATTAACTCATCTGATGAATGCAATTCTCGTTGAGGATATATTTTGTCTTCCCCCAACTGACCACATCTCTCTGACTTTCTCAAATTATCATCCCATTCCTTTTCATCTGCTCTTTCACTCTTTCTGTTTTTGACTTGTGCCTGCGTGCATTTTTCTCCCTGCTTCCTTCCTCCAATCTCTAATGACGTCAAATGCTGGAGGGTGTGTTTGTTTCTCGCAGCAATACTTTTTCCAAATAATCTATCCTCGCAATCTCATAACTCCCGTGTTTTGGCCATTGTAAATCTTCTTCGTGCCTGGTTTGCCTATGCCAAATTTCACAAAACATTACCGCCCCTACACCATACTTTACATACATTTCATACACCGGCGACCCCACGGGTGGCACGACCTGGCCAGTTTCCAAAGATTGTCTACCGCAGTGGAAAAAACCCACTAGAAAGCCGAAACGGTCCCCTGATCGGGAGTGCAGAGGAACCGCAAACCCAAATGACACGCAAAGACGCCCGCACAGGGCATATAGCACTGGAACCCTCTAAACCTTTTGAAGCTCGCCGCGGATCCCATGCGGTCCATACCCCCCTCCAAGGTGGATGCCATCATGTTACCCTTGGAGAGACCTCCAACCATGTTGGTTCTGTCGAAGGACAGCCTGGGCGCCCAGGGGCCATGCCGATAGTTTAAAATCGGCCCCCCTGGTCGCAGTTTGGACCTCCCGTTGGAGGCCGTTGTTGACTGCATATTTCTCCCGTTGGAGACTAGTTCAAAAACCCCCAACCACAGGAGAATCTGGAATAGCTATGCTCTCACTCTCATGGCTGACTTAATCACTTCTCAATCCTCCGCCCCACAGCAAGCAAATCCCTTGGACCAGCCCCCGCATCTAAAGCTTAAGTTCACCACCATGAACGTTAGGGGCTTGAACTCCCCCCCCAAAGAGGAAATCCATCCTGCAAAGATTACAAAATGATGGGACCTCGATCGCGTTCCTGCAAGAAACACACTTAATCCCAGCGGACTTCCCTAGCTTGCGAAGCAGATTCTTCCTGTTACAATTCTTCGCTTCTAACGGAACCAAGAAGGGAGGCACTGCTATCTTATTCGCAAAGGATCTGAAGCCCCAGATTCTGGATTCATTACGAGGTCAGGATGGGGGCTTTATCGCAATCAAATGCACCGTCATGGGTCAACTCTACATCCTCATCTCAGCGTGTGCTCCGAACGAACTCCAGGAAGGCTTCTACCAAGACTTGGAGGACTCCCACCTTCCATTTATTGAGGGGCACGTCATCATGGGAGTGGACTTCAACGGGGTCCCGGACCCCCTCAAAGATAGATCCCACTCTCCGACAGCCAGGGATCTGAAGTTGGCCTCCGGCCTGCTCCACTTCTTCCGCACATTGAACATTGTGGACTCCTGGAGGGTATTGTCACCGGATGAGAACGATTTTACCTTTTACTCATATGTGCATCGCACCTTTTCTAGGATTGACCTGCTCCTAACTTCCTCCCAGATCTTGACCTTCACGGATGAGGTGGCAATCGGCCCCCGAATCCTTTCGGACCATGCCCCAGTCACACCAACCCTGCGGTCCCATGACCCGGACCCCCCTCCTCGCCGCCAGTGGAGACTATATGATCCTATACTGGGGGACATGGCGGTGAGGGACTCCATCGCTAGAACAATTTAAAACTTCTTTGCAGAAAACTGTTATGAGGACACTTCTCCGGCCAACACCTGGGACGCCATGAAAGCAGTACTCAGAGGAGAACTTATCGCCCAGGGCGCTGCATTCCATAAAAGTAAGCAGGTGACCTGTGCCGTCCTGGAAGCCGAACTCGGGGATGCCGAGGCCACCCACAAAAGGAAGGGCTGGGCCCCGAAGTCCTACAGGGTCCTACAATTGGCAAGTAAGAGACTTGAAGCCCACTACGCCGATGCCACAGTGAATCTATCAACCAGAACCAAGCAGTGGTATTATGTCCACAACAATAAAGCCAACAAATTGCTGGTCAACAAGATGGCCAAGAAAAAGAGCAGGAACTTCATCATGGGCCTCCGTGACCCGCAGGGGGTGACCCACTACGCGGACCATGAGAAACTACACCTGGCGACTACCCACCATTTCAAAATAATGACGGCGGCCCAGAGGGACCCGGACGGGCAGCGCACATACATTCAGGAGGCGGCTCTCCCGGAAGAACTCGAAGCGCCGATCACGGCCGAGGAAGTGGAGGCAGCCATCAAAAGCCTAAAATCTAGAGCGCCAGGCCCGGATGGATTCTCCACCTGCTTTTACAAACTCTTCTGGCCCCAATTAGTGCCCCCCCTGCCCCGCCTCTTCAACTCATTTGCGGCCCTCGGAACGGTCACCCCAACGATCCATCACGGTCCTCATCCCTAAGCCTGGGAAGGATCCCTAAGACATCAGCTCGTATAGACTCATCTCTCTGCTGAATCTGGATGCCAACCTATATTCTTAGATCCTGGCCAACCGTCTCGCACCTATCCTGCCGAGCATCATAGACCTAGACCAAACGGGGTTCATAAATCACAGGTCAACAAAGGACAATATCCGCAGGGCTTTAGATCTAGTAGAGATCGCCAACCGGAATTCCCAACAACTGGCCCTACTGGCGTTAGATGCAACTAAAGCCTTCGACAAGGTGGACTGGTCTTATCTGCGCCTCACTCTGGAGGCTTTTGGCCTTGCCCCAACATTCTGGAAAATGATCCTTGCGAACTACCAGACCCCTAAGACCAGGCTGAGAGTCAACGGGCGCCTATCGGACTCGATCCCTCTCACATGCAGGACGAGGCAGGGATGACCTTTGTCCCCGCTGCTCTTTGCTCTGGCCATGGAGACACTGGCCCAGCGATTGCGCAAAGACCCCCTGATCTGTGGCCTGACGATCAGCTCCATGCAACATAAAGTCACCCTCTACGCTCTTCTGCTCAGCATCACAAATGTCGAAGGGTCCATGAGGGTGGCCCTGGCTGAGCACCACGTCTTTGGGATGGTATTGGGATTGGCCATTAATTTCAAAAAGTTTGCGGTGCTCGGAGTGGGCCTGACTCCAGCCGAAGAAGAGGCCTTGGAGGAGAGAGGCCCGTTTCAATGGAGCACTCAATCACTTCCATGCTTGGGGGTCCAGATCCCCGCACACACAACGAAAGTCTATCAGTCCAATTTTCCGCCACTCTTTGAGAAACTGGAAAAGGACCTGGCCCACTGGCAGTCGCAAGAAATTTCCCTGCTGGGCCGCATTACGACATGCAAAATGAACCTGCTCCCTCGTTTTCTTTATGCATGCGCCTCCCTCCCGATCTTAATCCCGTTTCCCCCCCTGCAGCGGCTCCAAAGAAGGATGATTGGCTTTATCTGGAAAGGGAAGAAAGCGCGCATCCCGCAAAGATCAATGATGGCCAGCACGAGATTGGGCGGGCTGGGGGTACCCGACCTCCGCAAGTAGCAAATGGCAGTGCAGCTGGCCCACCTACAAACATGTGGGCTCACCACAGGGCGGCCGAAATGGGTGGAGATTTAACAATCTTGTCTTCCTCTGCCCCTTCGCTTCCTCCCGTTCGTTCCTGCTGCCTTACGCCGGAGCTGGCCGGGAATGTTGACTGCCAGAAAACAATCAATGAAGGACTGGGAGTGGGCCCGCAGACACCGTGGGGTCCCAGGAGAACTGAGTGCACTTTCTCCAGTTTTCCTCAACCCAGCCTTCTCCCCCAGAGCCTACCCGAGGAACTTTAGGAACTGGGTTGCGGGAGGCCTTGAGAAGTTGGGGCAACTCTTTGATGGGCATTCCCCCCTAACCTTCGAACTCTGTAAAACTACATTTCAGCTAGAGGAGACAGACAGATACACCTACGCCCAACTGAGGCACTGGTGCTCCCACCCCCAGACCCGTGCAGCGGCCACAAGACCCCTTTCTCCAATTGAACTAACAGTGAATGACTTACCGGCCTGGGGAAAGATCTCAGCTCTTTATAGACTGCTACAAGAGGACCCTTTTCGTTCCAAGCCCTCTTATATGTCTCAATGGGAGGTGGACCTTGGGCACGCTGTAGAATACCACACGTGAGTGGATATTTGGACCAGAACACGTACAGCATCTCGATCCATCACCAATCGGGAGTGCGCCCACAAACTGCTCCTGCACTGGTATTACCCCCCCTACATCTCCACTACTTCCAACAGACTCTAGACCCTCACTGCTGGCGTCTCTGCGGCCGCCCGTGATCCTATTTCCATATGTGGACCAGCCCCTGAGTGAAGGAGTTTTGGACCCACTGCCTAGCCACCATAAAGGATGTCATCCAGGTGACCATTCCGCTAACGCCCGAGCAGGTCCTCTTGGGGATCCGGTTGCCACACTCATACCCAAGATCAGGGAGAAGAGCAACCCTAGTGTCCCAGTTCTTGCTGGCAGCTAAAATCATGGTGGCCCGTACTTGGAAGTCTGCGGAAGGACCCTTGATGACCCTCTGCTGGGTTAAACTTTGGGACATCCTGATAGCCAAGAAGGTTACGGCAGCCAAAGCAGGATCGCTTCACCGATTCATGGACATTTGGGCACCGGTGCTAGACTATGATCAGAACTATCTGGCCCTGACATATAAACCACGCCTGATTGCGAGGGCCCTTCACTCTATGGACGATCCGTCGCTGCCGCCAGGCCAGACCGATTGAGGGCTGAGAACAGTGCTTCCTGGAAACGCATGGGGAACTTTGTGCCTGTTATGTTCTGAGACACTACAAGCAATGTAATTGTATAAGATTCCCTGTGTGTTAATATATAAATAAACACATTAAAAAAAAAAAACACTAGGCAGGAAGACAATACCCCACGCATGTTTTAACCTTCCCCTTGGTTAATTTTAACCTTACCCTGGGCGTTTGATTTTGCAAAACCAACTCTCAACCAATATCACGGTTATTTAGAATCGGGGGAATGACTGACCTGATAAACCAATTCATCCTTCAAAACTAACAATCGTTGTGTCTGCGTATATTGGCTCACTCTGCCTCATTTCGGGACCCTCGCCTCCTTGTTCTCTGGCCGGACACGTCGATCAGGGATCAGCTGTGTACAGATCTGCAAAGGAGTCTCTCATCACTTTCACAGGGGCGCCCCGAACACCTCTTGATCCCGGCTCGACCATCTCGTCCTCACTTTGTTTTCTCTTCTCGCCTTCTTTATATTACAATGTACATGATAGAACAAGTGGGGGAGGGTCCCTATTCGGGTGCCATTTTGATGGGGCCCCTAGGGGACCCTCGCGTATGGAAACAAGGCACAATCACCACACACGAACTGATACGCCAGACACAAGGTTCAATTCCCAAAAGATAGGGTTTATTGCAAAGCAAATAGTCTCAGTTGGCCAACTGGGTCTCACGTCCCGCAACATGTGTCTCCAGACCACGAGGGATGCAACAGAGCGAAGATTTTACAACAGTTACATATATACAAAACAAACATCTCACTATCAGTAATGACATGTACAATACCGCCCATAATGTATTTCCTTTGAAATGGATTCGATGATTGACAATTGTGACAAATATGACACCTTCAGACATTTATTTAGCAACAGTTTGCAATCTGCGGACTTGCAGACATGATTCTTTGCTTTATGGAACACATTGCCCCTGTTCTTTCAAGCAAGCTGCGTGCAGGGGAGAGACACATTCTAGGCCTTGCTATCTTCTAGTTTCTATTCGTGTGCTAGGGGTCAACTCGCTCTACAGGGCTCAGTGAAGGGGGGGCCATAAAAGAGAGCATAATTCAAGCCATTAATTATTCATTCCTACCATTTCTACTGCATCAGCGAGACTAGCTGGCACCTGCGTAGTGATTAAATGCCTTGTTGCTTACTTCCAAGGACTTGTGAGGGAGGAGACTGGGCTTTGCTGTCTGGATTGCCTGCGTTGTGTTTCAACATGTATCTTGTGGCCTTGCTCTATGCATGAGCAACAATGAAATAACGGAATAGAATAAGCTTACAGCAAAGCAGTTTGAACAGAAAGCAAGAAGCGAAAAATTAGACAAAATGGCGATTCTATTCCATTCAAAATGGACGTACTTGTGTCATGCTTATGAATCTGTAGTTCTAATACCGAATATATGAGGCGGTTGGTCTTCGGCCAACAAAATACAGTGCCTATGCTATGGGAGGGTAATTTCTAGACTCACAGGGGATGCGGGCCCCGGCAATGCCCCTTACTACCCTGTTAAAAGAAATAACAATAATTTTACATAGGTAGCAATGGAAATAGCAGGGTTACAAGGGAGAAAACTGGGGTCGCGGTTAAAACCTCAGGTGACCCCCAAATGACTTCCCTGCCTAGCAAGGTTATTTTGCGGCAGTGATTAACATTACTCCTGGTAGTAGTCAGAGGGACACAACCTCATTAAAGGTTTGCCGCCATTATGCCACTGACAGGAGCAGTTTTAATCAACTGCCAATTCATCTAGGGGATAACACTGGATTCTGTTCACTAGCGGATCATGCCACGACTGTACACATCTTTATGAATCAGTTAAGAATCCTTTTTTGACAAGTGTCTGCATTGCATTGCAAAGGACGTGAGAAGGTGTGTATTAGAGCGGCCTTCCAACCTCATCAGAGATGCATCTCCTCTAGGGAAAAGCTTTAGAGTACTTTTAACATTTTTATGTAAAACTATTGGCTGTAGGAAAACGTTTGAGATATTACTAAGTGGCATTCCAGCATGTAATCAGGCGCTATTCCCTTACAATACTGCTGGTGATAAATGCACCCATAGCTCTAATGTGATATTTGCTAAAACATGTGGTATTTGTGTGATACGAGGTGTTTTGACATTACTACTTTCGCGACAGGTTTGTCTTATGTGCTCAAGAGAGCAATGTTATTTCAGTTTTCTTTCAATGTTTTAACTTTTCGACTTTAACTTTTTTTTGCATTTACAGGCATATCATTTGAGATATTCCTTTTTTAATTCAAAATGTTCACCTTTCTATCTTTTACCATTGAAGATTTTCACATAGACGTTAGATGAAACTCCACCGGCAATGAGATTGGTACCACTCACACCTGGTAAATCATTCCAAATTGCCAGCTGTATAATTACTACCACAATTTCTTGAGATGTGCCGTGGGGTGGTCCAATTGCTCTTCCCCCTGCATAGCGCATGTTGTCACATTTTACTGTGTGCAAGAAAACTAGGAACAATCCGGCAAAAGACAAAGAGGAGCTCAGCGTTGGAATATCTGTGCATCTCCATACAGTATGAGCAATATTAATACTTGACATGAAAACTCTGTTTGCTACTAATAATGCCCTCTCGTTCCCAGTTGTGGAGGCCTTCTCTGTGTGTCTGTGCTTTTAGGGCGTCCATCTTGGCTACTGGAAGTTGCAATGCCCGAGAATCAGTAGAGACTTGTGGGCATCGGAATGTTAGTCTGAGCCCTCTTTACTTTCAGTTTCTGAGCCTCAGCAACCCCTAACCAGGGGCCACAGAGGAAGGACCAGGGGATGCACCGGAGTTGAGAGAGGTCATAGTCAGGGACGTCCTTTCACCAAAATTCCAGGGGCAGCGGGAGTGACATCACACAAGCCTTGACCTCTGATGACATCACAAGAAGTGATGTCATTTGACCCCACCCCGAAGTGACATCATGGGAAGCAATAAAAAACACAACCTTTCACCCCTTCACAAAACAGGAAGTGGCATCACATAGCATTTTTTCCTAAGTACACTACGGAAAATATGGTTACGATATATCACAGTGATATACATTTCATACAAGAATGGACCACTATATGTATCGTTAATATCAGTGTGTATAGGCACATATTACCAAATTACTGTGAGTGCAAACAGACGTCCAAGGCCAAATGATAATATGTTATTATATAGTACTTAGGCTAATGTGCTTTATAAATAACATATATACATACAATATTACACAACCTGTGTTGGTACTCATTTAGTGACCTCGGAAGGATTGATTGATTGATTGATATTTTATTTCTATTGCGCTCATACACAAGTGTTTCAGAGCGCGGTAGGGAAAGGGAACAGGGGAGAACAAAAACAACGATCTTACTAGGCCCAGTGACATTGAGAACGTGCAAGTGCAGGGTAGAGGCAGAAGGGGGAGAAGTGCATGGAAGGGGGAACAAAAGGAGAGTGCGGAGCAAGAAGGAAAAAACAAAAATAATAAAATAATAAATAAAAAGGCAACAAACAATGGGAGTGCAGCCAGCAAGTGGCACGTGCTGGGTTTATGGCAGCAGGCCGTGTAGGTCTGAAAGTGCAGGAAGAAAAGGGGAGGGCTGTATGGGTACAGATACAGAGCCCAATGCAGGGGGTGGCCCAGAGGCAGTGCGTGAGGGTGGCAAGATGAGCAGGTACCTGGGCCCAGAGGACAGAGGGTGACCAGGTGCATGGTGCCGAGGGAGAGTAGAATCAACAGGGGAGAGAGGAAGAGAAGGCAGAAGCAAAGAGGAAGGTTTTGAGGTGCTTCCGGAACCGGAGATGGTCCTCCTCAAGTTTTAGAGTGGCAGGGAGGCTGTTCCAGAGGGAGGCCCAAGCCGAAGACCGAGATCTACCCCCAGCTCGTTTCTTTGAGAAACGACTGACCCTGAGGGAGTTAGAGGTAGAGGAGCGGAGTGCTCGAGATGGGAGGTATTTGCGAGGGATAGCTGAAGGTATGTTGGACCCAGGCCCCAGAAAGCCTTGTGGACAATGCAGAGGGTTTTGAATTTAATCCTTGCATCCACTGGGAGCCAATGGAGAGATTTCAGAGCTGGAGAGATACGATCCCAGGGCTTGAGGCCAAGGACAAGTCTTGCAGTCCTGTTCTGGATAAGTTGTAAAGGGCGGAGAGTGGAGGCAGGTAGATTAAGAAAGAGGCTGTTGCAATAGTCCTGCTTAGAGAGAACCAGAGCTTGGGAGACAGTGATCTTCTGGGGGAATGAGAGGAAAGGAAGAATACCTCTGAGGAGGTGCAGTAGGAGGTTTGACATTTTTGATACATCAGCGATGTGGGCAGAGAAGGAGAGTGTGGAATCAAAGGTGACACCAAGGTTCTTGGCCTCGTAAGGATGAAAGGCTGAGTTGTCCTTGTTGGGATTTGAGCCTGCAACCTGCAGATCACACACACATTGAAGCGGCAATCTCTCAACTCACTGAGCTATCTTACCGGCTACACTAAACTGAGCAATTACATGTCTGAATGTTCTCAAATTCAGAAAGCAAATTACACTATGTAGTGGATACCACTAAACTGGTAACTGAGACTTAACAGCAGGCCAGTTCATCTGCAGGTCTGGTGCAAAGTTGGCTGCATGTCAAGCCTGCTTGGATCTACTTTTCAGGTTTTACAGGTTGCCAAAATAGTGAAAGCAGCGCACTCACAAGACATCGCATATTCTGGGTACTTTCTTGCAAACAAACATCCTAAACAGCATGCCAGGTAAATGGGAAAAATAGACCCATTACAGCAAAGCATTAATTGTGGCACAATTAAATCAGTGGTTACTTGATGTGCTGTGGTCACATATTTCTACAATGTACATAAGCTTTTAGAGACAAGCTTTTTGTCAAGTGTCCGAGTGTACCGAATATTTTGTGATGATCGTAAGAGAGACAACGGCAGAAAAAACATGCTATAACTGCAACTTGTAAAAAGCAAAATACATAGGGGGTCATTCCGAGTTGGGCGGTAAGGGATACCAGGCACCGGTAAGGAGACCGGTGCCGGTAATCCCTTACTGCCCAATTCCGAGGTCCCTTAGCGGGAACCGTAAAGGACGTGTCGTCTGACCACACATCCTTTTCGGGTCCCGCTAAGGTACCAGGGCACTAATAACGGGCCTGCTATTCGCGGGCCCGTTATTAGCACCTTCCCCATTCCCATTGAGCCCTATGGGGGCTCAAATGGGAATGGGGAATGGTTGGTTGAATTGGGACTTACCGAGTCCTCCAGGGTCGGAATGACCCGGTAAGTCCCCATTCAGCCACACCGGACCCGGACCCGGTATGGGAGGCAGCCATGGTGCTAATAGCACCATGGCCACCGCCCAACTCGGAATGACCCCCAGAGTTCGAAATGGATACTTATTGTACTCTAAATGCTTTTGGAGCTTTTTGTCTGCATTGTGCATTTGAGGTGTTTAAGAACAGACTATATCAGTGACTCACCCCCTCAAGTGTGCCTGAAATAAACCTTTGAAGAGTCTAGCAATTATTGTATTCAATGCCAGAAAGACAAATTATTTGTTATTCCTATTCTTTCTTATTTAGGGTCACTGCTCAAAGTGTTACACTTGTGGAAGCCCCTGTTTTTTAAGGCCTGAACACAAATGCCAATCACTCCAGAAACAAAGAGCCACATGGCGCTGGCCACAGCCCAGGAGCTTCCATTAAAAGAAAGAAAAAAAAAGATGTATTTTTAAGGGGTAGCCAGGGAGACCACAGAGATAGTAAGGGAGAGCTCAGGGGCCACAACTGCGACCTCTGATGACCCCAAATGACGTTCCTGGTCATAGTTGCGAATCCCTGGCGACCCCAAAAGGACTTCCCTGGAGGCACAGACAAGTTTAGAGGGACTGGGCAGCAGGCCAAAAGATTTGCTTGCCAGCCCCCTTTCATATATTAGTGTCAGGGATGCTCTCCCGATGCTAATGTGATAGAGGCTCCAGATAGCACATTCCCTCATGTGGGCCAAAAAAGCATTGAGAATTTGAGCCATAATTTTCCATAACCAGTCAGACAATATGGTAAAGTGCGCCTTGTCAATAGTTGTCAGCATGATAATGCTGTGGTTGCAATGCAAGTGGAAAAGTAAACTGAAAAATGCAAATATGTATTACAAATGTATTTGTAATGTCTGGCAAAACAGTAGAACATGATACAACTGAATTATAACATGTTGGAATCACATGTTATAAAATGTTCATTGTGTATGTGTTTTTAACACATTACCTAAGAAAATATGCAACATATTGATGATTCAATCAGATACATGTGTCTTTTTTTTCTTACACTAACTGCAGTATTACATGTGTTCGTATTATGTGCTACCCAGTGATGTTACCGATAAGAAAACAGCGAATAAAGTGTTACCGAAAATATACTGAAAAATAAATATATAGGGGGTGGGGGTAAAGGTTCAAAAGTTGTGGGGTGTGGTTCGGGGTGGGGCTAGAAGAGTGGCGAAACATGGGGGTTTGGTGGGTCCCCTCAATTTAAAAAATACATTGTTTTTTTTCAGTAACATTTCATTCATTAAAATTATTTTCGGTAATATCACATGGAACCACATTATGACTGTGCGATTGATAAAACACAGGTAACCAACTTGCAAAGATTCATAGTTGCACTAATCCATTCTCAGAATCTGTTACTACGATTACCCTTTTTGTAAAAAGAAATCTAAAAATGTTTGATCTACAAAAGAAACAATTAAGCAAAAAGAAATACCTGGTTCAGAAAGCCCTGAACATGGTTTTCAGTTGATTTGCAAATGTGTCGTCTTTGTTGAAAATGTGCACATTCCCTGTTAAAAATGGGGAACAGACACATGAGATAATACGCTTTTACCAGCCTACAGTCCACTGCTCCTCAAGAGTCCGAAAGAGTTAACCCCCAGGGGATCAAACGCTCCAGTTACAAATCGCCAATGGAGTTAAAGTATAATAATTCACCTGACAACTAGATGTGTTGGCTGTGATCTCAGCTGCAAGTGTGAAGTGTGAACATGCCAGAAGCTGTTGCCACACTCCATGATGTGTCAGGATTTCATTATGTGCCAGCTCTTGAACAGTGGCAGTCAGAAGCGGCATTTCTTTCTTCCCTTTTATTTTCTGAAGCATTCAATTTTAAGAATGCAAGCAGGGTCTCCTTTTTTGCCTGGTTCAATTCAATGACACACCTGTTTTGTTATACTTCCTCAGTACCATCCACAAAACATCATTGCAGCATCATTTCTTTATCAAGTCAATCGAATGAGCATAGTATTGGCACCCACCATTGGCCAAATATGAACGTAAGCACATTACAATGAACTTCATTCTTTAAAATAATACTAAAATGCCTGTGGGCAAGGTGTCCATGTTGGGCTAAGCATTGAAGGTGATAAAAGGACTATTGTTGTTACGACTGCATGCTGGCTCGATTTCCAACATTTCAGCTCTTAGATCTAGTGCTCTATCACATCCCATCATGTAAGGAATTGGTTGTCTCTTATCTGTTCCCATTTCACCGCTCAATCATTGATTTAGTAGGGTCCAGCCCTCCCTTCCATCTTCTCATCTATCGCATCATCAGTTCATGAATTATGGTTGTATTTCGAATTAATCTGTGCCCCTTTGCAGAGTGTTGCATGTCAACATATTAAACTCGACAAAAAAAAAAATAAGAATTCAATTGGAATAGGGGAATTTCTTTGTATTATTAAAATGACATGAGGGAACTAAAGGGTTCAGCCAGACCTTGGTGTCAAATGAAAATGAGGAATCTAAGCGATTTATTTTTTCTATCCAAATACAACGATCCAACCCCTCTGCACCAAATTTAGAGGGGGATTGGCGGCTGTGAACATGACCAAGGGATTACAGATGCTGCTTTTCCCTTTATTGTGGTTTTAAGTGGGATAGTGCCCCGCTTCCCCCATCCTCGATTTAGATTTATTTAGGGCTAGACCATCCATTTGTCCCAACATTGTGTTGCAAGTGGGTGGGAAATAGCTGATACTGTTTTCATTTATACAAAGAGGAACAAATGTCTCCCTGCAAACCACCACCCAATGTCCTTTTGTGAAAGCGGTGAGCAAGACATTTTGCAAAGTGTTAATGTTTAGAATTAAAGAATGGGAAGGAAGGGGCTCCATCATCTGAAATCTCTGCGGGTGGGAGGGGGGATTTTCTCATGCATGTGGAACTGTTGGTCAAGGCCTCCACCTCATGTTATCTGCAATGTAGTATGTGCATATGGGAAAGTCAAAAGCCATGGGGCCCTCACTTTTGATCTACTCATAGATCATGCATGATAATTCCAGGGGCCAATTCATATTTAGATCTGGAGACGATCTGTACCAATGATAGAGGTGTAAGTGAATGCTGGGTAATGTCTCCCAGCCACTTCAACCTCTTCATCAATGGTGCTGTGCTGTATAGTTTGGCGGGACACTCTCCTTTTTGTCATCTTATTTCTGTTTGCTGATAATAGAGTAATATCGGCGTATTGGGGGACTCGGATTTCAACAATTCTGAGGAGGGATGGACTCTATTGGTCTATGAGGGGTTTGCAATTAAACTATTAAAACATAGACCATCATACTGGCCAACTCGAAGGGTTTCAGAGATAAATCATCATTGGAGAGATCAGGGAATAAGATGTCATTTGCAACCTATCCTACATCACATACTACAGTTGTAGGCACTAGACACAAAGACCTCTGCTGGAACTTTCTACTGTCAGAAAATGCATAAATATTATACCCAATTAACATAAATGCCTTGCTCATACGTAATGTTGGTGGACTGACAAGGGATACTCTTATGCTGACTCAGGACGTGCAATGACAGATGGGAAAAGGAGTATCATTTCACAGAATACTTCTAAAATATGTGCCTATTATAATTTGAACAAATAACCCTTCTTACACAACGGATTTACATTCAATGTCATTCCTTTCATATTCCCCTTACAACACCTGCACCGAGAACATGCATGTGTAAACTAAGTGTATCGACTGCAGTGTCTTTAAGACAAATGTGAACTCTTCTGAAAGTATTTAAATTACACTGTTGTGGTTGTGCACCATATCCATATTCACACATCCCAATTGTCAAACTCACAGTTCGGTGACATGCACCAAACACCTTAATAAACTGTTGCATATTTACCAAAACGAGTTCCTTATGACAGACCACATAGCAACTGCAGATGGATCAAAAATAACACAATCTGCCCTGACATATTAAAAAAAAGAAATACAGTGGAAAAACCATTCAGATATAAGGAGCTTAGAACATGCTGGATTGTTCTGATTGGGTGGGAGCCAAAGTGCTACAGTCTTGTTTGAATTTTGACTGAAGTAGAAGAGGAGCAACCACATCAAGTCACGAGCAAGGAGCATCAACACACAGGGTCTCATTATGAGTTTGCTGGTCCAATAAAAAAGTGGTTGTCAAGTCATTACATCACCTTTTTGACAGTAACAGATTTACCATCCCTTTCACTACCGCACCAACCCCGAGCTTTAAAAGGAAAAGTGGAAGAGATACCCCCCGAATATTGCTGGAAATATTTCATCCACTTCATCACGAGAAAATGAATGACATACTATGGTCGGAATTATTAACAGGTGTCATTTCTTCAAATGCCCCATTGAGTCCTATGAACTCCAAATACCAGGCCATACCAGTGGCATACTAGCAAGATTTTGAGTGGCAGTAATGTTAACCCGTGTCTGAAGGTATTACCAAATCTGTAAAGAGGTGCACAGCTCAGACGTGGAGAAGAATAACTATTCCTCACTTTCTCCATGTTCCACAGCCAGACACAGTGATGATCGCCAAGATAGAGTTTGTGCAGTCTCCCGTAGGGCAACACCACAACACACATGTGTGGACAACATTCAAGCCTATCCCTTACATATAGCAGGGAGGGATCGACAAAGCAATGCCAAAGATGGAACAAAGCACAATGCAAGGTGGCATGTCATACTGCCTGATAATTGTGTGTCCTTGTACACGCTCATTAACCCCAACATTTTGATATCTGCTGGGCCTCAAACAGGGGAGTTTTAAGGTCTGGAAAAGACCCGGGGCTACGCTGATGTCGGAACTGTTGGGACTGGGGGCTAGCTAGTCTTTTGGCTGTAGCTCCTGAGATTCTATCCGGGGCTACAACCAAAAGATCAGGGGCTATAGCCCCCTTAGCCCCCCCCCTTAGCAACGCCCCTGGCCTCAAAAGAGGTGTCTTATATATTCATGAACATCTTTAACTCTGAAGCTAAATTAGTCATAATGCTTTGGATAGTAGATGTCAGGTAATGACAACAGAGGTCTGTGCTTAATGATTGCAGAGTCCTTTAAATTGAAACTAATGTTGAAGAATCTCTACTTTGTAAGTGCAGGCGTGGCTTGATGGAAAAGACGCTTTTAGGAAAATAATATGTAAATAAATATAGGATGTAATACAGACATGACCTTTAAAGGAGGCGGACACGTAATAAGAGTATACATTAATTAATGTAGTGTTGATGATTATTCCAGAAGTAGGTACAGTAGTATTATTATTTTATTAGGGTGATGTTGGAGTCCACTGGGATTCTTCTTCCAAGCTACAAAATGAGGGTGGGCACCACTTCTGAAAACCAAGTCAATATAATTACATCGATATATGGGGTCTACTAGTGGCCCAAAAAGCGCTCTTAACAAAATCATAAGGTGATTTATTTGGCTCCTCTTGGTAACAATCTGTAATTGTGTATGTTATGCCTTCTTTGAAACTGAAGTAGCAGAATCAGTGGCCGAAGCATTTCGGACTTGAAGTCCTTCATCAGGGCTAACTCTATAATGCAAGAAAATATCTTTTTCAGGAGATGGAAACTGAATAAATGAATAAATTGTACAACTATTATAAGCCTTATATATGGATACACATTCCCATCAAAGTTTCCATATAAGTTGCCATATGTATGGGAGCATGTAGGATGTGAGCATTTCATGACGGTATGCTACTTCTACACCATACAAACGTATGCCAGAGACTTATATACCAAATACTGAGAAGCTTCACACCACACACACTTATATCACACACTCTTATGATGTGCACTCTTAGAACACACACTCTTACAACTCATAATCTTGGAACATGACTCTTATGACTCACTTTCTTATGAAACACACTGTTGACACACACTCTTACAACACATGCTCTTATGGCACACGCTCTTACCACTCACACACTTGCAACACACATGTTTACTCACATGTTCCTATGGTACATGTACTTGTGACACATGCACTCACAACACACACTGTTACAACAAACACTTTTACACATTTGCCATTTGCCATATAATAGTGAAGGTGAGTCAGACTCCCATAGGAACCCATCAAATTTCTAGCTATAATGACTTTGGATTCGAGATTGGCTAAAAAATTAAAAGGTTATTAAGAAGGCAACCATTGTTTTTTTTTCAAAAAGTGCATCCTACTTCCTATTCATTTTCCCATAGACCTTCAAGGTCGATTTTTGCCAAAGCGGACAGCCCAAACCGCTGGGTGGATTTTGACCAGGTCCGAAAACAACCTAGACACAAAGTGTTGACTTGCGATCCATACTTGGTTTGGGGTTATTCCGTGCTGTAGTTATTTAAATACATAATGGAGAAGGAGGTGCCCCATTTCATAAATAGATAGCTATATCTCAAGGATTTACAAAAACCAGGTGTTTTGGGAAATTAATGAACGCCATCTTGTTTTTCTCTCGATGTGAGAGATAACCACGGATATACCCGAGGATAACGGGAAATGAAAAGTAGTTAAAATAAATGATTTGTAGGTTAATATAATTGCAAATGACCTTAATCTAGAGATGGGGAGTTTGCTGGAGGACACCCATTGAAATGTGCAAGTTATAGGAGGTCCAGGGACTGTGTTTGCAACACAAAGCTTTCCGTATCCACGGCCATAGCCTTGAATAGCAGACATCTCAAAACAAACTGCATCATAGAAACAGCATGTGATGTGGGGGAAGGGAGAGGTTATGATAGGCGAGGAGGCCATCTGGATAGTGGGTGGAGCTGACAAAGATGAGGGGGGCACTTGGTGAAGGCCTGGGGGGCAGCAAAGCAGGTTTTCCAATATCCAATGCTATTTTCGAGGCTATGCAAGACTACAGATAGCCACGGGTATGAGTAGTGCTATGCCTGGGGCTATAGATTTAGGGGTTTTGTGTTTTATTTCTTTGCAGCTAAGATTATAGAGTTTGTAACAAGGACTGAGTCATAAGATTCCCTTGGAAGTAAACATTTTGGATTGTGGTGTATGGTTAGATGTTTGCTTGAATGGGTGTGTTATGCAGTGGTGTTTGTGAGTCCATTTATTTTATACTTCCTGGTTGAGCTTTTTGTGGTTGTATGCAGTTTTTTCATGACATGGGTAACTGGACCAGACATACTTTTCCGATCTCTGTGATAAAAGAAAAGTTCAAATGTTAGAGTAGGTAGTTCATAATGAGTTATTGCATTGCATAATAGACATTTCTGTATTTTTTTCACCCTCATATTTAGTACTTTACAAGCACTATTGTTCAAACCATTGTACTGCGCAATATGCTCAGTTTCTGTGTTTGTTTTCTAAATCATTGGGTCTGTGGGAAAAAAAAATCCATGCTGGATTTAAAAAAAAAAATTCTATGTTGTGGTACAATATATTTCTTCGTTGTTTTACTGTTTATTTCTTGTTTCTTGCTAATCTTCTATCTGTTGGCTTGTTGCAGATTTTTGGGGCAGTTAGATACCTGTTGGCGTATTCGAACTGTATATTTCTTGTTTGATTTTAGTCGTATTTATTTATCTGTTTGCTTGTTGCACAATCTTGGGGCAGTTAGATGCCTGTTGGCGTATTCTAACTGTGTATTTCTTGTTACATTTTAGTGGTATTTATTTATCTGTTTGCTTGTTGCAGAATCTTGGGGCAGTTAGATATATGTTGGCGTATTCTAACTGTGCACAGTTTCGAAGATGAAGTTTTGATTATGTCCATACACAGATTACGTATTACATTTTGGTTTAAGAATATTAAGTAAGTGTTTACAAGATTTGCTTGTAATCTCTGTTTTAGAGTAATGGTACTATCATTACATTTGAAGCATCCACAATTCTTTTTTATATATGCAGTGTAGTGACCTGCATTGGTTGTGGCTCCTGCGTGGTAGATTATACCTATTGTTGTGAAGGTTTTCTTACCAAGTGATACTTGACCATGTATGAATCCAGTCAGCTTATAGTTGTTTTTGGTACCATCTGTATTGTACGTAAAAGCATTACTATTACGTATTTACTATCTGTATTTGTAAGGTGGAGCGATTATCTGAATTGCAGGTAGTACATAATTTACCATGGTTTGCATTTTGTAAAAGTTGCTGAAATGGAATGGATTCACAGTTAGGTATGGATACATAAACAAAGAGTTCATTAGGGACTTGTTCATGTGCCACATGGCTGCAGAGAGTGCATGTATGTTTCCACATGTATGAAATACAGAACATTTCATTTATAGGTATGTTTTTGTTTTCCAGTACTTGTAAGTTCATTAGAAATTATTGTGGATCTTCTTCTGAGTTTATAGTGAATTTGACCATTCCAGCACAGTAGCCCAATTATTGTCTTATTCCATGAACACTCTAAGGGGGTAATTCATAGAATTCAGCGCACAAGTGGCGCACGCGGCTGGCGCACAGTGTGCGCTTGTGAATCCCTGCGCCATCCGCGTGCGCCAAAATACATTTCCGCGCACAGCGTATTCATGGATTCCAGCCACCAAAACCAGCCGTGGTGCACAGTGGCGCAGCGACCCTGCAGCAGCGCCAGTTACGCCCCCAAGAACGCCCCTTGCGCAGGGAAAAGCCATCAAAATCCCCAATCCAGCGCAAAGGGCTGCGCTAACCCTGTACCAGCACGGCAAGTGGGCTACGTGTATCACTGGGGTGCGCGGGAAGTACCTCACGTCATTTGAGCTGGGTACGTGTATTTCAGGGGTGCGCTGGAAGTTCCACACGCGATTCCATCAGGGTACGTGTACATCAGGGGTGCACGGGAAGTTTCACACGTGAATTCAGCAGTGTACGTGTATATCAGGGGTGCGCGGGAAGTTCCACACGCAAATGTCCTGGGTACGTGTATTACGGGGTGCGCGGGAAGTTTCACACGCAACATCAGCAGGGTACGTGTATTTCAGGGGTGCGCTGGAAGCTCCACACGCGATTCCATCAGGGTACGTGTACATCAGGGGTGCGCAGGAAGTTTCACACGTGAATTCAGCAGTGTACGTGTATATCAGGGGTGCGCAGGAAGTTCCACACGCGATTGTCCTGGGTACGTGTATTTCGGGGTGCGCGGGAAGTTTCACACGCGATATCCGCAGGGTACGTGTATTTCAGGGGTGCGCTGGAAGTTCCTCACGCGAATGTCCTGGGTACGTGTATTACGGGGTGCGTGGGAAGTTTCACACGCGACATCAGCAGGGTACGTGTATTTCAGGGGTGCGCTGGAAGCTCCACACGCGATTCCATCAGGGTACGTGTACATCAGGGGTGCGCGGGAAGTTTCACATGTGAATTTAGCAGGGTACGTGTATATCAGGGGTGCGCGGGAAGTTCCACACGCGAATGTCCTGGGTACGTGTATTTCGGGGTGCGCGGGAAGTTTCACACGCGATATCAGCAGGGTACGTGTATTTCAGGGGTGCGCTGGAAGTTCCACACACGAATGTCCTGGGTACGTGTATTACGGGGTGCGCAGGAAGTTTCACACGCGATATCAGCAGGGTACGTGTATTCCAGGGGTGCGCGGGAAGTTTCACACGCGATATCAGCAGGGTACGTGTACATCAGGGGTGCGCGGGAAGTTTCACATGTGAATTCAGCAGGGTACGTGTATATCAGGGGTGCGCGGGAAGTTCCACACGCGAATGTCCTGGGTACGTGTATTTCGGGGTGCGTGGGAAGTTTCACACGCGATATCAGCAGGGTACGTGTATTTCAGGGGTGCGCTGGAAGTTCCACACGCGAATGTCCTGGGTACGTGTATTACGGGGTGCGCAGGAAGTTTCACACGCGATATCAGCAGGGTACGTGTATTCCAGGGGTGCGCGGGAAGTTTCACACGCGATATCAGCAGGGTACGTGTATTTCAGGGGTTCCGTGGAGTACTACACGTGAATTGGCCGTGTGGGTCCTCCCAGGTGTTCGCTCCACAACCTCCACGGCCCCTGCAGGCAGCCCACACCACAGGGGACTAGCCTGCACCCCTACTCATGTTCCCCTGCACCCCCACCCCCCAGCACTATGGTGCACCCTCCACCAGGCCTCCACTCATGTCTCCCACCACCCCAACCCCCCAGCACTGTGGTGCACCCTCCACCAGGCCCCAACTCATGTTCCCCTGCACCCCCACCCCCCAGCACTGTGGGGCACCTGCCAGCAGGCCCCCACTCATGTCCAACTCATGTTCCCCTGCACCCCCACCCCCAGCACTGTGGTGCACCCTCCACCAGGCCCCCACTCATGTCTCCCATCACCCCCACCCCCCAGCACTGTGGTGCACCCTCCACCAGGCCCCAACTCATGTTCCCCTGCACCCCCACCCCCCAGCACTGTGGGGCACCTGCCAGCAGGCCCCCACTCATGTCCAACTCATGTTCCCCTGCACCCCCACCCCCCAGCACTGTGGGGCACCCTCCACCAGGCCCCCACTCATGTCTCCCATCACCCCCACCCCCCAGCACTGTGGTGCACCCTCCACCAGGCCCCAACTCATGTTCCCCTGCACCCCCACCCCTCAGCACTGTGGGGCACCTGCCAGCAGGCCCCCACTCATGTCCAACTCATGTTCCCCTGCACCCCCACCCCCCCAGCACTGTTGTGCACCCTCCACCAGGTCCCCACTCATGTCTCCCATCACCCCCACCCCCCAGCACTGTGGTGCACCCTCCACCAGGCCCCAACTCATGTTCCCCTGCACCCCCACCCCCCAGCACTGTGGGGCACCTGCCAGCAGGCCCCCACTCATGTCCAACTCATGTTCCCCTGCACCCCCACCCCCCAGCACTGTGGTGCACCCTCCACCAGGCCCCCACTCATGTCTCCCATCACCCCCACCCCCCAGCACTGTGGTGCACCCTCCACCAGGCCCCAACTCATGTTCCCCTGCACCCCCACCCCCCAGCACTGTGGGGCACCTGCCAGCAGGCCCCCACTCATGTCCAACTCATGATCCCCTGCACCCCCACCCCCCAGCACTGTGGGGCACCTTCCACCAGGCCCCAACTCATGTTCCCCAGCCAACATGTCATCACAATCTAGATCCCTGGTCCCTATGGTCAGCCTCCAAATGCAAAACACCCACCCGAGTATTGCATCCACCCACTTAGAAATGGCAATAACATGATAGAACCCCAATTGCAAGTTTGGAAACGAACACATGTCCCTCACATACACCCAATGGGTGTCAGTGAATCTCATGATATGCATGAAACCAATGAGATGATACTACACATTGAAGTTTGAACAAAAAATATGTATTAAAGGAAACATAAATTGAATCAAAAATAAACAAACAGAAATGGGAATGTAAAAAAATAAAAAGAAGCATGTCTGTGAAAAAATGCAAAACCAAAAATCATAATCCAAAGGAATGGTGACCAGAGTCACAGTCCACAAAAGAAAATCCAATGGAAAATTGTAATTGAAAGCCATTGCTCCATGGGTAAATTGTAAAAAAACAAGAAAATCCAACAGTCAACTATGTACAGATGAACAAGCCAGGGTCCATGATCCCAACAGAAGAAATGAAACCTATCTAATAACACTACCTAATAAAAAAAAACTATATACAAAAATGTGGCCCATTGTCCAAAAGGTCCAAAAAAAATGCAAAACCAAAGGAAACCTAACACTAACTACAGAACTATGTACAAGGGCAGCGGGCTAGTCCAACGGCTCGCTTTTGGATGTCCCGGGCCAGGGCATCATCGAACTCCTGCTCAATGTCCTGGAGGCGGTCCTCCTCCATGGCCCCGAGGGTCCGCAGGGCCGTCGACGTGTCCACCTCCAACCCCCTGTGGATTGCCTGGAGGCACTCGGCCCGCCTCAGGGCCCTCCGCATGGAGTTCTCCGCCCTGACCATCGTGAGCCGTGCCTCTTCCGCCCGCTGCCGCTCCGCATCTATGGCGTGGCCCAACCGCTGCCACATGGAAGACACTTTCTGTCCTGGGTCCTCCTGCCCTCCGGCCGATGCCTGCCCCTCCGATGTCGAAGGCCCTGAGCCTTCATGGATCCCACCACGTTACTGCTGCTGCTGTGCCTCTGCCCGTGCACTGCCTCCTGCTGCCTGCACATCCTCCGCTGGCTGGGGTGCAGTCGTTGATGTGGCCACCCCTGCTCGACGTCCGACTCCCGACTGTGGCAGGGATGCCTCCTCCACCAGCCTGGCCGCACCGTCAGAGGCAGCTCCACAGGGCACCCAGTTGACTGATGGGTGGGAAGATGGCACGGAGGACGACTGGCGCATAGGGGGTTCAGTTGAGGAGGGGGTCGCAGCAAGCCCCATCAAACGGAGGAATCCGGCCTGGGTGACCTGTCCCAGTAGGCCGACGCGGTCAACGAGCCATTCGAGATGACGTGCAGTCTCCTCATGAAAAGACTGCAGGTCACCTCGCATGGCCCGTTGACGCAACGCCACACCAGTCAGGACAGGCTCAACCCGGACCCGGATAGCCACGTTCACAGGCAGCAACGTTCGCAGGCAGAGGAAGGCCAGTTGTCGTGAGCTCATCCCCTGCCTGAAAGCGGGTCTGGACGTAGGCATCCCTGCTGGTGCAAGATGATGCAGGGACAGGATCAGGGACAGGATTGCACACAGGCACCTCCGCGGCAGCCTGTGCTGCCTCCTGTCCCTGGTCCTGCACTGCACCACTAGCACCAGTGGAATCCCCACCTCCAGACCCCGTCTCTGTTGCTTGCACGGCCTCCTCCTCCACCAAACCCCCCACCAACCTGGATGACTCCGTGCCATCTTCCCCCGTTGGGCCCTGTGGGGTCCCAGCTGCCCCTTCTGCTGCCGAGGAGTCCAACTCCAACCTCTGCCTCTTGAACCTCCCCCCGGCAGCTGCGGCCTGGGACGCGGCACCGGACTCCTCACTCCCTGACGAGATCACAACCTGGGAGGGGAGCCGAGCCTTGCGTCTCCAGCTGGCGGTGGGATCCCCGCTGCTGTGCTCCACAGCACCTTCTCCGCCCTCTTCATCAGTTGACGCTGCAGACAGGGAGAAATAAAACACAGGCATCAGGGCACTGTACAATGGACACATACACACATGACAGTTGTACATGAGTGGCATTGGCAAACCTCAGACATGCCATCACAATCCCCAACACACATGTCATTTCAACTCACACACATGAGCCATACCACAGCCATATCGCAACTGCCAGCACCATCCATACACATACAACAGCATGAGCAGGCAAAGCTGAGCCAGACATCACATGCAACACAGGAAGTGCACTACACATGTACACACACCACCACACTTGCATGCATGTGTACACCTCTGCCAAGTGTCGCAGTGTTCAGATGGGCATCCATGTCACATTGCCAATCAGGCTTCCACATCCCGCTGTCACATGCATCCATGTTGCATCACTGTTGCACCCTTGTCAAATACACACAAATGCACATGTACACAGTGCTGATACATGCAGCTGAAAACAACATACATGCGTGACATCACAAACATGTCTACTTACATACACATTCATCCAAACATGTGTGCCCACACAACTGCATTTGGCATGCAAGCCTACACACACAAGCACCATCCATGTCTCACACATTACAGCCCTCGCATGTTTTAGCCTCACGGCCCTGTACACCCCTACCCATACTCGACCCCATACAAACAGATGTGCAACCTGCACACTACTGATACATCACCACACGCACAGCTCACAATCACGATGCATGTACACTTACCGCTCGACTCCAGACAGGTCTGCCTCTCAAGGACCTGGACGTGGAGTGCTGGGGATATGCGTTCCAGGACCCTCATCTGATCTTCCGACAAGTGGCCCCGGCGCCCCTTAGCATCCACTGCCTTCAAGAGGTGCCGGGCCTTGTTCAGGGTCCTGGACCTGAAGTCCTCCCAGCGCTTCTTGACATGTTGGAAGTCGCAGACTGCCACCCCCTCCGCGTTGATGGCAGTCACGATGTCCGTCCAGATCCGAGTCCGTCCTTCCTTGTCGTCACGGGAACTTCCGAAGAGGGCCTCATACTGCCCCAGGACTTGCTCCACCAGGACACCAACTTCCCTGGCACTGAAGCTGGTGCCCCTCTGCCTCTCTGGCCGGGGGTTGTCAGTGGTGCCAGATGTTGCAGTGCCCGACATGACAACCCCAGAGGCAGGAGTGGGTGGGCAACTGGGTCCTGGGGCTGGGCTGTGGAGCGATGGAATCCCAGTCGGGAGTCTTCGGTTCCAGCAGGGGTGGTCACAGCAACAGCACCCCTGGCTGATGTGCAGGCAGCAAATGGCAGGGCACGTGGGCAACAGGCAGTCAGGCAGCAGCAGATGGCAGGTGGGAGGGTGCTCGGGGCTCTGGGGGGCAGTAATTCGGCCTTCTGGGCAGGAGCGTGGTCTTCCGTGTGCTTACGCGTGGCCAGCTTGATATGGAGTGATTTGGCACGTGAAAATTCTGCACGTCAGCGTGTAATTCGAGGAAAGGCCCTTAGCGCGTAAGCGCGTCTGCACGCAAACGCGATTTCATTGGACCAAAGGCCCTTAGCGCGTAAGCGCGTCTGTGACGTATCGCGCACGGGCGTTGCCCTGGCAGGGCTTGGAGATCCCACGTTGATTTCCATTGCTCTGTATGTGCTTTCCGAGGGGTGCGGTGCGTGTGTTTTCCAGGCGTTGGGGTTCACACGCTATTACTTCACAGCGGGTGGGTGTTGGCTACGCGTTCTTCTACACGCAGATGGTGAGTGGTACCCCGCTGGCCCAAGGCCTATCGCGTGTGAAACTTCCCGCGCACCCCCGAAATACACGTACCCCGCTCAATCGCGTGTGTAACTTCCCGCGCAACCCCGAAATACACGTACCCCCCTCAATCGCGTGTGTAACTTCCCGCGCACCCCCGAAATACACGTACCCCACTCAATTGCGTGTGTAACTTCCCGCGCACCCCCGAAATACACGTACCCCGCTCAATCGCGTGTGTAACTTCCCGCGCACCCCCGAAATACACATACCCCGCTCAATCGCGTGTGTAACTTCCCGCGCAGCCCCGACATACATGTACCCCGCTCAATCGCGTGTGTAACTTCCCGCGCACCCCCGAAATACACGTACCCCGCTCAATCGCGTGTGTAACTTCCCGCGGAACCCCAAAATACACGTACCCCACTCAATCGCCTGTGTAACTTCCTGCGCACCCCCGAAATACATGTGCCCCGCTCGCACAGGCCCAATTGCTGTATATTGCCACTTTTGTAATGCGCAGGGACGCTACTGCCTGCCTTCGTGTGGCGGACGTGTTTCGGCTTGTGCGTGTCTTTGGCTGTGCGTGGCTTTGCCCTATTCGATTCCATGAATACGTGTAGTTCGAGTGCGTGTGGGCGTTCCGTCTGCTTCCCTGCAGTACATCCCCAGTTACGCCCTTATTTTCGCGCGTTGTTCCCCATTCCGCGCGTTTCTCCCTGTGTTCCACCCACTTTCTGGTGTATGCGCCGAGGTTGTGCGCTTTCATTGTGCGCGTCGCGCACGCCTTTCGGGATGTTGCAGTGACGTGTGCGCCATGCACGGGTTTGGCGCACATCCCGAGGAAAACACGCGCAGGGTCTTCCATGAATCGCACGCGTGCGTGTGCGCCTGTTGTTTTGCGCTTGGGCCTGCTTGCGCCTGCTTGCGCAAAGATTTTCGGCGCACGTTTGTTCCATGAATCGGCCCCTAAGTGTTGTCAGTATTGTTGTTTGCATTTCGAGGAAGTGCTAACATTTGTAAACACAATTGGTCTGACCTGTGTAAGTAAATGTTCTCAATAATTGGTGGCAATTGGAATAGAATATTTATTGCTACATTTGCATAGCAATTTATAACAGTTGTATTTGAAAATTTGAATGGACCTGACAGTTCTGTGTCGAAGTCATTTGTTCGGAGTGTGTGTTGCTTCTTTGAAGAAGTAGTTGAGTTACTTTGACCAGTAGATTCTTCTTTGGTTGTGGTACTTGATGAAGTATTAGTTTCTTTTTTTTTTCTTTGGAGGAATTGCAGTGATATCCTATATTGTAGAAGTAGTTTTCTTTTACAACGTTTTGCTTTTTGTGGAAAAGGATAGTTTTTTAGATGGGGGTGTAGAGTGAACACAGCCTATTGTATTCTAGAATGCAAGAAATATATACATTTACTTTACTTGCATCAACGTTGATTAGAAATAGCCCGTCAAGTGTACATAAATGTGATAGTGCTACATAGCTCATGCCTTCTTTAAAGACTGTGCTGACATTGGGCCTCATTACATGGATGGCGGTGAACCATGGCGCTATTAGAGCCATGGTTCATGCCGGTAAAATACTGGCACCGCCTTGGTGGAAAGGGGAATTACCGCCCTATTCCAAGGTTGGCGGGGCGGTAATTCCCCCTTCCACCATTGCCCTTCCCCATTCCCATTTTTGCCCTGTAGGGCTCTATGGGAATGGGGAAGGCGCTAATTACGGTGCCGCAAATTGGGGTACCGTAATTAGCTCCCTGGTCCCTTTGCGGGTTGGTTTTTAACGCCTGCAAAAAGCAGGCGTTAAATTCCCCAAACCGCAAAGGGACCTCGTAGTAAGGCGGTAAGGATTTACCGGTACCGGTAAAATACCGGTACCGGTAAACCCTTAACGCCATCCGTGTAATGAGGCCCAATATCTATTAACGCTTTATCTAGGGTAAGTCCTTGTTATTTGTGAATGGTAACTGCGTATGCTAGAGTTAGTGAAAATTGTTGTCTGCGTACATACATGTCTTTGAAAAGAAGGAAGTGGGCTGTTGAGCGTCCTATCCTTTTAACTTCTGATAGTTTGTCAAAGAGAATATTTACAAATTGAACGTTGTTGTCACGTGGGTATGTTTGAAAGCCAACAACTTTACCAAGTGCTCCATTAACTAGTCCTTGCTCCACATCAAGGTTAGGTTTAAGCATTACTCTACAGCTTAAAGATAATTTTAATGTTTTCTCCAAACCAGCTGTGTTTGAGATAGAGTTTTCTAAGGTATTTAGTCTTGTTGTGGCTTGTTGACACATGGCTAGTGTCATACCATGTACATCCAGTTTATCTGTGGAGCAACTTTCAATTATTGGTAGCATTTCTTTTTTCAACATTGCTTCATTGAATTTTGAACAGCTTGCGAGAGTTTGCATCAAGGACATACAATTGAATTTTTGTGTAGTAATTGTTCCATGACATCAGTAGCACATGAGTTATGGCAATAGAGTGCATGGATGTGCCTGGTTTTTAATATTGATTGTGCTTCTTGAGATAGTATACGAACTCTAATACTTAAAATGTTGGAGTATGTGAGGTCTGCAGACTGGCGCATGTTTTCTGTTAATTCTCTGTATTGGAAATGTTGCCAAAGGTTGATATTTCCTATGCTGTTAAGAGTTTTACGGCACAGTTTGTGCCCTAAGGTTTTAAAAATAGGTTCAGCTTTCACTGGTGTCAATTGAAGAAGATCTCTGAAAACAATAATGTGTTTTCCTCCAAAGAGCTCTTTGTATTCTGGTTTGAGGACCTCTTGTAATCTGAGGTGAATTAAAGCCAACATTAGGTTGGAGACCATGTTCACCTCATCTATTAGCAGCATTTTCATTTGTTTGAAAACTCTGTGTAGTTCCATTGCAGCTTCTGTGGAAAGTTTGTAATAGTCTCATTTTTTTTAGTGTTCTACTCGAAAGAGTAGTGATCGGTGTAAAGTGACACCGCCTATGTTGTAGGCAACTAAACCTGTGGGGGCAGTTGCAACAGCTGACAGTTTGTTGTTTGTCAATTGTTGGAGGAACTTGCTGATGATTTTGATTAAGAATGTTTTGTGTGAACCAGCTTCACCACTCACGTATAGCAGTATAGGTTTGTGGTCTTGGCAGGTACAGTTTTTATTTTCATGTTGCAAACCATGTTCAATTTGTTTTGTTATGTCTTGGAAAATGCTGCGCTGCTCATTGTTCAGCTGTGATTTCAGTACAGCAAAGTCTTTTGTAGCTTGTTCATACTGACACATGGTGTTTTCTACTTTTGTCATGGCTAAATCTGCCTCATTTGTTATTAGTGGCTGTCCAAGTGGTTCTTGGCTTCCTGTTACAGAGGGTTGACTACTGTCGGGAGTGTCCACTTGTAGTTGGGCCTCGAGTTCTTCTTCGTGTTGCTTTTCATTGTGCAACATTGTTTGGTACTGTGTTAAGTTTATGTCTATTATAGTGCTTTCATTTGCTTTGAAATCTTCTTCATAGGAGTCATATGTATCCATTAACTCTTCTTGTTTTCTCTATGGTATAAAATGTTGTAGCAGGGACATGTAATACAGTTCTTTATGTTGAGGAGTTTTTAATGACAATTTGATATGATTATTTAAGCTGCGTTTAGTAAGTTTCACTAAGCTGCCTTCACAATTTACAACTCTGTATCTACCTTTCTTTTCATCTGGTTTGGTTTAATATTATTTTTGTATGTGAAGTTTTTGGCTACGTGGTAGAGACACATGGTTTCCAAAGTGGTACTCCTGTTTGGGTAGTATGTGTCTAGTAAATTGTTTTTCAAAACGCCTTGGCTGCTGGGATCATTTTTGGCTATTGTTTCTATGTCCTCGTGTGATTGAGAACTCTTTTTCTAGATTTAGCAGGACCAAAACATAGACATACTATATTGTCAGATATTCCATACAAGGCAGTACTGGTTAAACAGTCTGCAGCTTCATAGCAGCCACATTCTCTATAAGAGAGCATTTTTATGCCTAAACTGTACAATTTCTGTGATAGTGTTTTGTCAAATGATATGTCATCCCAGAGGTCTGGAAGCTGTGTTTTCTCTGCTTTGGTTAAGTAGGCTGTGACATATTGTGCAACTGCAGTGGAATTGTCTGCAATGTACTGCACATCTATGTTTGCATTCCATAGGAGGGCAATAATTGCATTTTAATCATTGATGCATGTTGATTCTTCTGTTCTTTTTATGTAATATGTGTTCTTAGGTGATTTACCTTTGACACTATGGACATCATTACGAGTCCAGCGGTAACCGTGCCAGAAAAAACGGCAGTTTACCATCCGGACCCGTATTACCATTCCACCTCCATGATTCCCGGAATCACCAGGGCATTATGATCCCGGTGACCTGGGAATTCCAGGGGCAGAATTCTGTACGTCCCCATTCCCATGGAGTCACATAGGTCTCCATGGGGATAGGGACAATGGAAACACTGGTTCCGTCTATGAAAGAGCTGGTCTTTCCATGTCCGCCTGCAGGCGGCTGGTGTAAATCCCTCCTGTCTGCAGGACTCTTAATCAGCCGTTCCGGAAAGAACGGTGGCGGTTGTAATGAGGCCCTATGTCTCACTGAAGACATGAAGGTGTTTACTTGACCTGTTGCTGAAACTGGTCTAGGGAGACCAAAGCGGCATTTGGTGTAGTATTCCCCTTTTTTTTATATTTGCGACGACAATATTTCCCACATTTGTGTCTATGAAATTGTAAACTTTTTGCATGAAGGTCGCTATTTGTTGTTTGTGAAGGGATTACACAAGTGACATATGTTTGGATGGACTGAAAAACAGTGGCATCAATGTCCTGACCAAATTTAGGAGCATCTTTAATCCATAATAGCATGTGGATGTGTGGTGCTCCTCTGGCTTGGTATTCATTTCTCCAAAAGAAGTGTTCAACTTCTCTGAGGGGAGGAACAGTCTTATTACAAATAAAGTGTGGCATAGAAATGAAGCGATAATGGAAATATCTTGATATATTTACAGGATCTAGAGAGCATAGTTCTCCTGGTGTTTTTATATCTATGTTTGTTTTGTTTTTGTTTGCTATGCGTAGGAAATTGTGTAAATCTTCCCACGATATTCTGGACAACTTAATGTAACAAACCAAGTGGGTGGGCCAAGGTTTCTTATCATACAGCGTACATCTCCATGACGTCGGAACCAGTATTCTTTTGTACCATGCATGTTTGCTAAAAGATTTGTAATACTTGACTGTAAAACCTCATCTTTTTCTTGCACTTTTTGTAATAATTGCGTAGCTGACATATTTTGAAAATGGGTACCTGATTTTAATGTGTGTGCAACTCCCTAGCATAGATTTGCTAGTTCACTTTCAAAGAGAAAGTGGAATATGTATTTCACGTTTTGTCTGAATTTGGGGTCGTCAGAATACATTTGTAAAGAGTGAAATTCTGATGTTGTTATCTGTGTGCATCTATCATCGTACCTTCCTCCTTTTCCAGTAGGAAAGAGTAGAGGAAAGGCCCGTGCTCCTATACTTTTTTCCCATATGCTGATTAAAGATCCTTTGGCTTGTTGCATTTGGTACGTTTCCAGTGCATCATCTAGTGTGTCTTTAGAGTGTAAAGGATGTATAATAGTCTAAAATATTGGATTCTGTAGCAGGATTTAGAAGTTCAAATTGACCAGTTTCTGAATTATTTCAATGGTTTCTCTCAGGTTTTCCTCAATATTAATTTGTTTGTAATATTCATTGTTGTTTTTTAGATATTGCAGGGCTTGTCTAACTTTATGTAAGTCCACTAGTTGTTGCCATTTTTTTTTGTCTTTTGTAGGTACACCATTTACTAAGACAATTAAAGATTGATCTATTGGCCATTGCACTCCTAGAGTGTGTACATTTTCTTTGAGATCTAATGGTAAATAAACTACTTTGCCACAAATGCCTTTCACTAATTCAGAGGGAGGTAATTTAGCTGTTTTTGGTTGAAGGCGTATTATTGCTTGAAATGGGTGCACTGTTTGAATTATGATGCTCTCATATAAATTTAGTTGTTGTAGGGGTTTTGGTAGTGGGAAAAATGCCAACTTATTTGTGATAGCACGTGAAGGTGTTTGGTTGTTGTCAAGGTTTGCAGTGCAGATATTGCAAAGTATTAAGGGGTCAGTAATGTCATATTTGTTTTCTGCTATAAGGTAGAGAGATAATTGGAACCCTTTGGAATCTTCATTGTCTTCTATTTTGTATGTTATGTCTACAGTTTTTATAAAAAGTCATGCGGCAACACACACACACATGATTTGGTACTTCAGCTGAGGTACTTTTAAACTTTAGTATTTCTTTTTTGTATGTGTTTAATAGAAGGTTGCTATTTGTACAGTAGGTACTAGTTTGTTGCAAAGCTAGTGGCTTTCACTTCCAAAATATTTTCTCTGGATATGCTCTATTTCTTTGAGTAGTTGTTTGGCTGTATCATGTAGAAGATTGTTATGTAAATTGTCTAGTGTTAAAGTAGGACTTTTAGCATAGTCGAGTTTATGGACCAGATTTCTTATAGTTGAATGATGTGTTGACATCCTTTTGATATGATGGAAGGTGCTTTTGCAAATAGGTCCCGAAATGCAGGCTATAGAATGTCCTTGTAGTCCTGTGTATTTGTGCACTGGACAGGCATCCATATTTTGTAGTAGTTTCATTTTCAATTTGTCTTTGCTTTTTACATACTGATTGAGGAACTGGCGTAAAGATTTGAAAACATTTTTGGCAATGTTACACCTTGATGTGCCCAGCCATTTGTAGACTGGATGTTTTGGTTCAGTAGAATGGTGAGGTGATACTGAGTTTTCTGGGGATATTTTTGTGAGTCACTTGTTCCATAATGGTGTTATTAATGTTTTCATACCCTAGTCTACTGCTATGTATGACAATTGGGTTTGTTTGATTTTATTCATATGTTTCTTCATTAAAATATGGTTCTGTGCTCGTGGTGTGAATCCATTCACCTCCACAGATGTTTAAGAAGCTATTTTTGTTGATATTCCATTTATTGAGAAGTCTTTTTTGGAATTTAGTAGTTAATTTTGTTAGTGGTTTCATTCTGTTTAAAACTAAAATAAATAACTTCCTTTTGAGAAGGATTGCACTGTCTATGACAGATTCTAGGATTAATTTTCTATGGTAGGTTTTAGGGGGTGTGCATGATTTCTCTCCTGTTTTTATAAGGTTTTGAAGGACTCTGTGGCGGACCATTTTTTGTAAAAAAAAAAATTTGGTATGGTCACTTGCCACTACATCAAGATTTATAGGTGCAGCGTTAGCAGTGGTGGTAGCTGAAGTCTTGTTAATCACTTTCTGTTTCGTTTTACATTTTGATAGAGGAGGGAAAGTTTCTGTCCTGGAAGCCTGTTTTGTTTCGCTTAATGACTGTATTAACTGTTTTTTTTAACTTTTGTACAAAATCTGCTAGAGATGGATGCTTATTTTGGATACTTTTATTTTGATTTGCTCTACTCATGCGTTGCTTTCTACGGAGGTGCTTTTTGGTAGGCATTCTTTGGGGTCTGTTGGAGAAAAAAAGAAAGTGTGGGTTGAGCTGTTGTGCAGTGTATGCGTGCTTTGTACATGAGTGTCTGAGTATGATAGTAAGGATGATTGTGGAGGTGTGTGATTGTGCAATGGGCAGCTACATAAAGTTGGGAAGGCTATTCTTGTATTTGTGTGTTACTATACTGGGCTTCAGATGACGATATAAAGTATACAACTGGTAAGGGGAAGCACTAATACTACATCTAATGGTAAAGGGTTAATACACTTGTTTGTTCTACAATGCTAAACTGCGAGTGTGTTTGAGTAACAGTTAGAACATTATGTTAGTATTGTATTTACTTTTTTGTATGGAAAGAGCAGGTTTCTTCTAATTCCTTGTTCGTACTTCAGATGCTACTGCTTTTCAGGAGAGTGGTCTTCACTGCAATTGTGAAAGGAAGAAGTTAGTGAATGTGTGTGTTTATAGCACTTTTGTTAATGTAGACATTGTATTTTTATGTTTTTGTAGTAGTAGTGTTTTCTTACAACTGAGCATAGTATGCACTTGCACTTTCCTTTGCCTATGTGCATCCTGTATATTTTATTTAGAATCTGTTAGTTGAATATGTTTTACAAATGAGTATAAAAGTAAACGTATAGAACACACTTGTTTTTTTAATGTTATGTTATTGGATGTTAAGAGATAGAAGAAATAATCATATGCATTTTTTGCTATTTTTACAGGGTAAATGGCAGAGATTGTACAGAAAAGCATGCAATGTATGAATTTGTGAAGGTGTGGGAAATAAAGCAGACCGATTTCATATAGAGGCAGTGGTGTTGTTTGAGCTGGGAGCCTTTCTAATGATATTGTCTGTGTGTGTGCTTGAATGAAGATGCATGTACTAATCTTGGCTGTGTGTAATTTTATAACACACTGGACAGCCTTTTTCATAATTATACTATTATTTCTCCCATCTTTTAATATGAAATAACATTTTTTTAGATAGGTTTGTGTGTAAACAAAAATGTGGAGAGCAGAAAGGTTTGCAATTGACACTTCATCATAGCAGATGGGAGAAATGACAGTAAGCTCATTTTACAGTTTATACAGGGTAAGTGGCAGTTACTCTGTTTATATTTTTATTTATTTTATTTTACATTTTTAAAGCACTCGCAAAGCCCGCGGGCATCGAGGCGCTGTTACAGGAATTGTTTGTTTTTTAGTTCGGGTCCCCGATCAAATTAAAAGTGCGACACACGTGTAGCGGACAGTGGCAGACAATGCACAATATTCGTAGGACACAAGTGTTTGATGCGGGTGTTGAAGTCCCCGAAGAAAATTATTGTGCATCAAAACTTTGTGGACAGGTGGACGGGATATGTGTTCAATGGATATATTCATTCTGGTTGTGGACATTTCGAACAGGGAGGGTGTTCTTAGGACACACCCATTTTGGGTGATTGTGGATGGCGGACATCTTGTGTGTTCTAAGGACCCCTCCATTTTAATTACAAACAATACAAACAGGTATATTGTCCATAGGACACCCCCATTTGGGTTAATTGCGGACAAGCGTACATCTTGTGTGTTCTAAGGACACCTCCATTTTAATTACGAACAGTACGAACAGGTATAGTGTTGTGAGGACACCCCTATTTTGGTTAATTGCGGATATAACGGACACCTGCGCTGTCCGGGGAAACCCTAACTGCCTTTTAAAAATAAAATAAGACACAGGCATATACTGAGAACACATTTAAATTGTATTATCGTTTAACAATATAAAAATTACGAAAGAGAGGGGGAAGCAGAAACTGAAACAAATACAGGGGAATTAGGGGTTTGGACATGATGTATGGGAGGGGAGGAAGGGATGGACAAACCATTGTAATGTTTTTCTTGCTGGGGAGGGTTTGGGGATAGTTGGCTGGAACATGGAGAGGGGGAACAAGTAAATATGGTACAGTGATATTTGTGTTTTCTTTAATGTGGTCCTCAATAAAATGTTTTAGAAGGTTACATTTTTCATTAACATATCCATTTTTAGTTCCATTTGTTTCAGAGGATCTTCTAATGTCTCTCTTGGTATATTATACTTATTGTCTGTATAGTCTGTTAAAAACAATATATATGTTAACTACACATAAAGTGATGGTGATTAATTGGCTTACATAGGGAAATGTTGTGTCTACCATTAGTATCACTGTCTTCACTCATTTCATCTTGTGGGTAATTTTCTTCCAGCAATTCCATAGTATTGGACATTTCTGTGTAAAAAAAAAATATAGTTTTAGTGTATGTAATACAGAAAATGTATAAATATATGAAATACATATTGTGTACTTACTAGTTTCTTACAAACGTTTGGTGTTACTGCTGTGTAGGTATGCTCTTGCTTTTTGCTGCACAGTTTTCTGTGAGGTAATTCTGTTGGAGGCATATTTATTTTGTTTTGGTATATTCCATTATATTGGAAATGCTATTTCAGTGGATGGTTGGTGTCTTACATTTTCCACTTCTTATTTATTATTGAATGTAATGTATTTATGTGGTGGTTTTTGAACATGTTTGGTGTTTTTATTGTATGATACAATAATGTAAGATACCCCCTGAGTTTTTGGCTAGTGTTGATGGTGACCGCGTCCGTCCGCGGACATGCACATGGTCCACTGACCTCAAAATCACTGGCGGGGCAGGTGGTTCACTATTATGTTATATGTATGTAAGCTAAGGGAGTCTTAGTAAACATTTATAACATTATCTATATCTATATTCAGTGAAAAAAACATTGTTAAAGTGACGTTATGGTTAAGTTGTGCTACTAAAACCCTATGAAATGCAGTGAAAAAACTTTGTTGAAGGGACATTATGGTTAAGTTGCGCTACTAAAAACCTATGAAATTCAGTAAAAAAAAGACGTTATGGTTCCATGTAAAACCGAAAAACCCTTGAAATTCGCCAGCTATGGTAAGCTAAGCACCATAACTCACGTCACCACTGTGCACTGCTAAGACTAACACCCAGGACATTAAAGATGACATCACAATTGTCATTGATGACATGACTGATGACATCACAGGTCTGGCTCCCTCTTTTCTCCTTTACTGACATACCTAGGCCAGTAACAGTCAGAAACTAAAAATGTATTAGCACAACTTAACCATGACGTCCCTTTAACAAAGTTTAAATCTGCAGCAACGTACCTTGAACTTAACACCTAACTTTCTGTTCAATCCCTCTACTTCTTCACAGACCATCCTACGCAACGTGGTGGGAACTCTCTTGACTTTGGGCCTCATTACACGGTAGGCGGTAAGGGTTTACCGGTACCAGTATTTTACCGGTACCGGTAAATCCTTACCGCCTTACTACGAGGTCCCTTTCCGCGTTGGGGAATTTAACACCTGTTTTTTGCAGGCGTTAAAAATCCAACCCGCTAAGCGACCAGGGAGCTAATTACGGTACCGCAATTTGCGGTACCGTAATTAGCGCCTTCCCCATTCCCATTATGCCCTATGGGGCAAAAATGGGAATGGGGAAGGGCAATGGAGGAAGGAGGAATTACCGCCTTACCAACCTTGGAATAGGGCGGTAATTCCCCTTTCCTCCAAGGCGGTACCGGTAAATTACCGGCATGAACCATGGCGCTAATAGCGCCATGGTTTACCGCCTACCGTGTAATGAGGCCATTTGACTTTATCTCTATATCACTCTCCTCCTCTGACCTCTTCATTGACTGTTATTCCTCTGATAACCCCATTGTTCACTATAACATCTCAATATAATATAAGATCAGTGTACTCACTGTGATAGGTAAAAATAACCTGGGGAACCACAGTGATCCACAGGCAGCTTGAGACTGCTACCAATTACCACAGGCTTACCACAAGGTTGAGCTTTCTGTCTCCCTGCTCAGCCTCTCTATGGTGGGCTAAAGGGAGGAGGCTTTTAACTGCTGCGGGCTGTAGACTGGGCTGAGCAGCAGGCAACCTACAGAAGGCTGCTGGAGGCTGTAGGTAGAGGAAACCACTCTTGCTACAGTCACGCCAATTCTTGCATTGGATGCATCTCCTTTTATTGCTTAAATCATTGTTTCAGCCCTTTTGAGTCAGCCATTCTGGATAACACGTGTTTCAGCTTCTAAGCCTTTTTCTAATCCGGGCTATGCCAAATGATTCTGATTGTTTACAACAATAGACATTTTTTTTATAAATCATAACCATTGAACACATTTAAGTGACATAAATCAAGGGTTTGGCGGTGGGGAGGATTTGTATGGTTAGGAAAGAGAGAAATATAAAAACAACAAAAATGTATATACCTTATTAGTATATCTCCTATATATCATAGGTGTGTATACATTTGTTCACCCTTGTTTTTCTCATGCTCAAACCCATTGGGTTTAGTTAGTCAAACAAATATTGCTTAATAGTAAAATGTGTATACATTTCCTTAGTGAGCAAAGCATTAGCTGCTGGTTTACACAAAATAATAATACTACAAAAAACAGATGTTATATATACCTTATTAATGTGTGTTTTGTGTATCTTAAATTCATGTGAATTTGATCAACCTTATTTCACACATGCTCACACAAGTTCGATTTGGTAAATCAACCATCTATCTTATTTGCACAATGTGTCATTTATTTCCTAGCAAGCTGCTGGGTTACCTTCTTTATATTAAATTTTCTTTGCACTCGCCGTATATTATTGGGATAATCCCACCTGTAACAAAAAGCCCAAGTTACAAATAAAGGTCCATTTACTTGACCTAGTTTGCGCTTCATATTCTAATTAGTTCATTAAATTGCCTTTTTGTTTTTGTCTTTGTGAACTTTACTCACGCAAACATTTAACGTTACACTTTGTTTATATATAGTCCCAAATCTGATCCAATGCGCTTCAGATCCATTCCTCTTACCTGCTCGTTTCGCTGCAAGTTTAAACGTTTGTGTCCATTCGAGTCGGCTCTCGTGTTCAAAGCGAGCAGCATTGTCTTTGAGCTTGAATTCATATTTGTTTCCCACTGTCCAGCAAGGTCCTTATCTTCTTCATTTGTAAAATCTGAAAAGAGTAATACCCGCAATCCTCTTGGTATTTGTTCTTTTTTCAAATAGTTTTTTAGTTGGTATTGGTGATTTCAAAGTTAATCAGTTATTTAGCCAGCTTCTATGAAGGCCCTGGGCTACATTTCACAAATGTATGTGATGGCTGTACATGTTTTATCATAAAATGATCCCAGGTTTTGTTTCGGGCATTCACGATTCCTAATTTGAAGAACTCTTTATAACTGAGGTAGATAGAAGCTAGGCATGATCTTGAATCCTGCATTCTGGCTTATCATTTAACCAGAGCAACTTCCTCCATTTACTCTCCAGTTATCTGACCAGTTGCTATAGGTTAGGCATCTCTCTATTAATTCACTTATTTGAAACATTGATATGGGTTTTGACCAGCTTTGCCATTAGATGTGCTGACCATTGATCTAGTAAAGTTGACATTGCAGGTATCAAGTATAAACTCAGCAGAAGCGACACACTGCACAGATGATTGTGGTGTTGAGAAGGTGTTCCTGACTGAACCAATAGAAAGGGTTTCAAATGGTCAATTGTAGTTATTACTAGGTTTTTTGTGATAGCTCTGGTAAGATACCCTCAAATAAATACTGATTTCACCAGAATTCCTTAAGTGAACATCAAATCTTTGGTATCATCCTGAATGAGTGAGTTGCCCTTTCACCCTGTTAGAGAAGACACTTTTTGACATTGTGAAAGGAAGTAGCAAGCTGCATTGTTCGTGGAATTGTCACTCCACCGAATGAAACCCCTCCATTTGAAAAGCTGGATGAAATAAAGGAACTCTATAGATACTTCTAGGCACTTCTCCAAAAACAATTTGTTAAAACCAAAATGTGGTTGGGTTAGGATAATGACATATTTTGTTTAGATAATGCATTGCTTCATGTAAAACATCTGGGAGTGCACACTCCTAGAACTTTTAAATGAATCAGTGCTAGACATTATCTTACATTACTGAATGAAACAGTGGCAGTGATTTTCAGTGAACCCTGCAATCACTTCTTTGGTATATTGCCTTCTTTATTTATTTAATTTAATTGTTTTTTTTATAACACGTCTAATGCCATACCTGAGTTTGGTTTCTAAGCGTGGATCAGGGATTCAAACATCTGTTGCTCTGCGTGGTCTTGCTTCCGAGACCAGTGCGTTGCACCTGTGCTCTCCTCCTTCACCAGGTAGCATCCAATTCTAACTCATAGAAAATTGACATAATCAGTGCCTGATGAAAAGAGGCAGTTGGGTCATTTGGAGAAGCGTAGAGTCTGTGTAGGACTGTCCGAGAGGTGGACCTTGCTAAGAATAATCTGGGAGCAGTCAGCTTGATTTGGATTCTGTGAGAGGTCTGTTGCTCAACCCATAATTTCATTTCTTCAGTTTGGAAACAAATCTTGTGATTATTGTACAAGCTAATTAACAATTTACCCATATTTTGGAAATATCTTTTTTATGACTATGGCATTATGCTATCGCTGTACATTGAAGATAGCTAAGCTTTTAACCACAACGCCAGGCATGGGCAAAAACCCAAGAGAGGAAGGTCAGAAGTCTAAAGTCCAAAGTGCACCAGCTGGTGGGGATTGGCAACCACCAGTGCCTCCAATTTCTCGCCATTAAGGCATAACCAGTTATCGCTCATCGAGGAGTTAACAGCTTGCAAGCAAGTGCAGCAGCACTCCCCTGTATCCTGGTGAGCAAAGTCAAGATGCATGATGATTTGAGTATCATCAGCATATGAATAATAGCGAAAGCCAAAAGAATGAGTGCAGCCAAAGGTTAGATATAGACATTAAACAACATGGGCAATAAAACAGAACCCTAGGGGCCCCCACTAGAAATAGAGACAGGAGAAGACAGATAAATAGGAATAGAGAGAGAGTGATTGAGAGCCATCAGAAAGAAAAGAATGAAGCCAGACCAGGATGGTGCCCTAGATACCAGCTGAGGATAGCCTGCTAAGTAGAATGGAATGATCAATGGTGTCGAAGGCAGCAGACAGATCTAACAGAATCAGTGCTCCGAGACCATGTTGATCCAGCAGCCACACCAGATAATCCTGAGAAGGTTTTTTCAGCAGAGGGATTAAAAGAGCATGTTTAAGAACAGAAGGAATAGAACTAGAAGAAAAGGAATGGTTAACCACTGAAACAACAACAGACGCAATAGCAGGCATAACAGACTTCAGTACTAAGGGAGAAATAGCATCAGAAGGAGAGGCAAATATAAGACTATTGGTAGTAGTAACCATATCAGATGGTCCAAAAGATGGAAAAGAAGACCAGGAATGTCCGAGACTGGCTACCACCAAAGGAACAATAATGTTCTCTGACTGAGAGCAGGATGCAGACATTTTCTTTTGAATGAATAACCTTGTCCACAAAAAAAGAAGAAAGAGAATCGCAAAGAGATTGGGAAGGTGGACACGATTAGCCGGAGAGGAATCAACAGAGAGTGCCAGCACAGTCTTAAATAATTCATTAGTCTGATTAACTGCAGCTTCATTCCGACTGGTGTACAGCAACCACTTAACATCACAAATGGCTTGCTGGTAAATTGCTGTAGCCCTACACAAAGATGATTTTTGTGCTGAGAACTGAAGGAAGAGAGAGAGATTGGGAGTGATCAGAAAGAAAAGGGTGAAGCCAGGCCAGGACCATGCCTGAGATACCAGCTGAGGATAACCTGCTAAGCTGAATGGATTGATTGATAGTATTGAAGGCAGCAGACAGATCTAAAAGAATCAGTGCTCTGCCACTATATTGTTCTCCCAGCCACACCAGATCATCCTGAGAAGAAACCAAAACAGCTTTGGTACCTCAGCCAGGTTGACACCAAAATTAAAATGGATCAAAGAAATGTGAGCTCTTGAGAAAAGAGCTAAGTAGACATGTGGCGAGGGATTTAAGATGTTTCATGAGTAAAGGGAGAAGAGAGATAGGGCGAAAGTTAGGAGGAAAAAGAGGATCCAAAGAAGTTATTTTTTGGCAGAAGGGTCACCCGAGGGTGTTTTGGAACAGAAGGAATAGAACCATAAGGAAAGGAATGGTTAACCACAGAAATAACAGCAGACACAATAGAAGGCATAACAGACTTCAGCACTGAGAGAGAAAAAATATCAGAAGGACAGGCAGATATGGGACTATTGGTAGCAGTAACCATATCACATGGTCCAAAACATGGGAAAAAAGGCTGGGAATGTCCGAGGCTAACTACAGCCAAAGGAACAATAATGTTCTCTGACTGAGAGCCAGAGGTGGACATTTTTCTGTCGAATAAGAATAATCTTGTGAACAACAAAAAAAGAAAGAGAATCACAAAGAAATTGGGAATGGCGAACATGATTAGCAGGAGAAGAATCAGCAGAGAGTGCCAGCGGAGTCTTAAACAACTCCATAGGCTGATTACCTGCAGCTTCAATCCGACTGGTGTCCAGCAACCGCTTAGCATGACATACATCTTGCTGGTAGATTGCTGTAGTTTTACACAAAGATGATCCAGCCAAAGGACAATAGGAAAAGCGAGATTTGCACTTCGCTTGTCTGCAGAGAAGTCATAGATTGGCTTGAAGGGTAATCCAGGGTGGATGGGCAAATCTGGAATTCAGCAGTTTTAAGTGGGGCAGGTGATTCAGCCATAGATTCAAAAGCAGTGGCAAGCACAGAAAGATCTGTGATAGTCAATACACTTCAGGCATCAATAATATTTGAAGCAATGACAGATGATTCAATGGAGCACCAGCGGGGAAAACAGAGAGGAAAGACTCTGCTGGTGTATGTGATTCAGAAAACAAAAATACCCCAGAAAACTGAGGATGCCAGGCAACCTAAAGCCAGGGAGCTCTGGCTACAACGAAATCAGGAAGAAATAAAAGTAAAGCCAAAACCATAAAAAACTAAACAAAACTGAGCTGAGCTGAATGCACACAAGATGGGAAAAACAGTGTGCAGTCACAAGGCTTAGACGAGAGAGAACCCAACAGCAATGAGTTGAGAAGCATTGTCTTTTTTGCCTTTGAAATGCCTTATTCTCTAAACTAAGGTATTTAACATATTTTGCTAATGGTCACTCAGATGTCACCCTTGGTTTAAGTTGCTGTAACCACATCCCTGGACTCCAATCGATCAAATAGAGGTAGCCACCACCTCCTTAAACCCCTCCAGCTTTCAACACTATGAAACAGACACATGAGTTATCTACTGTTTTAGATATTTTACCTAAATAAATATATTGTAATGCTCACAATGTGAGAGTGCATTAGGTTCCTTAACAAAATGTCTTCAGGGTGCAGAGATGTTTTAGCAAGTCATACATTTCAGAGTAGGATGAGTTTGGTTGCACATAAAGCTGTGAAATACATTTTGGCAAAGTGGTATCTTTTCGTTTGGGCTCTTAACACTTGTCGGTTAATAATGTTCATAATTGTGTGTGTAGTTGTTGATTATGGTCTTTAACAAGATATTACAATTTTTTCCCACATATTAATTCGGGAACTAAACAGATTGTTGCTGGAAGTAAAAATAGGATTGTTTTGCCAGATGCCTGTTTTTCTTCTACATGTGGTTATTGCTATATTATCACTCTTAAATGTAATATCCTTTTATAGGCATTCCTTAATGGTTACCTTTATAACCCAATGATTGACTTCATCACTGGGATCTAAGTATATTTTCCACCTTGCTGTACATGTTCTCTGCATGTCTGATGTAATGAAGGAGCCACCTCTTGACATTACTACTGGTAGTCATGTCAGAACTGTTGTTTGTAGAGCACACAATTCTAGACAGTGCATCTAAATATCCAATTAAAGGACATCCATGCCCATCTAAAAGTGTACTCAGAAGGAGCACGTAGAAGTTTCTGAGATCAAAAATAGGTGACATAAATGTTCTCATAATGTTATAGATAAATATTCACCAGCCACGTCCACCATCATTGTAGCATACCTGACCCTAGATAGTTGGTTATACAGAAATGGAAATGCCTGTCCTGAAAGGTACTTCCACTTGAACTAGTAATTAAAGCACATAAGTGATCAGACACAGGCTGCATGCAACCTTCAGCTCATCACCTACTCTAAAGAGCTTATCCAAAAGTAAGTGTATCCTATGTTCCGAGACATCTCTGATTTGGTGAAACCCCTTCATATTGTACAATAAAAGACCAATCAATTGGCGAGGCTACATATTTAGGGTTATTAACAATGTGAAACATCCATTAACAGAAAAAGTGTGTGCTCTTTTTCAGAAATGAACCTTTTATTCGATCTCCAAGTGTCTATTATATTTGGAAGTATGTAGGAGAAAAATGCTACCTTTCAGCGGGACACCTTTTTTAACTATTCTAGTCACTATTATGCCACAGCCAGTAAAACTGCCCACAATATGTTCTCAAGGCCAAAATCATTAGCTGTGCAGGAGGAAAGGAAAATCATTCCGCAACACTGAAACACGTCTATAACATGACTACTTATGTGGCAGACCAGCATGTCTAAACTAGCTATACTTGAAAGGATATACTGAATTTAGAGATAAAGAGAGTATAGCTTCGATGTGACTGTGAACAATCTTGTGACAGAGCATGCCTCAATAAACTGCATTTCTGCTTAGCCTAGCTGCCAACTAAGAACCTAGCCTATTCCCACTATGTCTTTCCACTGCCACATCATTAATACTTCACCATTCCACAGTAACACGTCGTCTGCCTCTGTGCTGTGTTATTTAGCTGTATTTACAAAAAACAAAGTTGAAAGGTGTTAATTAAAGTCCATTATTTTATGTTCCTCTATTATTTATTGTTTTTTTGTCCTAGCCTCACATGTATTCGGTTTGACAGTGTTGAAATGTGCATGACAAACTCTGTTCTGCTATGGAATAGATTTAGATAGCCACACAAATCTCCTAAAAGCATTACTTTCATGTACAACATCAAAACCCTTACAAATCTTCTTTTGACAGAAACCTTGTAATCCCTTTGTCCACACTATAGATATTTGTTCACCATTCAGTAGATTATCTCTACTTACACCCATTGCCTCCTTGCAATAGTCTTCTAATATCAATTATATAAAACAAATAGTGAGAGGTCTGGGCACAACTCCAAATATGACAATACTTAACATGCTAAAAGCCAAATATCACAATCGGAATCAAAATCTATATATGGCCTTTGTCGATTTTCAGTGTGCTTTTTGACTCAGTTGATCGCCAGCTGTTATTTACTAAACTGAGCAAATATGGCTGCCCTCACTCACTTCAAACCATAATAGAGAACTTACACTCAAATACAACCATCCAAATTAGACTCTCAATGGAAGGGCTCTTATAATCTTGTGTTAAATCTGAAAGAGGAGTCAAACAGTGCTGTATTCTAGCTTCTACACTCTTTAATCTGTTTATACTAGGCATTGGGAACAAATTTGATGGCATAGAGTGCGATGCTCCAAAACTGGGAACACAAAAATAAGGTGGATTCTCTATGCCGATGATTTGGTGCTTGTTTCACAGACCCCGAGAGGCCTGCAAAATATGCTCAACTGTCTAGAGAAATATAGTGTGGCAAACAACCTAATTATTAACATTGAAAAAACACAGGTTGTCATCTGTCAGAAGAATAAAGACAGGAAACGCACAAAGAACTGTCATTGGTATTTAGGTAAGCAAAATCTCAGTGTTGTTAATAATTATAAATATCTAGGCCTTCCCTTCTCAGGCAGCACTGGACACCACCTAAAATCATTGACTCTAGATGCTAAAATTCAAACTTTGGCTTCCCAAGCATCCATTTTATTGTGCAAATATGGAAAGTTCACGATTAATCATGCTATATTGTTTTATAAACAAAAGGTGATACCCATAGTGACATATGGTGCAGAATCCCAACAACAAGAATTAAGAAAATATTGGGATCGATGTGAAGGTAACTTTTGGAAATCAGTTTTAAAACTTCCAAAATGTACTCCGATCGCCTTGCTGCGTTTAGAACTGGGGGTTACCTCAATATATTGTCACGTCATCTGTAAAATTTGCTGTTTCTTTAGGAAATGCATAGTGGGATCCTCAGAAAAAAATGTGCTAAGTACCGTAGCTCACTACCTACTAAAATCTACGGACAAACTCCCAAATATGTGGTACAAATGTGTCTTAAGGGCTTTAAATGAGTCTAATATTTCCCTGCAAATTCTTATTCTTAATCCAATGAAAGCTAAGACAACACTATCAAGACTGGATTGACACTCAAGACATGTGTAAAAAATATGTCGATTATTCATCATTAATATTCCGTCCCAAAAATATTGGGGAGATGGAAAAATATTTGCAAAAATGTCCGTCAAGTTATGCAAGATCACAGATGTTGAGAATACGATTAAATCTTTACCCCACAAATGAAATTTTGGTCAGACGCGGAATTGTACAAAAGCAACATATTGGTTGTCGTTTCTGTAAAAATGATGAGAAAATCGAGTCTTTAACTCACTTAATGGTAAACTGCCCAAAGTTGAACTGTTTACGACAAACATTTTTTAAAAAATTACGACAGCTTTATTGCTCTCACTCAGATGAGGACATTTGGGGATATCTGATTAACTGTGACCGCTCTTCAATGTATATTGCCCTGGTTAAATTTTTGTATATTATTTTCACATAATGAAATTGTCGGTAATGCGAAATTATGATTCTTTGTTTCGTTTAAACTTTTATATTTGAAATGCTTTTTTAACAATAATTGAATGTCATTTATGGTTTTTGTATTGAACATTTGAAAGGTTGTTCTTCAGCCAAACAAATAAATAAAACAAATTAAAAAAACAAATAGACAAATAACTTTAAAAACAAATTAAACTTTGTATATAGTGAAAAAAGATGACATCATGTTACTGCATTGACCGAGGTATTAAGACTAAACACAGCTGTGTGCATGTTTGCCATCTGTCAGAATACAGGAGCTGAAACCACTGCACTGTGCAATGCACAGACATTTCATTACATACCCTCGGGTTTGGTTCTGACTAAATCAGCAACGGATCTCCTCCATCAAAATGTAGAGCAAACAGGACATGTTCCTGCCTTTAAATACAAATCGATGTATCCCTTAGTGCATGTTTACATCATACACATTTGTGTACATCTCTTTTATGTTTGGCCTGCGGAACTGAAGCTTGTATTCAGTATCATTCTCAAGATGTACATTGGCATTACAAGTTGTGAGAACCAGTTACCGTGATTCATTGTTCTAATTATTCGATGTCACCCACCTCCATCTCTTGGGGCTTTTTAGACTGTTATCCAGACAGACAAATCATAAAACAGCACATTTGATATAATCGCAAATCAGGTCACATTTCAGAGTTACTTTATCCAATTTAAGTTTTTTGCATGTTGGTGTATAGGCAGTGGAGTTATAAATAACAAAATACATGTTTTAAAGACCAGCACATTTAAAGGCTATTTATTAATGACATAACTTCAATTGCTTGTCTCCAATCATGGCTAGATTAATTAAAATAATATCTGAAGCTATGTCTGGCCTGTCAAATAATTATAGCAGAGCATCAAGGTGCAATGCAACCAAGCATACAAATGCCCTTGCAATGTGCAGTTTATTCAAATCTTCCTATATTGTTTCAGCTCATACGTATTAATTGGTTTGAGTCCTCTGAAACCAGCTAGTACGAATGGGAAAAAAGGCACACGGTGGCACAGGTAACCATGAATTGTGTTTTCAAAATATTATTGTGGGATTCTGCTGACATAATAAACCACAAGCCCCAGAGCTGAGTGGGTTATTTGTGTTACTAGAACCCATAGGTAGTATATTGGACCATAATGCAAGTAATTTACTTGTTTTAAAGATTCCACATAAACACGTACACATAATATAATCAGGTTTCATAGTGAATGAAATCCCCTTTTCAGAGGAATGATGCCAATAAGCAACAGTCTAACAGAGAATATACATATAGATATCATGTATGATAAGTTACTCATACTGGAGGAAGAGGTACAGAAATGTTCCTGGGTCTGCTGTCCTTATCCATTGTCATGCCACTGAGCCCACATAGCCACGGGCCTTTCAAAAGAGTAATAACAGAAATTGAAGTGGGAGTGAAAGTGAAAGTGGCACGCTTCTTACGTTATTGTCTGATGCACTGTGGTCAAGGCAAAGGGGAGCTACTGTCCAGAGAACCAGCACCTTATAACTACTGGCTATCGATTTCTGCAACCCCCTTATTGGGAACCGAGCAGGCAATATCGATCTGAAGTAGAGCACACATAGAGAAAGCCCCTGTGAACGTGACCAATGGCAGAGACCACAACTGACACAGAGGATTAGGACCAAGAGGAGGAGAAGAGAGGAGAAGCAAGAGGAGGAGGCAGAGACAAGCAAGGCCTCAGACACAACAAGCCTATTGGAATATGAGAGGAGGAAATAAAGGGGTACAGCAATGAGCTTCATGGTAAAATCGCAGAAGGACATGAGAAAGGGAAGACAGAGAAGGAGAGGTGTGGACAGGATGAGGACCAAGAGTGACAGGAGGAGCAGTTAGAGACAAACTGTGTGAACCTAACGCATAGCTACTTGGTGGAAAACAGAGTCCAGTACCCAGTCCAATCATAGCAAAGCCCTTAAGAAATAACATAACTGATTTGATGTATGCTGGAAAATATAATCCAGTGATCAGTGCTAACCTAGCAGAACTTTAAGTAAGAGAATAAAAGACATATGTGTTGTATGCTAGGAGATGAGACCCAATATCCCATCACAAGTCTAATTCCTATTTTAGAAGAAAAGGAAAATAATGTTATGTCTGCCCAAATCCAGCACAGATTGTGAGATATACTTTATGTTATGTAAAGCATTCTTGGAAATGTAATGCAAAACACAGTTGAAACTTATCAGAACAATAAAGCAAGATTAACCAAGGGAAGACTTGGCCAATGTGTTGTATGGTAAGACAAAGTTAAATATTTCAGCCCATGTCAATGAACCACTGGGGATTAGAAGTCAAATCCTTGGATTTCAGCTGGGAAATGAAATCTAACACAGTAATCCAAGGACAAAAACAAATTGTGTAAGCAAGTGTTTATTGCATTTTGGGACATGACATCCAATGTTCCAGTATTAAACATTAACCATTCGTTCAAAGTTAATGAAAAGACTAAGAGAAGAGTTGAATCAAAGTCTTTGAGTAAATTAATTATTGAGAAAGACAGAATCATTGGTTGCATATTCATAAACGATGGAGCGAGATATTAAAATATGTGTTGCAGGTTTATGATAAAATTAAGAGAAGTATTGAATTTAGTCCTCTTTTGTCCAGCCCCATCGAGTTCACATGTAGGTCAGCCATGTCGAGTCAACTTATCCCAACATTATGGGGCATGCTAGCCTGGTCAGCTCAATGGTGTGGCACCACTGTCCATTCCCTGGCCTTGGCTGTGGGTGGACATGGATGAGCAAAAATGTCTGTGCAAAGACGCATGAGGCTGTATTCCAGACATGCGTATATGTGGATGCCAACAATCTTTCAGTGCAGTACATTCCACAGTTTGAGTGTCAATGTGGCAGTGGTAATGCAAGCATGCACTGGTCATTTCAATGTTGATATGTCCTCACACATGGTTGAAGTGAATGTGCTTGTGACCGACCACGTATCTGGCGGGAGACAATGTTGCAATGGTAGTTGGGGAGATCATGGCAACACACGTGCCTGCATGCAGTTGTGGATTAGCAAATGCACAGGTCAAACTTCCACATGTTGCAATAAGACAGATTGTAGTAGAGTAACGGCTCAGTGATGATGCACATACCTGCATCATTCCACTGATGTGAATCACTCTCAATCATGTATCTGGGCATGTCATTATTTTTGATCCCACAAACCATGCCATGTCACATGGCCTGATATGCCCTGTCATGATTGCACAGTGTATGTGATTCATCTGTGCCTTATATGTAACAGTGTGCTCATTTACAATGTGTGATGTATATGAGGTTGGCCATTCCCTATCTGTATGCATTGCAATGCATATATGCATGTTCTGCCAGGTACTCATCGCTCGCAATATTGTTGTCGTCTCTGTTTGTTCAGGTGATGATGCAGCAGATGCAGAGGTGGAGTAGGAAGAGGAGGGGGATGCACAACAGTCCACCAGAGGAGGCATGGGTATCGCTCCCTGTAAGAATCCTCATATGCTGCACACACTCCTCTGTAAGGTTCCAGATTCTTCTCCTGACTCTTCAAACTCTTTACATGAAGCTGCTAAATCAGATTCAGAGGACTCACTGAAGGACATGGATGTTTCCTGAATGGGCAGTCTGAATGGGGCCGTTGAGTCTGAGGAGGTGAGCAAGGAGACACAGTTCCAGTCAGGGAGAAGCCCAACATCAACAGTAGTCACGGCTGCAAGGTCGACTGCACCTGTGTTGGAATCAACAGCAGGGCCTGTTGTCCAACAGAGGGTTTCAGACTTGCAGCCAATGACAGGGGTACCACTGCGATGGGCCTGGACCTGGCATCCCACCCTCGCCAGCCCTGCACATGTGGTGAACATTTACATGATAGACATTTGGAGTTGGAGCAGAAGATGCTGCGTACAACCATCCTACATGGCGAGGTCCTGCGAGTGATGGCCAGGGACCTCCATCACCTGGATGAGAGCAACATCTCAGAAGCTGCACATCATGCACAGCTTCTACCCTCTCAGGACCATCAACAGTGGTTGATGGACACCGTGATGAGGGCACTGCATGCAGACATGCAGTCTACAAGGCTACCCAACAGACTGTGCATTGAGTCGAAACAAAAAGCCAGCAGGCTGGTCTGGCTTATCTGCAGGAGTCTGCAAAAACAAATCCTGCTGCTGGAGATGTTGACATCTAGGAAATCCCATCACCATAACATGGGCCCTTGAGTATTCACTGCAATATGAGCTGCTGGCTTCAGGGTTCCTCTACTGCCTAGAGATGGACACCTTGAGGCAGACACTGTCCCAGCAGTTTGATGTGTCACAAGTGAGTGCATATGAGGACTCTGTGGCCATTCATGTGGAAGCTCATTGTGACTTCACCACCACTGGGTTACTCATGCTTGCATCTGTATCCCAAGTGGCCATTGCCAATGAAGACGAGGCTTTGGCACTGTGCAGACAGAGTGCACCAAGACCACCACCACCAGCTGATTCACCACTCACATCACCTCTCCCACATTTGCCATGATGTCCATCAGCCTATGGAGCTGGTTTGATTTTTTTCTGTTGTTTTTTTGTTCACTTATGTGGACACCTACAACCCCCCTGCTCAGGGTGGACTTTTATTTTACCCCCAGTCCAGTATGTACTTTCTTCTTTTTTTGGCCTCATCCAGGTTGGACTTCATCTCATTTTAACCCCCATTCAAGATGGACTCATTTGCATGTTTCTTTTTGTCACCTTGAGTGATGGGCCGTTGCCCTCTCGAGGCCTTCTTAAATTGAGGGACTGGACATGCAGCCCTGTGCAGAGCAGTCAAGTCCCATGGTTAAGTGGACTGCAACAGCCTCCCACATACAGTTGCAGATTACAATCTACATGTATTTACATATGTGCAGTCTGCATGAATTACTCCTTTAGCTGGTCCAATCCAATGTCCTATGTTGTTACAGGTATCTTGCCTCATCCAGAACCTGCACTCCCACCCAGCATCCTTTTTCCACCCAACTCCCCATACCCTATACCAGACACTGGCCCACCATGCTCCAAAGTGGAGGCACATGGCTAGGTGGAGGTGGTGAAGAAATCACAGCAGAGCTGTGCCAGAAGGTAACGTTGTGCACTGTCAATCATGTTCATGGCTGGTGATGTTTGCACCCCAATATTGTCATACATTAGCACACGTAGGGTTTACATGGCTGATGTGATTTGGTGATATTTGGGTGATGGTCACTATCACTAAAGATGTGGGTTGGGTTGCATGATTGTGTGTGTGCATGTCTTCTTAAACATCCATGCATGTGCTTTGGGTTTCTGGCTGCACATCCACAAAAGGTAGCAGACTCAGAATGCAGTGCTGCACTTATCCTCCTTGACCCATTGGCAGCCTTGACACTATCAACGACAGCATCCTCATCAACAGACTTCTCTCTCTAGTCATCATGGACACTGCATTAAGATTTTTCACCTATTACCTCACTGACTGTTCACAAATCTTCCTACCACCCTTCTCCTCGCCCTGTATCCAATAGGGTCCCACAGGGGGACTGCCTACCCACCCTATTCTTCAACCTGTGCCAGAGCCCCCCAGAACCTCCTTCCCATCCTTTTCTGCTCACATGCCCTGTCCTGCTACAACTATGCAGATGACACCCGGAATATTTCCAGGAACCCCAAGACCCTGGTTACCCCCATTCTGACCTCACCTTGTGCCTCACAGATTTCCAACCACTGCCTAATGGCTAACCATCTCCTCCTTAATCCTGGTGAAACCCTAATCCTGATTTGTGGTAATACAGTACTCTTCCACCAGCCCACCCCCTGGTGAAATAGTGTGGAATTGTATAAGGAACAACCCTTCACCACAAATCTTGCCTCAAACACATTTTGACTATTATATATGTAGATACGGCCCTCATGGTCCATAAGGCTCACAGTCTGAATGGGTGCTTCCTAATCCATTTTACTGCAGTGGTAATTCAATGTGATCTTTTGGTGGCTATTTGCTTACCAATGTATTTTTAAATCATTTTCTATGCAATTTTGTATTTTAGGTCTTCCCCATCAACGTATACATGGACTGCAACTTCATGAAGAAGGACAACAATTCCACAGCCCCCTTCTCTCATATATCTGTACAATGCCCCCTCTCTATTCTCTTGTGAAGTAAGCAAATATCACCACTAGCATATCTAATACTCGCACTACAACCCCTTGACATTCTGTCTTTTTGCCACCCCCCATTTGAGATGAAAAATCCTGAAAGGTGTACACCTTTTGTTTAAAATATAGTGAAGAGACATCATTTTCCATGATTGCCAGTCAGTGGCCTGGAAAAATAAAGGTAACAAGTCAACCATGGTGACTATGAGAGAAAACTTTCTCCAGTCTCTAGATGACAATCTGCCTGCCAGCATCATATACTTAGAGCTATGAGCTGCATATGACAAAGTGCATCATTTCATTTTTCTTTAAATTCTTTAGCAAGTGATGGGGATTGAAGAAGTAGTGCTTACATTGTTTAATTCTCGTATCCAGAAAAGACTTTGCTAATTAAAGTGGGCCACTTCCTGATCAATGAATGGACTTCACTTTATGGTGAGCCTTAGGGTATTCAATCTTTCCCAAGTCAAAATAAATATGTAGCATCTGCCCTTCCTCTTAGACTATTTAGACATATGGCTCCAACTCTATGCTGACATTGCTCAGGTCATGATCCAACTGGAGCATGACAACAATCCGCTGAGAAATATTGCATTGACCTTTGAATCCGTAAATTGTTCAGTTGTGGAGGAACAGCAATCCATGTATGATTGTTAAGCAAACTGAGGTTATCCTTTTTGGCAGATTCATCATATGATCTTTTCTGTTCTCCTGGTATTCCATCAAGGGGGGGGGCACACCTATACTTACTAAATAACCCTGTAACCTCTGTGTCATCTTCAAATCATACTTCTTCTTCACCACAGAGATCAAAATAGTAACAAACTAATCCAAATATAAACTGTACATGTTGAAGAAAATCATATCACTTTTGGACTTTAAGTGCAGGCTTGACCTGCCATGCCCATGATCCTACCCCACCTGCACTGCTGCAAAAGCATATATTCTGGCACTGAAAGGAATATCACTATGCAGATTCAACTTATTCAATATAGATAAACTCATTTGATTACAGTGTCTAGGGGGCCAACGCAATTTAATTTGTCTTCACATTTGGCTTCCAGTGGATTGCAAGAAAACATGCAAGAGTCTGTATTCACAAACAGAGTCCTGTGGAATGTTTAGCCTAAATACATATCCACAGTCATCATATTGTACGCCCCATTCTGAAATCTATGGCCTGTAACAAAGCAAATACAATGGACAATTTTAAAGGTGGAAAAGTGGTCACCACCAGGCCATGTAAACCATGGAATGGGTTGCAAAAAGGATCAGAGACATCAGAAAGATCAGGAGGTGGCTGTGTCTGTCATTGAGGATCCAGGGTAAATCATCTGCCACTTAGATGGTGATTTCATCATTGGATTACCACTGAATGGAGAAGTTACTGATTTGTTTTTGTTTTTTAATAATGAGGGTTGAGATCCCCTGGTCCCCACTCCCCCCACCTTAACTATATTTTTGTAAAATGTCCCCACATTTCGAAATTAATCAGTAAAAAAATGCAGTCATTTCTTCATTCTTTATTTTTAGTTCAATAATTTCTATGGATTCCTTCATCATTACTGCACCAAGCCTAAATGATGGATCTGTCAAAGTTCACATGCATAGATGTGTGCTTGAAGTTGGGTGGCAGAGGTTCTTTTGATTGTCTTGCCTAAGAATGGAAGGTGTGTGATCGGGTGGTAGTTGCTGAGGTCATCCGTGCCCAGCTAACTATTTTGTGCAGGGGAGGATTTGTCCAGTTTTGATTCTTGTGGGGAAGGTGCTCCATATGATGGGTATGTCGATGATTGTCTGAATGGAGAAGAGGTCTCCTCTAGGCCATGTATTTGGGATGAAGGATGGAAAGACTTCATACATGCAGACGGTTACTTTGAGCCTTGCAAAGTACTTTATAGACATACTAGGTCATTGTTTAGTGTGGCAGGATGCAATGAGGCATTGTCTTGTTTGATTTTACTGGGAAGATGTTTGTAAATATTGTTGCTCTTGGCTACAAAGAGGTTGTTGATCATGTAGAATTTCTCGATGGAGTGTGGTTTGGGAGGGACAGGGAAAAGGTTCTTGAAAGATTTGACTGGATAGAATACAGGCATGTTTTTGTTGCTGGCTTTGGCATCATGTTCTGGTAGTAGGCGACTTCATATTTGGTGATTGTTAGACTGCAGGAAGTCCAGGGTTTTTAGGTAGGTTTAGCTTAAATTGAGTTTTTTACTTCAATCAAATTCTTACTTCCAGATGTATTTACTGCTGATGTTGGGTTCTTTCCTGTACCAGGTTGTTTGGATCTGATGCATTTTCTATGGGGGTTGCTTGAGATTATTGGTTTCAGTGTGTTGCTGAGTGTTGCCAAAAGGATGCCAAATTCATTTTATTGGGTGCTGATGTAGTAGGTATGAGGTTGATCCAATGTTTGATGAGTGGTGCACACTGATGTCTTTGAAGGAGTATAATGTCCGCTTGATAGGCTTGAGTTTAGTTGGAAGGAGTTCTTGGTGAATAATTAAGGTAACAGTAGGGTGGACTGACCTGTTGAGGTTTGAGAGTATGCTGCAGAGGAGGGTTGGTGCCAATGTTTTTAATTGATCCAATTGTTGCCTTGGTTTTGAGTTGGGATAGTTTTGGGCTGAGTGGATTCTGGTGTATGCAATAGGATGAGTAGCATCTTCTGCATTGTGTTGGTTGCAGTTTTTATTCTGGGAAATTAAAGTAGCCAAGGTGGATGGTGTCTTTGTGTGTGTGAGGTACCAAATCAGATAAGTGGTCAGTGAAGGATGTATTTAGCTCCAATAATCTGTTTTTGTGTATAAAGGTGAACATGAAAGAAAGATGCAAAGTTAATAGTGGTAATTTCCAGTTCAGTGACTGCTTAGGATAGGATAGCATGTGAGTGATGGAGAGACCTTAATTGGGTCTGTGGGTAGTGTCTCTGAGTTGATTGCTGGGGTCGTTTGAGGTGAGATCAATCACGATACGTGCAAATGTGACTATTAGCCAGGATCCAATCATGAGGTGGTGTTGATGGGCATCAGCTTCCAAATTCTAGTATGGGATACTGTGTGGATTGATTGTGGGGTCATTTGGATGAGGTTTCTGTGGTGTTGTGTCCATATTCACATGCACATTTTATTGTATGGTGATGTTGCTAAAGGAATGTTCAGTGAATTCAGTGAGACATTTTGCATTTGGCTAAACTCAGGTGTGATGTGGAAGGATCCTGGTCCTTTTTAGGTCCTAAACGTATCAAATAAGAACTTCCTTTGTATGTGTCTGCATTGATTTGGCAGTGGCATGCATGGATCTGTTTTTCTTTACTCCTGCATATTAAACAACTATCTGGTTAGTTTCATATCCAGAGAGTTTGAGTGTGAGCAAGATTGTATTTACACTATAAACAACTGTATATGTTGAGAGTTGTTGGAGCTGCGGTTCTGGATTTGAGATGTGTTTTTATGTGCCAATGTTTGCGATTTCAGTTGTATTATTTGTGCATAACATTGACAGGATGGTTTATTGTGCCAATGAATGGTATTTTAGTGGAAATGTTTCATTTAACACTTCAGTGGATCTAAATTTGTATGGCAGCAGTTGTGTACAGGGATCTGTGGATGGAATGTGTCTGGTCAGCTGAACCGAGAAAAAGCCCATTCAATGTTGTGCAATTTGTAAATTGCTGGGCTCACTCAACCCTCAGTTCAAAGCAGTTGCTTGGTTTGCATTTTGGATTTGCACTGCTATCCAAATACCATATGTCAACCCACAACCAAATTTCACTTGCCCCCAAATTGTTCTCCAGTTTTTCCCTGCTAGCCAAGTCTGCTCTGTGTTAAACACTCACTTGTATTGCCTACTTTTCTCCAAGCAGTTCCTTATAAACCAATAAATAAACAAAGAGAAACCTGTTTTTCACAATACCTGCATGAAATTGCAATAGCAAATCAGAGGTTAGGGATTTGATGCATATGCATGTTACATAAAGAATAATACAAAGAGTGGCACATTATTGGAAGTGAGAGTGGGGAGTATGAGGGGGAATTATAGGCAGAGATAATTGTCTGATTAGAAATAAGGAATACTAAATGAGGATGCATGGGAGGAAATGGAGTCTTTGGGAGGCAGTGAAAGGAGTGATGTTGATGAGAGGAGACAAAGGTGTGTCATGAAGGCCAAGGATAGAAGGAGAAAAGTAAGCAAGGAAGAGCCTAAGGGAGAGAAAGAATGTTCTACTTTAAATCAAAAATTGAAGAGAGCAAATTGAAGCTGGTGCTCTCTTATAGGGCTGTTCAGAAAATCAGGCACACAATTAATAATTGCAAGATATGTGCTGCCCTGTCAGTCAATAGGTTCAATGTATATGGGCCACCATTACAGGGAGAAGATCAATGTGAGCACACAAAGTATCAATCTCTAATAACTGGGAACAATATTTTTCAAAACATTATTGAACATTCCTGGGTATATGTGTTTGCTATTGATACAAACAAGTGCTGGACTATTGGTTATCTGGAATATTGCACATGTGTTTGAAGATAAGGATCTCTATGTTTGATCCTGAACAGCAAAACCTACTCCCTAACTTCAGAATATCCACACCAATACTTTTCCATGCAGCAGATCTAAATGGGAGATGTTTACATATTCAGTGGGTATACTCAAAATTTGGTGTGGGTGGAGTGCCTGGTGACCCATTCTTTTGTAGCATTCCCCCCTCCTCCAACTTTTGACTCAACTATAGACTCTGCTCTTAACAATCTAGCTCTCGATAGCACTCATACTCCCAATATTCTTGCCCCTGTCATGAGGATTTGCCTGAAACCTGCCTCCAAGCTTAACACTTGTTATGACTCTAACCTAGCAGCCCAGAAACACATGCAGAACTGCTGAACCGAAGAGGCAAACTGTAAGCTCATCCTCTGATAAGATGGCCTGTCGCCTTCTCCAAAAACAATATTCAGGGTAATTCATAGAAATTTGCACAAAAGTGGCGCACACGGCTGGCGCACAGTGTCCCCGTGCGATACACTGCGCCATCCGCGTGCGAAAAAATCCTTTTCATCGCACAGCGTATTCATGGATTTTAGCCTCCGAAACCAGCCGTGGCGCAGAGTGGCACAGCGACCCTGCAGCAGCGCCAGTTACGCCCCCAAGAACTCCCTCGCGCAAGGAAAAGTCTTCAAAATTCCCAAATCACCGCAAAGGGCTGCGCTAGCCCTGGACCAGTTCACAGGGCTGCCAAACAGCAAACGCCAAGCGGGGAACGTGTATTTCAGTGGTTCGCGGGAAGTTTCACACGCGATTGTCCTGGGTACTTGTACATCAGGGGTGCGTAGGAAGTAACACAAGCGATTCCATCAGGGCACGTGTATTCCAGGGGTGCGCGGGAAGTATCACACGCGATTCCATCAGGGTACGTGGCAGCAGGGTACGTGTATTCCAAGGGTGCGCGGGAAGTATCACACGCAAAAGCAGCAGGGTGTGTGTATTTCAGGGGTGCGCAGGAAGTATCTCACGCGATTCCATCAGGGCACGTGTATTCAAGGGGTGCGCGGGAAGTATCACACGCAAAAACAGCAGGGTACGTGCATTTCAGGGGTGCGCAGGAAGTATCACACGTGATTCCATCAGGGTACGTGGCAGCAGGGTACGTGTATTCCAGGGGTGCGCGGGAAGTATCACACGCAAAAGCAGCAGGGTACGTGTATTTCAGGGGTGCGCAGGAAGTATCACACGCGATTCCATCAGGGTACGTGTATTCCAGGGGTGCGCGGGAAGTATCACACGCAAAAGCAGCAGGGTACGTGTATTCCAGGGGTGCGCGGGAAGTATCACACGCAAAAGCAGCAGGGTACGTGTATTTCAGGGGTGCGTGGGAAGTAACACACGCGATTCCATCAGGGCACGTCTATTCCAGTGGTGCACGTGAAGTATCACACGCAAAAACAGGAGGGTACGTGCATTTCAGGGGTGCGCGGGAAGTATCACACGCGATTCCATCAGGGTACGTGTATTCCAGGGGTGTGCGGGGAGCACCACACGTGAATTGCACCTGTGGGTCCTCCCAGGTGTTCCCTCTACACCCTCCACGGCCCCTGCAGGCAGCCCACACCACAGGGGCCTACCCTGCACATGTCCCGCAGGCAGCCCATCCACCATGCCCATGCCCCCCAGCCAACCCACATGTCACCTTGCACTACTGCCCACCAACGCATGTCCCCCTGCACCCCAGCCCCCAGGGGCACCCTCCACCAGGCCCCCACCGATGTCCAACTCATGTCTCCCATCACCCCGACCCCCCAGCAGTGCAGGGGCAGCCTCCACCAGGCCCCCACTCATGTCCAACTCATGTCTCCCTGCAGCCCTACCCCCCAGCATCCAGGGGCAGCCTCCACCAGGCCCCCACTCATGTCTCCCATCACCCCCACCCCCCAGCAGTGCAGGGGCAGCCTCCACCAGGCCCCCACTCATGTCCAACTCATGTCTCCCTGCACCCCCACCCCCAGAATCCAGGGGCAGCCTCCACCAGGCCCCCACCCATGTCTCCCACCACCCCCAACCCCCAGCAGTGCAGGGCACCCTCCACCAGGCCCCCACTCATGTCCAACTCATGTCTCCCTGCACCCCCACCCCCAGCATCCCGGGGCACCCTCCACCAGGCCCCCACCCATGTCTCCCACCACGCCCACCCCCCAGCATCCAGGGGCAGCCTCCACCAGGCCTCCTCTCATGTCTCCCATCACCCCCACCCCCCAGCAGTGCAGGGCACCCTCCACCAGGCCCCCACTCATGTCCAACTCATGTCTCCCTGCACCCCACCCCCCAGCATCCAGGGGCAGCCTCCACCAGGCCCCCACCCATGTCTCCCTGCACCCCAACCCCCAGCAGTGCAGGGCAGCCTCCACCAGGCCCCCACTCATGTCTCCCACCACCCCCAGCCCCCAGCAGTGCAGGGGTAGCCTCCACCAGGCCCCCACCCATGTCTCCCACCACCCCCACCCCCCAGCATCCAGGGGCAGCCTCCACCAGGCCCCCACTCATGTCTCCCATCACCCCCACCCCCAGCAGTGCAGGGGTAGCCTCCACCAGGCCCCCACTCATGTCTCCCATCACCCCACCCCCCAGCATCCAGGGCCAGCCTCCACCAGGCCCCCACTCATGTCCCCCAGCCAACATGTCACCACAATCTAGATCCCTGGCCCTTATGGTCAGCCTCCAAATGCCAAACACCCACCTGAGTATTGCATCCACCCACTTAGAAATGGCAAAAACATGATAGAACCCCAATTGCAAGTTTGGAAATGAACACATGTCCCTCACATACACCCAATGGGTGTCAGTGAATGTCAAAACCCATATCATGATATGCATGAAACCAATTAGATGAAACTACTCATTGAAGTTTGAAGAAAAAATATGTATTAAAAGCAACATAAATTGAATCAAAAATAAACAAACATTAATGGAAAGTAAAAAAAAATAAACCAGCAGGTCTGTGAAATAATGCAAAACCACAAATCATAATCCAAAGGAAAGGTGTCCAAAGTCACAGTCCACAAAAGTAAATCCAATGGAAAATTAAAATCGAAAACCATTGCTCCATGGGGAAATCATAAAAAAAATGAAAATCCAAAAGTCAACTATGTACAGATAAACAATCCAGGGTCCATGATCCCAACCGAAGAAATGAAACCTATCTAATAGCACTACCTAAAAAAAAAACTATATACAAAAATGTGGCCCATTGTCCAAAAGGTCCAAAAAAAATGCAAAACCAAAGGAAACCTAACACTAACTACAGAACTATTTACAAGGGCAGCAGGCTAGTCCGACGGCTCACTTCGGGATGTTCCGGGCCAGGGCATCATCAAACTCCTGCTCAATGTCCCGGAGGCGGTCCTCCTCCATGGCCCGAGGGTCCGCAGGGCCGTCCACATGTTCACCCCAAACTCCATGCGGATTGGCTCGAGGCACTCGGCCCGCCTCAGGGCCCTCCGCAAGGAGTTCTCTGCCCTGACCATCGTGAGCCGTGCCTCTCCCGCCCACTGCCGCTCCGCATCTATGGCGTGGCCCAACCGCTGCCACACGGAAGACACTTCCCGTCCTGGGTCCTCCTGCCCTCCGGCCGATGCCTGCCCCTCCGATGTCGAAGGCCCAGAGCCATCATGGCTCCCACCACGTTGCTGCTGCTGCTGCTGTGCCTCTGCCCGTGCATTGCCTCCTGCTGCCTGCACATCCTCCGCTGGCTGGGGTGCAGTCTTTGCTGTGGCCACCCCTGCTGGACGTCCGACTTCCGACTGTGGCAGGGATGCCTCCTCCACCAGCCTGGCCGCACCGTCAGAGGCAGCTCCACAGGGCACCCAGGTGACTGATGGGTGGGAAGATGGCACAGAGGATGACTGGCGCATAGGGGGTTCAGTTGAGGAGGGGGTCGGAGCAAGCCCCATCAAACGGAGGAATCCGGCCTGGGTGACCTGTCCCAGTAGGCCGACGCGGTCAACGAGCCATTCGAGATGACGTGCAGTCTCCTCATGAAAAGACTGCAGGTCACCTTGCATGGCCTGTTGACGCAACGCCACACCAGTCAGGACAGGCTCAACCCGGACCCGGATTGCCACGTCCGCAGGCAGAGGAAGGCCAGTTGTCGTGAGCTCATCCCCTGCCTGAAAACGGGTCTGGACGTAGGCATCCCTGCTGGTGCAAGATGATGCAGTGACAGGATCAGGGACAGGATTGCACACAGGTACCTCCGCGGCGACCTGTGCTGCCTCCTGTCCCTGGTCCTGCACTGCACCACTAGCACCAGTGGAATCCCCACCTCCAGACCCCGTCTCTGTTGCTTGCATGGCCTCCTCCTCCACCAAACCCCCCACCAACCTGGATGACTCCGTGCCATCTTCCCCTGTTGGGCCCTGTGGGGTCCCAGCTGCCCCTTCTGCTGTCGAGGAGTCCAACTCCGACCTCCGCCTCTTGGACCTCCCCCCGGCAGCTGCGGCCTGGGACGCGGCACCGGACTCCTCACTCCCCGATGAGATCACAACCTGGGAGGAGAGCCGGGCCTTGCATCTCCGGCTGGCGGTGCGATCCCCGCCGCTGTGCTCCACAGCACCTTCTCCGCCCTCTTCATCAGTTGGCGCTGCAGACATGGAGAAATATAACACAGGCATCAGGGCACTGTACAATGGACACATACACACATGACAGTTGCACATGCGTGGCATTGTCAAACCTCAGACATGGCATCACAATTGGCAACACACATGTCATTTCAACTTGCACACATGAGCCATACCACAGCCACATCGCAACTGCCAGCACCATCCATACACATACAACAGCATGAGCAGGCAAAGGTGAGCCAGACATCACATGCAACACAGGGAGTGCACTACACATGCATGCAGACCACCACACTTGCATGCATGTGTACACCCCAGCCAACTGTCGCAGTGTTCAGATCGGCATCCATGTCACATCTGCCAATCAGGCTTCCACATCCCGCTGTCACATGCATCCATGTTGCATCACTGTTGCACCCTTGTCAAATACACACACATGCACATGTACACAGTGCTGATACATGCAGCTGAAAACAACATACATGCGTGACATCACGAACATGCCTACTTACATGCACATTCATCCAAACATGTGTGCCCACACAACTGCATTTGGCATGCAAGCCTACACACACAAGCACCATCCATGTCTCACACATTTTATTTTTTTTATTTTTTACATTTGTAAAGCGCACTGCAGCCCTAAGGCACAGAGGCGCTGATAAGTGGTACGTAAGAAGGCTTGATTAAGGGTTACAAAAAAGCCGCCCCAGAAGAGTTCTTAGAATATACATAGTGTTACAGATACATAGGTCCAGGGTAGCGAAACAAAAAACAGTCACATTATTTGAAGAGACTAGTCTTGATGGCCTTGCGAAAGGCAGTGTGAGAGTCGAGTCGTCTGATGTGCGGTGGAAGGGAGTTCCAGAGGGTGGATGCCATGGTCGGAAAGCTCGTGCCACCAGCACGCACTCTGCGGGTTTTTGGCACAGTTAGTAAATTGGAGTAGGCCACTCTGGAGGGCCTGGAAGAACAGGGTTTAGAAAATCTCTGGACGAGATATATAGGGGCCTGTTCGTGAAGACATTTGTGTGTAAGGGCAAGGGTTTTGAACAAGATTCTTTCCTTGACTGGTAGCCAGTGGACCTGACGCCTGAGGTCAGAGATGTGGTCCCTGCGTGATAGTCCAGTGGCGGCCCTTAGGGCATTGTTTTGGACTAGTTGGAGTTTAGCTAGGTTTTTTCCTGACGTCCCTATTAGAAGGGCGTTGCAATAGTCCACTCTTGAGCCAATGATTGCCCTGGCGATAGTTAGGCAATTCTGTTGGGAGAGGTACGGTCTGATTGCGTTGAGCAGTTTGGAGTAGTAGGCTGAGTAGGATGCAATGGCATTGACCTGCCTGTTCATGTTCAAGTTCGGGTCCAGGTAGACACCCAAGGTCTTGACTGTTTGGGAGACAGGGATAGGAATGTTATCTATGGTGAAGGAGTTGTATTGCTTGTCCAGCTTGCCCAGGGTGGACGGGGAGCCAATCAGCAGAAGCTCGGTTTTCTCGCTGTTGAGGCATATCCAGTTTTCTGCCATCCAGGATTGGATCGTGGTGTAAATGGAGTTGAGCGTGTTCAGGTCAGACAGGTAGTCCCCGGAGAGGGGGATAAGCACCTGAGTGTCATCAGCATAGTTTGTGTATGAGATGCCCAGGGCGTCAAGGATCTTGAACAGCGGCCTCGTGAAGAGGTTGTAGAGGGTTGGGGCAACGCATGATCCCTGTGGGACGCCACATTGGATGATGCTCGGGTCAGCGCAGGAAGAGTCGGAGTAGACCTTCATTGCTCTGTCCTGCAGGAAGGAGGTTATCCAGTTGCAGGCAGTCGGGGAGAAGTTGGCTGCGGTGGCAAGATGGTGGCAGAGGGTCTTGTGATCCACCAGATCGAATGCAGCTGATAGGTCCAAAAGGAGGAGTAGCGCAGGTTTGCCTGCATCTCTGAGGTCATCCATCTGGTTTTTGAGGTCAAGAAGTGCCGTTTCGGTGCCATGTCTTGGCCTGAAGCCTGACTGCCGAAGACCAAGAAGATGGTTATCTTCGAGGAATTTTTGATCTTGCATGTATGCTGCTTTGTCCAAGATTTTTTGTAAAAATGGGACAGTGGTAATGGGTCTATAATTCCCTGGGACCGAAGGGTCTAAGGAGGATTATTTGATAAGCGGACGAACCCATGCTTCCTTGAGCTCAGCTGGAACATGGCCAGACTTGAATGAGGCATTAATGAAGGCAGTGATGAGGGGTACAAGGGCAGGGGCACAGTCCTTGATCACCTGGGATGGGCAGACGTCCCCTTTACAATTGGAGGGCTTGATGGATCTAAGGAGGGCAGCGACTTTGGTTTCAGTCATGTCCTTGAACTCAAACAGAGGGGCTTGGCTGGTGTCAGCTAGTGGAGCAGGGGAGCCAATGTGTTTGGCTAGAAGGTTGTTGAGTGCTTTTTTGACAGCCCTCGCATGTGTTAGCCTCTCGGCTCTGTACACCCCCACCCATACTCTGCCCCATACAAACAGAAGTGCAACCGGCACACTACTGGCACATCACCACGCGCACAGCTTACAATCATGATGCATGTACACTTACCGCTCGACTCCAGACGGGTCTGCCTCTCAAGGACCTGGACGTGGAGCGCTGGGGATATGCGTTCCAGGACCCTCATCTGATCTTCCGACAAGTGGCCCCGGCGCCCCTTAGCATCCGCTGCCTTCAAGAGGCGCCGGGCCTTGTTCAGGGTCCTGGTCCTGAAGTCATCCCAGCGCTTCTTGACATGTTGGAAGTCGCGGCCTGCCACCCCCTCCGCATTGATGGCAGTCACGATGTCCGTCCAGATCCGAGTCCGTCCTTCCTTGTTGGCGCGCACACTTCCGAAGAAGGCATCATAATGCCCCAGGACTTGCTCCACCAGGACACCAACTTCCCTGTCCCTGAAGCTGGTGCCCCTCTGCCTCTCTGGCCGGGGGTTGTCAGTGGTGCCAGATGTTGCAGTGCCCGACATGACAACCCCAGAGGCAGGAGTGGGTGGGCAACTGGGTCCTGGGGCTGGGCTGTGGAGCGATGGAATCCCAGTCGGGAGTCTTCGGTTCCAGCAGGGGTGGTCACAGCAACAGCACCCCTGGCTGATGTGCAGGCAGCAAATGGCAGGGCACGTGGGCAGCAGGCAGTCAGGCAGCAGCAGATGGCAGGTGGGAGCGTGCTCGGGGCTTCCGTGTGCTTACGCGTGGCCAGCTTGATACGGAGTGATTTGGCACGTGAAAATCCTGCATGTCTGCGTGTAATTCGAGGAAATGCCCTTAGCGCGTAAGCGCGTCTGCACGCATACGTGATTTCATTGGCCCAAAGTTCCCCATGCACAGCTATGACGTCACGCGCATGGCCGTAGAGAATGGCGCGTGTAAAAAAAAGATACACGTCCGAGTGTCAAAGCGTGTAATTGGTGGAAATGGCCTCATTGCGTATGCGCGTCTGTGACGTGTGTATAAAAGGTACGTGTAGCACGCCATTTCCTTGTACGTGCTTTTCATGGAGAGCGAGTGGGTGAAATCTGTACTTCTTGTCGGTTCACACGCGATTTACTTCACAGCGTTTCAAGTTCGTACTCCCTGTTACCTCTGACAGATTTTTCTCTTTTCCTCTTTTTCCTGGGCCTGTTTCCTCAAACGGCGTTCCCTTCTACTGTTGTCCTGTCTCCTCAGACAGCGTACAATTCTTCTTTTGGTGGGGGTGTTGCCAACGCGCAGACGCGCATAATTTTCACGCTTTTGTTCCTGGCAGACAGTGAGTCACGCACGTATTTAACATCTGTGCTTGCCCCGTGTGTCGCATACCCCTTCAGAGGTCATTCTAGGCTGCGTGTGACACGCATACGTTCATTCTTGTGTTTCTGGGTGCCACAGCGTAGTGCAGGTTTATTTTTCCACACACGTGGTCTAGGAGGGGTTGCGTGCACCTTACTTCCCTTTTTTGGGGTGCCTGTGCGTTGCGTGACCCGTCATCTTCCCCAGGGGTGACATACAGCCTTGCTAGAGCACTAGGGTACGATTACCATCTGGTACCCAACCCCTTTGACCCCCAATTGCCCAGGACAATAGTTCACATCGACTCCCATACGCACAATAACATCAGTGCCATGGCTGGGAGGCGAACAAGCCGTAAGGGTGGCAAAGGTGGCCGAGCCCCAAGTGGTGGCCGTGGTGGATCCGGTAGGGGACGTGGCCGTGACTTGCAGGGTGCCGCTAGCCCCCCATGTGAGGAGGAGCAGTCAGGGACACCCATGCCCCCCCCCCCTGGTTGAGGGTAACTTGGCTGACACCATCCATGCTCAGCCCTTGTTGGACCAGCCCATTGTGGAACCAGACCTGGCACAGGGTGACTCCATGGCTGACTTCCAGGTCAGCAGGTCTGGGCCACGTGCGGCGGTGCACATTGGTGTCATCAGGCCACGTGGATCAGGGGCACCTAGGTCATCTGCTGCCCCGCGTAGGCAGGTTGGGGAGGCTGCAGGGGCAGCTGCGGCTCCATCCACCCCACCTCTCAACACCCAGCCAGGACAGTGGTGTTCCAAGTCCATCATGCTGACATTCCCCCTGACACCATCACACTTGAGCTAATGCCTGCACCAACTCCCATGCTGAGTGTGCAATCCCACACTCCTAGTATAGAGTCCACCGGGGCTCCTGCCCCTAGTGTCCAGAGCGGCGTAGGACACTCAGGATCCACACCACCTTCCAAGCGGAAGAGGAAGAGTGCTCGTCCAGTAGAGGCTGATGCCCCAGACACGGCTACACAGTCCGGCCCGTCAAGGAAGCCCAGCTTCAATGAGGCCGAACTGAATGCACTTGTAGAGTATGTGTCCGCACATGACCGCAAAATGGTGATTGTTGCAGGATCCAAGACCACACCTGCACAACGTCAGGCACACTGGCAGACCATCGCGGACATCATAAGTGCCCTTGGAATCGTGAGGCGCACAGCTACTGAATGCTACAAGCGCTGGAATGACCTGAAGCGCAGGGCAAAGAATAAGCTGGCCTCAAGTCATGCCGCAACTCTAGTGACTGGAGGTGGGTCTCCAGCAGAGGACATAGAACTCACTCCACATAAGCAGGTTGCTGGGACCTATGTCACGGAGGAACAGATCCAAGGCGTGGGAGAACTGGCAGATTAAGAGGCATTGTCCGGTGAGTGCACATGCATGTGTGTGTCATCCATGTGCATGGTGTGTGTGGGAGGGCCTCTGTTTGGGTGCCAGGTGAGGGTGTGTGTGCCTGAGTGGTTTGGGTCAGCCATGTGCCTCATCCAATACATTCTGCGCACCAGCATTTGGGTATAGCAGTATCCCTTCTGCCAACATTGGACATCCAGCCCAACACCACGCCAGTTGCCCTTGAAGTGTCATCTTGCTGCAACATTGTTGCTTATTTTCCTCTGTTTATTCAGGCAGATTGTTTGCATACCACCACTTTTACTCGGCATTTCTCAGTCCTATTGTCACATGTCTGACATGGCTATTGTACAGTGGACTGGCTTTGTTTCCTGGACATGATTTGTTTAGACATGTCCCTGTGCTATAGGACCATTTTGGACTGGCAGCTACAGGTTAAACATTTGAACCATTTCAATGGAGAAATCAATTTCATGAACAAACTGGACTGAATGAACAATTGGTGCCCTCCTCTCCCTCTTCACTTTATGGCTAGGGTACATCAAAACTACAAATTCCCACAAACCAGCTTCCTATCCTCTTTGCTAAGAGTGAGTATTCACAGATTCAAACGCATAATGTCATGTTCACCCCCTACTAAAAAAAAGGAGCAATTAACCATGTGATTTATCAAAAATATACATATTTTAATTTTTCAAAAAACATTACACTTAACAATCATATTCTAAAAAATGTTTAACAAAGACACCATACAGAATTCATTCCTATGCTTGTATGTGTATTATCTACCTGGAACACCAGTTCTTATACCAGACCCCTTCTATACCACACTGTGGGATATTTATCTTAACCCTCAGTGATGTGATTGATGCCCTTCCTGATTTCTACGGGCAACAAGGCTGTGCCAACACTCTAAACATGTGTTTCTAGAACCAGCATTAATCTCAATTTCAACACAAACATATACATGAATTCATCCCTAGTATATATTCTTCTGGTTCTTTCTTCAGGGCACTTAAATCTTTCTTGTATTCTTCCAGTTGTCACGCATAACGTTACGTGCTACCAGCCATAGTTCCAATATCTCTAAATTTGTCTTGTTCTACCAAAACGATAGGTGGCTTGTGTGTTGAGTCTGCCATCAGCGGAAAAGCGTTTTCTCCCACTCTATCCAACACGACTGTTCCTACTGCCTATTTATTGTCTCCAGCCGTGTGATTTCGGTTCAGGAGATTCCAAAGTTTGTCTTATTGGGTGGGTCATGCACAGGGAACTTCACTTCCCGGCTTAATTTTAAGCCTTCACTGTCTCGATCTACCGGTGGTCACGATGACCTACTTTTGCCGGCTCAGCGTGCTCGCGGTGTGTAATCCGTATTCGAGCTGTCGTTGGTCGTCTTAGTGCAACCTGGCTAGGGTACATGCCATCTGTTTGATGGCATGTGTATTTGACCTGCCAATCACTGGCCAATGTGTGATGCCACTGCTAGGCAGCATGCAGCAAATGTGTTCATCTTCCATCTTGGTGTCATCAATATGTGCCATCTGCCTCCCCTTCACACGCAGTGACGGTGCATGCATGGGAGGGTTTGAGTAATGTGGGACATGTGTCAATCAAGTACTGTTTCTGTAGCTTCTCAGCCCTAATTGTGTGCCATAGTGCTAATGCATGTTTCCATTTGTTTACTTTTATGTCTTTGCAGGGGATGACGCACTTGATACTGCTGGGGTTGTGGAGATGGTGCAGACCCAGGAGGGGTCTCAGGCCCGACCGACCACCAGTGAGGGACGTGGTGTGGTGGTGGGTGAGAACCCACAACTGCTGCAGGTCGTGCTCTCAAGGGGTGTCTCTGGCTGCACCTCCCCCGAGCTGTATTCAGGTGTCGATTTGAATGATGAGATCTATGTGCTGTCGCAGGTGAGTGTTCCTGGGAGGGATTCTGTTCAGTCCGACCCACCTGCACCAGGGTTAGAACCCTCAATGGGGATGTCAGTGTTGGCAGGTACGCCTTTGGTGGTTAGGGATGCAGGGTCACACTCCTCAACATCTGATCCTGTTCCTGGGCCAGCAGATCAGAGGGGGAATGCAGTCCTGCAGCCTCAGACAGTGCCAGCACAGCAAGGCGCAGTTCGCCTTGCCCCAGACAGGTGTGGTGCCCGCCGACGTGGTGGCCGTCCGCCACCTGGCAATACCGCATGGGAGCAATCCATATACGGTATGGCAACCCAACAGGCAGCATCATCAGAGATGATGGCTCAGGCCATGGATAGGGTGGCCACTTCCATTGTCCCCCCCGAAAGGCTGATGGAGCAACTACAGCATGCAACAGACTCCATCTGCCAGTCACACAGGCAGGACATGTTGTCGTCCGACAGGGACAGGCGGGCGGCACTGGAGACTCTGCGGGAAGCCATTTCCATAGAGTCCCAGGGCCACAGGGAAGCACTGAGGGTGGAACTCCTTCACCAGAGGATGACTCTTGTTGAGCTTGAGGCTTCAACAAACAGAAGGACAGAACAGCAGCTGGAGCGTCTCACACGTACGCTCTCAGCTGAGATGCAGGCAACTAGGGCGGAGGTCTGGGCATCCCGTGAGTTGTTGCATGGGGACCTACGCACAATTATCCTCCAGAACGAGACCTACCACACCCGCATGTTTGCTGCCATGGAGGAACAGACTAGGGCTTTGTGTGGGCTGCCTCCCATAGTGCAACCACCTCCTGATGCAGCTGCAGAGGGTGAGGAGAGCAACAGCAGTGATTCTCTCACAATAGGGCAGCCGTGTAGGCCATGAGCCCATGGAGGTGTTTTTTTTTCGCAAGATCCACACAGGTGGGTTTTGGTGTGCACCCTGTCCTCGGACTTCCTGGGTGGCCTCCCCCACCCCACCGGGCCCATTAATGGCCATTTTTGATTTGTATTTTTATTTTATTTATTTATTTATTTATTTATTCTTCGGACAGTGTGTTGCCTTGTGTGGCTCCCGTGAGCATACGCTGTATTGTGGCTGGGCACATGCAGGCTTGTCATGAATTCGGTTCAGATGCTTGGGTTTATGTGACACACACCCCTCCTGCTTCCCGTTTCCATGGGCTTGCAAAGGGTGTGCCCAAGTGACATTGACGTACATGGTGACGTTGGACTCCCATTCGATGTGTGGGCAGTCTGTAGTCAATACTGTGTATACATTCATAGTGCATATTGTTGTTATATTGTACGCTGCATGGTGTATTGATATGTGCCTCTGCATCCATCTCATCCTCCTAATTTGCAGGTCCATTTCTCATGTCTTCACAAGGCGGTCCACCTTGGAACTGGAGTCCATGTTGTAAGCAGTGCACCTACACTCTTGCGTGGCGCTAACACTGTATACTTGGAAGTGTTCAAAGTGCTGGCATCATCAGGTAGTGAGGCAACCAATTTTTTAAGTCTGTAATGTCATGTTTAAGGTAGGTTGGAGGTTGTGTAGGTGATTGGTATTCTTGGTAAGTATTTGGTAATGTGTGTTGTAGGTCCTGCATTACTGCGAGCATTTCATGTGTGGCCATGTTTCCATTAGCGACACTGTAGTTGGTGACACTTGGGGCGTGTTGGGGGTATTAATTTGTTTGCTCTCACATTGCATGACATGCCATGGTGTGTTGTGTGGCCGTGCCGGGGAGGGGTTGGGTGACATGGCACTGTTCTCATGTAGTATTTTGCAAGTGGGTATTAATTTCTGCAGCATGGAAGTGTGTCTTTTGATGACACTGCATTTGTGGTGTTTGTGTAGGTAGGGATGCACACATTGTGACACTTCCACATGAACAATCTCAGGCTGCTATGGTTCTGACAGTTGACTGTTCCTTTGTTCGTCATAATTGTCAGGTTGAGTCATCATTGCTTATCAGATGATATGTGCCAGGGCTGTGTGCACTCCACAGGGGTGTGATTTCTATGTGAAGTAATTAGCCACCAGCTGCGTACGGGCTGCCTCACCCCGTGCCCTTTCCCCTCCCATGCGCAGCGGCTGTGCATGTGGTTGGGGATGTGGGGCCACCACCATGTCCACGGCCAGGCCCCGGCGTGTTGCAACGTTGTGCAGGACACATGCTGCCACTATGATCCTGCACACTACTGGGGGCGCATATAACAGCTGCCCGCCAGAACGGTCAAGTGAGCGAAAGCGTGACTTGAGCACTCCGAATGTGCGCTCCACTATGCCCCGGGTTGCAATATGGGTTGTGTTGTATCTTACCTCGGGAGGCGTGATGGGGTTCCGAATTGGCGTCATCATGTGGGTGCTCAGAGGGTAGGCACTGTCCCCTGGTGAGGAGGTGATGTGTATCATTAGTGGGGTAGTGACATAACTCTGCATCTGACATGCATGCATGTGCAGTGGCGTTCATACTCACCAAGCAGCCATGTATGGCCATGCCGCCCAGCATCTAGGTCCCGGCTTAGGGTAGACATTCGGTAAATGAAGCTGTCGTGGGTGGACCCTGGATAGTTGGCATATACTGAGGTGATGATTCCCTTGGCATTACATACTACCTGCACGTTGATGGAATGCCAGTGCTTGCGGTTCCTATTGATGTGCTCAGATGCCCTGGGGGGACGTAGTGCCACATGGGTGCAGTCAATGGCACCTAGCACTTTGGGGAATTGTGCCACACCGTAGAAATCCAGGGCGGCAGCCTGCCTTTCTGCAGGTGTCCTGGGCAGGTATATGTGCCTGCGGACTGATGGGCGTGCAGTGATGATGTTCAAGACCTGGTGTAGGCAGCGTGACTGCGTGGCCTGTGACACCCCACCCACTATGGCACTTGTCCGCTGAAATGATCCTGTGGCCAAGAAGTGCAGTACATTGAGGACCTTCTCCATGGGGCTGAGTGCTTGGGAGCACAGGGTGGGTGATGTGAGGTCATCCTCCCACTCACTGACCAGGACCAGTATTATTTGTGGTGGAAACCTGTACCTCTCATACACCTGGTCATCAGGCATCCCAAAAAGGCTGGTTCTGGGAGTGAAAATTCAGGCCCTCACTATCCTCCTCCTCCTCCTTTGGTAACCCACGGCCACTGCTGCTAGGAACGGTATATTCATCCTGGCGTCTGAGCTTGTTTGTTGCTTGCGCGCACTTTTATACTGCGCGGGTCGACGTACTCCTGCATCATGCTGGCGTACGTGTTTCAGGATTGGACCATTTCTTTTTCGGCGCGTTGTAGGCGACCGTGTGAATCTTTCCGCCCACCCCAGGAATACAAGTAACACGCTCTCCCAGGTCCAGTCGCGAGTAAATATTCCCGGCCACCCCTGGAATACATGTACCCCACTCTCACATACCGAGTCGCGTGTGGAAGTTCACGCGCACACCCAAATACACGTACCCTGCAAAATCGCGTGTGAAACTTCACACGGACCCCGAAATACACGTACCCATGGCAATCGCGTGTGGAACTTCCCGTGAACCCCGTAATACACGGAGCCTGCTGGTATCGCGTGTGGAAGTTCACACGGACCCATAATACACAAACCCTGATGGTATCGCATGGGAGACTACCCGCGCACCCCAGGAATACAGATACCCAGGCAAATCGCCCTGCTGGGGGTTGGGGGTGATGGGAGACATGAGTGGGGGCCTGGTGGAGGCTGCCCTGCACTGCTGGGGGGTGGGGGTGGTGGGAGACATGAGTGGGGGGCCTGGTGGATGCTGCCCCTGGATGTTGGGGGGTGGGGGTGCAGGAAGACATGAGTGGGGGCCTGGTGGAGGCTGCCCTGCACTGCTGGTGGGTGGGGGTGATGGGAGACATGAGTGGGGGCCTGGTGGAGGCTGCCCTGGACTTCTGGGGGGTGGGGGTGGTGGGAGACATGAGTGGGGGGCCTGGTGGAGGCTGCCCCTGGATGCTGGGGGGTGGGGGTGCAGGGAGACATGAGTGGGGGCCTAATGGAGGGTGCCCCGGGATGCTAGGGGGTGGGGGTGCAGGGAGACATGAGTTGGACATGAGTGGGGCCTGGTGGAGGCTGCCCTGCACTGCTGGGGGGTGGGGGTGGTGGGAGACATGAGTGGGGGCCTGGTGGAGGGTGCCCCTGGATGCTGGGGGGTAGGGGTGCTGGGGGACATGAGTGGGGGCCTGGTGGAGGGTGCCCCTGCACTGCTGGGGGTTGGGTGTGGTGGGAGACATGAGTGGGGGCCTGGTGGAGGGTGCCCCTGGATGCTGGGGGTTGGGGGTGCAGGGAGACATGAGTTGGACATGAGTGGGGGCCTGGTGGAGGCTGCCCTGCACTGCTGGGGTGATGGGGTGCAGGGAGACATGAGTGGGGGCCTGGTGGAGGCTGCCCCTGGATGCTGGGGGTGGGGGTGCAGGGAGACATGAGTTGGACATGAGTGGGGGCCTGGTGGAGGGTGCCCTGCACTGCTGGGTGGTGGGGGTGATGGGAGACATGAGTGAGGGCCTGGTGGAGGCTGCCCTGCACTGCTGGGGGGTGGGGGTGGTGGGAGACATGAGTGGGGGGCCTGGTGGAGGCTGCACCTGGATGCTGGGGGATGGGGGTGCAGGGAGACATGAGTGGGGGCCTGGTGGAGGGTGCCCCGGGATTTTGGGGGCTGGGGGTGCAGGGAGACATGAGTTGGACATGACTGGGGGCCTGGTGGAGGCTGCCCTGCACTGCTGGGGGGTGGGGGTGGTGGGAGACATGAGTGGGGGCCTGGTGGAGGGTGCCCCTGCACTGCTGGAGGTTGGGGGTGGTGGGAGACATGAGTGGGGGCCTGGTGGAGGGTGCCCCTGGATGCTGGGGGGTGGGGGTGCAGGGAGACATGAGTTGGACATGAGTGGGGGCCTGGTGGAGGCTGCCCTGCACTGCTGGGGGGTGGGGGTGCAGGGAGACATGAGTGGGGGCCTGGAAGAGGCTATCCCTGGATGCTGGGGGTGGTGGTGCAGGGAGACATGAGTTGGACATGAGTGGGGGCCTGGTGGAGGGTGCCCTGCACTGCTGGGGGGTGGGGGTGGTGGGAGACATGAGTGGGGGCCTGGTGGAGGCTGCCCCTGCACTGCTGGGGGCTGGGGGTGATGGGAGACATGAGTGGGGGCCTGGTGGAGGCTGTCCTGCACTCTTGGGGGGTGGGGGTGGTGGGAGACATGAGTGGGGGGCCTGGTGGAGGGTGCCCCTGGATGCTGGGGGGTGGGGGTGGTGGGAGACATGAGTGGGGGCCTGGTGGAGGGTGCCCCACAGTGCTGGGGGGTGGGGGTGCTGGGAGACACGTGTTGGTGATCAGTAGTGTAAGGTGACATGTGGGTTGGCTGGGGGGCATGGCCATGGTGGATGGCTTGCCTGTGGGTCATGAGCAGGGGTGCACGGTAGTCCCACGTACCCAGGCCAATCGCGTGTGGAACTTCCCGCGCACCCCGAAACACACGTACCCAAGCTAATCGCGTGTGGAACTTCCCGCGCACCCCGAAGTACACGTACCCAGGCCAATCGCGTGTGGAACTTCCCGCCACCCCGAAACACACGTACCCAGGCTAATCGCGTGTGGAACTTCCCGCACACCCCGAAGTACACGTACCCAGGCTAATCGCGTGTGGAACTTCCCGTGCACCCAGAAACACACGCACACGCTATTTTTCACACAGCGTGTGTCCGTGTTTGTCGGTACCCCTTTGCACCTCATTTGTCCGAGAGGGCCACTGTATGGTCCATTCATCATGGCTGTATATGGGTGCTTTTTGTTAGCGCACATTTTGGCGCACATTTATTTCAGGCGCAGGGACGCTACCGCCTGCTTTCTTGTGGCGTACTTGTTTGGCCCTGTGCGCGTCTTTCACCGTGCGCTGGTTTGCCCTATTCGATTCCATGAATACGGGTTGTAGGCGAGCGTGTGGGCGTTCCGCGCACTTGCCTCCTGTACTTCCTCCGTGACGCCCATATTTTCACGCGTTGTTCCCCATTCCGAGTGTTACGACCCGTGTTCCGCCTACTTTTGTGATGTGCGCCGCGCTATGTGCGATTTCGCAGTGGCCGTGGTGCACGCTGTTGGATGACCTGTGCGCCGGCGTGCGCGGCGCACTTTTTTCAGCGCACATCCAATGTTTTTGGTTTCCATGCGATTTTTGCACTTGCACTGCGATTTTCGCAGTTTTACTGCAAATCGCACGTTTTGGCACCTCTGCGCGGGAAATTTCGGCGCACATTAATTCAATGAATCGACCCCATTGTCTCTCCATTCGCTCCAAGAAAAGGGCTCACATCTAGGCCCTCAACTCTGGAGTTCTAATAACATGGCTGAACTCTTTAAAATCTGTAAGGAACTAGCCAATCCATCTGCAGTCTCTACCTCACCTCTTCCTTTCCAGGCCCTCTGCAATGCACTGGCCACCCACTTCACTTCTAAAACTCAGGGCATCTTGAGTTCTCTCTCTTCCTCCTCCTCCCTCTTCCCCCCATTCCCCCGCCACCCTTGGCCCTCCTCCTCCCTCATCCCCTCTTTCTACCTTTTCTCCCACCACACCAGACAAAGGGCCTCATCACGACCTCGGCGGTAACCCTTAAATCCGGCGGTAGCGCTATTACCGCCGGATTTAAGGGTCCGCCGGATCAGGGCTTCGGCGGATTTCAAACCAGCTCTGAGCTGGTGTGAAATCCGCCGAGAATTCGCGCTAATACCGCCGGCGGGAAAAACCGCCGGCGGTATGAGCGTGAAATTTCCCCATTGAGCCCAATGGGGAATGCGGCATTAGCGGTAGCGCTATTAGCGCGGGGGCTATTAGCGCGACCGCCATAGCCCCCGGCGCTAATAGCGCGGGATCAGGAGTTGGGCGGACTTGAAAGTCCCCATTCCCCATTGAGCCCATTCGGGAATGCCGCATTCCCCATTGGGCTCAATGGGGAAATTTCACGCTCATACCGCCGGCGGATTTCCCGCCGGCGGTATTAGCGCGAATTCTCGGCGGATTTCACACCAGCTCAGAGCTGGTTTGAAATCCGCCAAAGCCCTGATCCGGCGGACCCTTAAATCCGGCGGTAATAGCGCTACCGCCGGATTTAAGGGTTACCGCCGAGGTCGTGATGAGGCCCAACGTCACTAGAGTTGTTCGCTCTATAAATGTCTCTACCCAAACAGGTCTCCCCCTGTTTTTCCAGAATTATTAGGGACAATAACAGCTTGCTTGCCCCTGCACTTGCAGACTTCTGCATTCACCCACTTGCCACTGGGTCTTTCCCCTCCTTCCTCAAGCACTCTCATGGGCACCCCTCCTGAAAAAGCATTCTGCCAACCCCTCATGTCTGGCTAACTACCGCCCCATCTCTCTCACTCCCTTCCTTGGGAAACTTCTGGAGAAGTTGGTCTTCCCCCAACTGACCCAGCATACTGAGTTTGTTGGTTGACTGCACAACCATCAATCTGGATTCCGAGCATCCATTGGCACGGAAACTGCTCTACTGAACACCCATGAAGAATTTCTTGCATCTCTTGGCTCCGACTCACCTGCTGATCTCTCCTCTGCTTTTGACATGATTAACCACTCAATCATCATAATACGGCTCCATGATACACTTGGTATCTCGGAGTGAGCACTGGACTGCCTGACCTCCTTCCTCAGTGACCTCCCCTCCCAGGTTATCCTGGCTTCTTTCTCCTCACCCCCCTCTATATCACCTGTGACGTTCACCAGGACTCTGTCATTTCGCCCTGGCTCTTTAACATATTTCTCACTCCTCTTGCTCATCTTATTTCTACCTTTCATCATACTTCCAATGTTATGCAGATGACACCCAACTCTTCCTCCGACTACCCTCTGCATCTTTTATGACCTCCTCTGTCATTCCTGATTGCCAGTCTTGGTGTGCCTCCAACAACCTCTGTCTCAATGCCAGCAAGACTGAGATTCTCCCTATCCACACTACTGTTGCCTCTTTTCTCCCTTCACTCCCCCTCTCCTTCCTCTGTGACCAGAAAACTGGGAGTTATCTTTGACCCCTCTCTCTGTGTCATTCCTCACATCTTGGCCCATTTCCAACTCTACCTCCTAAGGGGCATCCTCCCTTTCCTCACTGTTCCCCAGAAGCTCAATGTCTGCAGAGCTCTAGTATTCTCCAGGCTGGATAACTGTAACATTCTCTTCCTTAATCTACCGTAGTCTTCTCTCCGCCCCCTCCAGATAATCCAGAATAGGGATGCAAGACTTATCCTTGGCCTCAAGCCCGGGGACCGTATCTCTGCAGTCCTAAAATCTCTTCACTGGCTCCCAGTTTCTGCAAGTATCAAATCTAAATCCCTCTGCATCATTCATAAGGCTGTTTGGGGCAGGGGACCATGTTATTTGCAACTTGCTCTCACCAAATACCCTCCTTCCAGATCACTCCGATCCTCTGGCTCCAACTCTCTGCTTGTCAAGTACTTCTCTAAGCAGAGAGCAGGCAGACATTCAATTTCATTAGCTGCCTCCCCCTTTCTCTTCGTCTTGAGCTGGATCTCCTCAAGTTCTGCAAATACCTCAAGACGTTGCTTTTCTCCTCTGCCTTCCCTCTCTCCTTCCTGGTCAAAACCGCACAGGAGCTGTGATTGGTGGCCTGGGCCCTTATTATTCCTTCTGGGTCCTGCCCTTCCGTCTGACCGCCCACAGCATCCGCCCTCTCCCAGCACTTGCCTTTGGGCATCACGTGGCCTGTGCTGCCTCACAGGCCTGCACTTATTGTATGGGCTGACAACCCCTCATCCATCTAGTGGTCACTGCCTGCCACTTACCTGTTGCCTTTGCAACCGGATCTTCAATTTACCTGTTGCAGTGAAACTGTGTCCCTGGCACTTAACCCCTCTGTGGACACGCTAGCACTTCCCCTCTTCCTCTGACCCTCTTTCTGCACTTGCACGATCCAAATGTTCACAAGGCCTAGTAGGACCGCTTTATTTGTACTTTGCTTATTCCATTGTCTTGCTGTTTTCCCTTGCTCCCCTCCCTTTGCCCTGTTGGCGCTCTGAAACACAATTTTCTTGATGTATAGGCACCTTACAAATGGCCAATAAATAAATAAATAAATACATAAATAAAAATACAAAGAGCTTTACAGCAAAGTCTGTTGATTTGAAAAAGGACAAATATTGAATGCCTGCCAATGTACACAAACTGGCCATTGGCATATAGTGAAGACTAATCTCTAATACCTAGAGTGAAAATGTGTCTTGAATCAAATCTCACTTGAGTAGTTGAAGCCTTTATTGACTTGATACACCGCCAACCCTCTACCCCAGTTCGGAAATAAATATATGTTAGAGTTTACTTTTTGTTGCTAGGACTCCTCTGAATTACAAGCATAAGGAAAGGTCCAGTAAAGAGACAAGAATTTGGGACCTTAGGCCACCAGTTTGTTTGTCCTTTTTACTAGAGTTGTAGGAGTGTAGATCACTGGTTGTGGCACATGCAATATTAAAACCTCTTGCTTCTAGAAGTTAAACACAAACCTTTCTGCCAAGATCTTAAGCAACAATTTGGAATTTGAAGTGCTGAGCAGAGTGCTGAGCAGTCCTGCAGTGCTTCTCTTATCTGCCTGGTGGTCATAAATCAAACAGCACTACGCTTTTGCGCCCACACTTACGTGGACTGCTGAGCAGAGTGGTAAGCAGCTCTGCAGTCAATTCCCTGACCTGCCTGGTGGAGTTTGGCTATTGACTGCTTTGGGCTGCATCACTCAGCGGTCACACAGTGCCTGGAAGCAATAAATCAAACAGCACCATGCTTTTGTGTGTGCACTTTCGTGGACTGCTGAGCAGAGTGGTGAGCAGTCCTGCAGTAGAACAGTGAACATGGACGCAACTGAAAAGTGAGTGCTTTAAACATATTTAGGTCAAATAAGCATATACGCTAAAACGCTACCACTGTTATCTAATATCAAGTCAACTTTCATCTGTATACATTGACTGAAATGCCACTGCATAGAACGGCCAAGATAAATATTTATAATCTCCGATCTCGCCCAAGAGAGGCAGCGCTACCCTATAAGAAACATGGTACAAAAAAGGCACTAATAGGTATGGTATGATATGGTAATGTTTATTTGTAAAGCGCCTATACACAGGAAAGTGTTTCAAGGCCCTCAAGGAGGGAGGGAACATGGGAGAAAACAACAGTATTTCAGAGCCCTCGAGTTTCTGAATGATAACTGGTCTGCCAGACAGAGTATGTGCATATAGTACAATTAACAGTGTAGGTACCAACAAATAGGTCTGACCACAATTATGTAGTTTTTCCAAAAGCATGGAGACGCCACCATGCAGGACAGGAGACAGGGAGGAAAGATAGTTGATCTTCAAGGCACGGCACGTTCAGACTGTGCGTGCAAAGACAGTATAGGAGACGGGACGGGGAGGAGGACAAGTTTAGGGGGGGGACTCCAGATGCGCCCAGTTGGTGAGAGACTAGATAAGTGCAGAGAGATGCCATTCTCAATGTGTAATTGACCGAGTGCACTAGCATTGAGAAAAGTGCAGGACCTGAGGCATGTGCTGGAGGACTGGCGAGGTTGCAAGGGACCTATTAGACACTGAGGTACTTCCGGCGGCCAATCGGTATGCTGTGTGGAAAAGGAAGGAGATAGGGAATAGTGCAGATAGAGAGCCACCAGGGTAGAGGGAGAGGGAATGAGACAGAAGCACACGCATTTCTCAGTGATTTATACTAATGAAGGCATTGTAGAAGAACCCTGTGTTATGCTCACCTGGTCTCTGCGGAGGCGTTGGGGCACAGTTGCAGCCCTCCCTGGTGTTAGATCTCCCCCTTCTGTTTTAGTCCCCTACGGATCAGCTATGGGCGGTGACAATTGGTGGCATTGCTCCTGCGTGGATTTGGGAAAACGATAATGCGCTGGTAGATGACTGTGGTATCTCACAACCCCTTCGACCCAAGGTGCTATTTTTGTGGGCATGTACCGGCCCATAAGGCTCACCTGATTAAAGTGAATGATGAGCTCTCTGTCCTGCTACTTCTGGCAGGGGTGCTTGTTGTTGGAATCTCGTTCCTTCACTGATTCCTGAGTACTAGCCCAGTCCGGCTGCAACTAAATTCCTCTTTCTGCTTTCTCTCAATGTCTTTTGTCTTTTCCCCTGTTTCTGCTTTCTTTCAATGTCTTTGTCTTTTCCTTCTCAATGTATTGATGTTATTGCTCTCAATGTGGTTGTTTTGCACAGAATAACATTTCTCTCTGTTTTCTCTCAAATAGGTGGAAATGCAGCCTAACAATGGCAGTGGAGGCGCGGAAGTCGACTAAGCAGAAGATGGATGCGACCGCAATGTTCAGCAGCAGGTGAGTAATGGCTTTAGGGAAGGCGCAAGGTTTTAATGGCAGCAAGCCCTTAATGTAATGTCTGTTAAGTGTATAACATTTTCATTTGCCTTTTCTTTGCAGGTGCTGCGAGTTCGGATGGAGTGCGTTGTGCTGCGGTGCCTGGATGATGCTGTCTGCATTCCGGGATGTTTGCCGGTGAGCCATGTTGTCAGGAAGATGATGTCTGCGCTCCGAGATGTTTGTAGGTGAGCCGTGGTGCCAGGAGGAAGATGTCTGAACTCTGAGATGTTTGCAGGTGAGCCGCGGTGCCAGGGGGATGATGTCTGCGCTCCGAGATGTTTGCAGGTGAGCCGCAGTGCCCGGAGGAAGCGTTCAGGTAAGGGCAGGATTCTCCAGTGACAAGCACAGATGCAGATGGCAGGATAAATCCAGGTAAGATGAAACCCAGGTGACGTTGAGCGTTACACTGCACAGAGGTGCAGAATAACGCGAAGTGTGTGCTTTGGGGTTGGGCTGGCTTTTATAGCTGAGCTCATAGGGCCACGCCCCTTAGCAAAGTTTTGCATGCCACACCCTGCCACTCCTAGAAGTTAGAAGATGCACGTGCAGATGTAGGTGAAGATGGAGACCACACCCGGACTAGTTACCCAAATGAGAGTTCTTGAGAGTATTTTTGCTTATAATAAAAGAGTTCCCGTTCATTCTAAGCACTTCTGCCCCTAAGCACTTCTGCCCATAATGGACATTTTTAAATCCTTGTGTCCAACCAGGCCCCCATGTATAAATGTCCCAAAGGGACGTGCATGACCCACGATGCACCCTGCTCCCTCCACTTGATGGTACCACTCCGGGGCAAGTAGCCATGACACCCCGTGGGGGTAAACAACTGACTACTTGGAGGCAGAATCTAGCGACCAGGGGACTGAAGTCCCTCAAATGTCTAGAGAATAGGTAGACCAAACACACCACTCTACATCAAGTATGGGATAATAACTCCATGCAGGAGCTATGTTATTCGCTCTGCAATTAAATAAACAGCATTGAGCAAGACTCACCTCTGAAAATCATACAGTCGGTTAGCCCAAATCAGCCTCACCGGTGTTGTTTGCGGATATATCTTGAGACAACAGTCCTCTGATTAGCTGCAGCCCTTCATGTCATGATAATTCTATAACAGCGGCATTGCAATTTTCCTTAAAAATCCTACTTAAATTGTGAAATAGGATGCATGAATATATCAGTATGCAATCTGCTACCTTAGCTAGAATCGAAAACCTGCAGCTTCATCTTTTGAAGGGCACTACAGCAACAAAAACAAATAAGGCAAATGAGTTGCGGGCGATCTCTACAACTGATATTATAGACATAAACGAAGGCCCGGGAAAGGAGACTTGTACAGAATGCCCAGAAGATGGGAATAAAGAAGAGCTGGAAAATAGTATTGGCAATGCATATATTACAAGAAAAGAAAGACGCCGTTGGAAAAGACTAGTGATTTCTAAGTCAAAAAATGGGAAAGGAAAGAAGAGACACTCCATGGCAAAGTAGCCCTGCAAGCACTGAGTATGAAAACAACAGGTAATGCAAAAAGAGATAGAAAAAAGGCAAAGAGGAAACAAAAAACAGCAAACAATGAGTCAGGACCTTGAACGAGCTGGCTTATAAAATGCTCGAGGGAGGAGGAAAAAAATGGATCAGGTGAAGAAAGCTCAGCTGATTTACCGTGCACCGATGATAATATGGGCACAACAGAGGTTTGCTCGACAGCAGGTAATCTTACCAATGAATCTGCTCAGATACTAGAGAGCTCACCAAATTAAATGGGGAAAATGGTGATCATGGAGCCCAAATGGGCTGCAGCAGGAAGTTCAACATAATTAATGTATTCCCAAACCATGATGCAAAATTGATAAACCAGCATTTTTTATTACTGGTATTACATACAATAGCATCCCTTAGGGTGCTGTTATCCAGCGATATAGAGCGTGTTGAAATGCGAGAGAGAGACACTAGATCAATATCTATGATCCATTGCTGCCCCAGCTCAACAATGGACTTGATCTTGTCTTAACATCACTGTCTATTAAAACTGGGATTTGATTGCGGGCTACCAATCTCTGATAAAGAGACTAAACAACAAGGCAATATTTGCTATAATCTACATAGAAAGAAATCTGAAGATATCCCCGTGCCAGGACACGAGCAACCTGGTAAACGGTAGTCCAAACTAAAGATCACTGAAGGCTGCCAAGGATGACAAGTGCTATGTGAAAGGAATACTCCCTATCAACATACAGATATACAGAAGTTGGGTTGGTTGTCTGGTTTATTACCAGTACACCAACAAAAAAGGACCATGAAAACTTAGGATAGCCTCATGGAAGACTCATGAATCTGACCATGTTTCATGCAATAATGAGGTGCATAATTTTCGACATAAATACGACAAACTGCTGGCGCAAGAGTGTTGGCTGACGCGCCCCATCATAATAGATGGTTCTGTAATATATCAATACATGGCTAAAGAGGGGAAGGTCGGGTGCCCCTTAGGTGGCATGTTAATTGGAGTAACTAATGAGTTGGTAGCATAGGTGGTGGAGTTAAGAGGAGCACGGGCAATGTTATGGCCGTAGATGTGAAGGTATCTGCCTATGAAAGAATATTGATAGGGTATTTGACGGGAGAGATCCATGAGACCTTGGGAGATCAAATAGCTGATTGGTATCAAATGCAGGGGGAACATTAAATAATAATCGGGGAAGACATAAATCCACATTGTGTGGACGATTTATAAATTGAAGCCACACAATGGCCCTCATTACGACCCTGGCGGAATTCGGAAAACGATGGCGGAAATGCAATATTGCCATCGAATAGCGCTCGGTGCGACTATGACCCGTCACCGCAAAGTACGAAGCCATTAGCGACACCGTAGTGAACGCCAACGCAAACTGCACCAAGCACGCGCGCGCGCGCCATGCCAAACCGTAAACACCACCATGGCGCAAGGGTACGCCAATTCCCACCCTAGCGGACATGTACCTAACGCCATCAAGCATGGCGGAATGAACCATTCCGCCATGGTGAGAAGTACGGCATCGCGAATCAACCGTAAACGGCCCCACTGAGTGCCTGTACACCGCTCCCTGCCCACAAAGTACAACTCCCCGTAGGTGCAATGAAGTCACAATGCAACCATTGAAATGTACAAGTCACCCATGCATGCCAACGAACAAATGAAACACAAGAGGGGCCAATGGGAGCTGCAGGGCACAGATGGCACGAATACAGAAGCCATCCCAATGGACATGACCACAGTCCCCCACCAAGAAACGCACGCAAACACAGGCACCTGTGACCAGCAATATTCCGAAAATCACATCATTCCACCAGTCCACCTGGCTGACCGGCATCTGTTACACAAAACCCAATCCCCCGCCCCTGAGCATGACAACATTCAAACTGTCATATTGGCAGCCCCCATCCCTGACCTCACGGGCTTCGTAGGCAAACGCGTCCAGTACAGTACCACGCAACTAAACTCCGAAGCTGGAACCCAATGCAGATCTCCTCACAATACATCGCTCCCCAAATAGGAATATGCCACATCACTTGCAAAGAAGAACGCTACACGGGCCAAATCAGAATAGAAATTTAATGCACAACAAAATCACCAAGCCCATACAGCCATCAGGCCATGAACTCCAAAACACATTTCACCATTGTGGGCTGCATCCGCAAGAAATGACCAGCCACTACTTGTGTGACGCCCTGTTCCATCATGGTACACAGAGCCACATTCACGTACGAAAAGGCAACATGGAAGCGCACAGAACTGCAGGGCCGTCCCAATGGGGAGGCACTAGTCCAGCTGAAAGGCCGAAATGTTGCTCCGAGCCACCAGTACTGCGTAAGGGCATGTGGCCCATTGGCGATCGTCCCATAAGATCGTAATGCTGCTCCACTGATTAACACGAAGCAGCAGGTGTCGGGAGTAAAACCCATCTGCAGGAGTGGCATACAGATGGCAGTGGCAAAAGGGGAGGAGATACCTGTCAACCAAAAGAAAAGAAAAAGAACAGAATGGCCATCAGAACTACATTCGAACAACTCACTTCAATGATCACACTAAATCCACAGCCATATGCATGCTAGCCCACTCCAAAGGTTCATCACCACCCAAAAACCACTTGCGACTCATAACTATCTATATCGAGGTGTAAACACCATCACAAACGAGTGTACCTGTGCATGCGTCTGTCAAAACAGAATCCATCAGATGGGATTGGTAACGTGCATGGACACAAGTGTCTGAGGGCGCGTCGAGACAGGGAGGGCTCAACAAGGCCAGATAGACGATGGTCCCACTATGGCAGCCCTGCATCACATAGCGCAGGGGAGGCGGATAGATTCCAAGAAGCCCTGTACATGGCAAACTCTGTATCAAATCACCTGCCCATGCATCCATTCATCATTCCCTCATCCCGGGATTAAAACGCCTGAATATTTACTCACATAACATTAGAAATATCCATTGAGTCTGTGCGTTATGCAGCCTGCAAAATCCACAGTGCCCCAGCCCGTAATGCCAGTGTTGTGAAGTAACATGTATTTGGGAACGTCCGGCCTCATCGCCCACGTCGCTATTGCGCATCCCAAACCATTCATATCAATCATTGCATCCTCGCCATGGCCCCTGTCCCAAGGACATTGAACAATAGTACGTTATATTTGCAGACAGACCTGTGGGCATTTCCCCGCCGCTAGCTGAAAACCGAAAGCGCCGCCCTTCGAATTCCTCATTTGCAACATCACGTCGAAGAAGCATCTGTGGCCGTTTGAAATCACTAATTAATCCATCAAGTGCGGCTGTGTGTGAAAATGGCAACTGCCTTCACCCACAAATGGGACGCCCCGCCCGTCGTTGCAACTCGGTACAGTGATGCATGAGGGCCCACCGTTACTCGAGTACTACGTTCCACTGACCCTTCACAAGTCTGTTCGCGACTGCACAGATAGTATGTGAAACAATGGGACCATAGCAGAATGAACATATCAACCAATGTTACACGGCCATCGGGTACAAATACATGATTGCAATAGCAAGATGCCATTCCCCGAATTGCAGCGTTGTGTGCGGGACGTGCTCGGCCAAAGGGGAGAGCAGTTTGCACAGGTGGAATGAATCACCACAGGTGGAGGCCATACAGCCTGAAAACACATAAATTGCACAGCCAGTCTCCTCCCACAACCACACCGAAATGCTACCGGCAGGACTCGCGATGTTGGCCCTGGGGTACCTGATAGCACTGCAAGTACTCCAACTCCAGGAAGAAGACGAACACCAACTACAACCGGCCGCACGGAGGAGACGCAGGAGGAGGAGGAGGGCAAGGCAGGGCCAGCAAGGGCCGCCAGCACAGCCACTACCACCACGCAGGCAGCCCGCAATCCCACGCCTCCGAGCACATCCGTTCAACCTCACTGATGAGCAGATCCACACCCCTACCGTCTGGACCGGGACACCATAGCCGCCATTGTGGACATGACACAGGCTGACCTTGTCAGCATGATAGACAGCCCAACCGCCATCCCACCCCTACTGAAGGTGGTGTCTGTACTACACTTCCTGGCCACAGGCACCTACCAGCACACAGTCGGACAGTTGCATGGCATTTCTCAGCCACTGTTCTCACGGACACTATTGCAAGTGCTCGATGCCCTCCTGCAGCACGCAGACGACTACATCTCTCTACCACGCTCGGAGCAGGAAATTACCAACACAAAAGTGGGATTCCATGCACTTGCCGGCATACCGGGTTGCATTGGTGCCATCGACTGCACCCATGTGGAATTGGTCGTCCCACATGCCATGGAGGCCCAGTACCGCAACCGAAAACAATTTCATTCTCTGAATGTACAAATGGTGTGTGACTCCAACAGGATCATTACACATTGTTGTGCCAGATTCCCTGGATCAACCCATGATTCTATGGTCTTGAGGAACTCTACAATACCACGCTACATGGAGCGACACGCAGGGAACAGATCCTGGCTACTCGGTGAGTCTCATTACATGCATGATAATGTGGGGTATGTGATTCGGCAATGACCTGGCAGGAAGGGGGGGGGTGTGCGTACGTAGCAATGGCATTCCACATCATACGTTTCTCGTCCACATACAGGTGATGCTGGATATCCACTGAAGAGATGGCTCCTCACACCAGTCCGGAACCCACGGGACCAGCATGAGGAGGACTACAACCATGCCCACTCACGTACCCGTGTAGTCATAGAACAGGCATTCGGCCTACTGAAGGGTCGTTTCCGCTGCCTCAGCAGGTCTGGCGGGGCACTCCTGTACCGCCATGAGAAGGTTGCAAAAATGGTGATGGCATGTGTCATGCTCCACAACATGTGCGTACGTAGAAATGTGCCCATGCCCCCTGACGCAGAACTGCAAGCACCTGATGATGGTCATGATGAGGGCGGGGATGTGGCAGCACCTCAAGGAGTCTGCGAGGCACCGGAGGGCCGTGACATTCGTCAGCATCTCATTGATGTATGCTTCTAGCACTCACGCCTGGTGGCTGATACATGGACACGGGACTCGTGGCACTATGTGTGTCTGGGACATGCACAATATGGACTGTACGCCTATGATGGCCTAGTACACAAAGATCAATGTCCACACATCTCATTGGTTGATCGTGCACTGTTTATGGCATATGTGATATCATGTTGAACACCCTATCGACCCGCCACCCAAGTGAGCCCAACACACCCCCTCCACCCTCCTACCTCCCCCCCGAACACCAGTGTCCAAAGATGCTCATTGTCAGTGGGCTGTCGCTATTGCAAGCCCCCTCTGCGGGTATCAGGGGCACCCCTGCCTGTGGAGCGCAGGTTCCTCCCAGATCTACGTTGGGGGCTGCCCTGGACGGAACTTGCAACGGATGATGTCTCTGCCTGCTCACGTCCATGCATGTCCCTAAGGGTTTGCGAGAGCTCAGTGAGCACACGGCGCACTGCGGCAAGTTCGGCACATACGTCCTTGGACGTCGCATGCAGTTCCCCCCTCAGGCTCTCGGTGCTTCTCTCCATTTGGACTCCCAGGCTCTCGGTGCTACTCTCCATTTGTGCCCTTAGTGTCTCTGTACCTCTCTCCATTTCTGCCCTAAGTGTCTCAGTTGATGTTTCTATGTCTGCCTTAGTGCCCCCACATTCATCGGCATGGTCCTTGAGGAGCGTGGCCAGTTGCTGCTGTTGCACGATTAACTGGTCGAGGGACTGTTGCCTCTGCTGGGCCATGGCCATTTGCGGGGGTGTCACAGAGGGGCTGTTGACCTCATGTTGCCTTGCCACAGGGCTTGTGGGGGATGGCCAGTCGTCGTCTTGTGGGTGCCCCTGCGTGGTATCCTCATGTTGTACGGGATGGGACAGACAGGGGGATTGGGACAGGTCATGGATGGATCTGTCTTCGACATCCCCGTCTTCTGTGTCGGAGCATGCTGCCATCAATGGGGTGTCACCTATGGTGCTGCTGCCACCAGAGGCAGTGCCTTCTGTGGCATCCGTTGGGGGGACCTGTGGTGGTGGTGGTGTGGGCATGCTGGCTGCTGGGGTGCCTGTTGATGTTCCCTCCTCTGTGCTGCCACCTGATTTGTGCTGCTGCCGTGTCTTGATGCGTGCAGCTGAGGTGGAGGGTCTTTGGCCGTTGGTCTTGGCCCTCTTTGCAGGTGTGCTGGTAGGGGTGTCCTGTAGCTCGTCGTTTGGATCGGACCCTGTGGTGGAGTAAAGGAGGGCGAGGGTTATTGATGGGTCTGTGGGAATTGGAATGGCATTGTATCACATGCATTGGGGTGGTACCTGAGGGTGATTTGGGTCGGGGCCTTGGAGGTGCTTTCATTTGTGTGTGGAGTGAGGGTTCAGTTGTTTGGCAGCCTGCAGTTAGGGTGTGCCTGCTGCACGTGTAGTGCGTGTTTTAGGGGTTTTTAATTATTTATGTATTTATTGTGGGTTTTAACGTGCGCTATCAGGCCGATGTGTGTGGTCGTTCTCCTGGACATGTGTTTCTGTTGCACTATGTGGACACATGGTACTTCACATGGTTGGACTTTGTGGATTTGGCATTGTTTTATCTGGCCCACCTACCTGAATCTTCGGATGTCTGCACTCCTTTCTCCATCCCTCCGACTCCCTCTATGCTCTCCATTCCGATGGTGGAGGCACAGATTTCTTCCCAGGGGGTCAACTTGATGGGTGATTCAGGACCTCCCCCGGTGGCTGTGGCAATGTTGCGGTTGGCAGAGAGTATGCTGCGGACGCGTATCCGCAGGTCGTCCCATCGCTTTCGGCATTGCTGTGGGGTGCGGGGTGCGGTCCCCACCGCACTTACCCGCTGTGCCACCAGAGCCCATATGGCCTTCTTGTTTGCAAGTGCCGTCCTGGTCATTTGCGTGCAGAAGACGACGGCAGCATTCTCCTGGAGGGTCTCTGTTAGCACGGTGAGTTCCTCATGGGAGAAGTGGACCTGCCGCTTGCGGTCGCACGCTTTCTTCGCTACTTTTCCCATTTTTCTTGGTTTCGCTAGGGTGGATGACGGGTTGGGGTGTGTCTCAGGGTAGTGTTTTTAGTGGTTGTGTGGTTTTAGTGGTTTTATAGGTGTACGCGGGATGTTTCCCGTTCCGGGCCCATGTTTTAACTTCCGTTTCCGTATATTTCCGGTCACCGTACTTTCCGGTAGGCGCACACTGCGGTGTCCGCTGTGATGGGTGGCGGTATTGCACCTAGGGCGCCGTACGGCGGCGGTGTGGGCCATTTTGGGGTCTTTTCCGCCATCGCGGACTTTGCACTTCCGCCATGCCGTGGTGCTCGTGCCCGATGGGTCGGAATGGGCCGCACTTTGCTCCTTCGTACAATGGCGGAAACGCTATTTGCGCTGTGGCGGTCCGGTCAGTCACTTTCCGCCAGGGTCGTAATGAGGGCCAATATGTTATAGCAACTAGCACTACGAAACAAATTGCACCAAACTCCCATGGAAGGAGATGGCTGCAATTTTTTTAAGTTTGAGACCTGTGTATTACAAATGGGAGAGTGAAAGGAGATAACCCCGGAGATTATACTTGGCAAGCAAGTGGAAAGAGAGCTGTATTAGATTACTTCAACTGTAATCATGTAGAGAATATAACAGCTATGGAGGTATGCCATACCATTTATAGTGATCATGCAATAATATGTCTAAAACTGAATATTGATAGAAGAGAGCAGTGACCTATAAAATTAGGAGACATTGAGATACATATGGGGCTAAACTGCATTACGTGGACTGAAAGAAACCCAAAAGCAATGACTCTGAATATAACAACTAACAGGGAAGAGGTAGTAGTGAGCAAACCTAGATTGATGGCCAGCGAAATAATAAATTGGTTCTCTCAGCATGTCTGTCATATAGCAGTATCTGGTAGCAGATACATTGTGAGGCTGTAAATATAGCTTCTGTCTACGACCCCACCGTTTGTCAGGCAAAACAATGTTTGTGAAGGAATATAAAACAAATATGGAATTTACCTCTTAAGGCAAAGGCAGAAAAAAGGTTAGTTCAAATGGTAACGTGTAATTACAGAAATTGGGTCAAAAGATGGTGACTATCGGTTAAAAGTGTGCAATGGCAGAACATGCTGGATACTATGGCCAAGGGAGACTCCAAGAGCCTGTGGTGAGTACCACATGGTATAAGAAGGCCTAAAGCTGCTCTTGCCTTAAATCCAATACAAGAAGATACCCGGATTAAACACATAAAAACTAATTATGGAAATAAAGGTGCAAATGTTGGAAACAAAACACTATTTGACAGTTTTAGATTTGAAATCCACTTTGATAAAGAATATGTGTTTACCTTTATAAAGTTATTGAAAAAATCAAGAGCTCCAAGCCCTGACAGTCTGGCAAGTGTTCTCATTTCCAGTAATCCAGACGTATGGACTGAGATACTGTACATTGTATTTACATGTGTTTGCAAGGAGGAAACCATTCCATTGTCTTGGACACAAGAAATCCTAGACCCAATCTTTATATATAAATCAGAATGTATGTATGTGTGTGTGTGTGTATGTTTGTCCGGCTATACAAATCCACACTGTTGAACCCACTGCTACCAAATTTTGCATGGATTCCTCATTTGTTTCGGCCAAGATAGTAGTCTATATTTGAATGCAAACAATTCACTCCGTAGACACCCTCATTTACTGATGCTAAAGAGCTTCAGAAACTCAACAAAAACAGCAGCACAACTTGCCGACCAGAGGACAAGATCAACTTACCTCCAGGGCAAATGAGATACCAGAGCAAACTGAAGCAAGACTTGCTTAATTGGGGACAAGAGCAACATCCTCCAGGGCACATGAGACACTAGAGCAAACTGAAGCAAGACTTGCTGACAAGAGAACAAGAACAACATCCTCCAGGCCACAAGAGACACCACTCGTTCAGGACACAGGCAACGTGTGTACCCCAGCTAGTTTATAAATAAAATGAGATGCAGGATGCCGCCAACTATCGATTATTATCGATGCTTGATGTTGCAGGCATTTCTTTTTGCCTCTAAGGTATTGAAAGACCTGAAGGAGTGGACTGAGATGAAGAAGATACTAGATCCATTTCAAACAGGATTTAGAATGGGATGCTCCATGAGCCATAATTTACTTCTGAGAAACACTCTGATAGCAAAGGTTCTGGATAAAAATAATCCTCCTTTATTCTTGATGTACGTAGATTTTAAATCTGCTTTCAATGCAATTGATAGAGTGTTTGTGGAAGAAATTGGAAAGTTGGGGCAAACCAAAGATACTGATGAGGATATTAAAACAATTCTGTGAGAATACGAGCATTCAGATTAGGATGAACAGCATGAGGGCTTGTACAAGAGAAATTACCACTTTTGGGGAATTAAAACAGGTGTTAAACAGGGATTAAAACAGGGATGTGTGCTTGCCCCATGCTCTTCAACCTGTATCTAGCTGACTTTCTTGGAAAGCTGGTCGCAATGTTTACCCCCAAGGATCGGGGAAACTCATGTGCCCTAGATATCCTACACCGATAATGTATTACTACTAGGCCACGCTGGTAGGGATGAAGAGAATGAGACAGGAGTTAAAGCATTTTGTGACTGAAAAACGGGCTATTCATCAGCTATGAGACAAACCTACCTAAAAACTAAGCCAATGGTAGTTAGCTCTAGAAATGAGATGACATACTTGATTCACCTGGGAAACAATAATATTGAGAAAATAGCTGTGTATAAATATCACAGCTTCTACATAAGACATGACAATAAATACAAAGATGTGTTTGAAAGGAAGATAAATAATGCAATTGCACTTAGCAAGAGTACCAGTGAATTTGCTGAAAAGTGTGCAGGTTACATTCTGAGAGGGGTTTTTCTAGTCTATAGACAAAGCATATTACCTACAATTCTCTATGGACTGGAGGCCTCAACTATGACTAATGTTGGCTGGCTAAAAAGAATCAAAGGCAACATTTGGCATAGACTCCTGGGTCTCCCACAATGTGCGCCAGTTGAGGCAATATGGTTGGAGCTAGGTCACACCTCTATGAGCGGTAACTTATATTTACGAAGGTGTCTCCTCTACATTAAGGCAGTGAAAACACCATTGTGCCCATTATTGGTGTTTAGGCTCTCTTTTTAGTCTCTCAAATGATACAATCGGGGAAGCATATATTAAGCGGGTTTGTTGACTTGATTGAAGAACTGTTTGCGAAAAATATGTGAACCCCAAAAAGGGAGGATTCTTACCATAATAAGCAAAGAATTCATACATACATAAAGAAAAGTGGATTGGAATGTAACCATGAACATTTAGCGAGTTTACAACATATAGTGACTATCTAGCCTGCAAAACCTCATTCTTAAGCCCACAGAAATGCTTGTTGATGGCCCCTTCAACAAGTACTCAGTCGATTCATAGTATTGCTATGCTTAACCAATAGTTGACTCTAGCTACTAAAGGCCCTAGAGCTAAAATCCGAAGGGAGGAGAGGTGGTGTAGAATATACAAGGATAAATCCATAATGGAGACTTATAGGCATGTCATGAACCAATGTACAGAAATTGGAAGTATTTGGTGAATTAGTTCATGACTTAAATTAAATAAAAGCTTATGCTTTTTGGAGAACATGTTGTATGATGAGAAATAATCACTGTAATATAGTGCCTTTTAAAATATGGCAAAACATATCTTCCCTGTTAGGAAACCGAGTGTCTGAGACATTAATAAGTAGTTTCAACTGACCTAGATTAATAAAAATGAATAGTGATACAAATACTGACTGAATGTGTAAGATATTCTAATGCTTAGAGTGAGAGTTGGATTTATTTTCCTGAGACGACATACAGTCTGGGGATTCTAGATGCATAGCATGCTAAAATAATTATATAAAACCTCTTCTCTTTGAGGAGCACTTTCTACCTAGAAGCCAGGATACAGTATGAATTTAGTTATTGTTTCCAAAGTTCTCAACTTGACATAATATAGCTAACGAGCAACTGATTGTATTTGCTTACTGTACCCTGCACAAACCTCACAGAAAATAACTCCTTCTTCGTGATATGCCAGAAACAAGAGCGTCAAAACTCGAGCATTTGCAGCAAATTAAATATGTTGTCAGTGTGCCTTGAACATTATTGTATTCATATATGTACTCTATGTTTTTTCATGAATTTCTATGATTACTTTTATGTGTTGGTAATTCACATTTTCCAAACAACATTTACTATTCATGTTTTTCCTTTATATACATGTACGCTTTTTGCTACTGAAAACAGGATATATGTGTACATGGTCACACAACTCAATCTTCTCCCTAAAGCCACGTGTCGGCAAAACATTTGGCAAACAAGTAATGCACAGCTTTTAATTAACCAAAACTCTCACGGATCTTGGTAGTTGCTTTTTCAAAAGAGTGACAACGTTAAGATGATAAACACCAATGAATAAGTAGTGATAACTCCGCCAATTTTCTCAGAATAATAATGAACCACAGAATTCAGCTGCATGGTCATGAAGACAAAATGATGATGGCAATACACACCCAAGGCAGCACAATTATGATTATAACAATTTGTTATTTATAACGCTTAATACCCAGAGGTTTCTAAGCACGTACCCGGGGTTGGAACCTGTGTGTCTGAGCGCCCTCTTGCTTCCAAGGCGAGTGTGTTGTCTCATAGCTATCCTACCGAGACTATACAATGCAGAATAAGGGAGTTGTGTTGAAGAAAACATCACCAATGCATGTTTTGCGAAATTCCCTTCGGAACTGCTGCATGCAGCAATTGTGATTACAACATACAGTTACCTGAGGAAACTGCAACCGTTATAGGTTTACTGCTACTAGGGCCTTAAAACCATCCTTACATGTGGCATTGCTGAAATTACACATGCAGTAAAATACATACCCAATGCTGTATTTCTTAGTTACTAGTGTCCGAGTATGAAACTTGATAAAAACGCAGTTTAATCCCTATGAAAGGGATGGAAATACATGTCGGGCAGCAGCAGTGCTTCAAACCTCTGTTTCCCATAGTCAAATACAAAGCACAGAGGTTTCAGTTTTACCCACTGCACATCATGATGCACAACACAGATGAGAATACGAACATCCCCTTTCTAGCTCCACTTGCTCATAAAATTAGAATATGTTTTTGGTTGTTTTTTTGTTGTTGCATTGGAGAGAAAGACATTATTCTATCTCTACCTTTTTCAGTAAATAATGAAATGGTGAGTTAAGACCAAAGATATTGAGGTGTATTCAAGCATGTAATTGTACTGCACTTTTTAGACGCAGTACGTTCAAAGTACCAAGTGAGGTAAATGACCCTAACGGACAGTGAGCATGGGTGGTAAAAACCAGGTAGTACATTTTAAATGCTGTCTGTTTTTGCAATATATAGCCACTTCATTATGGGCCCTACAAGGACAAATGATAACAATCAACGCAGCCTAAGGAAATATGTCATTCAATTCACATTATAAAAATATCAGTAAAATATACAAATATTCAAATGTTACTATTACGCCATGCCTGCCAGTATACATTATGCCTGAATTCTGATGTTTATGTTTTGGTAACAAGACTACATAGTGGGAAGATTTGAAAAGATGCTAAGATAGCATTACCACCCCAGCAGTCACTGAATTTTTCAAGTGTGCCGACATTCTCAATCCATGTAATAACACCATTATGGTACATTACAAGTAAAAAACATTATTGGAAAAAATGGAGCTGCCTGATTATTGATTTTGTTCAAAAGACACACTGTCAAGATGTGTTGTTCTGGCAGCAAGATGTACAAGGAAAAGCAAAGGTTTTGATGCACTCTGTAGTGGGTCAGAAGAAGGACACAGACTCAGATTTTCCATCTAACGTCTGATGTTTATTAACTTTTATGTGAAAACTCCTGACTTTCCCCATACTAAGGGTGTTCCTGTTCCCTACCTAACACAACTAACTATGGTGCTCATCAGTCATCATTGAAAGTCCAAAACAATCTCTGTCTGCTGTCTGAAGAACCCAGTCCTAACCCTAAAACTAGTGGAAAAAAATGAATACAAGAGAATTACTTCCTTTTCTTGTGGATAGGTACTTCACCAAAGTTAAATTCAATAAAGTATATTTAGATAGCTATTAGCAATTCTTTTGATTAAATCATTCAGTTTTGATATAGGTTTCTTCGCAGTCTTGGCCGTCTTTTTCACTTGTTTAATCATCCTTCCTTGCTCGTACCCCTATTGTGTTGTTCTTTTTATATTTGTTCCTGCTCTTTGCGCTTCTTTCACTATTAGCTTTAGATCTTGTGTGAAACAATCTCATTGTTCCAGAGGTCATTCTTACTCTTTTCATTCACTGTTGTTACTTTGTTACAACTGGGGTGAGCATTAGCAGTCCAGTGCCTAATCTCACTTTCTTCATTCACTTCAGATATGCTCGTACAACTGAGACAGCCCTAGACAAAAGGTACTCAGTGGAAGGAAGTTCAAAGACATTACAGTGATGCCACTTCATTCCCCATGGATGGTAAGGAAAGAGTACATCTCCCTTCTCTGATCAATGTCTTCATTCCTATTGAAGAGGGCATTGTCAGTAATTCAGTTACACACTCTATGGGTCAGCAAGCTCACCTGGTAAGAAACCACCAACACCACTATTAAATCTGCTGACTATTTTGTGCAAGCGAAGCTGTCAGCTGATCTACATTTGGCTCAACAACTGTTTTGGCTCAACAACTGTTGGCTCTACAGATGTTTTGGTCTACAACATCCATGACTCCTCACCGTTTATCATGCTAGCTATGGTCAATGATAGTTACAGTCCAAAACTATGGTCAATGATAGTTACAGTCCAAAACATATTAGGAACATGTCTAAGCAGATGGAAATCTGCCTCGCCCGCTTTTGGGCAAAAAGCCCCTAGATCAATTTGAACAATGGCAGGGCAGTCAGTCAACAAAAGTACATACATCCTTCTTTTAAGGAACAAAACATGCACATTTGTTCATGATGTTTGTGAATGGATGGTTTTGTTGCTTTGTGTTTGGGGTAATAAAAGTGTTGCAACTCCTACACAATTTACCGTGAATTTGCACCACAGAAAACAGAATTTGTTAAAGTGTTATTGAATTTGGCCCCTACTGAAACATAAAGGGAAAAGGTTATAATGATGAGGTGGAGGGTTAACAGAATAACATATTTCCCATTCAAATTGTCATAGTGAAAGTGTAGTGCAGAGCATGCTAGACAGGTTGAGACTGGATTTAGAGGACAGGTCTGTATTGTAAAGACACACAAGAATTGCTTAGCTTGGTAAGAAGAATCCCACAGAGGAGGAGTTGTTGTTTTATTTGTTTTTTTAGAAATGCAAATCCCACAAAAAAGAGATCTTGTACAATTGGATTGTCTAATAGTTGTCATGAAATCGCTCTGGTCTTCTGGTCACTGTAGTTAGAGTGACAGTGACAGGCACTGTCAATTGCTATGCCCTGGAAAAAAAGCCCAATGGGCCTGATGAAAGATATGTGCAGTGTTCAATTTAGATAGTTGGACTGTGGTCCTGGCAAATTCCCTGCCTAGCATCACCACAGATCATGCCTGTGCATGAGCACACAGTGCCAACTCTACATTGCTAGAGGTGAGGTACCTGCTGGTCATGATCACACGTTGCTGTTATGCAGAGGGCAATTCCTGTGGCATTCATCAGGCAATGTGCTTGCATATCATTGCCAAAGGTCAAGTGTAACATATGCTACAAGTAGGGCCAATGAGCAGGGGAATGAACACAACCTTTAGTTCATGCACACAATTCCAACATCAACCTAAATGGCATGTGTGAAGTCATAGGTGGTTTGTGGCAGGGATGAGCAATGGTTGTGTTGGTAACCTTTCTGGTAGTGTTTGTGCTTGTCATTGTAACCATTACACCCGTTCAATTAAAGTTAGTATTTGGGAAGAAATTGCAAGGTGTATGTTCTTCTTTGTTTTGACATAGCTCAATATAATACTATATCAGAGAACTATAACCTCCCTGAGATTGTATAAATTGCTATATTGATATATTGACCTCTATATATATCATGCTGCCCAGGTAAGCAAGACATGTCTAGAATAGAATATATAACATTGACTAAGTAATCAATATATATATATATAAAAAATCAAACAGAAATTGAGAAAGTCAGTTGAGGTTAGGGTTAGGGACTGCCCAGCTAGAGACTTTGAATATGCATGTGTTAGTCTCACATGTAGATCTTCTCAAAAATATAAATGTAAATAAAAAAATAAAAAATCCTTAGCAATCTCATCTCCAATCCCAGCGTGCACTGCCTAAACTGAAAATGTGTAAACTAAATAGCAGATTGGAAACATCAAGTGAATTTATAATAGCTCAAGTTCAAATATAAATATAACAATTAAAAGAACAAAATCAGGACCGCAGGGATTAATCCAGCAAAACCTGGATCAAATTGGTGCTTTTTGTCTAGCAAGCTTTTTCTCTCATTATGCTGCCTTTATGGAAGCTATTCATACATGCCTCTTCGACTTTTCAGATCTTTGCATTATATTATGCTCCATGTGACAATTAAATATTTTCTCAGGAATTTATGGATTTTGTATTGTCTGCCTGTGTTTCATCACTGCATTATTTTCTACTGGAGAATTTAATCTACCTTGAGGAAATATATCTAACTCATACATAACTATGTAAAGTACATTTTTTGAGACTGCTAATTTTAAATAAAACTGAAATCCCTACAAATAATAAAGTTTATAGCTTGTACTGGATAATTAGCCCACAAACAGCAACGATGCCTATTCATTCTCAAATGGTGGATTAGTTTGAATATATTGTATTATCATTTTGGCTAATATCGAAAGGGTTAATAAATCATGGGCAGGCCAAAAGAGGAACTTATTGAAAACGAAATATTCTCTTGATAAATTATGAGTATCTCAGACTTTTTCCTAAATCGTTACAACTGAATGTGACAAACTGTAGTTGAAGCTGCTCCTAGATTTCATGAAGTTAAGTTATCAATTATGGATAGGATTGCTCTGCTTCATATTACAACAATGTGTAATCAGCCAGCTGTCCCCTGGTTTACAGAAGAGCTGAATGTTCACAGACAAAAAGTGAGGGGCCTCAGATACAAATAGCATATGAGTTGATCTACTGAAAATAAAATTATATTAACGTCAGCACACAGACAGTATTGTTGGAATATTGCGAAAGCAAAACAAGCCTATTATACTGCACATATTCAAATGACTGCAAATAAACCTAAAGCATAATTCTCATTCTTAAAAGTAATTGATTCTAGAGCATCTAAACTTTCATTGTGAACTAAATTAAGTGTTCACAAATTTGCATATTTCATTTCTGATAAAATTGCAAAGATTCGGAATGAAATTGCAGATGCACCATCCAATAATGATGTATGGGATTATTTTTCCTTGCTGGACATTGTCCCCCTGTGCTTGATAATGTCAGAACTAAAACCTACTTATTTTGCTGAAGGTTAATGTCCAGCTGTAAAGGTAAAATAATTATTTTCAGTATTTGCTGAAGTTTTTCTGCAAGTGAATCATCGTTCATTAAATCAGCGATGCTACCATGATTTGGTGAAAATAGGTCATGCGCGTCATTGGTTAAAGAAAGAAAATGTGGACATAAATTCCTTGTTCAATTATATACTTGTTACTTGTCTTCTTTTTTTGGGAAAATTCCAGGGAAAGATAACAGTTCTTCAATTGAATGAGTGCATTGAAACGTAAATCTACCAGCAATAGGTCAATCAGGGTTTAATGAAGGCTGAAGTATAGTGCCTTCATCATTGCAGGTTATGGATGATGTGCTGAACATTTTTTTATGATAGGGGTACTTGTGCACCAGTGTTCTATTTGTCGGTAGTGTTCAATATAATTGATCATGAAGCACTTCTTGATACACAATCATAGAGAATGGGCATTGGGGGTCAGTAATGAAGTGGATCCTTTCATATCTAACAAATCATCAACAACTAATTTTAATGGAGGGCCTGCCAGTGCCATTTGGAGTTCCTCAAATCTAAAATGTATCATCAGTCCTTTTTCATTTCTTTATGGAGACCATTAGCGAGATTTGGTCAAAACACAATGTAGAAATAAACCAATATGCTGATGGCACAACGCTTCATATTTGTATCTCTTCTGCAGGGTAAATAGGTTCTTTGTGTGAGTGCCTGCTTGATATCGAGAAATGGATGGTATCCCATTTTCTAAAACTGAATACTTCAAAAGTTGTATTTATTTTGTTTTCTCATGAGGGACCTAATCCATTTTTGGTTAAATGGTTTCATGATGCAAATACTGTAGGGGAACCTTCACAATTTACTACCAGAGCAAAATCATTATGTTTTATTTTAGACACACTCCTTTCACTAAGTCTGCAGATACATGTGTTGGTAAAATCAGCAAACTTTCAGCTGCCCTCTTTCAGAGTGTTGAAACCATTTTTTTCTGACACATAGTTCTTCCTTTGGTGCAATCGTTGGCCCGCTCATGCATTGACTTAGGAAATTCGTTATAAATCAGTCTTCCCAAAACTACATTGGCTCTTGTAAAATCTGTGTTCAATGTTGCTGCACGCTTAGTCTTTTGAGCAAGGACATTTGACCAATTTCACCTATTCTGAAAGAACTGCATTGGTTACCCATCAAGCAGAGAATACAATCATTTGCATTGTGTACAAAATACTGTACTTTCAGACTCCTAAATATTTAGATAATAAATTAAAAATGTCAGGAGATACTACAGGACTGTGCAGCCTAGAGGCAATGCTAATCCCTACACCAGGGTCCTCTGTAATAACATGAAGACCGTGATATTGAACTTATCACATACAGAAACTTCTTTGTGAATCTATATTGTTAGATCCTTGTTTACTCTTCTTTTGATCATACACTAAGATAAAAAGTTCACAAGATGATGAGACGTCTTCAGGAAAACATAATATATCATCCACATGAATTTGTGCACATTACATATTTAAGCTGACAGCGGCAATTTGTATTCCTTCATTGGTAACCACGTATATAAAAACATCTTAATATGTGCATAAACTCACACATAATTATTTATCATGCAGTCCAATCATCAACACAAAACAACAATACAATAAATGCAAACACATAAAAAATCAACAAAGCCAACATTGCTTTTGCTATCACATATACATTTCCTCACAGACTATTGGGTCTGTAATTTAGAAAAGAAACACATATAAATACTAAAGTGCCAAAAGAACTATTGTTTGGAAAATAAGTGTTGATATCCTGAAGTGCCTGTCTTGCAATGCATAAAGCATAAATGGTCAACAACGCCTATTATGTCATATGGCAAGGTTTCAGCTAGTGTCGATGATTAGTCACCGGCCATGTCTTCCTCAGGGTAGAATTGGTGTAAAATAGATTTCTGTGGAAAATCAAAATCAAAACTTAATTGTAGAATATTGAGCCCACAATATCTTGCTCAAAATCATTGTGGATGTAGATTAAAATCGTTTAACCATATATTTACCTGAATCGCATGGGGGTCACTAAACATGAGGGACATCCACAACATCTATATTTGCGAAACTTTAACATCATTGCTGCAATTTGAAAAAGTATAATGAATACTGGTACTTTGTTAATTCTATTACACGTCAACAAATGGACTAAGACTTGTTTATTTACCTGAGACTTCCCCAGTCTAATGTTAATGATTCATTTAGGGTATGCATAGGGTATGCAAGCATTCCCTTTAATCAGCAGTCTGAAGTTCCAGGCTCACATAGGTCCAGTGTTTATAATATAACAGACCTTATGTTAACATTAAATGCAAACATGACCAACGATAATACATGTTCATCTTCTCTCCATAAAGTTTAGTTCTGGTGGCCGTGTTTACAGTCAGCCTTATTCAGATGCATGTAAAGCACCCATTGGATGGTGTTTCCGGGGAAATTCCCATTCACTGGATTTCGCTGATAACATTATTGTCCCTATCACATAATTAACCTAATAATGTTGTAGCATGTTGCATGCTGCCTTGCCCGCTAAAATTAAGTTTGTTTATGTATGAAGAGAGTCTGCACACATGCAATGATGTTGAAGTGTGTCATATGATGCATAGACCACAAATTGACAGAGTCTGTATGTGTGCATAGAGTCTGCACAAAGCAGAACAAACTAAATTACTCTACGGCCATCCATTAACATGTGAAGCACATCCATTATTTAATGTGGATTCAGATCTTCTGGAAACTAATATTTAAATTAAATAGGACCAATCAAGTATGTCATTGAGTCCTTGCGTATGTGCCCAACGATTGTATGGCCGAAATTGTTCACTTACAGCCAATTTAAGTTCCATAGATCCACCTCTTGTCCATAAGTGCCCTGTTCCACCACAAACCATCTTAATTCTTCGACTCTGTGTTGGAAGTCCACAAAGTGGGACGTACGTGGTGCTGTTAGGATTTGTGTTTGTTTATCCTTAAATGTACAACCTTCTGTGTTTGCCTTCATAACATTTATGGCATCAGCATAAAATGATGTATATGACACTGTGGGATTTGTAATTAGTGTGGCGATTAAAATGCCAGATTTTATTTGCAAAAGAGAATTTACTGATTCTCATGGTGTATTGGCAAACTGCGCAGATCCTGCAGGCATAGTGCCCTATGATAGGTAGTAGCCCTAATTTGCTTCGTACATCATGATGAACTGTATCTTTTTCACCAACTGTATGATCCAGTGATTATCGTACATGTTTGCCTTTTTTTTTAAAGGCAAATAAGGGTTTGGGCAAACCAGGTCGATATTTTTGTAAGATGTTCTATTTACTATAATTAAATTACATTGACAATCATGTGTCAATGGACAAAATGTAGTAACACATACTAGTTTATTCTTTGCAGATTTTTCAACTATCCTGAAACACTCTCTCTCTGTCATAGTAGCATGCTTTTTTCAATGATCTTTTCAGTAGCTGTTTTTGGATATTCACGTATGGCCAATCTCTTAATGATAATGTCTGCTTCACAGTAAAAATCCTTTAATGTTGTGCAGTTTCTTCCTACTGTGAGGTACTGATTAAATGGAATATTTTTTCTCAAGCTGATCTGATGTTGATTGTCAAAATTAAGAATTGTGTTCCTATCAGTGGGCTTATGATATAATGTAACCTCAAGTTGCCGATATCTTCTTTAATGAGAAGATCAAGGAATGCAATTTTTTTTTGGCTGTAAATTGAGGTTAACTTCAGGTTGCCATCCACAGTAGTAAGCCATGCTAGAAATAATGTCAATTGTTTTAGATCTCCTTGCCAAATAATTAAGATATCATCAATATAGTGTTGGTAAAGCCTAATTGATGTCAACATCATTTTCTGTCTCAGCCCAAATATGTACATTGTCAAATTTGTTCACAAATACATTACACAAACAGGGGGCAAAAGCTGTCCCAATTGAAGTCCTCTTGATTTGTTGAACTCTCTCCTTTAAGTACACAATAGTTTGGTTGCAAAGATATTGCTGCAACATCTATGATAAATTCAGTGGGAACTGCATGAGGAGTCCGTCTGAAATCAAGGGTGCATTGTATTACACTTATAACCTCACTTTGGGGACTATTAGTGTACATGGAGTCTATGGGCCTCATTACACGGAATGCGGTAATGGTTAACGGCCACCGTTAATGGTAACGGTGACCGTTAACCATTACCGCCTTACTACGAGGTCCCTTAGCGGGTTGGTGCTTTAACGCCTGCTTTTGCAGGCGTTAAAAACCAACCCGCTAAGGGACCTCGGAGCTAATTACGGCACCGCAAAATTGCGGTGCCGTAATTAGCGCCTTCCCCATTCCCATAGAGCCCTATGGGGCAGAAATGGGAATGGGGAAGGGCAATGGCGGAAGGGGGATTTACCGCCCCACCAACCTTGGAATGGGGCGGTAAATCCCCTTTCCGCCAAGGCGGTGCCGGTATTTTACCGGCATGAGCCATGGCGCTAATAGCGCCATGGCTCACCGCCTTCCGTGTAATGAGGCCCTATGTCTAGAGTGACTAACCAGTCATTGTGACATTATACTGGCAACCTTCCACTAATTTGATGGATTCCCAGGAATCTTTTCAATAGGAGCTGCCCATAGCAGATAATGGTTCAATGAAAAAGTCTATGGTTCCTCATTTACAAATAGTGTATGTAGCTCAGCGGAAAGTGACTTTGTGCTGTAAACATTTACTTAGTGCTTTGCACAATACTGAATGTAATGCGTGGGAAAGGCTAGCGCAAAGAACGAAATACAGGGTAGAACATGGAAAATCCGCATCAAAGGAGGAAAATGAGGAAGAACATGGATGTGGGGAGGGAGGCTCCATGCAAACAAACTACACACCCCATAAAGCGCTAAGTAAACTCTATAGACAGAAACATTGGGGCTATCTGTTTGACTCCAATGGAGAATGAGCACACCGCCACCCAGCACCCATCGCAAAGAACTAAGCACAATGAAAGCCCACTCATAAAAAGCACAATACAAATCCAATTAACATATGATTGCTACAATGCTGGATCCTGCATTGCTAGCGCTGATATTACTACATGGATGAAAGGAGGGAAGGGCCAAAATCTTCCATCCATGAACAACAATGTGTGGGATACCATATGAGGAGGTGCATCGAAGATACTGCTTCCCTCCCCATGTCATCCTAGAACTGGTGAGAGAGTGGGAGAATGACCTTGTCTCACCCACCATGTGCTCACATGCTGCGATACCTCTGGTCAAACTGCTATCAGTCTTAAACTTCCTGGCCACTGGATAAATCCAGCATACCACAGCCATTGTTGGAGGTATATCATGGCCCACACAACCAAGGTGCCTCAGCCAGGTCTTGTGCTGTATCCTAGCACATCTGCATATGCACAGTTACATGTCACACACACTGCAGGTCAGGCAGAGTGTGCCAAAAGTTCAACATTTTACCCAGGTCCTGGGAGCCATTGACTGCACCCATATAGCACTTCAATCTCCAACCCCATGAGAGACTGAGCACATCTATTGATACAGGAAGCATTTGCATTCCATCAATGTGCAGGTGATTTGTGATGCCAAGGGACACATCATGCATGTGCATGCCAAATACCCAGGATGCATGCATGACAGCTACAGTTTCTGGCATTCCCCCATATACCAGGCACTTTCATCAGCAACATTTGGAAACATATGACTTGTGGGTGAGTATCAACTATCACAAACACACAAGCAGTTACATAACACATAGGAGCAAGGGAAATGAAACTACATGGAATTAATAACCATTTTATCCTTTATTCTACTCCTGGTGACACCGATCAGGAATCTAGCCAACTAAGGTGAGGCTTGCTATAATGCAGCACACATAGCCACTAGGGGAAAAGTGTACCAGATATTTGAGGTGCTCATATCACGCTTCTGCTCCCTTTACCATTGCTATATGCACCCCCTGTAGTATGCAAAATCATGCTGGAATGTTGTGTCCTGAATATTATTGCCAAACGTTGTGGCATAGCAGTACATCTGCAGGAGATATTCCACCCTCATCCACAGGCACCACCCATTTCTTTAGCAGGCCAAACGGCACAGGGACAAGACACAAGCAATCAGTACAAACCTACTTCACATGACTTGGAGCTCACGCCTGTGGAACAAACTCAGTAAAGCCACATGCCTGATGGCCTTCAATGATGCAATTGGGCAAATCCAATTTGCGCATAAGAACACCCTGAGAATGTGTCTGTTGGATCGGTGTGTAATAATACAATATTTATTTATTTTGAATTCCAATAAAAATCACACAAATTTAATATAGGGCAGCAATCACCAGTGTGGTGATAATTACACTGTAAAATGATAGCACACACTTAGTCTGACCTTTTAACATACCAAACCCAATGCACAATTGAATAAAAACAAGATACTTATTGGGTGTTTCTTTTTCCCATAGCAGCACAGTTAATGTTTCCCCATGCAACACTCCCTCAAACCTCTGTTAAGCAAGTTTTGTGTGGGTAGAAAGGAGTACCAAGGAGTCAAGTATACTAGGCAAAACAGAGAACTGAAATCCGACCTTCTACCTCTTAATGGGAAGCAAAATTAGATTGAAAACATTTGATAATTGAGCAAAATAGCACTCGGAATTACTAAATACTTGTTTTACATGTGCGGTTGAATGAATGAGGTAGAAATGAGTATTGCAGTATCAGAGATGTAAGAACACTAGCAAAATACAAGGCAATGTACGAACAACGGGCATACAGTTCAGAAAATCAACTTGGGAAGGAAAAACACACATGGAAAAATTGCATTTGCTTATTTTCTTGGGTTTAAAATGACAAAACAGCTTAAAATATGGGTTAAACAGACACAATCGGAATGCGATTTTGTTGCTAAGGGACAAAGGCACATCACAGGTATAATATGGAAGTGAAATAGTAACTCTGGAGGGATGACATAGGAGATTCTTAAGAGGGAAATAAAATCGGATTTTAGGATACTAGCAGTACACAGGGAAAATTGATTTAAAAAGGAAAATGACAAGAGCTACTACAACTATAATTTTGTGGCTGGATTATCATGAAGAGAAACGCTGCCCATGAAGAAGGTTAAGCTTCAGTCTTTACCCCCCCTCACATGCCGTTTGTCTCTTTATGAGGGAATTAATTAGTTTATTTGAAATATGACTAAGGACCTATGAAATGGACCAAAAGGATAGACAAGAATGGAGCTAACACATGGAGATCAAAAACAGGATGCACAGAGGATTCTGACCATTATAACAAGTTACTGGGGTATTTATGGGATTATTTATAGGGTGGAACAAATGGCAAGGTTTCAAAATGGGATATGCTATGTTTTGCGCTGGGGAAGGGAAATTCTTAGAACCAATACTTGAGTGGGGTAGCTTTGACAGCTAACCAGGTCTCTGGACAGGGGACAGGAGTCTGGTCACTCCGCAGCAGCTAGTCTCTCCTCTGGGAAATCAGCGAGGCAACCAGGGTCTGGTCTCAGTAGATAGCGAGGTGCATCAGCTGGGCAAAGCAGGTCTGGTCACAGGATGATCCCAAAAAGGGTACCAGAGCCTTTCCCCCTTTCTCCCGGAATTATTGGGACCTTTGTGGGTTTAATTCTGGATGATGGCGCTGCCTGGATAAATCAGCTAGCTCTTGCCTCGCTTCTGGAATCTGGAATTTCGCAGGGTAAATATGGAATGTCTGGATCTCTGGATGCGCTGGAGCTTGAAAGTCAAAAGAGAGTGTGTGTCCAGAGCTCCCTATGCCTCCCCTTTATATAAGGCACATGACATCAGAGTATTTTTACTATGTATCCTGAACTAAGCTAGCCCTACCTAAATCGGATAGATCAAGCTATACTGTCCTACCTGGAAGCAGATTATACTGAATAAGGTGACTCCATTTTATTGTGTGTGCTTTATGATGTACAGGGCCATCCCACAGTTACTTTTGCCAAAATCGTTTATGACACAAAAATGCACATAGGCAGATTCCATATTTTACACAGATCATGTCATTCAAACTCCCAGGTTTGTATGATGTTGTTTAGTCCTTCTGATAATCTTTTGCAATTTCTAATGGCAACCGTCTCCCCTAAAAATCTACCCCTATCACTGTGGGACAAATTTGCATCTAACGTTCATAACCGTGTCATATACCATTTTTCTGGCATTTGCGTCCCTTCCATGCTAGAGAGGTCCACATCGTCTTGTTTTAAAGGTGCAAAAATTACATTCAAACTGTTAAAATTTCACATTACTGTGTTTTCAGGTTGCAAAAATAAAAGTTTTAAGAAGAAAATTCTTTTGACCCAGGTGGGCCGGCTTTGTCCCCAAAGAGGGGCAGTCTTCCCACCCCCCGAAACCAAATGTCCCTCTCTGGCCCACTGGCACAGAGGTTGTCATGACACCGTCTTTCATCCTGGCAGTTGCAGCTGAGGAGAGGTGTCACCAGGAATTCACACCTACATGACATGGCAGTCCATTATCTTTTGGCTGCACACTGCCAAGCAGTCTGATGAGATTGTGAAATCCCCACATTGGCCCTTTTCATGTGCCGAGGGGGCTGGTCCACTTGGGGGAAGTAATTCTGTTCCCAGGAGAGGCAGAGAGGCAGGTCAACTTTGAAATGCCTGCCTTGCAAAAACCAATTTGACAGAAAGTTCTGGAGTCTTCAAACAGCTTTTAAACATTTTTTTTTCTTCTTTCACAAAAGCGATGTATTTTTGGGACTAATATCATGTACTTTTTAGAGCAAACCTCATCTACAATCACATTTCTGTGCAAGCACAGGGCATCATTTTAACATTTACTTTTAAAAGACATTGGGCCTCATTACGAGTCCGGCGGTAACCGTGCCTGAATTTCCAGCAGGTTACCGTCGGACTCTTATTACCATTCCGCCTCCGTGATTCCCGGAATTGCTGGGGCATTACGACCCCGGTGACCCGGTAATTCCGGAGGCGGAATTCGGTAAATTCCCATTCCCATTGAGTCCCATAGTACTCAATGGGAATGGGGAAGTGGAAACACTGACACCATCTTGTGATGGTGTCAGTGTTTCCACGGCCGCCTGCAGGCGGGTGGTGTTAAACCTGCCAGGTCAGACCTGGCAGGAATGACACCTCCCGCCTGCAGAACTCGAGATCACCCGGTATGGAAACAACGGTGGCGGCGCGTTTAACGCCAATGTTATTTGCATACCGGGTGACTCGTAATGGGGCCCATTTTCTTGCTCGGCAAAAGCACTATTTCACACATGGGTTAATTCTTCTTGGATGTCACTTTTACGGATGCGATTTTTCCTCGAATCCATATCCTGAACATTATATATCGCCCTTATTTATTCTTTTTCCAGTGGGAAGTTTTGAGCTGGCAGCATAGCAGCACAGCCTTTGAATTCTTTTCTTTGGTGCACATGAAGAAAACACTGGCAGCCAGTCACAGGGTGGTGTGCTATTTTTCATCTCGCCCCATATATGCCTGGCAAAGATAGCACAGCCATAATTTCTGTAGCTGCAAAACGCAATTTTGATGCAAGGGAATAGCGATCAGCAGAGCCAGTGCTGTCGTTCTACTTGTAACTGCTGAAAATGCAGTTTGGTAGTGTTGACTGCCTGGCGCGAAGCGGATTTCAGCAAACCTTTCTCCGCCACAGACCACCAGAGCGTGTTGGGCACCTTTACACTCCACGTTGCAGACTATGCTGCTACATCTCAGGGGACTCGACTAAGAGGCTGGACACCATGACACCTCAACCCCACTGAGCGGTAGGATGCTGGGGAGGCATCAGGACAACAAGAGAGGAACTCCGCAGATACCTGGAGACTGCTAGACAGCCCGTGGGCTCGGCCCTGAAGCATCTGGTGGACTACCCGGAAAAAGGCGGCACTGTTGATGCCGCCAAGGAGTAGGAACACTGACCTGTGACCAGTCCCCCAGGCAGCACCACAATGCATACCAGGTGAGCTGAACGCTGCACCACCGAGAATTGGGACGCTGAGCAGTGTTTCAGGCGAACAGTCCGGAACTTGGCTACACATACTAGGGGGCCAAGACCTGGCCAACTGAGGATCCCCTGCTACCTGACAGACCCCGACTACCCCTGTGTGGGGTGCACACGGGACAGAAAACCCTGGCAGCAACTGCAACAAGGTGAAAGTAACAGGCCCTAAGCAAGCAGCTTTGAGGTATCAGTCAGGCATGGACTCCCCGAGAGAAAGAAAATACATGCGCACCAACATGGGATAAAGAGGCATACTGCCGGCAACTTATTGCGCATACCTGCTTACAAAAGGAAAGACAACACATATACGGCCCACAGTGGGTTTCGATTTCCTGTGCACACCCTGCCATTTGGAGCCCACGAATGGGCGGTAAAGTGTCAGAATGAACGCATGGATGTGCGGCAAGAGACATCAAGTAGGCGAGAGGGGGGTACAGCCGATACCGCTGTGATCTACACTTGTGAATGCAAAAGTTCTCCCATATTTGGAAGCACCCTGGCTAAAGGGACACTTGTTGACTGCCCCACTGCACGACTGCCTACCCAGAAAAGCAGAAGGGAGACTTAGAAGGCAAAACAATGAACAGCACAACTGCACCAGCCGCGGTGCCATGACCTACACATACCCCATTGAGCCGACTTGCAGGAACATCTGTGCCCTGCTACATACAAGGCAGTGCCCTGTAGGGGGGACTGATAAGGTACTACTGCCTGTGCATGATACACAGCCGTTTTGAAGTGTCTAGGCAAGATATTACATAGAATCTACTACCCGAGGGTAGCCTTGTATTGCTGGGGAAAGATTGCAGAACCCAATTGTCTACGTTGCCAGAACGAGGAGGGAACTTTTTTTCACATACTATGGGATTGCCTGCATATACGTCATTTTTGGCAGCAATGCTGCAATATACTGTTGAAGGTTCTGGGACAGACAATCCCCAGAGATCCCAAATAATGCTGCTGGGAGCAGAGGGTGAAGCTGACATGTCCCGATATGAGAGGCTGTGCTTCTGGACCACTACCTTGGTGATTAAGAGGAACATTGCAAAATTATAGGGCTCCGCAGAACTGCCACAAGTTGAACAATGGATCACGGATGTACAGATATGTATTGCAATAGAACATAGAGTATATAGGGCACAGGGCTGTCTGGAGAAAGCAGAAAAAATCTGGTAGCCATGGAAGGATACCCTATGAGCCTCTTGGCCTGACTATTGTAAAGGGTTTAAACTGGAAATGTTTATGTAGAAAATATCATGCAGCATCTATCATGTATGACCTATTTGTGGCTACTGTTTCTTGTTTGTTTATAAGGTGTAGACTCCCATGGGGTCTGTTGTTCTATGTTTTATGCAAAACTAATAAAATATGTTATTTAAAAAAAATCAAAAAGAAAATGCAGTTTGGTGATGTTGGAGAGTTCTGCTGGGCTGGTAAATGTACCCCACATATCACCCTCCGCCATACCTGGATTTGCTCAACAGATACCCTCGAAATCAGAACTTCCTAAACAATCCTCCTCCATCTCCAGGTTCCAGGACTATAGACCCCTAAACCAAGGAGAAGGGAGAATCACAACTGAACATTATGGGGGACATTTCTAATACCTGAGCTATTCCGCAAGAAGCAATATTTACCCCTTTAAAAAGCAGCAGAGGTATGAGCAGAGACCTCCCTGCAACCCTGACAAACATACTCAGCTGGAGCTGCATGTCCATACAATTGACAGACAACCTTGGGCACATGCTGATGGCTCAGTCAAACCCTCAACCTAACACTGCTTCCTAGAATCCCTCAACACCCCGCTCTGATGCCCCCGATGGGGGTGGGAATGACTGAAGGAAAGTCTCAACAATGAACAGGTTACTGAGGATGGGGCCTGGGTGGAAGGGAGATGCAAAGCCCTAGAGGAAGCTTCCTTTCTTACCAGAGCAGAACCACTGGAAACGTCTCACCCTGACTATTCTACCCCTAGGAAGTTATTACGCAAAGAGCAAAGGGTAAGTAGAAGAGGCCAAAGAAAATCCCTCTTTGTGGCCAGACAGAACAAGATAATCCCCTTTGAAAGGTAAGAATCCCTGGAGGAGTCAGGTAAAACAATCTTCTCATTCAGGAGTGAGGGGATACCTCCTAAAGAAAAATGGGTCCCAAAAGTTCCTGAATTTGAGAGGTTAAGCATAGACACTGACTCAGAACAAGAGATCCCCGGTCCCCAAATATGCGAGCCAGATCATCCCATAACTGTATAGGTATCTGCCCTACAGACAGGTTCTGAGAATCGTAATAAGGGAGCAATTGCGCATATCAAAATGCTTTTTCAGTGTTGTCAAAGCCCATGAAGTTACACCCCCCAGTCGGGTCCATACTTTGCTGTTGATTAAATCCAGACTAATTGCAAATTGATTTAACATGTAACTACCTAAATACAAATCAGAAGGGACATTTCTAACGACTTAACAATTATGTTCTATAATTCTGCTGCAAATGAACATTTTTAGCATACACCTGCTAGGTAGGATGTGCTTTGGTGTTTCCAGACCTATTTCCCATGATGTATCCATCAATTTAAATGTGGGAATGATCTGATCTTTTTGGAGTTTCCTGAATAATATATTGATGATTAAACTTTTTCCATTATTCAGGCATACTCAGCCGAGCACTGACCCCTCTCTCTCATTTATCTGAATGGGGAAAAACAATTGTTTGCCCTTTTTCTGAATGGCTGTCAGACTTTGAGCTGGTTTTTCCATTGTACTCTTTCATGTAACTTGGGGTTTCTTCAAGATTCAAATTCGTATAAAATCTCACAGCATTTCCTTCCAGTGTGGAGTACCACTTAAAACTGGGATAAGGTTGATTTCCAAGAATTGAGAAGGGTTTCCATCACCAAGTTGTTCTCCCATAGAGATAATGGTGTTGTCTGGGACCAGATTATTCTGGAAGTCAAATCCCACTTTCTTGGAACTTTGCTCGATTTAAGGGCAGGTGCCATTCAAACTCGAACACATTTTTAGTTGTTTCGGCTGGTTAGTCTGGGTCCAGAGGACCTTGTTCACATAGTCGATCAGAGGTGATAACCTCTGAAGGAAATAATTCCCCAGTAAACAAGGTGTGCCCTCTGCAGTCACGACTATCACTGAGTATTTTAACCAATGTCACCCAAATTTGTATCTCTAGATCTGCCGTACCGTGAACAGAAATGCAGTACCTTGAACGGAAATATAATTCTTTTTGAAATTGTGGAGTTGTCCGGGAAGAGTGCTGAGGGTAATCTGATGACCCTTCCCCACGTTATAAATAACCAATCATATCATCATATCATCATCATTCCTATATACAGTTGTTCAAATGCGTTTTTGGACAGAAGAGTGGCTTGGGATCCAGTATTCACCAGCACTGATATTTCACCCTGAACCTGTACCTTGACCATAGTATAAAATTTGCCATCTTTCTCTTCACGGGAACAAAGAAAGTATCAGTTATTTAGCAGCTCAGCTGTCATTTTCTTAACGTTGAACTCCGACACTGTATGATCTTGGGCGATTTTCCGTGTCGGAGATCGGAAATCTGTAGAAAAGAATTTACATTTTTCAATCTGCATAGTTGAGGGGTCCTTTATCTTCCCAGATTCTTTGCTGTTCACCTTTGTCTGAAGACGATTCTGAGAACCTGTCTGTAGGGTGGATACCTATACAGTTATGGTATGATATGGGTCGCGTATTTGGGGACTAGGAATCTCTTGTTCTGAGTTTATTTATAGGTTTTCTAGATTTATTCAAAGGTATACTAATGACTGTTGTTTATTATATGTAGAATGGTAGTTTCTCATGCCAGCTTAGTTAGTGTCAACTCTATCTCACCATGACCTAACCCTCACCCCCCTGGACACATGCAGCTGGACCTCGTGACACTCACCCTCATGCCATCTGGGTATCCAATCCAGACGAAGCAGCGCCTACATCGATATATGTGTCTTCGTCTTCCAGCCAATTCCACACTGTTGTAGCACCCTCTGTTAGTTGTGTCATCTATGATTCTGTTTTCCTTTATAATTGTTTGTGACTATAATGTTTGCCAGAGCGCTCACGAGGCAGAAGAGTTCTCTGGATGCCAACTTTATATATACTTATCTAATTTTGCAACCTGTCCTCCTAGTCTCATTCCCCACTGGGGTGTGTTATATTTTATGAATATGCATGTGTAAGTCAGGCTGTGAGCCTTTACATTTGGTGACCCCTGCAACGTGATCCAGAAAGGTATGCCGAGAGGGGCCCCCCGTGCCGTGCGGCAAGATCGGGGATGCCCCCAGCAAAACCATTGCCTCCGCGGTTGACCAGCGTGTGCACAAAACGAAAGGTTCCACGGGTCCCTGTCATCTTTTCAAATACCCAACGTGCTTGTCGATGCGGGTCACGGCTTGGTTGGGGTGTGGCGCCGATTGTGGGTAGATTGTGAATGGAGGATCTCAGACCACTTTGCTAAACATGTGAGTACTGGTTGCGAGATTCCTAAGGGAGGGGAAAAAATTGAGAGATAATAGTGTAAAGGATAAGGGGATGGGATAGGGGGAATAGGAAGTTGAGTTTAGGGACTGTGCGAGTGAAACTGACAGGCTTTTCTTATTTATCCTTTATATGGCCATTAGGTTGTTGTGGACAAAGAGATAAAAGGGAATACGGGATCCTAGCTCCGAAGGGGGGTAGAAGGCGGCGCTGCATAGCATTGTCTCAACCAGTGCAGGGAATATGTGGCGATAAAGAGAATAAAGCGTAGGAGTCTCATATATTTAGTAGGCTCGGAGTAGTTATTAAGAATATTCTGTTTCCGTGTGAGGAGAATTCTTCAAATAGGTAGCCTAAGGGGGCTCACAGGTGGGGAGTGAATGAAAAGAAATAGCAATAAGAGAAAAAGAGAATAGAGGTATAATAAGGGGGAATTAATATTAGAAAATAGTAAATGGTACATTTTCTATGTTGTTGAAGTCACTCGTTTCTTTGTCTGTCAAAAAAATGTGCATATTTTGATGTTCATAGAATAAGTATTGTCGAAAAAATGTTTTATGTGATTGCAGAAGTCAAGGTGTAAAGTAAATAAGGTTGGTGATGTTTAACGTGACGTGGGTTAACAAATACTGATAATAATATTGGAAAGGTTTTTTTTTGCTACATTGTGCACTACCCCTAGTATAAGAGTAAGACATAAAAAAAAGAAGTGTGGAAAAACATTATGGGGGGAGACACACCAGTAGCGTATATCTGTCAACACCTCCCCTTGTACAGTGAAAAAATAAAAAAAATACCACGGCCAATGGCTTACAGAAATAAAAGGAGAGGGATTATCCCAAATATGGCCAGAAGGGGCGTCCTTTGAGAAAAGAGTCTTAGATCTGGTAGCAACCCATTTGCTAGCAAAGTATTCAGGTAAGCAAGTACAAAACAGACGCGAAGTACTACATTTGTGGAGAATGTTTAAGGAAACAGCCCTAGCCCTGACACAAATAAGGAAAGGCCCTCAGACGGGCAGGCATCCCCGACGGAGGGAGAGGGAGGAATGGTGGAGGAATGTTCAGTAAAAACAGGGGGAAATGATCTCACTAAAATCTACCCATTATTAACAAGTCCTGCAGTAGGTTACAGTGAGCCCAGGTATGTGCCTGCACCGAGTACCCCGGCAGCCACAGTTGCCACAGCCCCACCACCGTATGAAACAAGAGGATTGTATAGACCAACTAGTGCCCCTCCAGTGGATCTAGCACAGCTAACTGGAGAGTTAGATAGACAGCTCGCTCATGCCCAAATGGAAATAACACGACTAAGAGCCCTGTGCTATAGAGGACAGATGTTGCCCGGGGGAAGAGAAGTACCACCAAGTGTAGCAAGTGATCTGACACCTCCCACCAAGCACAGCAGGGGTGTCTACACCATCTCCACCACCACAGGGCAATGTGCCAAAGGGTCAGGAAAAAGAGTGGCAATCAGCGGAATTTTTCTTCCATTTATGAGGAGAGAGACAGGAAGAAAGGGAGTCAGAGGAGGAAATAGATGAAGTATGGAGTGATGTGGATGAGTACGAAGAGGGGTTGGCCGCAGCAGGATTTCGCTCCCATTAGCAATGGACCCAGAAGATGGGAGAGGGCTCCCAAGGTGGCTAGGGCGGTTGAGGCAAAGAGTAGGGAACATGTTGGTAAGTAAAACAAAGAAGGCAACGGTAAGTAAAAAAGGAAGTAAGGCCACATTACAGATGCCTTTGATACATAAAGGAGTAGGGAGACCACACTACATACCCTGTGCACAGATGGACAAAAATAACCTGTTCAAACTCCTCCCTCCACTTTCAGGTGGGGCGGGGAAGTGGATACATGCATTTGAAAAAAACACTGCAGGGGTGCCATTGGCCATAGGAAATGTAAAAAGTCTACTAGTGTCTGCCATCGGTGATCAAGCAGATGGATTATGGGTGAAGGCCGGTTTCCGGGAGTAACATTGAATTGCGACCGCCATGACGTGTCATTATATAACAATATAAGAGCACAAGTATGGGATGCATTGCGGAGAACCTTCCCAGATACACCAGACTTACATTTAGTAAAGCAGTGCACTATGGGAGAAGAGGAAGAGGCTACACAATTCATCCTTCGGGTGCAAGACCTGTGGAGATCAGAAACGGGCACGCCATTCGACCAATCTACCGCTTTGTTTTACTTCATAATTAAAAAAGGGCTCCCGAAGGAGGTACAGAAGGCCTTGGACAAAATAGCTGGAATAGAAGCCAAAGGCTGGCCAGAGATTTAGAGCATAATTGTACACCATTGTAGGAGGATCAAAGAAAGGGAAAAGGAGATAGCACAGAGAAGGATGGCAGACAAAGCAAAATTGGTTCAAAATAAATTAGAGAAGGTCGTAGCAATGAATTCAGCACAACCCACTGACAGACAGGGGGAAGGGGAGGAGGGGTCAGGAAATACACCAGCGAGGATGGCAGCGGCGTGGTCCAGTCCTATCAACTACCCTACGTGCAGAAGAGGAACCACTGGTGGGTGCAGGGATAGGCAACAAACAGTTCATCTTTATGGTGGACTTGGGGGCTGAAAAATCGTGCCTCATGGAAGGCCTGTTCCCGCTCTCGGGAAAACATTTGGAAATGCAGGGGTTCTCTGGGGCTATTTTAAAAGTTCCTTACACAAAGAATTTAGACATAACGGTGAGAGGGAAGAAGGTGTGAGCACCCCTACTGTACCATGAAGACTTGCCAATAAATTTGTTGGGAAGGGACCACATGAGCAAATTGAATATGACCATCTCCTTCACAGAACCCACCATCCCAGGGGTATGTCCAGTAGGGGCCATGTTAATGATCAGCACTATGACCAATGAGAGTGCAGTACCAATTGATATTGACATGTTCATTTACGGGATACGGTACTCGCCAAAGTAGTGCCCGAGATAACATGGAAGGAATGGAGAGTGCCATCTGACTTTGTGTTTCGCCCCATTGTACACTCAGATGTTGTGCCAGGGACAATTATGTCTATTGATTTGGAAGCAGTGCAAGTTTCAAGCAAACGTATTGCAGTGCTAGGACTGGACAGGCATGGGTGTGAGTGGAGAACAGTGCTGTGCATAGACCCAAACGTGGCATTGCGTGATTTGATTGATGAGGAATTGTTCACTGACAATGATACTGATGGGGAAATTATAAAGGAAATAAGTGTACCTTGTGACATAATGATCCAGCATAGAGAAATACATAACCCTCTCATGGCTAGCGTTAGTGCACCACCGACTATATTTGATGAAAATATGGAAATGGTACTGCCAGAATTATGGACAACCAGCCCACATGACGTAGGGCTATTACAAGAGGTCACGCCCATAAAAATCAAATTGAGACCTGGAGCAATCCCGCCCAGAGTAAAACAATACCCCTTGTCATGAGAAGCAGAGGTGGGAATAAAGGAAACTATAACCGCATTATTACAACAAGGTATAATAGCGCCATCCAATTCACCTTGTAACACAGCAATTTACCCGATTAAAAAAGCAAGGGGCGGGGCTTGGAGGATGATACACGACCTACGCCCACTTAATGACATCATACAGAAAGAGCTCCCATTAGTGCAAATCCTGCATCAATTTTGTGTAGCATACCTAAAAATGCTACTTGTTTCGCGGTAGTGGATTTTAAGAACGCCTTCTTCTCAGTGTCACTTGACCCAAGCTGTCAGTATCTCACAGCATTTACATTGGGGGACAACAGATGTGAACATTGTGGTATTGTGGTACTGTGAGAGCCCCAGCATCTTCAATATAATTTTGCACGAAGACCTTTGTAATGTGGATATAGAGAGCACAATAATTCAATATGTGGATGAGCTCCTCATCTGCGGTAAAAGTGAAGAACAGTGCAGAGAGGACTCGATTTCATTACTAAATTTACTGGTCACGAAATGATACAAGGTGGACAAGGGCAAGCTTCAATACTGCCTAGCGGAAGTGTTGTACCTAGGAGAGTTAATTTCAAAAGATGGGAAAAGAATAATACCTGAAAGAGCAACAGCAACACGCCATGCAATGATGCCAAAAACTGTGAAGCACATGCAGAAGTTTCTCGGCATATGTAACTATTGCCGTGCATGGATTTTAGACTATGCAGAATATACACACCATTATTGCAAGCATTAAAAGAAGCACAAAAGAGCGGGGCCCCAATAAAAGGAAATGATGACACAATACTTCAAATTGAACGATCTCATCACACACACCCCAGTATTAGCGAAATCCGATTATGACCGGGAGTTCTACCTCTTTTCACATTGCAATGGAATACTGCTGACAGCAGTGCTAACACAAAAACATTGTTAGGTCACAAGCCATTGGCCTACTACAGCGGTTCATTAGGTTCAGTGATGCTGGGCCACTTCGCATGCGAACAAGCTCCCGCAGCAGCGGCCTTCGCGATAGAAGAAAACACCACAATTGCAATGGGATGCTCAGTAACTTTGTATGCGGAGCATTAATTATTTGCCATTCTAGAAAGAACAAAATCAACGCTCACAACACAGAGAGCAACAGCTTACAAAATAATAATATCCAGCCCAAATGTCCATGTAGTTAGATGTAAAAGTGTGAACCCGGCTACCTTCATTACTAAGCCCCGTACTGTGGAAGATATGCAAGAACACGATTGTGCCATGTACGAGGGGGAGGGAGATGATATCCCAAAAGTGAGCAAAAATGCACTGGAGGAAGGGGAAACATACTTCGCGGATGGGTCAGCATCAATTGACAGTGTGACAGGAGAAAAACATGTAGGAGCAGCAGTGGTAAGAATAGAAGGAGATGAGTATGAAGTTATAGTGCACAAGCAGCAGAATTGATTGCACTAATTGAAGCACTACATACAGCCAAACAATGTGCAGTAACACTATATTCTGACTCGGCATATGTGACAATAACAGTACATTCAGGGTTGTCCCGATGGCGATGAAGAGTGTTCAGGAGGGCAGATGGTTCACCAGTAAAGCATGCAGCAGTATTAAATGACTTCATTGAAGCACTAGCAGAACCGTCAGTGGTAGCATTGGTAAAATGCCAGGCACACATCAATAAAATGGACGCGATCTCGTTCGGGAACGCGGACGCTGCTGCAAAAGAAGCAGCATACTTCAATGTTCTCAGACAATTAGAGTGCATTGTAAAAACAACAAGTTCAGAAGTACAGGAAGAAGGATACAACTGCACACTCATTCTACAGGTTATACAATTACAAAAATGCGCACCATTAGAAGAACAGGAATTATGGAAAAAAGAGGATGTAAACAATCACCAACAGATTTAATATGGTGACAGGAAATGACAGGGAAGGTAGTGATGCCCGTGGAATTATTGCAAATAGCATTTCAACAGCTACATTTTCCAACGCATGTAACAAAGCAACACATTGCAGCAGACATTCAGGAGGAGTGGGTCATCCCAAATTTACAGGAACATCTATCGAAATTGAATGCACTACATGCCAAACATATAATTCAGGAATGACTCTCAGAACACTCCGAGGAACACTGTCACGCCCAGTGGCGCCTTTTAGAGAGCTACACATAGACTATGAGGACATGGGAGAAAGGTGTAATGGGGCAAGGTATCTCATTGTAATAGTTTGTCTCTTCTCACAGTGAGTGGAAGCTGAGCCATGCCCCACCCAAATGCAAAGTGCGCAGCAAAGTTTTTGGTACGAGAGGTTTTCTTGAGGTGATTAGACCAGACAACAGCACCCATTTTGTGAATGATCTCTTCAAGGAGGTGACAACGTTGCTAGGTGTAAAGCACAAATTATGTTTGATTTATCACCTGCAGTCTAACGGGATGGTAGAACAAATCAATGGCCTGCTTAAGAGCAAATTGTCCACGTTATGTAACACACTTAAAAAGAACTGGGTGTATTGCTTGCCCCTAGCATTGTTCCAGCTCAGAACGCAACCAAGTAAGGATAATCATTTGAGCCTGCGCGAAATAGTGACGGGACAGCGCATACATATGCCATTATCACCAGTAAGAAGAGCATCACGGAGCTGCCACAGTGCTAGGGGATGAATTTAAAGACTACCTTAACCAACTGACACGTGCGGTACAAAGTATAGCAATACAAATAGCACCTGCATTCACATGGAATAATGAAACAGATACAACTACACAAGCACAAGACAGCCCCACAGGACAGTTAATGCCAGGAGAAATGTGTATGTGCGTAGTTTCATGCTGAGGTGGAACTCCCCATGATTCCATGGCCCCTACGAAGGTATTTACTGCACTCCCACTCCAGTGAAGGTTAAGGGGTTGAAGTATTGGGTGCATTTCTCATATGTGAGAAGAGCACACAATAGCACAACTCCACAAAGTGAGCAACAACAAAGCAAAGATGTTGCAAGTGGTTGAAAAAAGAGATTTAAACATGGAATAAAATAAGTAAAGAATTTTTAAAAGTATGAATAAAAAGAAAATTGTGTGATAAGAAACATGTGTAAAGGATTGCGTTAAAAGTTTACAGTGTATCTCTCTCTCACTACATCATTCTGTCACATACTACTTTTTCATTTTTCCTTACTAAGATCATTTTTGGGAGAACATTTATGTAGTTTAATAGATATGAAAAGATTAGAGGTAGAAAGAGTGAATAGCTGAATAATTGGGTATTAATGTGGTAATGTTTGAAAATGAAAGTGTATAGAAGTATGACAAGTTTTTTGCAATGTACTTAACCCTTTTATATCGCCCCTTCAGGTGGAAATATGATGTAAAGGAGGGCCCTCACTAACAACGATACAAATGTAGATAGTGATAGAGTAGATGATAGAATAATTAAGTACTATAACTATGAGTGATGCCCTGCTCTGTGTTTTTAGCCCACTGTACTGCTGCCTGCGCTTTTAGCCCACTGTACTGCTAATCTAGGTACTGCATTTCAGCCCACTGTGCTGCCTCAAATCTAGGTGATGCTCTGCCGTGTGCCTTAGCCCACGGTACTGCTATTCTAGGTGCCGCATAGGTATCTGCCACCCAGGCCCTACCTCCAACCTCCGAATTTAAGTGAACCCTGTTTGCACATGCATTTTAGCCCTACGTTTGAATCCCTGAATTTAGATGAACCTGTTTGCACATGCATTTTAGCCTCACTCCTGATTTCTGAATCTGAGTGAACCCTGTGTACCTAGACTTATTCGCACAGCCGTTGTGTTGCCTTACCAAGCCATTGTGCAGCCCACATCTAGCCACCATGTTGCCCACACCTAGCCAGTGTGCCGCCCATACCTAGCCATTGTGTTACCACTGCCCATATTTAGCCACTGTGTTGACAGTCATTGTACGCTCTATAGAATGATCCCCATCCTCTTCCTCCTGATCACTCTTTGCCCTACAATGACAACAGCAAACCACCCACCGCAGTCTTTGCCTACTGCAACGTCAAACTCTGATGACGAGCCCTGACCGATCAGCACCCCAGACACTAACCCACAAACTATAGAGATAAAGATACCTACCACCCACCACCCCATAACAAATATCCCATGCGATACCTTAAGTAGAAATGCAATTTATGATCTAGACTACCCAAAATCTATGAACCACTAGCCAGACTAGACACCAACCTAGCAATACAAGAAACCACCAATGCAATGCCCCCAAACTAGACACCTCCCCCACCAAAAGAGATTCCCACGCTGACAGTCCCACTAACAACCACCGCAAATCAAGCAACAGACCCACCAAAAAGAAAAGCCATGTCACCCATGCGACACCCAAACCAAACAGACCGCTGAAGAGTGCCCTCATTAACGCTAGATCATTGATAGCACATGCCACTGAAATTGCCGATCTCATCCAAATAGGCGATTATGACCTTCTAGCCATAACGGAAACCTGGCTTCACCAAGCAGCAGAACCCGCTTTGATGCTTGCCCTGCCCCCTAACTACAACATTCTCAGAGAGGACAGAACCAACTCTCGAGGAGGCGGCCTAGCCATCATCGCAAAAAACAACCTCGCCATAACAATAGAAATGCCCTCAATCACCAAATCTTGTGAATCCTTAACCGCCAAACTCTCAACATCACCCTCCCAATCTATCAATATACACCTCATCTATAGGCCTCCAGGTTCCATTGGAACCTTTGAGGAGGACATCTCTATGATCCTCTCAAATAATCTAAAAAACTCATCGCAAGCCATCCTCCTGGGAGACATGAACTTAGGTTTCAATGGCCACAAAGACTTGCAAGCGACTAACATCGCCAATGTCATCACAGAACTGGGATTTAACCAAAGAATCTCACAACCTCCCCACGAAAAAGGTCGAACACTCGACTGGGTAGCCAACCACAACTGTAATGTAACAATTACCAATGTCTGCCCACAAATCTCGACAGACCATGCACTAATAACCTTCCTCATAAATGAAAACACCACCCAACCCAAGGAAATTGTACTGCCCCCCCCCACCGACCAGAAATAAAAAAAAACATAACTACAGCCAAACTGCTACCGCTTATCCTCCCAACCCTAAATTCCTTATCTGAATCGCTAAACCCAACAGCCCTAGTGAACGAATTCAACTCAACCATGGCCACAGCCTTGGACACTATCGCCCCGTTGAAAATGAGAAAAAGCAAGCCCAGAGCACACTTAAATACTTGGTTCACCCCTCACCTCAAATCCCTAAGAATTGAAAAATGCAAGTGCGAATCCGCCTGGCGACTAACTCCATCAGAGACTAACAAAATAGCTCTCATCAGTGCCTCTAAGATCTACAAAAATGAAATAAGGAAGGCCAAAAAAGAAAACTTTAACAACAGAATATTACAGGCTAAGTCTGGAACCAAAGAACTATTTCTTATACTAAAGGAACTGGAAAACCCTATCCCTGCTCCAGACAACTGCGATAAAAATAAAACGTGGTGCTCCAACATCCAAAAATCTCTAAACAACAAAATTCAACCACCCACCTCCACCAAGCCAGAACACAAATTCAACTTCACCAAAGTAACAATCCTGGAGATTGAAAAAATAATACTCTCGCTCAAACCAACTAACTGTCGAGGCGACATATGCCCAGCCCAACTGATAAAAGACGCGGCCAGAGACCTTTCCCCATTTATCACCAAACTTATTAATGCTTCCTTTGCATCAGGCACTATACCAGACAATATTAAGCAATCATGGGTCCTCCCCCTCCTTAAAAAGCAAACCCTGGACCCCGCCATCCCGACTAACTACAGGCCAATCACCACGGTACCATTTCAGCTAAAAATTCTAGACAGAGTGGCCTACCTACAGATCCAAAAATATCTGGAGATGCACCAACTATTAGGTACCAGACAGTCAGGCTTCAGGCCTCAACAAGGCACCGAAACTGCACTTATCGATCTCAAAACCCAGGTCAATGAGCTGAGAGATCTTAGAAAAACTGCCCTACTCCTCCTGCTGGACCTCTCAGCAGCATTTGACCTGGTGGATCATGATGTGCTTTGTACCCACCTGGAAACTGCGGCCCACTTCTCCACACATGCCATTGCATGGATCAGGTCGTTCCTAAGCGGCAGAACCATGAGAGTTTTCTCCACCTCCGCAGCGGGTGACCCAGTACCTATCACATGTGGCGTCCCCCAGGGATCCTGTGTCTCTCCGACCATGTATAACATCTTCACAAAGCCCCTGTTCGATGATCTGGACCTTCTGGGTGTCACCTACACAAACTATGCAGATGACACTCAGATTCTCATCCCACGTTCGGGGGATTATGAACAGTATTTGGCCTTGGTGAACAGAATATACCTCATCATTCAGGCATGGATGGCCCGTCATGGTCTATGCCTGAATGATGACAAAACGAAACTCATCATACTGGGGAACACACAAAATATCAAAAAACTGAACAATGACTAATCATCATTTGTCATAGATGGCAACACCATTAAAGTAGCGAAAGAAGTAAAAACACTAGGTTTTCACCTTGACTCTTGCCTCTCCCTAACAAAGCAGGTGAATGCGATGGCCTCTAGCACCGCTTACACCTGTAAACTGATTAGAGCAGCTAAACCATATCTATCCACTGCCAGCTGCCTCACCCTATCAAGAGCCCTGGTATTATCCAAATTGGACTACTGTCAGAAGACAATATAATTGGCTATCCACAGCTGACAAAATTAAACTCAAAACAGCATCACTGACTTTCAAAAGTATTGATGACCTAGCCCCCAAATACCTAACAGAAAGATTCAAAAGGAGAACTTCTAACAGACCTACCAGAGAAGCATACACCAACCAACTAGCCGTGACCCCATTTAAGCTGAGCACAGCTGGAGGCACCAGCTTCCCTGTCAAAGCGGCCCAGCTATGGAACTCCCTCCCATCATCCTTAAGATCTGTCCAATATTTTCCAGACTTCAGACTCAATTGCATTAAATGGCTCAAAGAAAATGACCTATAACCTACTAGACTAGGACTATTCACGTCTGACCCACCTGTTAATCTGCAACCGAACGCATACCGCGTTCATCACCCGCTTAACCCACCTTGCTCCCGACACTCAATGCTTACTGTGTACACATCCCTGTGCACACTCACCTGCGCATGTAACCACGCATACTGTCATCACTTACTATTGATACACCCTGTAACCTTCCTGAAATGTGTAACTGTAACACGTACATTGTCATCATTTACTGTTAATGCACCTTGTAACCCTCCTGAAATGTGTAACTGTAACATGTATTCTTGAACACGCGCCCGGATACCCTCGGGTCTGGCACGCACTACAAATAAATAAACAAACAAACAAACAATGTGGATTAGCATTTACAGCAATAGTATTTTCTGTGATGTTATGTTGTGTTGGCTTGTACTGGATATTTACTTTCATAATTGGGGATATGAAAAAGGGGGGAGTGGGGTAAACCTAAAATGGATTGGCTGATTTGCTAATTATGCTCAAGAAAACCGTTTCGAGGATAGAAGCGTAATAACTGAAAAACAATATGGAGGCATATTTAGCATCTCCACACAAGGTCTATGAAGAAGATACGTGTCATGGGATACCCACAGTTTATGTGGACATGTGCTCATACTGTGTTGCCAATAACAGGGAAAAAGAACTAGTGGCTGGCATTGGGGATACCTGAGTGAATAATACTCCATAGCCCTCTGTAGGATACAAAATAGGACCCCAAAGTAGTCCGGTGGCAGAGTTGAATGGCCATACATCAAGCCATCCTTACTGCAGTACATCACCAACACAAAGAGCCGGCCATACTCACTGACTCTGATTATGTCAGGAATACCTGATTAACTGGAAGAATTGAGGCATGCTTTGTGCCAACAACAAAACATTGAAACATGGAAAAATGATCCAGTCCATTGATGATCCGGGGACCTCTAATGACATGACCATTTATTGGAAGATAAGAGTGGCCAGATACGACTGGAAATGATCTGGCTGAGCAGCTGGCTAAACCTCGAGCTCTGCAGGGGGATTTTAAAGAGACAGAATCTCTGCTGGGTGAAACCCAGGTCATAGCTGTAACTAGGTCACAAACTTGTGCTAACAGTGAACTCTCAACTGCCCAGTGGAGTAAAGATGTGCAGGATGCAGATTTGATCACTGCACAGAGAGAGGTTACGATCATTGGAAAATGCTACTGACACATTGAAAACCCTGGTAGTTTTCCTCTAACTGAATTGCATTATACTGGTAAAGAGGATCTCTGGGTGTTGATGACATTTTCCAAAATGTTTGGAATCCAAGACGCTTTGTTGGTATGAGAGCCCCATACCAGGAAGTGACCAGTGGGTACTACCTACCTCATTCTGGAGCCTGATGTTGAATTAAAATCATGACCCAGCCACAGCAAGTTATAGAGGTTTTCACATGAAATTGGAAATCTTGCATGAGGTTGCCTAATGTCCACATATGGGCCAGTACATCAATATCTATCTAAAGGGGTGTCTTGTGTGTGCCTATTCTCAGCCAACTTCTCCCACACAGAGAGCTACCCTCCAAAAAAAGGGGAAATACACTGCCTTGGTCAGATTTGCAAGTCAATTTCATTGGGCCAGTGATTTTCTCCTCTCAAGGAATCAAGCACATGTTGACTGTAGCATGCTTGTCTACAAAGTGGGTAGAATGTCTTCCTGCCCCGAATTGTAAGGCAGAGACAGCTGCCACATTAATGTTCAACCACATCTTCTCTCGTTTGAGCCTCCTGCAAAGGATTGAGTTGGACCGACAAAGTCATTTTACCAGTGAGTTGATGACCAAGATGTGGGATATCCTACGGATAAAGAGAAAACCCCACATTGCCTACCACCTGGCATCGAGCAGAAGGGTTTAGTGATACAATAAAACTATTGTAAGCATACTCAAGAAGTTGTGGCTGACTCTGGACCCAGTTGCAACATTTGATTACCGCTTGTCCTCATGGCTATTAGGTCTACACCATCTTTTGCAACCAATATCTCTCCATTTCAGCTTATGACTGGATGAAAAATAGTGTTACCTCAGAATCAGCTCTATAGAACCCAGGAGCAGAAACTGATCAATGCGTCCACTACTCATGAGTACATTAAGAAGCTAAGGAAGCACCTCCAGCATGCTTTTGCTTTTGCCCAGCAAAATGTATATAAGTCGGGTGAAGGAATTAAATCATACTATGACCTAAAGGCTGGGTATGAGGTAGATGAAAAGGTTTACCTGTACAATTTTCAGAAGAATCAGACCAAGGAATGGAAATATCTTCCATCTTGGCATAATATATTTGTTAAAGGTTCTTATAGTGTGCACTGTCAGTACCTGTAAAGTCCCTTGGCGCTCTGGCGGATATGTGAGGCAAGAGGGTAAGGAGTGAGTTAGTTGGACTGAGTGGGAGAAAGGGCAAGGGTAGCTGCGATGTGCTGTTGGCATCTTCAGTTCAGTGTACACGCTGAGCATAGGTATGTTTTTCGGTTGGTGGTCGTCATGAGCTGATATGTAAGGCTATGTGTGGGTTGCTTTGTTTTTGTGGGGGCGAAGTCAAAGGCATGTAGTTTGCTGTGCTGCTTAGGTATGGTTGTGAGAGGTGCATGCAGAAGGGTGAGTTTGTTAGTAGGGTTGGTTAGTAGTGGAACCCTATCCTACCCCCACTGATTTTAATTGACTGTGGCCCTTGTCTCTTCCCCTGTCGTAAATTCTGGTGTTCTAAACTTACCTCTCCTATATTGTATGCAGAAGAGCGGGTCCTATTCAATGGCAGTGCCTTTCCACTCCCAGCGTTCAGGCAAAGTGCTGCCCATGTCCTTTTCCTCTAAGCTTACCCTGGTGTGCAACAACCACCACCCCCAGCGGTACATGCCAGGGGCCAACTATGCTCCCTGTGCCCTGTGGCCCATCAGTTCTGACATTGGGGTGCCTATTTTTCCCCATGTATTCCTCAAATGCTCCTTGTAAGTTGTCCAGTTAGGTCAGACTCATCTCTCTCCCCTGTTTACCAATTGACCCTCCATAGGGAAGGGTACACCCAAGACTACCTACCATTCGGATGGCTCTCTTCTTCTCTGCACCCTGCTCTGGCCTGGCTTACTCCCCAGCCCTCCTTGTGGAATGAATGCCTAGATTTGGGGCCCAACAGCAAATGCAGTGACACCCAGATCCGGGGTACAGCAGCACAAAATGTCTACATTTGAGGTACCTTGATATATGGAGAAATGCTCAAATTATGACTCAACAGTAAATGTAGTGGCACCTAGCTTTGGGATACAGCGGTGAGTGATAAAATGCCCCAAAATAATGTTTGGGCAGATTGTGAACACAATGTCACCTGTTGCCTTTAAGATCTGCATCCCAAAAGGAGAACACATGTATGAGAAATGGGTCCATGTCAATCAGTTAAAAAACGATCATTCCCGCCCGACTGGCTTTAAGAGGGATTCTGGAGCCCACTGAAGTTGAAGCAGAGGAACCATCTGAGGAACGAAGGTAAGATCAAAACCATGATGGAAACCAAAATATATAGAACATGTGAGATATGAATCAAAAATATGTATATTAATCAAAGTAATATGAAAAGAAAAATGAAATGTGAAAGATAATCAATGTAACAACATGTATCTGTAATGTATTGGGGATTGAAGATTAAAACAAAAATACTTAATTCGTTTTATTCCTCTCATTAGACTCTTTGGGCCTCATTACAAGTCTGGCAGTAACCGTGCCGGTAAAACCGTCAGGTTGCCATCGGACTTGCACATTTTACAGGTGCCTGGCTTGCCAGAAACCACCGGGACATTACAGCCCCGGCGGTCCGGGAAGTCAGGCACCAGTAAATGATAAATCCCCATTCCCATTTCAGTCCCATTGGACTCAATGGGGACCACAGAAGCACTGGCGCTGTTAATAACGGTGCTGGTGCTTCTGTGAAAGTCTTCCTACCGTGGCCGCTGTGCCCAGAAGCGTCAGACCTGCCAGGCACAGCAACTCCCGGAGGCAGACTCGTAGTGCGCCGGTCCGGTAACAACAGTGCTGTTAGACTAACCGGCACCGGTGTTACCAGACCGGCACACTTGTAATGTGTCCCATTAACTTCCTTCCATTCCAGCCTGGGGCCCAGTAAACTGAAAGGCAAGGGGCAAGAGGAGATAAAACAGGAGAAGGCTGCTTCCAATCCTCAGGAACCTTGAAGAAGGAAAGCAAGACTACCCAGGATGGACTGTCCTTGACCAAAGGGATGGAGAAATATTGAAAAACTAAAATCCCACCCATCGCTGCTTTTTCCCAGATGAGGAATCAACAGAAAATAGCAGGGTGGGTGGGGCTTGTGGGATATGTTCTACCCAATAACAAGGAAACCACATTTAGCAATGATGGGCCTAAAAATGGAGAGAACTGAAAACGCACACAGATGAATGCCAAACTGAAAAGGCAGTACTTAATTTGCATCTGCCTCATATCAAAATACTGTTTTAAATAAAGAAAAACTGACTTAGTGATTGGGCTTTGCATGTGACTGACAAAGCCCAAAACTAAAGGCTTAATTTACATGGAATTTGCAAACGAAGAAACTGCGGTCATGGAATTGGGTGCATTTTTCAGTCTAAACACATATATGGGCCTCATTACACGGAAGGCGGTGAGCCATGGCGCTATTAGCGCCATGGCTCATGCCGGTAAAATACCGGCACCGCCTTGGCGGAAAGGGGATTTACCGCCCCATTCCAAGGTTGGTGGGGCGGTAAATCCCCCTTCCGCCATTGCCCTTCCCCATTCCCATTTCTGCCCCATAGGGCTCTATGGGAATGGGGAAGGCGCTAATTACGGCACTGCAATTTTGCGGTGCCGTAATTAGCTCCGAGGTCCCTTAGCGGGTTGGTTTTTAACGCCTGCAAAAAGCAGGCGTTAAAGCACCAACCCGCTAAGGGACCTCGTAGTAAGGCGGTAATGGTTAACGGTCACTGTTACCATTAACGGTGGCCGTTAACCATTACTGCCTTCCGTGTAATGAGGCCCATAGACTCAACATGTCCCTTGCAAAAACAATGTGAACATATCCTGATTGAAAAATGTGCATGGATGGCAAGGCGCATTTATATGAAACATTTTAAAAGGCCACATTTGTAAAAGCAATTGGCACAGTCCCAAACATCAGTTTCTGTTCCAGGAGAAATTAAACCTACGTTGCAGTTTCCTGATAAATGGCTTCAGTTTCTATTCAGAACACTCCAGCATTGACCAAGCAGAATTTCTATGAGGCCTGCTCTCGAAGATAACCAACACAATGACCCCTTAACACTAGAAGAAGAAAGGCTGAAGGGCTAATTGCAGGCCATAGTCAACAAAGGCAGCATATGCCCAGATCACATGTTTCGAAGAGAAACTAAACTCAATGTGCAAAGGGATTGAGTGAAAATATGGGATTACATCCGCAGCCCATAATACCAAAGTAAGGGAGCGGGAGACACCCCTGCAATCCCCAATCTTCTTGTTCGGTATTATGACCTTTGGCCTTTTTTCAATTGCAAGTGTACACCAAATGCACATTTGGCTTTTTTATGTGATCTTTTCGGCATTATTTTGCTATAGGTTTTTATGTAGAATCACATTTTATTGATTTTCTCAGGAAAAATCAGTCGCGCAGGAACCATTCAATTATCAGTGTAAAACCTGGGATAGGTTTAACTCTTATGAGGATCTTATCAGGATCCAACCTTGGGAACCCAAGCTACAACCTAAAATGTGTTTATAGCTTCCCAGAACATGTTACAAAGTTGAGATGTGGGGAGCTAGTGGCTTGGGGAATCATGTAACTGCATATGAAATGTGGTGACACTAACTGTTATGATTGTTGAGTTTACTGTGAAATAAACTCTACTTGAACGTGAAAACATGGGAATCGTTTCATCAAGTGAGGAATGATTAGGGCAATCTAAATATGTATATATTGTTATATTTATTTGTGAAATAAAAGTTTTTGCCATGTAGGTGAAAAATTGACATTTGTAAAAAGGGAAACCCCAGTGGGTGGATTCATTCCTCTCATAGTGTACGTTTCATAACTTCAGGAGCCTATCCCCAGAGAGAGACTGGGCCTTGGGGGTGCAGATAACCGTAGGGGGGGCAATCAAAATTCAGGGCCAATAAGCTAGCATCTCCTAATTTAATATTTTGGAGGTGTGGTTTTAAGGCTAAAAAGTGGATGCACAAGGGGAAAAAGGGAGCTGCCTAAAAATCAATCACCTGGGTGCAATTGAAAAATGCTTCAGACTTAATATGGCCTGCAAGGCAGCAATTGGGAAAGACTAAGAGAGGCTTGTATCTATGACCAAGGAGGAAAAATAGATCAATTTAGCCTGGCGAAGATCCATGACTGATGGGGGATGCTGATGGTCCATATCCAGTACCAGCAGAACCAAGAGTGTGGAGATCTGTTGGATGTAATACATGCCCCTTAATTCGTGTGGGGGGGGTATGTAGACTCTATCATTTTAGAAAATAATAATTCAATTAATTCCACTACAGCTAAATAACACAGAGTGATTTTGTTAAAGTCCGAAATTAACAATACCAGTCACAGGGTGAATAAGAAATACAATCATGTAAAGTCAGTGATTATTTCTAATTTCATTGTCAACCACAAAACTCCATCAAGGGAAGGGGTGTCCTTGTCTAAAAATGGAATTTCTAATTGTTCACCATTCCTCAGACCTGACCTTAAGGCAGAGGGTTGATAAATGTACATTGAATGTCAAGCTTTTTGTGTGCTAGAACAGGAAAAGTGTGTTTGCAAAAGTTAAACAGAATGAATTGATTTGAAAATCACACTTTCTATGGAAAGTGGGAAAGAGTTACTGAGAGAAGGGAGATTTTGTATGGCAGAAAGGTGATGAGAAAGTGTTCCAACAATAAATGAAACGTGTTTGTTTTGAAAAGTGTGTTGTGTAATAAGACTGTCAACTTTGCTAATGGCACAGCACCAGTCAACATTTGGTTTACTTGTGATGCAGTTAAACCATACTGCAATACCTTGCTAAGCGCACATGGAGACAACCATCTAGATCACTGCATATGTGATATGGTTTTTGCAAAGTAAAGTGTTGCAATTGTTTTAAATTAAACTTCATATAAAGAGAAGTATTAGTGCCAAGCTCATGATCCGGTCAGGTTTCAAGGTGCTAAATGTGATTAAAGGTGAACCTCATTCAAAGTCTATGGTGTAGTTAAATTATCTTGCTGTGTTTTGTGGTGCTGCATCATTTTGGCATTCTGGGATTTTGTAGGAGATAAAAGTATTGAAATGGTCATTTGACCTGTATTCAATTTAATGGAGACTTAAAAGCAAATACTCACATGTGGAGTAATTTCAGATCTTGTGTCACTGTTTATCCCCAAACGGTGAATGATTTGTATTGAATATTTGTTCTGATGCCACTGAGAATGTGGCTTGTCATGTGAAGTAGTGTAAATATTACATTTTCCATTATAATGAATGCAAATATATTCTTTCGATAGACCGGTCTGGTTCTTGGCTTACCATTGCTAAAGGGCGAGGGGTTTTCAAGTTCTAGATGAGTCACAGATAGGGCTAGATAGAATATCAACATCTATTTGTGTGGTGCTGTTGATTGGGGGGAGTACTCCCCATATTACCAGGGATTACATACATATATCTGACAAACCTACAGTATTAGGCATCTTTATTTTTTGTCGTGCCATAAGAAACATTCTCCTTTACCTTTTGTGCCTTAAACATTAATTCTGCTTCTGCTTGTAAAAACAGCCTAATGACTCAGAAATGCTAACCGCCACCTGCACAGGATCCGCACATACACACACCTACGTACAACCCCACACATTTTCTTCCAATGTAGAAGTCTTTCTTGTACACTGTCACTACATGCCAATATATTTCTATTTAATGTGATCTAATTTGCTTGATTTCTTTAGCTGGTGTCAATCCTACCTAACATTGTCATGGCGTTGAATGTAAATCTTGTGGAAAATCCTTTCAGGTGGTTTGAGAAAATCTTCCTTCATTTCCATAGCAACGTTCCTGGGCAAGAGACTCATCAGCAGGCGTTCCTAAAGGAAAGTGAAAACATAAGGAGGATGAGTCTTTGTTTTCCTCTTTGCTCACCATGTAGCTGCTGTAATTTTCCACCACTAAATATGCACCGTTGCCCTCTAAAAGCATCTGAGCACTATGGATACATTGCATGCCTAATGAAATAACTATGCAAGAGATTGAAAGATTTAAATGCAAGTTGCTCTGGTACACATAAAATGATATGAGCATTATTCTACATATGTTCAACCCATTGCACAAGGTCTTTTATATATAGGAACTTCCCAGTTATGGTTCCGTTGCACATCTTGTAGGCAGAGCACTTTTTAGATTTTGTAGGGCTAATAAATGCGGCCATACAAATGCGATTAAAACATTCAAGCTTAATATACATCTATCTTAATTATTTGAAAATAAACCATTGTGACTCTCCCCTGGGATGGGGGCAAAGTAATAGGGAGTATACAAAGTATCATTGATCATTTATACAAAAATTGCTGAATGGATTTATATTGTCGTAATTGCATGAGAAGATGATATCTGGGAACATTCATGTGCGTTTTTTCTTTTGTTTGGTGAAAAGCAGCCCACCTTTTTTTTATATAGTGCGGCAGTCGCTGCACTATAGTTAAGTTGAGTATAAAGTTCCATAGGAAACCTGAAAAATGAATTACTAATAACGTTTGACTCATGGAACGAATTTGGCTGAAATTGTGCAAACAAAATTGTACTTGTACCACCCACTGAACATTTTGTGAAAGATCTGGTAAAAAATAAAGAAGTTATTAAGAAAAGAAAAAGATGCATTTTCGGCCCAGACCACATTCATTTCCCCATAGAGGGAACAATTCATATTTTTGGTTAAGCGCACAGCCCAAACCGTTTTGCTCGTTAAATCTGATGATCTTAATTGCCCCTTATGAAAAAGCGTGGGCACGAAGCATTGACTCAATTTCCAGCGGGAGTCTGGTGTTATTGCATCTAGTAGTTTCTAAATTATTTGACATATAAGGGAATGCCCCTTCTCACAAAATGATAAGGATATCTTCCATTGTGCTTTGCAGCAGAGAGGCTTATCAGAAATGAAAAAGCCACCATTTTTTTATGTTCGATGCAAGAGATATTCAAGAATATTCTGGGTAATATTCAGGTTTATCCGAAAATGGAAAGTTGAAAAAATGCTTTTTGGAGAAGGCAAAAAAATGAAATGTCATCAGGCTAGAGGTGTGAAGGGGGCAAGAGGACACCATATGAAATTGGAGAGTTGGAGATGTTCAGTTCATAGCATGAACGTTTTCAAATATTCATGATTATTTTTGCACATTCACGGTTACGGCAATGAACTAAATTGGGAATAAAACATGCATCATGAGTATATTTTCAAAATAATATTCAGGGTTATTTGTAGTCTACTGCTAAAATACCTGCAGTTATGGGGAAAAAAAACGTTTTTTTTTTAAAGAGACGGTTAAAAATATAAGTTTAATACAAATACCTGAAACTTTACAACTACAGTGAGGAGTGGGGTAATCTATTGGGGCAACATGTTAAGGGGTGCTATATGGCCCTGGACTTTGAGCATGAAGCCCATGTCTAGTGGCTCAGTGGTGTTTTAAAATATACAGTGGGCATAGATTTTGGCCATGCTCACTGGCCTGGGCCAAAGGACCTGGTAAGTGGACCAAATAGACATGTATAATGTCCACAGCCGAAAGCCCTGGCCATCTAGTTGCAAAAACAATATATTGCCGGAACATGTGCAGTGGACACGGCCAAAAACAGTTGCCACAGATCATGTCCAAAGACCATGGTTAGTGGCTCTGTAGTGTTTTAAAATATACAGTGAGCACAGCTGAAGGCCCTGGCTAGTGGGCCCGAAAGACATATACAGTGGCCATGGCCACGTGGCCACCTAGTGGGTCCAAAAGAAACATACTGGGGGAACATGTACAGTGGACACTGCCAAAGGTGGTGGCCACGGCCAAAGGCTGTAGCTAGAGGCATGGTAGTGTTTTAAATATGCAGTGGGCATGGCCAGGGCTGAAAGTTTGCCTGAAAGACATGTAGGCCGTGGCCACCCAGAGGTTCCAAAAGAAACATATTGGGGGAACATGTACAGTGGACACAGCCCAATAGTGTTTTAAAATATACATGCATGGCCAAAGCCTTGAAATTCACTTAAAAAACGAATTAAGGTGAAGTAAAGTAATGCAGATTTAACGCAACAAAACCCAAGTAATTCAGTGGATGTGGAAAGTCATGAACAGCTTAGCTCTGCATGTTCCCGTTGCAAAGCCGTTGAGCACATACATATTATAGGAGAAGGGTTTCACAATGACATACAAAATGGCATTATGGGGGACATAAACAGCAATGTGCTGAGTTAAGCTGGTCATGGCTTACTACATCTGCTGAATTTCAAGTGCTTTGTTGCATTAACTTTGTGAAACCTAACTGCACCTTAACTAGATTTTTTCAGTTAGTAGTTATGTATATATTCGCTGAAAAATTGAATGTTTAAGGGACAATTAATGTGATTCACTGGATGTGGGAAGTGATCATCATATTAACTTAGTGTCAACCTGTTGATGTCCACTAGAATCTAATTTCTGTGATATTTAAATAGCACGTATGCCTAAGCAGTTTACATAGGACACATATACTTACAATAACACCCTGCCAGAGTTGGTACTCATTTACCAGCCTCAAAAGGAATGAAAGCTGATTTGGCGATGTAGGGATTTGAACTTGCGACCTGCAAGTAACACACAGATCACAGCAGCGAATGTGCAACCCGCTGAGCTCTCTTGCCAGCCTCTACTTTTATTTGTCATTGTGAATCCAATCTGTTACGTATGGCTCATGGGCTTTGGAACAGGTGGGATGCCAAGTTGGGATAAATATCACTTCCAACATCCGCTGAATTTCACAGGTTTTGCTCGTTAAATCTGATGATCTTAATTGCCCCTTAACTCTTTTTTTTTTCACTGAATTTTGAGGATTTTGTTATACCATAGTTTAGTCAAGGGCCACTAGTCATGTTGCACAAATAGGTTTTTTGGGACCCACTGTATATTTTAAAACACTAGTTTTCTTTCAAGCCCAACGGTCATGGCCTTTGTCGATGGCCAGTGGCCATGGCTGACTGTACATATTGCACAAATAGGTTTCCTTGGGGCCCACTAGCCATTGTCTTTGGCCGTGGCCACTGCACATGTTGCACCAAAATGTTTAAACCAAACAGCGGTTCTACTAGGCTTTGGGATATTCAGAACGTGCAAGTGCAGTGACAAAGAAGAGGGGGGTGGCAGAGAAGTAAGTGCTACAGGGTCCTCAGCATGCAATGAAAGTTCATATAATTAATCTCACCTAAGGCCTGGGTAATCACTGTTCTGGGCTCAGAGGGGGATGACATGTGCGCACTTTGTTTGGATGGGCTTTATTGGTACCAGAGACCTCCCTTCAAGCCCTGAAAGCACACATTTTGTGCTCAATTAATTGAGCCACTTGTCTATCACCGGAAATGCATTGGGATCCAATAGCACCGGGGACATGATATCATATGATATGATAGTTTGATATGATAGTTTGATATATGATAGATAATTTATATAGAGCCTATACACATATGTGTTCCAAAGCGCTTCAAGGCAAGGGAGGGAACAAGGGAAAATACATTGACATTCTTACAGGCCATGAGCGGAAAGGATGTGAAATTAACTACTGTATTCGGCCTGATGACATTTCAGATAGTGCAAGAGCTAAGACATGGATAAGGAAGGGAAATGGAGAGTGGGAATGAAATGGAAACAGACAGGCTACTACCGTACTAGGCCTGACGACATTTATAGTAGAGCCAGAAAAAACAAAAGGTGAGGGAGAGGGGTGCAGAAAGGGAGGGGCAGAACAAAACAAGAATCTATCAAACTAGGCCTGAGGAAACAGGGGAGGAGACAGACGAGGTTGCCATCATACTAGGTCCAGGGACAATTCTGATGGTGCATAGAAGAAAGTAAGGGGAGGAGGGGAGGAGATAGAAAAAGGGGGAAAGGGAGAGGAGGTGAGAACAGAGAGTAAGCAGTTAAAAAGAGTGGAGAAGCAGGAGGGGAGAGCAAATACAATTGCAGAAGTCAGTGGTAACACATAATATTGCAAGCTAGGATACAAGATGAAGATTGGAACATCATGTTTCAGGGCCTACATGAGTACAAGATGCAATGGAGGTCCAGCAAGAAAGTTGAGAAAGGGCGACGCACCGTGAATAAATGAAGTCCATAAAGTCGAATCCAGCATTGGCCACAAGACGGTGATGGTGAAATCAGAATATATCAGTATGAACTCCTTCAGAAGTAGGCTGGAGGGGGTTGAGGGGGAGCAGGGTAGAAGAAGCAAGCAAAACGGGCAACACCTGTGTGCGAGAAGGGGGGGCACACAGGAACATCACTGGGGTACCAGAGGGAGTGGGATGGCCCTTGGGGCCAGAGGGAATAAACACATGTTGGTGCATGCTTACATGATTTAGTTTAGTTTCTGGGCCATCCAGATTTATCATGCATTTTCCATGTACCAACACAGCCTTTGCCGGGTGCACTTGAGAAACACTTCACACGCCAATTTGCAGACAGTGTCCATAAAGTTCAAAGACAGCCAAGGCCCACAATGTCTGCACAGGTCCCAGCTGACTGGGAATGGAAACGTTCACTCCAGAATGCCCTGTTTTCCTCTAATGTCTGAATTGGTCCACACCTTCCTAGCTGCTGGGACTGCTCCAAGTAGGTGTCAATCTTTCAGATGATAAATATGTTCTCATGCCACTCAATGCTAATCTAGAAACCTATATTAGTTCTCAACATCTCTTTTGCATCCCCTTATGAATTACATGTTCCACGCCCTTTGAGGTTCAAATACTGCGGTCGGACTGACCAAGCCATTCATCCTCTGAAGGTTGATACAATGAGTATCATTCAATTATTGGGTAACAACACCTACTAGTACAAGTGCTTAAAAGCAAGAGGAATCCGCATGAAGAGCTATATAATAACACCATTTATTAATATTACCAACCTATCCTGTGCTCACAGTGTTACAACATCACCCATGCCACTATTTGCTTCTCGGAAGGTGAATCATGCACACCTAGAAAAAAAAAACACAAGGATGGAGAGTTTCCTATAGCATTGCAAGCAAATAATAAAAGGTGCACACCTTTTAAATCCAAAAATAAGCAATTTCACAAAGAGCCTGATAAGGCAATGGAGTGGCCTTCTGGTTAAGTGCTTTGCCCTTGACCTTAACCATCTCATGTTTGAATCCTGGCTCCGGCAGCATCAACAGTTTAAAGCAGTCCAATCGCATTACAATACTAAAGGGGGCAAATGGATGTTGTCGGATTACAGGTAAGGGGAGACATTTTTTGGCAGATCTTGGACCCGACAACCCTGTCCTACATGGTGGTCCAGGCGTTGCTGTGTGTCTATTTCACTTTGACACAGGCTTGCTGAACTCGTCCCGTCGCCATAGTGCCGCATGGGCTTAGACATCCGGCCCAGGGTGCAGTGCAATATCCCGAGGCCATGTCACCTGAAGATGTACATACAGCCCTGCACACTATCCCAATGCTAGTGCATCACCATGGTGACAGCCTAGTGATCCGCCTAAGATCTCTTATGATCTACTATTCAGGGAGCCGCTCACAGCCCTTCTAAATAAGCTCTGCCCAAATAAGTGTATTTGTGTTACATTTGCCGTGCCTGCCCTCAAAAAGTACCAGTTTGCCCGCAAAAGTGAATACAGCAGCCTACAAAAGTATAAAACACACAGCCCCATTAACATCCTGAAAATATCACTACATATCATCCAATACCTCCTTGAGGCGCCCCTTGCTCAGGGTGCATTTCCCAGGTGCGAGTGGGCGTTCCCCGGAGTCACACAGACTGCCACCACAGTGCCACCAGCACAGGGGGCAAAACCCCAACGGGTATAAACAGTGCTTTAAACACATTGCTCTGGCGTGTGTGTATTCCCCACATGCGCGCGTGCAGATTACAGGTGTCCAACGCAGCACAGCGGCCTCGCCTCACTTCGGCTTAAAAATACATGGGGTCTCCCTATAGGTTCGTACATCCATATTCCAGGAGCGAAGAATAGCCGGTGCACTATTTAAAGCGTGTCCGAGTAAGAATATGGGCCTACAGCACCCACGCCAGATTATAATGAAAAAATAATCATCATTTTGGAACGATTACCCTTCTGGACCGCAGTTCACAGAGTTTACCATCCAATAAAGTAAATGCCACTAAAATGGCAGACACTGTGTATGTGGCATGATGGAGATGTGATCTGCTGGCGTTCAACTGTGAACTATAATTTTGGGAGAAATATAGCTATATCTCACATGGTACTTTGCAGCAGGGAGACTTTTCAAAAATGATACCCATAATTTTTCTTTGCTTGATGCGTCGATTACTGCGATAATATCAGGCGAATGCGAAAAACAAAAAAGTGAAAAAATGCTATTTGGAGGAGGAAACAGTTGAAATCTCATCAGGTCAGAGGTGAGCAGGGGGAAAGAGGACATAATGTGAAGTTGGGAAGTTAGGGGTGGTCTGGGGCGCAAGTTTCAGTTCAGAGGTTTTCGCATTATCGAGGGAATTTCGAGTGTATCTCACGAGACTCACAGTAACTGACCTTTAATCACTGTGAGATTACTGCATTAATTATTAGTGGATTATTGGGGGAATGGGCATAGGACATGGGGGGACACAGGGGACAAATCCCCCAACAAGTGGGGGGATATAATGGCAATTATCCCCCCAGAATATGTAAATGTTGTCATGCACTGTGTCTCTGCACTGTCTGCAGTTGCATCATGCATCGTGTAAAAATACTTCTGCAGGCTGCAGCGTGTGACACAATGTGTGATGTCTTGATCCATAAGAAAACCACAACCCAATGTCTTGACCATAACGTCCCTTTAACAAAGTTTTTTCATTGAATTTCATAGGTTTTTAGTAGCACAACTTAACCATAACGTCCCTTTAACAACGTTTTTTTACTGAATTTCATAGGTATTTAGTAGCGCAATTTAACAATAATAACTCTGACTTTATGTACAAGTAACATAGAACATACTGAACCCCCTCTACTGAATTTGATGTCCGCGAACTCTTTTAATGTCCACGGACAGATGCGGACAACAGCACCACTACCCAAAAAGTTTGGGGGGTATGTTTAATTGTTATATCATAACATATGAACATTTTACAAATTCACAAACCAGCACACATACACATTATATGTAGTAATAAATAAGAATTGTAACCCATATATATAACACACTAACCATTCATTTAAATACAATATGTTCTAAAATGGAATATACCAAAAGAAGAAATATAGTCTTCGAACATGATTACCTCACAGAAATTCCACAACGAAGAGCAACAGCAGATCTACAGACCACTCAGAACACACCTTACCAGAAGCAAGTAAGTGTACTGCATTTTACTCACATATTTGTAAACTTTCTGTATTATGTTTTTTTCTCACAGAAATGTCTAGTACTCTGGAGTGGCTAGAGGAGCATTTCCCATGTGAGGAAATGCCAGAAGATAGTGAACCTAATGGTAGACAATTTACTATATAAACCAATTAATAAATATTTTTTTTTTTTGTACAGACTGTACAGAAATTGAAAATACTAAAGAAAAATCAGTATTGGATAAGACTCTTCAGCACATAGAAGAAAAAAATGACCTACTCAAGGCACATTTTAATAATTAAAAAAACTTTGTGGAGGATCACTTGAAACAAACAACTACATGCCATTGTCCCACCATTCAATTATCCCCTAACCCTCTCCATGAACCAAAACGTTTTGATGAGACTTCCATCCCTTATTTTCCTCATATAAATCCTATTGAAACCCCCAATTCTCCTGTTTTTGTTTCAGTTTCTTCCTCACCTTCTCTGTCATAAATTTAACATCCATGTAAAATAAAATAAAATAATTATATTGTGTCCTAATTCATTTCTTGTCTTTTTTTAAAAAGCAGTTCAGGTGTCCGTGGACAGCGCAGGTGTCCGGAAATGTCCGTAAAGAAACGAAAATGGCAGCGTCCTAAGAACACTATATCTGTCCATAATGTTTACATGCAAGTTGAATTTGTTGTAAAGAAACAAAATGGGGGTGTCCTGAGGACACTATGCCTGTCCGTATTGTTCGCAGGCAAGTTGAAACTGTTGTAAAAACACAGGCTGTGTCCTGAAATGTTCCTAAATAAAGGAAATGGGGGTGTCCTGAGGACACTATACCTGCCCTTACTGTTTGTAGACAGGTTGAAACTGTTCTAAGAACACATCAAGTGTCCTGGGATGTTCGTAAATAAACAAATAGGGGGTGTCCTGAGGATGCTATGCCTGTCCGTATTGTAGGCAGGCAAGTTGAAACTGTACTAGGAACACAGGCTGTGTCCTGAAATGTTCGTAAATAAAGGAAATGGGGGTGTACTGAGGAGTCTATACCTGTCCGTACTGTTCGTAGGCAGGTTGAAACTGTTCTAAGAACACATCAAGTGTCCTGGGATGTTCGTAAATAAAAGAAATGGAGGTGTCCTGAGGACGCTATGCCTGTCCGTATTGTTCAGAGGCAAGTTGAAACTGTTCTAAGAACAAACCCCTGTCCGTAACTGTTTGTTTCACTTGTGACACACTTTTAATCACTTCAGGGCCCGAACAGTGTCCGTAGAACACCAATGCGCATGCGCAAAACAGTTTCAGTGCATTTGGTGTCCTGCGGACACCCGCTCCCTTCGCGAACATGTTCGCGAACCTATCATGTGACCGCTCCCACGATGAGTGTGTGTTCTGATTCCGAACACTGTTTGTGTCCCCGAACAATTTAAAACTACATTTTCAAGCAATCTACGATATGTTTCAATTAAAAACTCACGATAGCACAAGTCCCACATAGTAATCCTGAGTTTCTACATACTTTTTGTGACTTTTTTAACCCTTTTTTCTGTTCGATCTGTCTGCGGACAGCGCGCATGTCCGCGAACTGCGCACAAGCACCCCTATAAAAAAACACACCCTAGAGCTCATTCTCATTGCATTTCTGGCTATCCTACAGAACACAGTGAATTTTGCTGCCAACTTTGCAGATTTTCATCTCAAACCTGATGGCTTCCATGGCTCCACTCATGCCACCTGGTGCTGCATCTGCCTCAGCACCACCCCCACCCCGTCCACCACCACCACCTCCCCAAGGGCTTGAAGAGGGGAACAGGAGTGAGGATGCACAGGAGGATGAAGAGGATGACGAGAATGAGGTAGTGGAAGTCCCTACTACCAGCACTCGGCGTGAGTCTTGGGTGTGGCAGTTATTTACCATTCGTGGTAATGGTCCTAAGGCGCATGCGAACCAAGTAACCTGCAACGAGTGCAAAATGGTACTCAGTCGCGGGTGGCCTGGTTCATACAGCTTTGGGACAACTATCATGAAGTGACACCTAAGGTCATTCCACACTGGGGCCATTCGAAGGTTGTACCTTGCGAGGAGCGTAGCAGGTTGACTTCCTCTACTTCATCCTCCGTTTCCGATCCTGTCACCACAAGGAACACTCCTGTGGGACAGCGTATTCCTCAAGCTGCCTCACAGGCCATACGCAATACTGATGACCCTTACCCTTCGAGGGTCACAGTTGTGTGTATGTACTGCGACACAGTACTGTGCAGGGGGAGAGCCTTTGTAGTGCTTTTGAGGCTATCGTCTCAGAGCACGAGATCTCAGCTCACCCTTTCTTATCCCTGTGGTTGGTGTCCCCCCTTTACCCTCCTTTCCCCTCCTCTCCTAGTGTGTTGCGTATAAAAAAACCGAAAAAAATATAAAACAACAAAAATAAAGAAAAGGCTCTTTTCAGAGACACCTTTCACAGTTAAAAAATAGAAGTGAAAATAAATGAAGCAGGGCCCTGTGTATTTTTTAGAAGTTCCCGGACATTCTGCGAACATCTAAAATTTTGGAGTGCTGCCCTATCATAACCATTGCAGTTTTATCTGGGAGGAAGTGATGGCTCTGAAAAGAGCCTTTTGGTGGTGGTTGTGTTTGAAAAATTTGAAATGCTAAACACCTACTACAAAATGGATCCTGTAATTCCAAAAAAGGTCGCAATGCATTTTGTACATTTCTCAGAAAAATCTGATTGCCAGCATAAATAAGATGGACTCCATCGCTGCGAAAAATGTATGTACTACGAAACATAATATTTTCATTGTGAAAAGAGGACATGCCAAAATCTCTTAGAAAGGTACAAACAGCCTTATTGACATTGCGCCTTGCTTTCTCCATTTGTGGACCAAATGAAGAACAAAAAAGCCACATTTGGCTCTGCGCAATCCGTGAAAAAATTACTTGAGAATTTGGAAACATATCCATGACCTTCCCAAGTCCTTCTTTCATTGCAAATTGCAAAGAAATTTTGGAAACATATCCATGACCTTCCCAAGTCCTTCTTTCATTGCAAATTGCAAAGAAATGTTTAGACACATGTCCTAAACTGTTCCCTCCACAATGAATTATAATTATGTCTGGATGTTGCTCTGTCTCCAAAGTAGCACAGAGAGGTAGCAACTCCAACCACTTCATTCCACGTACTCCATGCCAGTGCACTTCCACATGTGGGAATCCAAGATCTACAGCTACTCCACAGCTTTCTGCATGCACCTTCAACCAATGTATCCACGAGTCTCCCAAAATCCAAACAATCTGTTTTCTGAAACACACAGCCATCTGAGAAACTCTCTCCTGGCACAACACACCCACTAAACTTTCCTGAACAATCCCTTTCTCTTCTCATTCTCATTTGCATGGCTCCCCACCCAAAATCCCGGGATGTAACACCCGATGTCCGCGGACTACCGCCATGTCCGCGGACATATCATAACATGGACAGTCCTTCTACCATTTCCATTTCCCTTTCTGTGCCATTCCCTCATTGGATATAGCTAAGAAGTCACATGCCCATCCACCAATCACATCCAAGACCTCTACATCTAACTGCATCATCATAGATCAGTACTTCAAATGTACTGTTAATCTCTCTGAGTACAAGTGTCATTTCATTGGAAAGCACCTTCTACCAGAAATAATGTACAAGTCTCCGAGATTTCTACTTGCAGCTGCATGCATATCCATATGCATGAACACAAACTACTGGTATGCATATTTTCTGTATAGTACATGTACAATTCTTATAGATTCATATAAACAGATTAACTGACTTTTAGCTTGTATAATCTATAAAATGAATTTACTGTCATTTTTTCCATCTCCTAAAATCAACTGTCACTTCCAAACATATCTGCTATTTAATTTCTTTTTACACACACATTTTCAAAGCATGTTGAACTAACATATTTAAAGTACAATATGAAGAGTTAACATACTCAAACAAAATTGCATGCACACAGTATGTTCAAATATCAAACAACAATACTTGTACAAAAACATAAAAATGTATTTACTTATATTTATATTGTGCGCAAGCAGCCCATGGCATTGAGGTGCTGTTACTCACACGAGCTTAGTTACAGAAATAGTGGTATTCAGTGTTACATTATGAATTCCACAAGGCATAGAAATTATATTTTGGTTGGTACAGTTCGTCATTACAATACAGTTTATGCATTAAGAACATATGATATGTATTCAACTGGTGCAACGCATCTTATGTGAATAAGATAGTTTTCATGATTTTGAGGAAGGCGCTGAGGGTCAATGTCAATTAAAAAAATCAATGTCTAAATTAAAAACAGTGCTATATACAAACAAAATTACTAATTTGTTTCCTTTACAATTGCAGTGAAGACCATTCTCCTGAAAAGAAGCAGCCGAATTTGAAGTACAAAGAACAACTAAGAAGAAACCTGCTCATTTAAAAAGAAAAAAGTAAGTTGAATACCACCATATTATTTGTACTATTATTCAAACACACTGTAAGGTTAATTCATGCTATTTCTGTGCCTAAAAATAGAGATTGTGCACCATTCTGTCTACAAATCCCCTTTTCCTAAACAGAGATTTACAGGCAGAATGGCGCACAATTTCCTATTTTTCGACACACAAATGACCCAACTCAGCCCCTAGAATTTTGATATTATAGAACAAACAACTGTTTTAATTGTATACTATTAGATTTACTATTTGTACTTCTCCACACCACTAGCTTACTTTCTACTGTCATCTGAACCCCAGTTTAGTAGCACATTAATTCAATAATACCCATCCCAACTAGTTGTAGTTTCCCAATGCACAATCACACACCATTACATATATCTTTATCATCTTACTCAGACACTCATGCACACAGCACACATACATTAAGAACACCCCAACCCATACCTTCTTTATTTTTTTCAACAGACCCTAAAGAATGCCTACCAAAAATCAAGTCCATAGAAAGCAAAGGAGAAGCAGAGCAAATGAAAATAGAAGTGTCCAAAACAAGCATCCATCTCTAGCAGAATTTATAAATAAGGTTAAAACAAAACAGCTAATACAGTCATTTAACGAAACAAAACAAGCTTCAACTACAGAAACTTTGCCTCCTCTATCAAAATGCAAAACGAACCACAAAACAATTAACAAAAAATCAGCTACCAGTACAGATAAAACTGTTCGTATAAATCTTGATATAGTGCAAAGTAAGCATACCAAAAAAAGTATTTTAGCAAAAATGTTCCGTCACAGAGTCCTTCAAAATCTTATAAAAACAGGAGAGAAATCAGGCTCAACCCTTAAAACCTATCGTAGGAAATTAATTTTAGAAGCGTTGATAGACAGTGCAATCCTTCTCAAAAGAAAGTTATTTATTTTAGTGTTAAACAAAATGAAACCACTAACAAAACTAATGACTAAATTACAAAAAAAGACTTCTCAATAAACGAAATGTCAACAGAAATAACTTCTTGAGTATCTGTGGAGGTGGATGGAGTCACACTACGAGCACAGAACCATACTTTAATGAAGAAGCATACAAACAAAAGCAAACAAATACAAATGCCATACATAGCAGTGGACGAGGTTATGAAAAAGTTAATAATACCAGAATGGAACAAGAAATACTGTTTACAAAAATATCCCCAGAAAACTTAGAATTATCTCTCCATTCAACTGAATCAGGACGTCTCGTATACAAATGGCCATGCACGTCAATGTGTAACATTCCCAAAAAATCTTTCAAGTCTTTACGCCAATTCCTCAATCAATATATGAAAGGCAAAGACAAAATCAAAATTAAACTACTTCAAAATGTGGATACCTTTCCAGTGTGCAAGTACACAGGACTACAAGGACATTCATTGGCCTGCATTTCAGGACCTACTTGCAAAACCACCTTCCATTATATCAAAATGATATCAACACATCATTCAACTATAAGAAATCTAGTCTATAAACTGTACTTTGCTGAAAGTGCTGCTTTAGCACTAGTCAATTTAAATAACATTCTTCTACATGGTACAGCAAAAGACCTACTTGAAGAAATCGACTATATCCAGAAAAAATATTTTGGAAGTGAAAGCCACTTACAGAATGAAATAGCTTTAAAGCAAATTAGCAACAATTCTATGCTGAAGTACTAAACCATGTGTGTGTATGTTGCCGTAGAACTCTTTGGAAAAGTAACACAAAAACTGTGGACCTAACATACAAAATAGAAGACAATGAAGATTCTAAATGGTTTGAATTAGCTCTCTACCTTATAGCAGAAAACAAATACGAAATAACTGACCCCTTAATACTTTGCAGTTACTGCACTACAAAACTTGACAACAACCAAACTCCTTCACGTGCTATCACAAATAATTTGGAATTATTTCCACCACCAAAACCCCTACAACAACTCAATTTATATGAGAGCATCATAATTCAAACAGTGCACCCATTTCAAGCAATAATACGCCTTCAACCAAAAACAGCAAAATTACCTCCCTCTGAATTAGTGAAAGGGATTCGGGGGAAAGTAGTGTGTTTACCATTCGATCTAAAAGAAAATGTGCAAACTCTAGGAGTGCAACGTCCAATGGAGCAATCTTTAATGATCTTAGTAAATGACAAATAAATATGGCAACAACTGGTAGATTTACATAAAGTTAGACAAGCCTTGAAATATCTAAAAGACAATAATGAATACTACAAAGAAATTAATATTGAATAAAAGAATGAAGGATACCACTGAAATAATTCAAGAGACACAAGAAGATGGTCAATTTGAGCTCCTAGATCCTGCTACAATATCCAATACTTTAGACCATTATACAATTCACCCTTTGTACTCTAATGACACCGTAGAAACGTACCAAATGCATCAAACAAAAGGATCACCAATCAGCATATGGGAAAAAAGTACATGCATTTCCTCTACTATTTCCTACTGGCAAAGGAGGAAGGTACGATGATAGACCTATTCAAATAACAGCATCAGAATACCGCTCATTACGGATGTATTCTGAAGATCCCAGATTTAGACAAAATGTGGAATACATATTCCACCTACTCTTTGAAAGCGAACGAGCAACTTTATGTTACGGAGTTGCACACACATTAAAATCTGGATCACACTTTCAAAATATGTCAGCTGCACAATTGTTACAAAAAGTGCAACAAAAAGATGAGGTTTTACAATCAAATATTAGAAATCTATTAGCAAATATGCGTGGTACTAAAGAGTAGTGGTTTTGACGTCATGGAGATGTACGTTGTATGATAAGAAACCTTGGCCCACCCACTTGGTTTGTTACATTAAGTTGTGCAGAATATGCATGGGAATATTTACATGATTTCCTATGTATATCAAACAAAAACAAAACAAACATAGATATACTAACACCTGGAGAACTTTGCTCTCTAGATCATGTTAATGTTTCAAGAAATTTCCATCATCGCTTCATTGCTATACTACACTTTATTTGTAATAAAACTGCTCCTCCCCTCAGAAAAGTGCAAGACTTCTTTTGGAGAAAAGAATACCAATCCAGAGGAGCACCACATATCCACATGCTTTTATGGATTAAAGATGCTCCTAAATTTGGCCAAGACTGTTTTACAGTTTATTGAAAAATGTCACTTGTGAAATTCCATCAGAAGCAACAAATAGTGATCTTCATGCACAAATTTTACAATTTCAAAGACACAAATGTGGCAAATATTGTTGTTGCAAATACAAAAACAAAGGGAAATACTACACCAAATGCTGCTTTGGTTTCCCTAGACCGGTTACAAAAACAGGTCCAGTGAACAACTTCATGTCTTCAGTTAGACATAGTGTTAAATGTAAATCACCTAAAAATACATATTACATAAAAAGAACAGAAGAAGAAAAATATATCAATGATTACAATGCAATCATTGCACACTGATGGAATGCACACATAGATGTGCAGTACATTGCAAACAATTCCACTGCAGTTGCACGATATGTTAGAGCATACTTAACAAAAGCAGAACAAAATAGAGCTCCAAGACCTCTGGAATGACCTGTCATCAGACAAAACACTGTCTCAGAAATTATACAGCTTGGGCATACAAATGTTCTCCCATAGAGAATCTGGCTCCTATGAAGCAGCAGATCATTTAACTGGTACTGCTTTGTATGGAAAAACTGAAAATATAGTATGGCTAAGACTTGTTCCTGCTAAATCGAGAAAAAGAGTTCTAAAATCAAACAAAGATATAGAAACAATAGCCAAACATGATCCCAACAGCCAAGATATAAAAAAAAAACAATTTACTGGACACATACTACCCAAACAGAAGTAACACTTTGGAAACCATGTGTCTATACCACATAGCCCAAAACTTCACATACAAAAATAATATAAAACCTGATGAAAAAAAAGGTAAATACAGAGTGACACATTGTGAAGGAAGCTTAGTAAAACTCACCAAACGAAATGTAATCATATCAAATTGTCATTAAAGACTCCTCAACATAAAGAACTATATTATATGTCCCTGCGACAACTCTTTAAACCATGGAGAAAAGAAGAAGAAATACTAGATAGCTATGACTCATATGAAGACGCTTTCAAAGCAGATGAAAGCACTATAACTGATGTAAACTTTACACAGTACAAAACAATGTTGCACAATGAACAGCAACACGAAGAAGAATTCCAGGCCCAACTAGATAAGGACACTCCTGACAGTAGTCAACCTTCTGTAACAGGAAGCAAAGAACCACTGGGAGAGCCACTAATAACAAATGAGGCAGAATTAGCTATGACAGAATTAGAAAACACCATGTGTCAGTATGAAGATAAAGAAGACTTAACTATACTACAATCAAAACTAAACAATGAGCAACATAGCATTTTTCAAGAAGTAACAAAAGAAATTGCACATGGTGTACAACATGAAAACAAAGAATGCACCTGTCAAAATTACAAACCTATACTACTGTACGTCAGTGGTGAAGCTGGTTCTGGCAAAACATTCTTAATCAAAATCATCAGTAAATTCCTTCAACAATTGACAAACAACAAACTGTCAGCTGTTGTCACTGCCCCCACAGGTTTAGCTGCCTACAACATAGGCAGTGTCACATTACACCGATTACTACTCCTGCCAGTAGAACACCAAAACAAATTAGACTATTACAAACTTTCTACAGAAGCTGCAATGGAACTACGCAGAGTATTAAAACAAATGAAAATGCTACTAATAGATGAAGTGAGCATGGTCTTCAACCTAATGTTGGCTTTGATTCATCTTAGATTACAAGAAGTACTCCAAACAAACTACAAAGAGCTCTTTGCAGGAAAGCACATTATTGTTTTCGGAGATCTTCTTCAATTGACACCAGTGAAAGGTGAGCCTATTTTTAAAACCTTAGGGGACAAACTCTGCCGTAAAACTGTTGGCAGCATAGAAAATGTCAACCTTTGGCAACATTTCCAATACAGAGAATTAACAGAAAACATGTGGCAATCTGCAGATCTCACTTATGCCAACATCTTAAAAAGTATTAGAGTTGGTATACAATCTCAAGAAGCACAATCAATATTGAAAACCCAGCACATTCATGCACTTTATGGCAATAATGCATGTGCTACAGATGTTATGGCACAATTAGCCCACAAAAATGTCAATTGTATGGCCTTAATGCCAACTCTTGCAAGCTGTTTCAAATTCAATGAAACAATGTTAAAAAAATAAATGCAACCAATAATGGAAATTAGCGCCACAGACAAACTAGGCGTACATGGTATGACACTACGCATGTGTGAACAAGCCACAACAAGACTAAATAGTTTAGAAAATTCAATCTCCAACACAGCTGGATTGGAAAAAATATTAAAATTATCCTTAAATTGCAGAGTAATGCTTAAAAGTAACCTTGATGTGGTCCAAGGACTAGTTCATGGAGCATTGGGTACAGTTGTTGGCTTTCAAACATACAGACGTGACAACAACATTCAGTTTGTCAATATTCTCTTTGACAAACTTTCAGAAGTAAAAAGGAAAGGACGCTCAACAGCTCGATTCCTTCTCTTCAAAGATGTACGCAGAGAACAATTTTCTCCAACTCTTGCATACGCAGTCACCATTCATAAATCTCAAGGTCTTACCCTAGACAAAGCATTAATAGACATTGGTAATACAGTCTTTAAAGAAGGCATGAGCTACATAGCACTATCACGCTTACGTACTCTTGACGGTCTATTTCTAATCAACTTTGATGCAAGTAAAGTAAACGCTGATATTCCTTGCATTTTAGAATACAATAGACTTTGTTCACTATACACCCGCCATCTAAAAACATATCCTGTTCCACGAAAAGTAAAACGTTGTAAAAGAAAACTAAATCATACAGAAATACAACAGGATATCACTGGAAACCCTCCAAAGAGAGTAAAATAAACTAATACTTCATCAAGTACCACAAGCAAAAAAGAACCAATTAGGGAAAGTAAACCAGGTACTTCGTCAAAGAAGGAAGACAAACTAAAAAAAAATCACTCAGATACAGAATTACCTGGTCCATTGAAACTCTCAAATATAATTGGTGTAAGTTGCTACGCAAATGTAGCAATGAATATTCTATTTTAGTTACCACCAATTGTGGACAACATATACGTACACAGTACAGACCAATTGTGTTTGCAAATGTTAGTACTTCATAGAAATGCAACAAACAATCCTGACAACACGTATAGTGTTTATGGAATAAGACAATTGGACTACTGTGCTGGAATGGTGAAATTCAATATAAACTCACAGGAAGATCCACACGAATTTCTAAAGTACTTACTACAAGTACTGGAAAACAAAAACATACCTATAAATGAAATCTTCCAGATTTCATAAATGTGGAAATATACATGCACTCTCTGCAACAATGTTACACAAGAACAAATCCCCAATGAACGCTTCATATATATATCAATACCTAATTGTGAATCCATTCCATTTCAGCACCTTGTACAAAATGCAAACCATGGTAGATTATGTTCTACCTGCAATTCGGATAATCGCTCCACCTTACTAATACAAACACATGGTAAATACGTAATACTAATGCTTTTATGTTACAATGCAGATGGTACCAAAAACAACTGCAAGCTGACTGTATTCACACATGGTCAAGTATCACTTGGTAAGAAAACCTTCACAACAATAGGTATAATCTACCACGCTGGAGCCACAACCAATTCAGGGCACTACACTGCAAATATAAAAAAAAATTGTGGATGGTTCGAATGTAATGATAGTACCATTACTCTAAAGCAGAGATTACCAACAAATCTTACAAACACTTATTTAATCTACTTAAAAGCAAAATGTATTAACTAAACTATACTTAAACCTTAACTAAACTTCTATTAAAAAACTATAAACTGTTAGAATATGGCAAAAGGTATCTAACTGCCCCAAGATTATACAACAATTAAACAGATAAATGAATACCACTAAATTATATAAAAAAAATATACAGTTAGAATACGCCAACTGGTATCTAACTGCCCCAAAATTTTACAATATCCAAACAGATAAATCAATACCACTTCATTATAACAATAAATAGACTGTTACAATATGTCAACAGGTATCTAACTGCTCCAAGAATCTGCAACAAGCCAATACATAGAGCATTAGCCAGAAACAACAAGTGAACACTGAAAACAAACAAACAAATAGACTTGGATTTTATTTTTCTCCCACAGACCCAATGATTTTAGCAACAAACACAGAAACTGAGCAAATTGCACAGTACACTGGTTTGTAATCTACTAAATATGAGGGTAAAAAAAAAATGTTGATTATTCAATGTTATAAGTCATTACAAAATACCAATACTAACACGATCTTTTCTTTTATCACAGAAATGAACAAGAAATATAAGTACTCCAGTTACTAAACCTAACAGTAAGTATATTATAATAAGTACAACCATTGCAGCAAATCACACCCATAGGGCCTCATTACGACCCAGGCGTTAAGGGTTAACGCCGTAGTTAACCCTTAACGCCTATTCTGATTTTAACGGCTGCTTTTAGCAGCCGTTAAAATCCATGGCGCTAACCTGCCATGATGCTAATTACGCCACCGTAATTTACGGTGGCGTAATTAGCGCCTTCCCCACTCCCATTATGCCCTATGGGGCAAAAATTGGGAATGGGGAAGGGAAAATGGGAAATGGGGATTTACCGCCCCACTCACCTTGGAATGGGGCGGTAAATCCACCATCCATCATGGTGTAAACGTAGTTTACACCATGGTGGTAATGTTGGCGCAATTAGCGCCTGGGTCGTAATGACCCCCATAGTGACTTATAACTTCGGTGCTTAAAAATTTGGTCTTGTCCATGCACCCAAGACTATAGGCCCTGCCCACAACCACCACAGCATATCACACCCATAGTGGCTTACAACTTTGTTGCTTATAAATTTGTTCTTGGATCCCAAAGTTATAAGTCACTATGGGTGAAATATGCTGTGGTGGTTGTGGCCAGGGCATAGAGTCTTGGGTGCATGGCCATATGGACATGCTCCCAAGACTCTATGCCCTGGCCACAACCACCGCAGCATATCACACCCATAGAGTCAAACATTTTGACTATGCCATATGGGCACTTTTGATGTCCGGGGACATGATGAGTGTTCTTAGAACAATTCAACTTGCCAGAGAACAATACGGACAGCGTCCTCAGGACACTCCCATTTAGTTTATTTACAAACATTTCAGGACACCGCGAGTGTTCTTAGGACAGTTTCAGCTTGATTGTGAACAATACAGACAGATGTACCGTCCTCAGAATACTCCCATTTTGTTTATTGACGAACATCTCAGGACACTTCATGTGTTCTTAGAACAGTTTCAACTTGCTTGCGAACATCCCAGGACACTTCATGTGTTCTGAGAACAGTTTCAACTTGCTTGCGAACAGTACGAACAGTCATACCATCCTCAGGACACCCCCATTTTGTTTATTGACGAACATCCACCGTCCTCAGGACACCCCCATTTTGTTTATTGAAGAACATCCCAGGACACATTATGTATTCTTAGAACAGTTTCAACTTGCCTCCGAACGAACCAAACAGACATACCGTCCTCTGAACACCCCCATTTTATTTATTTACGAACATCCTAGGACACATCATCTGTTATTAGAACAATTTCAACTTGCCAGTGAACAATACGGACCGTGTCCTCAGGACACTCCCATTTCCTTTATTTACGAACATTTCAGGACACCGCATGTGTTCTTAGAACAGTTTCAGCTTGCTTGCGAACAATACGGACAGATGTAGCGTCCTCAGAACACTCCCATTTTGTTTATTGATGAACATCCCAGGACACTTCATGTGTTCTTAGAACAGTTTCAACTTGCTTGCGAATAGTACGAAGAGTCATACCATCCTCAGGACACCCCCATTTTGTTTATTGACGAACATCCACCGTCCTCAGGACACCCCCATTTTGTTTATTGACGAACATCCCAGGACACATGATGTATTCTTAGAACAGTTTCAACTTGCCTGCGAACGAAACAAACAGACATACCATCCTCAGGACACCCCCATTTTATTTATTTACGAACATCCTAGGACACATCATCTGTTATTAGGAACAATTTCAACTTGCCAGCGAACCGAACAGACACACCATCCTCAGAACACTCCCATTTTGTTTATTGACGAACATCCCAGGACACTTTGTGTGTTCTTAGAACAGTTTCAACTTGCTTGCGAACAGTACGGACAGATATACCATCCTCAAGCCACACCCATTTTGTTTATTTTCGAACATATCAGTACACCGCGTGTGTTCTTAGAACAGTTTCAACTTGCCTACGAACCATATGTACGGACGTACTGTCCTCAGAACACCCCCATTTCATTTATTTAGAACATTTCACGACATCCGTGTTGCCCGCAGACAAATCGAACACAATAATGAGATCTACCACCTAAATTAATACAACATTTAACCCATCTCTTACTCCCCCACCCTCCCCAAACAGTCTTACACACAAACAAACTCTACTAAATAGCATTTCTCCACCAAGTTTCACTGCACTGTCTGCGGACATCCGCGGACTCAAGAAGGCGGGCGTTCCCGAAAATCTGATGCACTTCATGCTCTTCGCCATCCAATCAGCGAACACCTTGCATGTCCATCGATATGACACAAGTTGGTCAGCCAATCAGGACACTGTCCGCGGAGCGAACAGGGAAGTGTGTCCGTGGACCGAACATAGATATCACTAATTTTTTGTGACCTACTTTTTGGTCATTTTAAAAAAAACTACTGGATTGATTTTCACCAAATTTGCAAAAGCCGACTTTCAGGAACAAGCCGCTGCTCCTGGTCCAAATTTGGTGAAAATCTGTCCAGCGGTTTGGCCTGTAGTAGTGAGCAAAGTTTTACCCCATTCAGTCTATGGGAAAGTTTTGGGCCCCCCCCTATAACTTTGCCCCCCCTGTACCAAACCGCACCAAACTTTGAAAAGTGTGACCCATATACTTTTTTTGCAAAGTTTGGTGAGGATTTGTCTAGGGAGAGCGAAGTTATAAGCCGCCCAAAAAGGGTTCTTCCTATGGAAACAGCAACTTAACCATAACTACACAGCCACTAGCGTGGCTGGGTAATATATACAAAATTGGCACTGTTGATAGCCTTTGTAAAGATGCTATTTGAAACCTTTGCAAAAATTGATAAGGTGACCACGCAATGAATTTAGACCTGGTAAATGTATGCAAATTCACAATTATTTTATGTTAATAACTAACTTGCATAACCTTCTATGTTGTCTATCTCGGTTCATTTGTTATTTATGGTTTCTTTATTTGCATAATCTTGTGAGACATTTTTTAAATTGAATGTTAATTTAGTTAATTGTGTAAATGTCCAATTTGTATAAAAAACAATAAAAATGTTTACAAAAAATAAAAAATGGAAAAATGTGTAGACATGTATATATATACATATTCACTGAAAAATCTTTGTTAAAGGGACCGTACGGTTAAGTTGCACTAATATAAACCTATAAAATTCACTGCAAAAACGTTGTTAAAAGAATGTTATTGTTATGTTGCACTAATAAAAACCTAGGAAATTCAATTACATTTTTTTTTAAAAAGGACGTTATGGTTACAAGTAAAACCGAAAAACCTCAGAAATTAGCCAGTTATGGTAAGATAAGCAACCATAACTCACGCCACCACTATGCACTGCTACACTAACACCAAGGATGTCAGAAGTCAGCAAACTTCTGACATCATCGCAGACTTTCTGGACAGTGTCATGTGACCTCACGCATAAGCGGCATGACGTGTCCGTTGATGCGTCCTCACTTCACGATCAGGTCCGTGCTTTGCGGAAAGTTCGGGACTGCATTTTCTGCTGATCTAGCAATTTTCAAGCTTAAAATGTACCCTTGCACAACTCCTAAACCTATTCTTACTCATTGTTCATTAACAATCTAGCATAGAGCACATACTTTGAAGAATATTAGCAAAACTGCTATTTTTTCTTAAAAATGGCATCAGCTATTGCAATCCCTCCTCTCCACGAGCCTCCACCACCACCAGCTGGAGGACCGGCACAACCAAAGAAGCTCAGTACTTCAAAAGACAATGAAGAGGGCTAAGAAGATGAGGTAGAGGAAGTGCCCAGAGAGAATCATGGGTTTGGCAGTTCTTTACCACTGTTGGGAATGTACCAAAGGCTAAAGCTACTAAAGTGAAATGTACTGTACTCAGTCGTGGACTACCTGGACAGTACTCCTATGGGACCACCTTAATGCACCACCACACCAAATCCAACCACTGCAATGTTCTCAGAATGATTGTTCCTTACTTAGCAATGTCTTCCTCCACCTCATCTTCCTCAAACAATACTGCAACCGCAAAGCCTACTTCTGTGGAACACAAAATCCCACCAGCTACCTTGGAAGCGATAAAAGCGGCTGTTGATCCATATCTTTTGAACACAAAAGTATTCTGTATATACTGCAACAAACCACTCTGTAGGGGGAGCGATTCCGAAGTGCCTTAGAAGCTGTAATCAAGGAGCATGAGAAACACTATCCCCTCCCTTTGATGTAACACACGTACAACATCTTCCACTGTTCACCTACGCCTCCATATTACTGCTTGTTGCCTCGTTCCTCATTTCCCTCCCCATCTTACTTTCTGACCTTAGCTGCATAAAAAGAATAAACAAAAACAAGTTCCTTTAGGAACCACCTTTCACAGTTAAAAAATATAACTAAATAAATAATTTTATAGACTCCACCTACTTTACATTTCTCAGTAAAGTAGATGGACTCAATAAGATTTTAGAGCATTTCCATTAGCATTTTATGTTATGCTAATGGGAATAATGTTGCGTTTATTCCCCATTCCAGGGGCTGGCATGGGGGATAGCAGTTCGGCAACCCAAATTATCGGCCCATGCAAAGCGAGGGCAGTTAACAAGGGCTCCGGAACATTATCTCCTGTTCCAGTCACTGCAACGGGAGATGAAGCCCATTAGCACCGCGGGTTGCCAAAGCGGTAACCCAGGGTGCTAAAAAAAATGATTTTCCTTCTTGCAGTAGGACGTGCATGGTATACTGCTGTAGAAAGGAACATCCTTTTCCAAGATGGCCAGCATGGAAAGGGAAGGTAGGGCTCCATACGGATCCCATCTTCCCTTTTCATGGCGGCCTTCAGGATGCAAAGAGGAGTGAATGTGGCGGTGGCACCCGCCATCGGCATAATAAAGTAAGTAGTGCGGGTGAATAAAAAAATGAGACTGAGGGTGGAAGGGAAGATGGTGGCAGGGATAGGTGGCCGTCAGGTGGCTTTGAGCGTGGGCTTGTACCAGCGGTTCAAGCCTGCATTCCTACCTACCTGCTTGGCTGGCTCTCCCACCCAGAGTGCTAATGTACAATTTTATATTAGAGAAAAATAAAATAACAGAAACAATTTTCTGTCCCAAATACCTTTCTATAGCATACAATATGGACCATAATGGATGGACCTTTATAACTATCCAGAGTTTCTACAGTTCCCTTTCCATGCCATGGATCATTAAAAGACCCGGATGGCACATGCGCACCATCGCACAGGGCAGACCTTGTACCCTTTTTTATGTGATATTTGTAACACTCCCTCAATGCCTCCTTTCAAACAGTCACACATCCATCCACCAATCACTTCTAAAAACTGTACATGTAACCCTATGACCATATTAAGCTTCCACACACCAATTGCCACTTAACAATCCTTTACAAAAACATCTACATTTCCCTTACTTATATAAAAAAGTGTACACAATGCTCCTATAAATGCAAATATGAATTGTGCAGTGAGAGAAGTCTATACATAGAATGGGCAGTACTGATGGACAAATGCTCATAAGAACCCCAAAGGAGAATGCCACGGTATGCCAAGGTGAGACACCACTGTGTACCTACTGGAGCCGAGGAGCCCCAAGGGTGGGATGCATCTTAACGACGATATCCCTTTAATAACGTCTGTCAATTTAATAGGGTTATAATAGTGAAACTATTTCATGGTGTTAAATCACTATATATAAGTTATTAATAATTCTTCTTTTCATATATATGAAAGAACTATAAACCACCTTTAAGAAACATATTTTTTGCAACACATACTTATGTCTGTCACTATCAGCAGCGCATGCTGGGGATTGAAATTCTCGTTCAATTGCATATGGCATAAGGCTCCAACATCACCCCAGCTGAACCAAACCACCCTTATTATTAACTGCATCTACCTTGTATTCTAGCTCAGTGTTCACTATACCCTAATAATGTAACCAATGGGCAGTGCTCATGGCTTGCAACCATGGCCAGTCTCCGAATCCATGGGGCATAGGCTTTGGCCGTTCTGCATTCCCCAATGAGCAAATCAGACTATACGTTTGTGATTGCTGAGGACCAGGCCCACTACCCAGACACCAAATGTATATCAGTAGTTTTTCTACTTACTTTCTTACAATTCCGAAAAATAAAACACAAGGCATATTTCTAAAAACATGCTTTCAGGTCCTTGCTAATGCTCATCGTTCAAGTTAGTTAACCGCAAGAATAATATTTGTTCCCATTCAAACCTACCACTTCGGCCATGCTGCATGCCCCAATAATCAAATTACAGTACACATTACTCCTTGCTAATGGTTAGACCCATTGCCCAGACACCAATATTACATCACTGTGTTGTGTACTTACATTTTGCACTTTAAAATAAAAAAAAGACACAGGACATATTTGCAAAAACCATGCTTTCCAGTTCTTGCTGCCCCTCCTCGTGCATATTTGCTGCAATCCCATACAGCACTTCAACCTTTACCCACCAGCACATTTTATTCCCTTTCAAACCTTTCCCATTTTTTACTTTTTTTACCACATAGCCGGAGCCTGGTGGCCATGCCCCCTTTAACACCATTGCTGGTCACTCGTAGTCATGGACAGTAGCTAGATTGTCCAGGTCATGACCCAGACAATGTGGCCACTGCCCATGGCCACAGGCTATACCTCACTCACTAAAGGTATATCATCATTTTTTATACCTACATTATGAGGCTTTTCATAAAATAAAACACAACACATTTGCAAAACCATGCTTTCAGGGCCTTTTCCAATGCTCTTGCAAATCCGCCCATGTTTTTATTCTCCAAAAGTGTCAAAATGTACATGCATACAATAGTCATATAACTTAGCTCACACTTGACAAAATACGTTCAGACTTTGAACAACATTCAAGGTTGAGTCTATAATCATTCTGAAAACGTGAGACCTCATTTGTCAAATGGAAAAAAGATATAAGCCATTTACAAATGCTGAGACCCCCCTATAATTTTGCCCCCTCCTGACAAAATCTCACCAAACCTTCCAAAATCATTCATTCCCATATCTAAAATCTTTTTTCACACGTGTGTGCCGATTATTCAAATGGCACACATTTATAAGCCTTTACAATATTTTGGGACACCCCTTTAATTGTGTTCCCACTTGACAAAACAGCAGCACACTTTGCAAAACCATTCAGAATCAGTTCTATGGTTAAATTCCACCAGTTCATGCAGTTTCATTGAGTGGCATCACAGTTATAAGCCATCCAAAAACTGCTTTTCACTAACCCTGTAATGCAGTAATAAGCATACATGCCCCGAAAATCTCAGACCTTATCCCTTAAATGCGGCGGGAAGTGGGAGTTTTAGGTACAAATGTCCCCTTACCACCCATTCTCGACCGTTTTCAGCACTATTACCGCCAGTGCAATTTCTGCTGGTGGTAACAGCACACCCCAACTCCACTGGGTCCAATGGACTCAATGGGGAATGGGAATGTACCGCTGTACTGCTACTCATGATTCAGCGCTAATAGTGCTGGACAGAGTAGAAGTAACACTATTTGCACTGACGGTATCCTGGGGGTATTACCGCTGGGGTACCGCCAGACTCCTGATGAGGCCCATAGTCTTTTTTTGTTGTTGGATTTATAATCAAATGTGTATCTATGCAAAGCTGCCCAGAGAACGTAAGTTGTTGCTGTGGGCCCTCTGGGCTTTTAGCCAAAAGCATGGCGTTGTCAGCAAATAGCAAGATACACCATTTCGCAGAACCCAACCTTGGTGCATCCATCAATAGTGTTTGCATATCAGCGGCAAAGCTGTTGATGTATATTAAATACAGGAGAGGGCAAGTACACAGCCCTGTCTTACCCCTATCTCGACTGGAAATTGATTTTTTAGTTCTCCCCCTTCATTCCATTTTACACAAGCACAGTTACTAGAATACAAAGCCATAATAGATATAACACGTGGCACAGGAAAATTTAGATCATCCATCCCCTTTCACAGCTTCTTTCTGGGAACGGTATTGAAGGCTGTTTGGAGATCGACAAATGGCAGGTATACAGGCTGGGATTGAAGCGTGACACACTTTTGTAGAATAAGATCCAGCTAAAAGCCTGATCAATGGTCGATTCTCCTTTTCGGAACCCCGCCTGGGCACTATCAAAATATGATGTTCTTCGGACTAGGTTTCCAGGGACTGGATAACTATCTTCACTTAAATCTTGGAAAGAGAATCAATGAGTGTTATAGGTTTATAGTTTTCTACCAAGTCCAGGTCTCCCTTTTCATGAATTAGAATTATTGTCGCTCCCTTCCAGCTGCGGGGAAGGACAGGCTACTTCATTAAAGAATTTTGTTAGAAAGGGGACCCATATTATATGGACGCGGTAGCGTCCATGTAGTTATGGTTAAGTTGGTGTTTCCATAGAAAGAGCATTTTTTGGGCGGCTTATAACTTCGCTCCCTCTGTACGAATCCTCACCAATCTTTGCAAAAAAAGTCAATGGCCCACTGTGAATTTGTTTGCAAAGTTTTGTGAGGATTCGTCCAGGGGGGGAAAAGTTATAGGAGGGGTCCCAAAACTGTTTTTTCCTATAGACATAATGGGAACAAACTTTGCGCACGGCCACAGGCCAAACCACTGGACGGATTTACACCAAATGTGGCAGGAGCGGGGGCTTGGTCCCGAAAGCGTGCTTTTGCAAATTTGGTGTAAATCCGTCCAGTAGGCAAAAAAATTAGTGATATCTGTGTTCGCTTCGCGGACGTACTTCCCTGTTCGCTCCGCGGACAGCACCCCGATTGGCCCATGGCCTTACATCATGCGACGTGTTCGCTGATTGGACGGCGAGGGGCGTGGAGCGCGTCAGATTTTCTGTGGCGCCCGCCGCTTGTATTCGCCATGGACCGCGTACAGCGCGGTGAAACGTGGATAAAAAATTGTATTTAGTGCCGTGTGTTGGTGTGTAAGAGTGTTTGGGGAGGGTGGGGGAGTATGAGATAGGTTCAATGTTTTGTTTTTTTATTTGCTAGATGTTTTTATTGCATTCGATTTGTCCGCGGAGAACACGGCTGTTCTGACATTTTGTAAATAAACTAAATGGTGGGGTGTTAAGAGGACGGAGTATGTGTCATTTTTGTTCGCAAGGAAGGTAAAAATGAGCTATGGACATTCACGGTGTACTTAATTGTTCGTAAATACACAAACTGGGGGTGTCCTCAGGACGCTGTCCATATTGTAATCTGTCTAGTTGAATGTGTTCTAAGAACACTCGCGGTGTCCCGAAATGGTTGCAATTACACAAAATGGGGGTGTTCTGAGAACGTTGTTTGTATTGTTCGTTGTCAGGGTGAAAGTGTTTTAAGACCACTCCTTTTGTCCGCTAATAGTACAATTTCCTATGGGCGTCAACCGACTTTTTGTCCACTAAAGAAACGATAAATCCGGCTGGTGTGCGCCGACATTATGTGATAATCCTATGACTGGCGCTATTGACCTGGCTGACTTGCTTTTGCGACACTAAATCATATCTCCCGCCCCTAAGCCTGATATTATCAAAGCATTCATATTCCCCGCCTCTCTCCGTGATGTTACAGGGTGCGTCATCAAACGCGCCCAGTCCTCTGCAGTCCTAAGTGACTTTAAACAGAACCCGGAAGACAACACATATTATGTCACAACACAGCGCGCCACAATTTGGAATATGAAACAGTGATTTAAAAGCAAACAGCAAGATTGTAAATTTTGTAAAGTACATTTATTAGACATCAAATGTTTAGAGAATATTCAGCAATTTGCATTTGTCTTTGTTGTCGATCCGCAAAATTTCATGTTGAGGCACGCGATGTTCCTTTGCGGTAAAGAGGGCGTTAGATCAGCTTACAACTCAGTGCGCCACAATTCGGAATATGAAACTGTGGTTTAAAAGTAAACAGCAGGATTGTACATTTGGTAAAGTACATTTATTTCACATGAAATGTTTAGTGAATATTCAGCGATTTGCTATTGTCTCTGCTGTCGATCAGCAAAAGTTTATTTTGAGCCACGCGTTGTTCCTTTGCGGCAGATGGGCTGTTGGTTTATGATAAAAGCAGTAAATGGTCGCTCTGATAATCGGGAGGTTGTCCAACAACGAGCCATTAGACCACCCAATTGGATGGTATGTTGTTTGTAGCCACTAGTACTGCGTAAGGGCATATTGGTCCTTGGCGATTGTCCCATAAAATGGTGAGGGTCATGAAGTTGCATATTTGGACCTGCACCTGGCAGTTGAAGACTCCATCCGCTGGAGACTGTAAATCGTGACATAGGCAAAATGGGGCCACATACCTGTTTTAAAACACATAAATTAGTCTCACCAGCCGATCTTCATTACAAATCATCATTTTATTTATTAGGGCGTGAAACTATTTGCTATCGAAGATAGTGCAACGGAGTATGTTAATAATAAAATAATAATATTTTCCCATTCATATAGCGCTAAGAACCGTGAGGTACCTAAGCGGTGCTTATTATTAACCACGGTGTGTGGTGCTCATTTATCGACCACGGAAGGATGAAAGGCTGAGTTTGGCCTTGCCGGGATTCGAACTTGCGTTAGTAAGCTGTGCACGGATGATAAGCGAGCATTGTACTCGCTGTGCCACTTGACAGGCTACAGTGAAGCGGCACAGTGAGTAAAGCGATTGACCGCCTATAGACTAGTTAAATTATTTCTATTAACCCACCCTGTGTCGTCTGCCTTTTTCAGAGCCCTCTAAACGACAGGGGATCAATTCGGCGGTGATAGTGCGCGTTTGAAAACATTATGCCACTTTCAACGAACAAGTTCAACTTGAGCGGTCTTTAATGCTACGCTATTGCAATTATATTTGGTATAAAATAATCTAAAGGGTTACTTACAGTACAATTGCAATTTCCATTGTCTACGTGTAGTGCAGTCCCAAAATACGACTCTGCGTGTGCGTACGATCTTTCGCATAGTAATATAATATATAAAAGTGGTTTCGTTTCAGAAATTTCATCCTTATCTTCTCTTACGTTTTAGCAACACTCCTTCAAGAGAAGTCTTTCATCACAACCTCTGTCTGTCAAGGTCAAAACACAATACAACCTTATAGTCCGCTTCGTGAACCTCTCCGGGGCCCGAGAAAAAATGGAAGCAGCTGACCTTCACTGTGAACAAGCATATATTCTTACTTTGCAACATTCTGCTTAAAGCCATCTGTGAGAAGTTGGTTTTTGCACGCCATGTTTGTATATTGTTTGCATGATATTAAAAAAAGTTTGTTTAAGGGACGTTATGGCTCTAAGTACAGCCGAAAGACCCCTGAAAATCGCAAGTTATGGTAAGCTATGAAAAATAACTCGCGCCACCACCGTGCACTGCTAAAACTAACACATAGGACATCAAAGATGACATTGCTAATGTCATTGATGAAATCACTGATGACATCACATGTGTATGTACTTTTCATGGAATTTGTGTACTAGGGATTTTTATTATAATGTTGCGAAAAAAGTGTCAAGGATATTGCAATAAATATCATACCGTTATTAGTGCTTTGAATGATGCATTGATATAAATAGCATTGTATTATGGGATTCTATCTAGTATACTGAGCTACTAATGGAGAAACAGCATTGTGTGCAGAGTACAAGATGAAAGTATAATATTTGTAATGTTAATATGTTGAATAATGAAATGATAATTGTCCTGAAATGTTCAAAAATTCACAAAATGGGGGTGTTCTGAGGATGTTATTCGTATTGTGTGATTGCTTAGCTGTATGCAATGAGGGAATGGCACAGAGAGTAAAGTGTACGCCGTATGCGGCCACCACGGCTGTTCGTGGACAGGACGTGCTACATCCAGGTTTTTCCAGGAAATCCAACATGGAAAGAAAACTGTACGGATCAGCCAATCAGATGTCGAGGTTGTGGATTTGTGTTGAAAGAGACTGTGTGTGGTGAAGATGGCAGAAGTAGAGAAAGTCAGGGTGTTGGTGCTTGGAGATATGTTTGTGCATGGTTTACAACAGTACGCTCAATGCAGGCATGTTGCAAAGAACTTTGATGTGAAAGGAGTGGAGGTGGTGTGGAGCACTGTGCCTGATTGCAATGTACAGGGAATTGTACAAGTTTGTGAGGATATGGCCACGATGAACTGTCTGCATGTGGTAGTTTTGCACTATGGTGCTTTCCATTTGGGCAACGTCAGTGCCCCTACTTTGTTGGCTGATTTGGAACGCTTGGTTCAAGCCGTAATGAAGATCCTTCCAAATGCAAAAGTAATTTTTTCTGGATTACTACCTAGGGCAATATGGGACAATAGTTCAGTTTTTTGTCCTCAGCAAAACATTGCTAGGTGTGTCATCAACCGAGGCATGTGTGCCTTCATGCTTAGAGCTGGTATGTTCTTCTGTAATAATGAGAATATTGATGCCAGTAATGCTGTTAATTTTAAAGAAGATGGCATTTCTTTATCTTTTACGGGAAATGCCTTTCTATTTTGGAATGTAAGGGTTGCTTTGGAGAAGGTTATGTGAAGATTTTAGGAGTAAAGTAAGAAAAAAAAACAAGAAAAAAATACAAAATAACAGGTGTCTTTCAAGCATCTGTAAAAAAAACAAAAAAAAAACGGCTCTTTTCAGAGCCAACTTCAAAGGGGAAATGGGGCACACTATGTAAATGTACATTCACCACGCTCAGATTTGTCCGCGATATGTCCGCGGACATGGCGGTAGTCCGCGGACATGAAAATCACTACGAGGGGGTTAGTATGTTCTATGTTACATGTATATGAAGTCAGGGATATTATGGTTAAGTTGCGCTACTAAAAACCTATGAAATTCAGTAAAAAAACTTTGTTAAAGGGACGTTATGGTTAAGTTGCGCTACTAAATAGATCCCACTGATCCTTTACCCACAACTGCTGGGAACTACAGACCATATAGGGGGGTGTAAGGATCACTGGAGGGGTCAAAGTCCCATTGTTCAACTTCAGCAATTTGTCCCAGAGTCAACACCGGCAATTTGTCTAAAGTTTTTGTTGGCCTGCATCCCTCATCCCTCTTGCCAGGGATATGCTGTGCAGTGTTTTGGTTTGGTTGCAGGACTTGAGTTACACTGTAGCACTTGGAGGAGTAGGAGGGTTTGGTCTCAGAATAATAACAAAGTTTGCTGGGGGATACATTTGATATTCTATAGAAAGAAATCCTTCCCTCAAATAGTTTGGGGTCAAGGTCTCCTTGATATAGTCGTAACTCAAATCTATAGGATCTGTGTGTCTGGATACAGTGTTGACATCACATTGGATCACCGACAAGCATCCTTTGACATGCCGGATCCAGTGCAGCAATTTGTTTTTGAGTGAGTCATTATTTTCCCTTGTACCTTGGAGTCATTTCTGCACTTTTGTCATATACAATGTAGTCCCATTTAATTGCGTCCATGGACTTATGGGGTCTGAGTTTGGAGAAGTCAGGAATGTTGGTGTAGTTATAGCTAGCCTTGCAATCTGAGAAAGTGCAGATCCAATAATAGGGACATGTATTTTCCTTTATCTTAATCTATACTTTGGATGGACCTCTCTACCAGTGTATTTTACTGGGATGATTTCAGGTTTTGCATTTTTATTTTGTTATTCGTCAGATGTATGGCCCTATCACTGCTTTGTTTTACCTGTTGTGCAAGAGAAGGGAAACGTGCAGCGGGAGGACTAACAACCAGGTGTTGGGGTTTAGGGAGTTTGAGAGCAAGAACTTTTGTCGAATTTTCCACAATCATTCTCTCTTTCCTCCTCTAAATAAGCAGTTATGTTAGTTAAATGGATCAAAATCGTCCTCATAGTACCCCTGATATCAGCAATTGACCCTTTTTGATTTGGGCAGCAGTTACAGGGGTTTGATCTTGACCTAGCCTATGCCTCTTTATTAAAGTATTTGTCACCTCAGCAGGGATTTTCTTCAGGTCACAGTCTGTAAAACAGGGGACCAAGGGCGAGACCAAATCCACTACTTATCTACGGCACAGGGCCAAGATCTTTCTCCGTGTCCATAGAAAAAGAGAATTCAGAAGCAGAAAAGGCCTCGAGAGCAGGAAGGCACCCACCCATTTGAAAGGAACGCAAGTCCTGACCCTGATTGCCAGTGCACGATGCAGCAGAAGTCAAAGAGTTAGGTATTGGTAGACAGGCTAGTGGAACTGTCAACTCTATCTATTTACCTCTTGTTGGTTTGTCCCACTCCCTCTCTCCACCATACCAGGTCCCAGTATTCCTTTTGTAATGTTGAATGGGAGTTTGGTTGGGATATGTAGCGGGGGCTATGAAGTGGACAACCCCCTCCCAATAGTGTTTTGTAAGGGATAGAGAATGATACATGTATAGGCGATATGGAAATAGGGACTACAGCAAGCGCCTCAAAAAATGTTGCATGGTTTTGATCCTAGGGAGGATTTTTCAGGCATGTAGGGGAAATGTGGGAATCATTAGTATGGATGTCTTTTAAAAGAACCTCAATCTCTGAGGAAAGGTCATTTAGCTCATGTATCAATGTGTTGACATAAGTAGGTGTTTTCCTATTTAGGTCAGGAGACATATCTACTGGTGTTTTCCTTTTAGCCATATCTCAGAAGTGTACAAAATATAATATACATATACTTTTGTACTTGTGCAGGGATAGCAGTGGAAAGTATACTTTGATACAAATGCAAGAAATTGCAACAGCAAATATACCTCGGTATTTGTGAAAAAAAATGCAGTAGAAAGTAATACTTGTGCAAAAATCGCAATATGGGCTATTTTTTATATTTGTGCAAAAATAGCTAAAAAGTGTACTTTTATACTTGTGCAAGAATGGCAATAGGCAGCATATAAAATAATGCAATAACGTTATAAGTATAGTGTGTGCAGCGCTATTGCTCTAAATATATGTCTATATACAACTCTATACTATACCATACAATACTATAACTTATAGAAGATTCTAAAAGGTTAAAAACAGTACACAACACTTTAAACGTCTTTAAAAGCCACACTATTACGAAACACTATCATGCAATTCTATTATTTAACACAGTGTCCAATGAAATTGCAAAATTTAATTTCAAAGTTTCTTTCAGAGACAACACCTGGGGCATGCCCGACCAGCCTAAGGGGCATATTCTAGCTGGTCTCCCCCCTGGGGAGTGTCAGAGCAACCACCCAAGGAGTAATTCACATCTGTTCTGTAAGAGGGGGTTACCTGGCTGCCTTATAAAAACAGAGGAATCCAAAAGTACAGCCACAGATGCAGGCACGAGACCATAATTTGACCATACCACAAGACTTTAATTTGGGTTACAATGACCCCCTAGAAAAAAATGCCACCACCATTGCTAACATTCTCTCCGAACTGGGCATAACTCAAACAATTCTCAAACCCAATCATATTAAAAGGAGAATCCTTGATTGGCTAGCAGATTACAACTGTGCTGCCAATATCAAATCCATAGACCCTCAACACTGGACAGACCACTTCCTCTTGTCCTTTGAACTCTCTACCTCGAGACCATTCTCCCCAGCACCCACTATGGCCACGCCATGTCTAACTAGGAACAAAAAGTGCATCACCAAGGATAAAGTGATTCCCGCGTTGCTACCCACTCTCAACCTGTTAGCGGATCATTTAGACCCTGAAATGCTTGTCGACCAGAACAACAGAATCATGTTAACTACTCTTGACAACATTGCTCCTCTTAAAATTAGAGTAAACCCAAATCCAATTTAAATAAAGGGTTTACACCCGAATTAAAGGATTTACGACAACTCAAGAGGAGTTGCGAAACCAAATGGATGCTAATCCCCTCAGAAGATCACAAAAACAAACTTACGGAAATCTCCTCTCACTACAAAAAGGAAATCCACCTGGCCAAACGTAACTCATATAATACAGGTATTTCTAATGCTAACTCAAGTATGAGGGAGCTATTCACCATCCTCAAGGAATTAGAGTCACCCATCCACATTCCGGATACATGCCCTAAAGATAAAACATGGTGCTCTGATATACAACAAGCACTCTCTAATAAAGTAACCTTGCTCCAAAAGAACATTGCTAAGGAAAAAAGCCTCACTTAATCATTCAGCCCAGTGCAATATTCAGAATACAGACTCCCCTTCAAAAGATCAGGACGCTATTGTTCGATTCATGTTCTCTTAAACATTTGTCCCGGAGGTAGAGAAAGTCATCCTATCGCTCAAGCCATCCAACTGCCAGGGCGATCTCTGCCCTGCCCTGCTTATAAAAGATGCGGCTAGAGATCTCTCCCCATTTGTATCGAAACTTATCAACGCCTCATTCGCGTGGGGCACGGTGCCCACCAACTTGAAACAATCCTGGGTTCTACCTCTGCTCAAAAGCAAACCCTTTATCCATCCATACCTACAAACTACCGGCCCATAACGACAGTCCCATTCTTGCTTAAAATCCTGGACAAGATTGCAAACAACCAAATTCAAAAATTCTTGGAACAACATAAGCTCTTGGGAGCACAGCAATCACGATTCCGACCCCAACATGGCACCGAGACTGCCCTCATCGATCTAAAGGCACAAATAGATGAACTACGAGATAAAGGAAAATGGCCCTTCTCATGCTGCTGGACCTTTCGACTGCATTCAACCTTGTCGGCCATACGGTCCTTTGTAGCCACCTAGACTCGGCTGCACAGTTTTCCAAAAGAGGCTATAACCTGGATTGGGTCTTTCCGCAGTGATAGGACCATGAGGGTGTTCTTCCCTTCGGCAGCGGCTGACCTGATCCCCATCCTGTGCAGAGTTCCTCAAGGCTCTTGTGTCTCCCCAACCATATAGAACATATTCACTAAGGCCTTTTTTGATGATCTGGACCTTCTTGGTATCACCTAAACCAACTATGCAGATGATACACAGATTCTCCTCCCACTTACAGGGGATTACAACAAGGATTTGGCCTTGGTGAATAGGGTGTATCTCATCATCCAGGCATGGATGGCTACTCACTGTCTATGCCTGAATGATGATAAAACAGAGCGTATCATCTTGGGGACTCACTCCAATCTTTAAAAAATAGGCCTAGACTATACCTCATTTGAGATTGATGGTAATATCATCAAGGTGTCTAAAGAGGTGAAGACCCTTGGCTTTTATCTGGACTCCTCCCTCTCCTTCGATAAACAGGTGAAATCCATGGCATCTGCCACAGCTTACACCTGTAAATTCATCAGAGCACGCAAACACTTTCCCTCTGATAACAACTGCATCATCTTAGCTAGAGCCTTGATTCTGTCTAGGCTTGACTATTGCAATGCCCTATACATCGGTGCTAACAAGTCCATCATCCACAGAATTCAAATATTACAAAACAGTGCATTGAGAGCAGCTTTAGGCGTGCCAAAAAGAATGCATATATCTAAGATTAGGCATCAAAACAACTGGCTGTCCACCCAAAAGAAAATCCATTTAAAAGTTGCCTCCCTTGTTCACAAAGCTTTGAACAATGCCGCACCTAGTTACCTAATGGACACATTCCTAAAGAGAAGTTCCACCCGGACCGGCAAGAGCCTCCAATGCAAATAGCCTTATTATACCGAGATTCAGACTGGATAAGGCTGGGGGATGTAGTTTCCAAGTCCGAGCCGCCCAACTATGTAACTCACTGCCACACCCACTACGTGAACAGCAGCCATTCCTGAAATTTAGATCCAATTACATCAAGCTGCTGAAGTCTACCGATGACTAGCTGCTATCCAGTTCTTATAAAATTCCTGAAACCTCCCTGTGTATATACATACTTACTTACCAATATGCAGCCTATCTGCACTTTCCCCCCTCTCTGGCTAGCGATCTGATATTTTGCTAGTGCTTGTATATAGTCGGTCTTGCTTGTAATCTGTAACTGTATATATTTTGCTTCAAGTGTAATCTGCCACTGACTATATGCTGTATATTGTCTGTATTTACTTTGCTTCTGTTGTGTAATCAGTAGCCTGTAACCTCAAGCTTTGCATATTCTGTATTGCAGCGCACGGCTACCCTCGGGTTTGGTGCACATTATAAGTGAATAAAACAAACAAACAATAATAAATAAAAAAAATATGGGACACACAGTTTACAAAGTTTACAGCGTTTCAGATCGGTCACCTCCAATCACTCTGTGATATTATTGAGACTGTGAGCAAAAGCAAACACAATACCTGCCTCCCTGTGAACCAGGAAAGCAGGAAAGCTGCTCAAAGATGACAATTGATCTCGGCCCCACAGTGGAAATAGTTCAGGTTCCGGGGACATTCTCACAGCACCTGACAGCCAGCGCTCTTCTCAAACAGCAGTTTGTAACCTGCATTTGTGTATGAGAGCTCTTTGATGCCTGCTGATACAGATACCTGTGCACTTTTCACTTGCTCCGTTCATGCAGTGTGTAGATGGAGATGGAAATGGAGATTTGAAGTCCTCATGCTGTTAAGGCGTGGGGATAGACTCCTCGCTACAGTGGTCTGGGAGAAACAATATAGCAGGCACAACTCAGTGCCCCTTCTCCCGCGACCCGGAAGCAGGTGTGTCTTTGCTGTAGCTGCGTTAGCTATGAGGCTGTGTCAGCACACTCAGCTCACTCACACACGCTGCAAAAAGAGAGACAACAGGTGTGGCTTTATGAACATGGCTCACACACGCCTCAAGAAAGGAGCCTGCAGGGGGCTGTAACTGGAACAGCACAACAGCAAAACAACCCACTCACAGCCCCACTCTGCTCCGCTGCATGGACCGGGGGCTGAATTTAAAGGTCCTAGGTGTGACAAGCAATAGAATGCCCCTCCTCTTTCATCGAGTGACTAGACAGCAAAACAGCCTGCTCACTGCACCTCTCAACTCTGCACACATTTAGACCACCCTTACGTTTCTACATATGTGATATTAGCATTTTAGAAAGGTTCATAACAGTTGGTACATTGTTTAAAAGAGTAAACAGCTACACGTGTATTATATCACTACGTGTGGAGCTTTTCTTTGTAGCAGTTTGGTAAAAGATGATTTCTGAAATATTAATATGCAATATTTTACAAATATGTTTTCTTTCTTTTAATAGCAAAAAAGTTACAAAAAAGTACACTGTTTAGAATGTTCAATATTGTCACTATAATAAAATATGTATATACAGTTACAAAAAATGTCTCTAAATAAATAAGAGACACATGTTAAACCCTAATTATTTTCTACATTTTAAAATAAACATATGTAAATACTATTTAGGTAATAACAATTTGTTATGACATGAGAAGTGCTTAAAAACATGTATTAGGATATATATTAAGATTTAAAATCAAGGGTTTTGAAATTAAAGTTGTTATTATTCTAAATTTACATACGCATAGGAAAGAAATTATGTTTCAATTATTCAACATTTGCTTGAATAAATTTAAGCAGATGTATATTTCTTTCTGTATGTCTTTTGTAAGTGATTACCATGTTAAAATTGAAATAAAACATACTGTACAAAGTAAAAGTAATCTTTAAATAGTATCCAATTTTTTTTATAGATTTACTTTTGTGTATGTCATAGATTATATCATTAGTGATGTCATCACTGTGGTCATAGGCTGTGCACAGGGGGTGCAAAGTTAAGGTGCCTTTAGCTTAATATCAGTGGTTTTGTTGTGTTAAGTTGTCACCTTAATGTCTGCGCAACTACAGCTTTTCCCTGAATTTCATAGGTTTTCCTATACCATAGCTTTTTTCCGCATGACTTGCCATGTCCTTTTGTCATGGCTAGAGGTCATAGCCTTTTGCCCTGCCCACTGAATATATTAGAGCACTACCGTCAGGACCACTACCCATGGCCTTCAGATTTGAATAAATGACCCCGAATAGTTAAAAATAACCCAGAATGAACAAAAACGTTCAAGCTCTGAACTTGGTCCCCAATGTTATGTGTGGGTCTAGTTCTTTGAATACGAGAGAGCGTCATAACATTGTCATGACATTGTCATGACGCCTCTCTAATAAAAGGCCCTCTGCTGGCACGCACAAGGCAGTGCAGCAGAGCCCCAGAAAGCGCCAACTCGTGTCTGCGTGTTTCTTTGGGGCTCCTCCTGCCGCGTGGTCGTGGCCTGGTAAGACGGCCTTCCTGGGTGTCCCCAGTGCCTGTGCCATCATTGCTGTGGTGATCCCCAGCCTGGGGGGATACGCGCCAGTGATCCGGGCGCGGCAGGGTGATCCCTGCCATCCATCTGCTGCAAGGACGCAGTGCATCTGTGTTGTGTTGGGTGGACCCGACACAACCTGTGGCCCGCCCCGGTGACCGGAGGCAGGCCACCACACCCAGCTCCCCCCTCAACACCCCAATTTCAGATTGTGCTCTCTTTCGCCCTCCCCATCTCTAGCCTAATGACAGTTCATCCTTTCAACTCCTACAAAACAATTTCTTTTACTTTTCATTTTCGGATTACGTCAAATATTTGAGTACAACTGTCACATCAAACGAAATAAAATGCAGATTTTTAATTTCTGGATGATGCAGATAACAAGATTTACTAAAAGGTATTTACAATAATCATTGCTTTGACCGCAGCTATAAACGTGGCTATATTAGCACGGTTTTAATGTGAAACGTGTGAAATGTAAGTGCATCAGTGGAAAGATCGAGTGAATATAAACAGTCAGTGCTGCGATATTATGAGGAGGTGAGTAGAGTTGTTTGGGCGTGGGGGGGGGGTAGCTGTATGCAATGGGAGCTATTACAGGTGTTTAAACAATTAAAAATGCACAAGTGCATATTCTGTCAAAAAATCATATAATAAGTGTTGAGGAGCACAGGCTCTGGGATAGGACGTTGGAGAGCACCACTCTCAGCACCTTGTGGCAGAAGATAAAGTGGACTTCAAGGTGTGGTTCTTTTCACCACAAAGTAACTCCAGCTATCCGATGCCTGTATGGTACTCTTCACCTTCTTATGGGGGTTAAGGTGGTAGCAACCTAGAGGACATCTTCATCTTCCGCAGGAACAATGCCCTGTAGAATGTCACGGCATGGTCCTTGCATGCTGGAAAACGAAGGACCAGGAAGGAAAATGTATTTTTAAGAAAATAAACAAGACAAAAATACAATGCTACTTAAAAGAAAACGTTTTTTAAAAAAAAGTACAGAATAGACAATGCACACAGATGACAAGACAAGGGAGAGAGTTTAAGGTGCAAGGGATGGGGGCAATTTTTGTGGGGGCGAAAACGTGCTTCTTGGCATTCAGTGTCTCTCTAGCCGCGATAAAAGGCAAGGAAAAAGGTAAGGTAAAAGGCAATTTGAGAATCATATACATTTCCTGTTGGTGTGGGCAAATAATTGTGGTTCTGAATGCAGACACGTTGAGAAGTTGCAGGCAGCGTCATCATGCTTACGCGATGGCCGCAGTTTCATAGTTGTGATAATCAACCATAGAAACAAAACAAAAAAGCTTTAAAAAAGCAGGATTTGGCCTGTTCTCACAGTGTCAATGGCCCAAAAATGCTTGATTGTGGTGCAGCCTATGGCTGCTGTATTTCAAAATGCCATTTTAAGCTTTGGAAAAAAAAAGGCATTGTAGTTGCGGGAATATTTGGTGTACAGACAAAATCTTTTTTTTGGCAGCTGCGGGAATGGAATATGTGTTCGTAGCCACAGTTATCTCCCTGCCCAATCTGTTCGCACCTCTCGTAGTCAGGGTAACTGACAGTGGTAACCCCACAAAAAAGCAGGGAAAACCAGGATGTTTTTTAGATTTTTTTTAACAGTGAGTTAGCAATGTATGAATGTAGCATGGCCTAGAGTTCTTTGTATGACAAATCGCCCACAATAGGCACAGTTATAGACCAACCAATTGGCACTGTGTATTTCCGGTGGGATACGATTTTGATGGCTAGAATGGGTCTGGCGTAGTCACGGTGCTCACTTCCCATAGCCACGGTAAACCCACCAAAAACAAACAGGGAAAACTGTGCACATGTTCTTTTGTACAATGTAAATGAGTTAGCAATGTTTGATTGAGGTGTAGCCTGGGTGTCATTTTAAAATTTGTTTCAGATTTCCCGTGTAGCCCTGATAATACCACACCCAATATAGCTGCGTATATAGGCAAGCCATTTGACGTTGTGCATTTTCAGTGGGCTTTGATTTCCATTGCTTTTACAGCTGCACTGATAGTCATGGTAATAAGGCAAAACCTGCATCTTTAGTAACTGTGATTATACACCCCTAGGTAAACGTTAGACCAATGAGATTACGAATTTTAAACAAATGTGTGATTGGTCGATACAATGTGTATTTTGTAACAAGTTGTGGCATTGGAAGGTGGTCGTTTTTGTGTATTCTCTTCAGTGAGAGCTGTGTTATTTGCAGATGTGGAGTTGAAGACTGTATACATACAGGTGGATGTTTATGATCGATTTTTTGGAGGTGTAAAAATTAAAACAATTTCATCAACAGATTCTGACAACTCCTTCAATGTGTTGTGAAGAGATGGATTTGATCTTTCAAAAGATTGTGAAGGAATATCTAACTTTGAGAATGGAACTAACAGTGATGTAGAAGGAATAGGGCACGGTTGTGAGAAGCACTGGTTAACTGGTTTTACCATATCAATGTAGATGGAGAGTTTGAACAAAGAGTTATGCATTCAAGATGTGGACTGATATTTTTGCCTAGGAGCACAGGATATTTAAAGGAAATGTTAGATTTTTTTGGAATTATTTGAAGGAATGCAGTACTGGAATTGGAAAAGCATAGGGGTTCTCTGGGTAGAATACCATTTTCTGGCTATACTTTTGATATGAAACACAACAGTCCTTTTGAGAGCCACCTATAGAAGTGATTTATTCATAGTGAAAATGTAGTGTGTGTAGTGTTTTTGTATATATTAATATTGCAACAAAAGTGTTCTTTGTACATTTACATGTATTCCACGGCCCGCGGTAGCGGGAGTGTAGTTATGGTTAAGTTGCTAAACTCATAGGAAGAGCACTTTTTCGGTGGCTTACAACTTCGCTCTCCGTGGACGAATCCTCAACAAACTTAGCAAAAAAAGTATATGGCCGACTCTGAATTTTTTTTGCCAACTTTGGTGAGGTTTTGTACGGGGAGGAAGTTATAGGGGGGGGTTCGAATTTTTTTTCTCCATAGACTGAATGGGGAAAAACTTTGCACATGCCTACAGGCTGAATGGCTAGACGGATTTGCACCAAATTTACAGCAGGAGCGGGGGCTTGGGTCAGAAAGCGTGCTTTTGTGTGTTTGGTGGAAATCGGGCCAGTATTTTTGTTGCAAAAGACTGAAATGTACATCCCAAAAAATGTGTGATATCTGGGTCCGCTCCATGGATCCATTTCCCTGTTCGCTCCGCGGACAGAAGTGTCATTCTCTTGCGGTACGGCTTGCTGTTGGAGAACTTTGGACGCGGCCGGTGGTTGACTGGAGGGAAGCGTGCTCTGTGTCAACATTTTTTTGCAAACGCTGCCATGGTGTCTCAGAGGACAGTGTGCCGGCGGAAGGATCTGCAAAATATACCATACGCCATGTGTTGGCAGCAAGAAGAGATGGAAAGGGTGGGGGAGTGAGAAGTGGTTCATGCGACATATGTAAATAGGTGGAAGAAAACAGAGGAGTGGCTGCAGTATTCGTGTGTATTGTGCCAATTTGCAGGTACTTAGACAGGCAACTACTTTTTTGGTGATTGTGTGGTGAGTTGCTCTGTGGATGGATAGCGGTAGTTGGGCACATGGTGGCATGCATGGATGCATGAAGTTGTGGTGGGTCTGTTGAAGGATTAGACTATTAGGTTCATGGCAGAAGACCATAGGCCAGAGGGCATGCACTCAAGAGTCTAGGGCTTCAGCACACCCACCGCAGAAATGCATGTCTGACTCTGCATCCAGTAGAGGGTGGTGCTTGCATAATGTGGTGTATGCACATTGGTTGGAGTAGGGCCAATGTTGCAAACAGTATGTGGGTAGGTTGGCAGTGACACAATACTTTGCGAATGGAAGTTGGTGCGGACATAGTATGTGAATGCAAGTATACAGGGGTGCAGGAGACCGTGTTGTATTTGTACATAATGGTAACTGTTGCAATTTTTTCCTGCATAGCTCCATGGCGGTGCGCAAGTTGGGTAGGAGTGCTGGTGGCAGTGCTGTGTATGTGGATTGTCATAGTTGGTGACATGGTGACATGCATGGTGGCATTAAGTTGTGGTGGGTGTGTACAAGGCCTAGACAATTGGGTGCACTCTGAATTGGTTAGAGGGTGGTGACTTGTACAGAATGGGCATGGAGCATATTTTAGATGCAAGAGAGCAGCAGAAGTGAGCTGCCATGCGTGTATGTTTGGTTTTTCAGGTCAGGTGACTGTTAGAACATGGTAAAGATTTCCATGTGTGGTTGGAGATGGAGCAGTGAAAGGTCACGCAGTGTGGGCACTGGGTGCAGTGTTTGCATATTGTTAGTATGGTAGCGGGTATGGTTGCAGGGCAACTTATATGTGCTTGGATAGTGTGCTGTGTGCAGATTGCTTGAATTATGGGCAATGTTGTGAACATTGTGTGGTTAGGTTGGCAGTGACACAATACTTTCTGAGTGCAAGTCAGTAAGACAATAGTATGTGAATGAAAGGGCGTAGGGGTTCCAGAGACAGGGTAAGGTTTTTACATTATGGCAACTTTTGCATTTAACGCAGTGCATTTCAATTGGTGTGGATCTTAGGTTGGAGTGCTGATGCCAGTGGCGCGAATGTGCATAGCGGTAGTTGGTGACATGCTGACATGCATGGTTGAATTACGGTGCGGGGAATGTGTGCAAGGTGAACAACCACTGCAGCAATGCAGGTTTGATAGTGCATCAGGCACAGGGTGGTGATCTTTGGGGAATGGGTGTGGAGCACATTGTAGATGTGCTACAGCAGCACAAGTGTGTTGCAAAGGTGTACTGTGCGTTCCATGGTTCTGGTCATAGTTGCAACATGCTACAGTATTTGGTGTAGGGTAGGAGATGGTGCAGTGAGAAGTTGTGTAGTGTAGCCACAGGGTGCAGTGTTTAGTTAATGTGAATTTGGAAGAGGGTATTGTTGAAGTGCAGCATATATGTGCTTGATTACTCTGCTGTGTGCAGATTTATTGAAGTAGGCCCAATGTTGTGAAGCTGTTGTGCATAGGTTGCCAGTGACACAGTACTTTGTAAATGGTAGTGGGTAGGGGTGGTGCAGGCAGTGGTATGTATGTGGATGCTGCTAATTGTGACACGGTTTCGTGAATGGGTATTTTATGGTGTGGGGGAGTTGGGTAGAAGTGCTGCTACGTATGTTACGTTTGTGCATAATGTTAGGTGCCCACATAGTTGCATGCATGAATCCATAGTGTTGTGGTGGGTGTGGAAAGGGCTGCACTGTTGTGTGCATGGCCAAAGGTGTGCTGGGTCACCTCAGGATCTTTGTGGATGCTTCAATAGTGCATTCTTTAGCAGAAGTTTCTGGTGGAGGGGCTTTGGAATCAAACGGAACATGTACTCAGAGTGTTTACTGGTAAATATGGAGTGGTGTACAGAAATGATAGTGTACAATGCAGATGTTTTGTATGTGATTGCTGCATGCGTGTTTGAAAATTTTACAGCACCCAAGGGGGGAGTGCTGCAAAAATCCCTGTGCAAAGGGAAGAAGTAATGTGTGTGCTTTACTGCTCCGTGCCCCTCAGTGTAGATGGGAAAGCGCACGTGCCACATTCTACCAAAATGAGCATGGTGGACATGCAAATGGAATTGTGAGAAATATGCAATTAGGTGTTTAGGGTGTGGTTGACCTGAATTGGTGGTAGCATTTCCTCCCAATACTCTGTCATGAGGTTGGCGGAGATGGAGAGACGCACCGTGCTTATCGTCGTTTACACCTTTGTGCGCCATCTGCACAGGTGTTGTGTGCAAAGAGGCAATGCTGGTAATTTTGGGTCGGAAGGACTGGACGCTTTTTGGGGCTGTCAGAGTAATTGTAGTTTCGGCGGGATGGTTCGCTTTTGCAGATATGTCACGTCCGTCACGAACGTTGACTTTGTTGTGGTGCACTATGGAAGTTTACATTTGGGTTACATGTCATGTGGACGTTTAATCCATCACCTGAAGAGGTTGCTGAATGTAGTGATGCAGATTTTTCCTACTGCCAATGTCGTTTTCTCATGCATAACACCAAGAGGAGTATGGGCCCATGCGGTGTGATTTGTCCCCAGCCAGAGGTCAGAAGGTGTTTTATAAACAGAATTATGCATGAATTTATGCAGACTGCTGGCATGTTTTCCACCCACTATGAGATCATGAGGTCGCAAAATATGCAGTGGTTCTGCATAAATGGCATTTATTTGAGCGCCATCGGAAATGCTGTTTTCTTTTACACTCTGCAAGAAGCATTGAGCAGAATGTGGTAAAAATGTGAGGAGATGCATACAGAACCGCATATACAGAGAAAAAACAAAAAAAGTTGCTTGCAAAAAAATACTTTTATACATCTACAATGGAAAACACAATCCCCTACCCAGCTTTATATTGTTTACCCCACCACCCCCTGCAACCAAGAACCTCCCCACCCCCTCATTATCACAAAAAGGGAGCGGATTACGCTATACTTTCAGGATTACACGTCCCACATTCTGGGTGGCCATGTGGATGTATGCGGATGGAGAAATCGTGCATATGGTACATTTAAAGTTTTGCACAGGAGTGACAGTGTTTGATGATGGTGGCTTTGATGCGATTGGTGGATGCGTGGGTGCCTATTTACGCTTAGCCCAATGAGGTAGTGGTGCAGAGAAGATAGTGCAAAGGGAAGAAGGACTGCTCCAGATTTACAGGGGTGCGTCCCTCGTTGTACTTTGGGTTATGCATGTGCCAGAATCTGCCCTTCACACAATGTTGCCCAATTGACATGGCACTGGGGGGATTAGCCAATCAGGTACTGTTGGTGTGGTTAAGAGGAAGGGGCGGGGAAACTGTTGAACATTATACTCTGCGTACTGAGGGTGGCTGACATGGCCAAATACATTGTGTTGACTGTAGGTGATCCCTTTGTCAAAGATCTGCACAGCCATGCCCTGGAAAGACACTTAGAAGGTAATTTTGGTTTGGAAGGAGTGGACGCATTGTGGAACGGTGTGTATGAGTGCAATTTTGCCGATATGCATGCACTTTGGAATACCTAGTCAATTTTGCAGCAGTTGATGTTATCATCATCCACTACTGCGGCATACATCTGGGTTACCTGGCTTGCTTAGATTTGTTCCGTAGACTGAGGAGATTGCTGTATGTCGTGAAGACGCTTTTTCCCACTGCCAAGGGGCTTTTCTCATCCATAATACCATTACGAGTATGGGCCACTGTTCATGGATGTTGTTCCGAGCCAGACGCAGGAAGGTGTCTCATCAACAGAAGCATGTATACTTTTTTGTCCGCTCGTAGAATGTTCTTCTGCAACAATTATCTCATTAGTTGTGTAAATGCAGAGTTCTTCCATGAAAATGGCAATTTATTGTCACCCATTGGCACTGCAGAGTTGTTTGCCCGTCCACGGGATGCAGTGAAGAGTTTACTGTACTAATGTGAGCACAATATAACACAAAAGCAAATAAAAACGGACAAAAAAAGGTGTTTTGGTAAAAGCATAAAAAAAGGCTCTTTTAAGAGCTACCCCTTACCACAAACTCCCCCTACCCTAGTTGCAAGTTATTCCCCCACGCCTGCACACACCACGAACGCCACATCTGGGGATTTTGTGGGTGGTGGTCACGGAAATGGGACTGTGGGGATTGTCCAATCAGGTGCTTAGGGTGTGGGGCAATAGGAAGAAGGACTCCTGCTTCATTCAGGCACACTATGCAGGCTGCAGTGAAGACACTATCGTAAGAATGTGAGCTGATGTAGAAAACACAGAAATATGTATAAAAAATGCACAAAAAGGTGTTTCTATGGAAGCACCTTTAAAAAAAACACAAAAAAAGGTTCTTTTAGGAGCCGCCAGAACTAACCACATCTCCTACCATGGTTGAAAGTTATTCCACCACTCCTGCGCGCGTACAGCACGAAAAGTCAGCAAATATTGCGATAGTTGCAGGGTGGCACATGTTAGATACTCCTCTTTTGCAGATGATGGACATAGAAATGAGCGTGTAGAGGCTACGGTATTGGTCAATAAGGTTTCTGGGTGTGGTGTGTAAGCACAGACTGTGGTACACAGTGTATTTGTGAACAGAAATGCAGAGGGTGCACATATGGATGTGTGTATCAGGAGCCACAGCATGCGGGTTCTATGGGAGTTCAAAATACATTGATTGAAAGTGAATGGAAAACACTGTGCAGTGGCTGCTCATTTTGGAAACTATCATGTGTATGTGTAGTGCTATGGAGTACCTACAATGAAGTGACCGATTTTGGTTTGTCTGTGTGACACTTTGGTGGCACGCAATCATGCAACATTATTGTTGTTCATTGTGGAGGGAAAATTGCACAGCATGTTAGATGCATTTCAGTGCCATTTGCGATGAAGACGGCACTTGCCCAGGTCATGCGTTTGTTTTCGATCTTTTGCATAACTTTCTATCGCATTATGCAGACAGTGATGTGGCTGCGTCATTTTTTATTTGGTACGTAAATGAAGAAAGCGTGGTAGATTGCGAGGAAGTGTATTTGTGCCTTTGTACGACAAGTGCCAATGGCGTATTTCACACATGGGAAACTGACGTTTCACAGCACAGTTTTCCCCGGCTATAACGTTCATCTTACTATGCCTGCCATCCCAGTTTCTGCACACCCCATCCAAATTGCATTGGTGCTCTTCTTGGAAGTAGTGAAAAAATGTTTGTAGTACGTGTTGCGCACTGACACTCTTCAAAATGCTGTGCACCATGTAAAGAAACTACTTTCAACAGTGACTCCCTTTCCAACCGTTTGAACTACAGTGTTTTGCCCATTGCCACGCCTCCCGCCCTGCATCCGTTCATTGGAAATTCTATTGTTCATCTCTGAAAGGTGCTTTTTTATTTCCCTTTTTTCCTTTCCCAGTTCATTTCCATTTATTATGGTCTTCTGACACACACCACAGAAGGAACGGCTGGTAAGGCTTGTTGCAGAAGGGGCAGCACCTGCATGGATACAATAGGGGACGTGCAGAGAAAAATAATTATTGGGTGGCGCTCAACTACGTAGGCGCCAGTCATTGTTATGCGGCCGACCGCAGTCTTCCCAGGCACTTCCAAGTACCTTCCCTCTTTAGAGTAGCGGGTTGCAGTACATGCACAATACAATGCCCTTTGTCGGGTAAGGGTCTGTAGCGCGGCATATGGTTTGCAAGGATGTTTTGGAGCTCTGCTGCCCTACAGGAGTGCCCCTTTTGTTGCCCACAGCAGATGTGTACATGAAATTACCCTATGTAAATGTTGAAAGGGAGGTAGACTGCCCACTGGTCCCTTGTGCTTTCATTCCAGTTGTTGTTACATGCCGTACATACACTTAATGCTATGCCAGTAGTCTTAGGAGTAGCATTCATGGAGATGCATATTTTCTGGAATACAAGAATGTTTACAACAACGCAAAACACACCTTCATTACGTGGAGGAGGAAGGCATTTATTCTGTGTGACTCATGCAGGTAGAGTACTTTTCTAAGCGCCACTAAAATTGTTTGCACTCTGCATATTGCACTGTTTGCTTAATTGCCTTTACATGCACTAGTATGTGCGTGACCAAGCTGCACCAGCTTTGCCATTTGGCAGAATGACTACAAACTGTCCCACCTGCAGTTACATGTTTTCTTCAACTGTACGACTCGCAGGCAACCTCTTGACACTTTCCGTCACACTGCTCAGTGCAGACATGATGTGTCTGTTTCACGAGTAATGGAAAGGCAAGCAGCACATCAATCAAATTATTGCAACATTTAACACACCCATGTTACACTGTAGGTTGTTGTTCCTTGTTTACCAGTGGGCATCATACAGTCAGGCGTGCTTTAGCCAAGCATTGGTAGGTTTGCAGAGCCAGCCACGTAGTCAGCAGGAGTACTTGAAATGCGGTAGCCTACTGTATGAATCCGTAGGGCTGGCGACAGTGGCAGTGTTACCAGCACACAGTGGATGCCCTATGCATGGGCAGGGGCGTAGGAGACACATAAAATCTTGGGGGGACAGGGGACACCTTGGCAACTTTGCTTTTTTATTTATTTATTGTGTTTTAGCCAAAGAACTCGACTTTTCACAAATTTAAAATTGAAGTAGCTGCACGTATTAAACTACATATATAATCACTGTATAAAACTAGAGAAAAGAAATAATAAACCAAACAGCGGTCCTACCAAGCTTTGGGATATTCGGAACGTGCAAGTGCAGTGACAAAGAAGAGGGGGTGGCAGAGGGGTAAGTGCTACAGGGTCCACCAGCATGTAATAAAAGATGATATAATTATTCTCATCTAAGGCCTGAGTAATTACTGTTCTGGGCTCAGAAAGGAATGACCAGTGCGCACTTCGTTTGGATGTGCTTTATTGGTACCAGAGTCCTCCCTTCAAGCCCTGAAAGCACATATTCTGTACTCAATTAATTGAGCCACTTGTCTATCTCTGGAAATGCATCGGGATCCAACAGCACCGGGGTCATAATATGATAGTTTGATATATGATAGTTTATTTATATAGAGCCTATACACAATGTGTTTCAAAGTGCTAAAAGGCAAGTGAGGGAACAAGGGAAAATACAATGACATTCTTACAGACCACGAGCAGAAAGGATGTGAAATTAACTATCGTACTTGGCCTGATGACATTTCAGATAGTGCAAGAGCTAAGACATAGATAAGGATGGGAGGGGGTAGGGGCCTGGCAACATGGCCATGGAATAGGACGTGGCTCTAGTGAGCTCCTGCTGATCCCTGGATGATCCAGTGAAATACAGAGGCTCAGACCCCACTGTACAGAGTATACAAGAAAGTACACAAACATGAGGTCGGGGAGAACACCAGGAGTCAAACACCGAAATGAACTGCAGCGCGGAATGTAAACCGGGAGCTCGAGGAGTTTGCGGGAACAGAGTTGTGCAGACAGAGAAGATGGCGGCCATAATAGAACAAAGGAAGCAGCCGCGAGGCAGCTATCCCAAGAGATTGTGAGAGAGCGAGTGAATTACATGCCCATCAAGGAGGGTCCCCAGAAGCTACACTTTTGCGGAGCAAACGGACAATAAATCGAATGGTGACTTTCAAATGTCCAGTCCGGCTCCAGCTTTATAACTAGAATTGGAGCGGTGAGCAGACTGTAAAGATTGAGCTGTGCCGCAAATATGAGTCGCACACTGTATAGAGTTGGCACACCCATTGACTGAATGCGGAACACACAGTGAAGACTGCAGCAGAGTAGTAGCAGAAGGAGTGTTGCGCTGTATATCCTGCATGGCCATACAGCGGTTGAAGCTCTGAACATAGGGCAGAAGCGGGCAGGACAAAGATCACAATGCTGAAATAACATTGAAATACTGATCAGAACTGCAGATGTCCAGAAAAAACACATGACCCTGCGATGAGAGCGAACAATCTGAATATGAAGCATTCACACAGTCATTTGGAAGCTACAGTGTAGCAAGCGCAGTAAACAAGGAGCGGACCGCTGGAAGGTGAAATTGACATGATTGGAATATAACGTGGATGCTTGTATATAGCTGGTGAGAAGGGCTGAACGGCACGGCGAGATGATTGCATGAAACAGTGCTGAAGGTATGAATAAGGAATCGAAGGCTGGCTGGAGAGCGAAGCTGATGGAGGACTAACTCAACACGCACAAAAGCCCACATTGGGATTAGTGGTCGTATGATAAGGCCCAAAGCAGCAAAGAAAGCCAACACATGTGACGCTGTGCTCCATGGACGCTACTGGAGGCAAATAAAAGAAATAAATAAATGGACATGCTGCTCGATACACTATAGCAGACAAGCCAACGCTGCACATGATTTGGATGGAGGATAAATGTGAGCGGATGGCTAACAAGAGACATTAAAGGCATGAGCAGGTCTGCAGGGCGAGAGGACACAGGAGTGACCACAGGCAATGTGAAAGTGGAGCGGGAGGAGGATAGTGGCCAATTGGAAGTGGTGTCTTGATGGCGGTGAGATCATGCTATAGATATTAAGATACCTGAGGATAAATGAGCACAACAGGGCACAACGTGAGCTGATGAGAATAAAAGACACCAAAGGTACGCGAAGGCCTGTGGGGCGAGAGGACACAGAGGCGACCACAGGCACTACAGAGGTGGAGTGCTGGTGTGGCAGGGGCACATTGGAAGTGGTGTCCTGCTGAGAGTGAGACCATACGCTATAGACTTTAAGGTACCTCAACACCCTGGGGGAGACTTGGCGGATCATACAGAAACAACATCGAACAGATGAAAACTCCCCACTCGGTGGACTAGAATATTAAGCATTTACACGGCAGGCAGCACACTAAGAAGCCCGCAGTTATGAAGAAGAGGCTGAGGGGTGGCGCAAGAACCCAAACATCGCCAAGAACACGCAACCTATAACAGAGACCGGGTGGCACAATGTCTTTAAAGGCGGGAAAAACAGCCAACAATAGACATATTCACCAAGTCGCAGCAGACCCCACCACCCCAGTGCAAGCCTTGGCTATTACACCTGCAGATGTTGCCCCGCCGAGAGATGACCAGGCAATCCTCGCAGCCATCACGGAACTAAAATCCTTGTGGGGAATAGTGATGGCGGAGCTGAAAGCAGCGCTGGAAACTAAAATTGACGCAGTGGGGATAGAAGTCAATCTATTGAGACAATATGTGAGAGCGCTTGCAGAAAGGACGAGTAGCCTAGAGAGCGCTGTGAAAAGCAACATGGACATCAGCACTAATAATGCCAAGGAGGTCCACATACTAAAACAACAGATGTCCAACCTGGAGAATCGAGCATAGGAGGCCGAAGGGCGAGCAAGACGCAATAACATATGTGTGGTCGGCCTACCAGAGGGAGAAGAAGGCCAAGATCCTACAGACTATGTGGAGAACATGATTATCCAGGAAATAGGAGCCGGCAGGCTCTCCCAGGGGTTCACGATCGAATGCACACACAGAGCCCTGACAAGAAGGCCGCAACCTGGGGCCCCTCCCCGTGCAATCATAGCGAAGATCCTGAATTACTGGGATCGGGAGAAGATCCTGACATTTTTTAGGAAAGGAGGAATGATAATGAGGGCGTCGGCAACCATCACTGCATACCCCGGCTACACTATGCAGGTGCAAAGACAAGGCTACAGATATGCAGCGATAAAAAGGAGACTGCGCACAGCCGGATTTAAATATATGCTATTGTATCCCGCAAGGCTCAAGATTTTACACAGAGGCAAAGCATACTTTTTTGACACCCCGGAAGATGCGACAAACGGGCTGGACGCCCAGGGCTGCCCGGAGCGTGAAGATGAGCAGAAGCGAGATGAACACGATAAGTGATATAATGCTACACCACATGTAGTCGGGTATGAGGTTATCTGGCGTGAAGACATTTGATGGGAATAATAATGGGCACAGACACACATGATTGTACTAGTTGATCACAATGTGCAATATATGGACTTGGACTGGAATATAGACTGCATAAATCAGAGGTTAGCGATAAGCGCGCCTAGCATGATGGTTAATGCAGGACACACAGGAAGGATATGACCTACCCCCAGTAGATAGAGTAAGGAGAAGAGCCACTAGGGCGATATCTCCCTGCTGAGTCCTGAGTACGGGCAATTGCCGTGAAAAGGGCTAGATGCGGGGGTGCCTGAGATCCAGGGATGGAGCTGGGCAACAGTTGGGTGGGGGAAGGAGCAGTATTGTGTTGAATATTAAGTTGGGGCAGGGTGGGGAGGGGGGTGGCAAGGGAGTTGCGAAGGGAGTTGGGGAGTTGGATGTGACAATGTTAGTTGGCGACCGAGCCTATATCTATATACCAATATGCCAAATGAAGGTAGAGGGGAGGGGGAATGGGAAGTTATCGAATCATGGGGGACCTTAAAGTAATTACCTGGAATGTGAAGGGGCTCAATAGCTACCTAAAAAGGAATAAGGTAATGATGTACCTGCGCAGACAGAAAATAGACATAGCCCTGACACAAGAGACTCACCTCACAATTGAAAGATTAGAGGTGATTCAGAAAAAATGGAAGGGGACTGTTGTTGGTGCAACATATTCAGCTTACGCAAGGGGAGTGATTACCTGGGTAGCACCACATGTCCCATTTCAGTTATTACAGTCCACAGTGGAAGCAGATGGGAGGATGGTTGCAATAAGGGGGCTGGTCGAAAATAAGGAAATAAGCATTATAAATACATATGCCCCAAACCAAGAAACAGCAGCATTTTTCAAGACTCTGTACACCAAAATGAGCATGTACGTAGAAGGGGCGGTGATCTGGGGAGGGGACTTTAACTGTACACTAAACCTGAAAATAGGCCGATCAGATAACAAAATAGACAGACCCTCCCCGGCTGCCTGGGCGTTGCAGTCTTTGGTGACAGACTTTAGGTTTGAGGATGCATGCAGGGTGCGCCACCCTCAGGACAGACAGTATTCACATCACTCGGCCCCACAAAATTTGTATACCAGGCTAGATTATATGTTTGCAACACAGGACCTAATGACAGAAAAAGTACAGACAGAATACAAAGCAAGGGTCTTATCAGACCACTCGCCATTGGTCCTACTATGGCAATGCCAACCCCCAAGAGCAAGGATACCAACGTGGCGCCTCAGAGCAGAGGCACTGAAAGATACAATATTTAGAGAGGATTTAAGAGAAGAAATAACGAGTTACTTTCAGACCAATACTGGTAGTGTTGAGTCCGCTGGCACGCTGTGGGAAGCCTTCAAAGATGTAATGAGGGGGATAGCCATAGCGAAATCCAAGGGACTACAAAGAGGGTTATCAATAGAATTACAGGAGGCGTAAAAATATCTAGAAACAGCATTGAGCAGAGAGAGTAACACCAAGGAAGATGCTGAAACCATACTCATGTTGCAACAGAAATGTGCAGAACACTGGGAGAGACTGTGCAATCTAAACTATAAAAAGTATGTAAAGAGACACCACGCAAGAGTAGATAAACCAGGAAGAATGCTGGCATGGCTATATAAAAGCGAGATCCCCAGACCACCAATTAGAGCAATAGTGAAGGAGGATGGGCGTATAGTGGACACCCAAGAGGGCGTGAATCAGGAATTTCTAAGATACTATCAACAACTGTATGGGGATGAAGGAGGAAGTGACTGTAGGGAGATAAAGGACACCCTAGAAGTCATAGCTATGCCGCAAATTAGCACGGAGGAGCGAGAAGATCTAGATGCCCCGATTACCTTGGAGGAACTAGAAGAGGTGGTATTACAGCTACCCACCAGCAAGACTCCGGGGGCCGATGGACTCCATAGTGAATTCTATAAAATGTATAGAAAGGAAGTGCTTCCCCCGCTTTTAGCAATAATAAATGAGGCATACGAAATAGGAAAGTTGCCAGAGTCCCTGAGAGAAGTGATTATCATACCGCTCCCTAAACCCAATAAGTCTGGCAAAGATTGCGGATCATTCAGACCGCTGTCAATGCTTAATCAAGATAGCAAAATGCTCACGGCGGTTCTGGCAAACAGAATGAGACGGATCATTACCAAACTAATACACCCCGATCAGACTGGATATATGCCGCATAGGAATATATCCAACAACCTCAGGCGACTCCACCGAGTGATAAAGCACACTAAAGGGGATGCGGGCGAAATTGCAATTGCATTGTGGGATGCGATAAAAGCCTTTGATTCAGTCAAATGGCCTTAGCTGATGGCAACCCTGTCCAGATATGGGATAGGTCCTGGGTATCTTAAGTGGGTACATCTATTATATAGTGCACTGCTGGCTAGGGTGAAAACGGGAGCAATAATACCGGAAAGGTGGAAATTTAGCAGGGGTACTAGACAGGGATGCCTGTGGTCCCCTATGCTGCATATCTTAGCACTAGAGCCCCTGGCGATATATTTAAGGCAGCAGTATGACATAACAGGATTTAACATAAAAGGGGAGCCGCACTTAGTCTCCTTGTACGCACACGATATGCTGTTGTATTTACGATACCCTGAAGAAAACCTCCAATATGTTTTGGAAGTGATGGAGAGATTTGCGACATTATCAGGCATAGCGGTGAACCCCAAAAAATCATGTATATTTCTGCTGGGTAGGTATGTAGGGTTCCTGCAAGGTCAATTACCAATTCTACAAATACCATGGGAAGTGAGCACGTTTAGATATTTGGGGATACACATTTACCATGCGGTGGAGGCAGAGCACCAACATAACACTGAGAAAGCGGTCAGGAACATCGAAAGCAGCATGAAGTTCTGGGCAAAGCTTCCCTTGGTGATGATGGGGAGAGGGGCAATGCTGAAAATGGTAGTTCTGCCAAGACTGTTGCATTGTTTCGGAAACATACCATATCTGATAATAAGGCGATTTTTTACTAGAATACACAGCATATGTAGGGAATTTCACTGGTACGGGACGAGGAGCAGAATTGCCCTCTGGAAGTTACAAAATTCATATGATAAAGGGGGTATAAAACTGCCGAACTATGAGGTCTACTATCTAGCGAGCCAATTAAAAGATGCAGCAAAGTGGCTATCAAAGGACCCCACCACAGAATCCAGGTTGTTTAGACTGGAATGTGCCCCTTTCTTCCTGAAAGAAATGATATGGCTGCCCAAATCAGATATGAAAGAGAACCCAGAGATGATGATATTGGGCTGGAAAATATGGCATAGGGCCTGTCAGGTAATGGAGAACACAGTCCCGTTTTCCGCAAGTGCCACTTGTCACATTGACTGCAAAAGAAGGCCAATTAAGGAAGATGATCAGGAAGCACTGGGAACCAGTAGGGATAGCAACAGTGGGAGACGTATGGCAAGAGGGGAGGATAAAAGAATTTGGGATGCTGGTGGAGGAAACGGGGTTGCACACGGGGCAATATATTGCATACCATAGGATGGTGCGTCGCATCCAAGAGGCATGGTCCTAAAGAGTATTAGAGAAACAACCAGACATGGCCATAGAAATGATGTACGATATAGCAGAGGGAGGGCACGAGATATCCAGGATATATGAGTTGGTGATGTCCAAAGTGGAGAGGGATGTGGCACAACTGAGACAGGATTGGGAGGAAGAAGTCGGTGCCCCTATGAGTGATGGGAAGTGGGAGCGAGCACAAGGGTACCACAAGAAAGTGTCAAGGAATGCGAGGCCACAGCAAATACAATTGTATATAACCCACAGGGCTTATATGACACCCCAGAGGATAGCTAAATTTAAAAATGCAGAGTGCGAAATTTGCTCCAAAAGCGGCAAATAAACGCTTGGATGACACATATGTTCTGGGCGTGCCCAGAAATTGAGAAGGTTTGGGGTGAAGTAGCCCACAGATTGGAAGAAAAAGGGGTTAAGTCAAATGTTGAAATAGCGTGGGCATGTTTGTTAGGGGGGTTTCCCAGACCATGTAAGCTTAAACATGTAAGTAAATTAAAGAATTTGGCATACATACTTGCGAAGCGTAGAATTGCTATGGGATGGAAGGCATGCCACAGACCAAGGATGGAAGTATGGTGGAAAGACCTTCAGAAATGGGTGGACGCCGAAACTGCAGTATGTCAGGAAGCTAGGAATACAGTAGGGGATGAAGAAGCAGAAACCTTGACAGCCTGGAAACATTTAATAGCCACTCTGTTTGGGCCCGCTCAGGCCTGGTCGAGCGACCAGGACCCAGCAGAGAACATAGGAGAAGAAACCCCTTCGGAAGACGAAAAAGCAGATCAGGAAGTAGTGTAGGCTCGGTTGGGGGGGTGGGAGCGGGAGATGCAGTAGACATTGTTTGAGTTGCACAAATTGAAATACTGTAATAAGCACTGCAAGTTTGGTTGGTTGTTGTTTGTTGGAATAAAATTAATAAAAATTGTTTTTAAAAAAAAAGGAAGGGAGGGGGAGAGTGGGAACACATTGGAAACAGACAGGCAGCTACAATACTAGGCCTGACGACATTTATGGTAGAGCCGGAAGAAAACAAAAGGCGAGGGAGAGGGGTGCAGAAAGTGAGGGGAGGAACAAAACAAGAATCTATCAAACTAGGCCTGAGGAAACGGGGGAGGAGACAGACGAGGTTGCCATCATACTAGGCCCATGGACAATTCTTCTGATGGAGTAAATGCATAGAAGAAAGTAAGGAGAGGAGGGGAGGAGACAGGAAAAGGTGGAAAGGAAGAGGAGGAGAGAATAGAGAGTAAGCAGTTAAAAAGAGTGGAGAAGCAAGAGGGGAGAGCGAATACAATTGCAGAAGTCAGTAGTAATACATAATGTTGCAAGATAGGATACAAGATGAAGATTGGAACATCATGTTTCAGGGCCTACATGAGTACAAGATGCAAACGAGGTCCAGCATGTAAGTTGAGAAAGGGTGACGCACCATGAATCAATGAAGTCCATAAAGTCAAATCCAGCATTGGCCACAAGACGGTGATGGTGAAACCAGAATGTATTAGGACGAACTCCTGCAGAAGTAGGCTGGAGGGGGGTGAGGGGAGCAGGGTAGAAGAAGCAAGCACAACAGGCAACACCTGTGTGCGAGAAGGAGGGGCACAAGGAAACATCACTGGGGCACCAGAGAGAGTGGGATGGCCTGTGGGGACAGAGGGAATAAACACATGTCGGTGCATGCTTACATGATTTAGTTTAGTTTCTGGGCCATCCACATTTATCATGCATTTTCCATGTACACCTAGAAAACAAAAACACAAGGACAGAGAGTTTCCTATAGCATTGCAAGCAAATAATAAAAGGTGCACACCTTTTAAATCCAAAAACAAGCAATTTCACTAATAGCCCGATAAGACAATGGAGTAGCCTTGGGGTTAAGTGCTTTGTCCTTGGCCCTAACCATCTTATGTTTGATTCCTGTCTCTGGCAGCATCAACAGTTTAAAGCAGTCCAATCGCATTACAATATTAGATGGGGCAAATGGATGTTGTCGGATTACAGGTAAGGGGAGACATTTTTTGGCAGATCTCTGATTCAGCAATCCTGTCCTACATGTTGGACCAGGTGCTACTGTGTGTCTATTTCACTTTGACACAGGCTTGCTGAACTCCTCCCGTTGCCATAGTGCTGCATGGGCTCAGACATTCGGCCCAGGGTGAAGTGCAATATCCCGAGGCCATGTCACCTGAAGATGTACATACAGCCCTGCACCCTATCCCAATGCTAGCGCATCACCATGGTGACAGCCTAGTGATCCGCCTAAGATCTCCTATGATCGACTATTCAGGGAGCAGCTCACAGCCCTTTTAAATAAGCCCCGCCCAAATAAGTCTAATTGTGTTACATTTGCCGTGCCTGCCCTCAAAAAGTACCACTTTTCCCCGCAAAAGTACATACAGCACCCTACAAAAGTATAAAACACACAGCCCCATTAACATCCTGGGAAGATCACTGCATATCATCCAATACCTCCTCGAGACGCCCCTTGCTCAGGGTGCATTTCCCAGGTGCGAATGGGCGTTCCCTGGAGTCACACAGACTGCCACCACAGTGCCACCACAGTGCCACCAGCACAGAGGGCAAACCCCCATCGGTTATAAACAGTGCATTAAACACATTGATCTGGCGTGTGTGTATTCCCCACATGTGCGTGTGCAGATTACAGGTGTCCAACGCAGCACAGCGGCCTCGCCTCTCTTCGGCTTAAAAATGCATGGGGGGTCTCCCTATAGGTTCGTGCATCCATATTCCACGAGTGAAGAACAGCCGTTGCACCACGAGTAGGAATATGTGCTTGCCATATGATGGACCTACAGCACCCATGCCAGATTATAATGAAAATTAATCATAATTTAGGAACAATTACCCTTCTGGACCGCAGGTCACAGAGTTTACCATCCAATAATGTAAATGCCACTAAAATGGCAGACACTTTGTATGTGGTATGACAGAGATGTGATCTGCTGGCGTTCAACTGTGCAAACAGGAGAGACATGGGTTAATCCCGGCATCTCCTCCATGTCTAACAAAAAATGTGTGATCCTGGTCAAATCCCCTAAACTGGGACAATTAAAAAACTGTCCAGCGCTTGAAGTAGTGACTGTGTCAAATTATTAACATTTGAAAACACTTGTTGGGTGTGTTTGTTGTTTTTATTCTGGTTACATGTGTACTCACACACACACACACACACACATTCGTAATGTGACCTAGATTTTGGTGCTCTTTAACACTGGGTCATCTTTAAAAAATAGAACTGCTCTGGAGCGGCAGATGAAGCGGTGGTGTTTCAATTAAAAGGCATTTTTGTGTGGATAAAACATTTGTCACAAAATCAGCATTTCCCAACCCATGAAGGAAAACACTATCTAGAAGAATACTATGCATTTCACAGTGTAATGCAAAATATTTGTAGAACACAAGCAGTCGCGTATAGAGCAGGATCTACCTGCATTTCTACTTGGACACTGCATATTGTCAAGACATCGGGTTGTGGTTTTCTTAAGGATCGGCCCCTACCTCACGACATCAGACACTCAGTCATACGCTGCAGCCTGCAGAAGTATTTTTACACGATGCATGATGCAACTTAAGACAGTGCAGAGACACAATGCACTGCATTGTGCACGACAACATTTACATATTCTGGGGGGATAAATTCCATTATATCCCCCCACTTAAAATTGTGGGGGGATTTGTCCCCTCTGTCCCCCCATGTCCTACGCCCATGTGCATGGGTATAGGTGTGGAACGGATACACGTGCGCTTCCACAACTATTTAAAAGTGCATTAGAAGATGCAGACATGGGGACACTAGTGGAGACCTATGGATACTTGCAGTGTGATTGCACATACGCCGACCAGGTGCAGTCTCCCTAGGAAACGTCAATATTGCTCATCTGTAGTCATCTTGGCCAGTACTTTGCAGCATAGATTCACCATGCAATGTTAACACAAAAAGAGAAACTGATGAAACACTCATCAACATTTACCATGTACATCTGTAATTGCTAAGATACACCGACACTATTCGGAAAAGGAAGGAGTAGCGCAAATGGATACATACACCACACAATTTGGCCTTTCCACACATTTATCATGAGGGCAGCCAAGGAATCAGTAACAACCCTTTGTTAATGGGACATTATGGTTCCGTTGCAGTACCAAACAGCTATCATCTTTAGAGAAAACACTATGCTAAAGCAACATTCTGGTTACAGAACCCTACTAAAAACCTATGAAATTCAATAAAAAAAAAAAAATTGTTAGAGGGACTTTATGGTTAAGTTGCACTAGCAAAAACCTATGAAGTTTAATGGCAAAACGTTGTTACAGGGAAGCTATGGTTACAGGTAAAACCGAGAAGAAAAAAATAATTTGCCAGTTATGGTAAGCTAAGCAACCATAAATCGCGCCACCAGTGTGCACTGCAAGGATTAACACCCATGACATCAAATATGCCATCACAAATCTCATTGATGACTTAACTGGTGGTACAACTTATCATGACTGGTGAATTTGGGGGGGGTTCGGTTTTACCTGTAATCATAATGTCCGTGTAACAATGTTTTTACATTGAATTACATAGGTTTTTGCTAGTGCAACTTAACCATAATGTCCCTTTAACAATGTTGTGTTAGTGATATATATCTATATATATATATATATATATATATATATATATATATATATATATATATATATATATATATATATATGTAAATGTGTAATAGGTAGTCTTTAAAAGGACTGTTTTTGGCAATATTGATTGTCTTTTTGTTAACAAAGTTGGATTGTTTATTTACTGTTCTCAAGTAACAGTGCATTTCCATCATCAGTTCAATGTACTCCATTGGGTCTGTAAACATTAGACATGTAAAACTGGATGTTGTTATTGGATATCCACATATGTCTGTGATCTCTGATGAAAGCAGAAACTACTTTATTCACATTTCTCTGTGATTTCTCCATTTTGGAATTAAATTTGGTGGTCCACTTCCGCCGCTGAGTTATGTTGGAAAATCTGAAAGTGGTGTGAGTATACATAAAAAATGTGTATGACATCTGGCTGCTCTCTGCTTCTCATGCAAAAAATGTCAGAACAATCTGGCACCATCACACTCCTCACTTACCAAACCATTTAATTTTAAAATCTGGTAAATTCAAGTCAATGTCAAAATGTAGGCTTCTATTATAAATCATTAAACAAAACAAGTCCCCAACCCACACACAGTTTTACTGCCAGCCATGTCGTCTGCACACTGTCACAGTTTCTTTGAAAATACATGATTATTTCCAAATCAAGTATTAGTTGTTGAGGGGCATGAAGGATGTCAGTATTTATGTGCTTGTAATTGACAGGTTTGCTTGTTTAAATTGTATTATTTTATGTGATGGATTGGCATCAAAAGGTGTTGGCCAGTTTGTTAAGTTGGGTTGCTGTGATGCTGGAAATGCCTTATCGAGGGACAGGGCCTAGTATTCCTTGCCCTACCACCTCTCTGTGTGTGTTGTATCTATGGTTCTGACACTGAGGTCCACCCTTGCACTCCGTATGTGTGTTTTTAGTGCACCTGTGTGTGGCCCGCAGTTCAGGCTATGGGCTGGTGGCAGCTACATGTGGACTTGACAGTGACTCTGAGTGTCCTCCATTTTTGGGGCACCCCAACCCTGCCACAGGAATCAATGGATTCTGCAGGAAGGATAGATGGTCACTATGGCCTCTTGGTTTCTTTCGCCTTTTACCTTGTTTCCAAAAGTACTGGAAGCCCTGACTCTGACCCTTCCTCCTGACTGGCTGTTGGGTGTAAATACCACATATGGCTCTAGTGCTGCCCCTGTCACACTGATTGGAGCCATCCCAGTGGCTGTGTGTTGTGGGTGCACCCTTGGGGTGGGACCTGTTTGAATGGAGTCTGAAGTGAACTCACATTCTGTGTTATGGGTGTCTGTTTTCTGGTGTGACACAATGACTGAGACAGCCCTGACTGAAACTGACATGAATGCAGTGTATTGTGCTGAAAGGCTGGGTACTTGCCCCAATCAACATTCTTTGTTATGGCTGTCTGGGTAGAGGGAATGTATCTCTGAAAGACGCAGGAAACCCCCACTCTGGGCTGGGTATTAAAGTAACAAATTAGTTCATAAAAGAAAGTCCAGAGGAGTATAGTTTATAAGCAAAGAATTTAGCATACATACTTGCAAAGCATAGAATTGCTATGGGATAGAAGGTATGACACAGACCAATGTATGTATGTATGTATGTATTTAATTTTTATATAGCGCCGATAGCCCGCGGGCATCAGGGCGCTTGAACGTAGAACACTGATACAGCAAGACCAAGGACAAACAACACATATGGATCGGACGGATGGTACAGCTAACTAATAAGCGACGAGGTCTCTAATTAAGAACCTGCGCCCACGGGTTCTTATCTGAAGAGGTATGTTTTCAGCCTCTTTCTAAAAGCTGGGTGACTGACTTCAGACCTAAGTGATTCAGGGACGCTGTTCCACAATTTGGGAGCCAGCACCAGGAAGGATCTGCCCAGCCCTGTTTTTAGCTTAAACTTGGGCACGTGTAAAAGGCATTTTCCACCCGAGCGAAGGTTTCTGGTGGGATTGTAGGGCCTTACGTGGGTTTTCAAATAGGGAGGTGCTGTGCCATACAGGCATTTGTGAACCAAGCAGAGGGCCTTGAACTTAATGCGCTCCTCTACCCTGAGCCAATGCAGCGCAAGCCTCTCTTCAGTGACATGGTCTTTCCTTTTCAGGTTTTTTACTATTCTGACCGCGTTGTTCTGAATCACCTGACAACTAGATAGATCCTTGGAAGCGGCTCCCAACAACAGGGCGTTCCCATAGTCAAGCCGTGAGAGAATAATGGCTCTGGCTATCGTTGCCCTATTTGCTTCATTAAGCAAAGGTTTAATTGCTTTCATGAGCCTAAGATAGTAAGCTGAATTTTTTTGGAGGAAGTTGGTTTGGGCGTGAGAGTCGACAACTGAATCGACCATCATGCCCAGGGTCTTCACCTTGGGAACCACTTGGATGGTGGCATTTTTTATTTGAAAAGAGTTATACTCTGCTCCCAGTTTTTCCAACTGACGACTAGAGCCAAACAACATCAATTCTGTTTTGGAGTCGTTCAGGCACATCCAGTTTGCCTGCATCCAGTCGTCAATTAGCTTATAAACCTTGGTGAGCGTTTCGCTATCTGTGGCGTGGTTCCTACCCCCCAACTCCAATATGAGTTGGGTGTCATCTGCGTAGTTAGCATTGGGGATAGACTAGCGCCCTGGGGCACTCCGAATAAGATGTCGCAAGAGTCGGAGAAACTATTACCCCAGTGCACTCTCGCTTGGCGGTTAGAAAGAAAGGATAAGAGCCAGTCAATAGCTCCCTTCGAGCAGCCAACGCTCTCCTTAAGCGCCTTGATAAGAAGACTGTGATCCACTAGATCGAATGCTGCACTGAGGTCTAAGAGCATCAGCATCCCCAGTTTATTTTCGTCCAACATCGTCAACATCTGATTCTGCAAATCTAGCATAGCTGTTTCGGTGCTATGGGATGCTCTAAAGCCGGATTGTTGTTGGTGCAGAATCTCCTGTACTTCAATGAAGTGTTGGAGCTGATGTGTGGCTACCTTGTCTAGTAGTTTGAGAACAAAATTCGAGTTTGTGATGGGGCGAAGATTAGCGGGATCCTTGGGGTCTAGTCCCGCTTTTTTGACAAGAGGAGTGATGGTAACTCTCTTCAGATCTTTAGGCACCATACCCTCATGAAAAGACGCGTTCACTATTCTCCGGAGGATGGGAGCAAATAAAACCTTGTGTTGAAGAATAATGCCAGGGGGCAGGCCATTTTCTGCACAGGTGGTAGGTTTCATGTTATTCAATACCTCTAACATATCTGCTTCTGAGATGGGGTCAAATTTAAAGAGTTGTTCCCTGACCGGAACATTCCCTTCAGTAGGGCGGATCTCCTGGTTAGGGGTAGATCTGGCCTTAATAATGTTTTGCCTCGCCTTTTCTGTTTTGGCTTGGCTTGTTTTTACTACCAAGGATGGAAGTATGGTGGAAAGACCTTCAGAAATGGGCGGACGCCGAAGCTGCAGTATGTCAAGAAGCTAGGAATACGGGAGGGGATGAAGAAGCAGAAACCTTGACAGCCCGTATTATTATGCCTGATAAATTATTTGCACCAATGAATTAATCATGATTTAATCTACACTTAAGCATATTATTTACATTGCAGAAGTTTAAGAACACAAAAATTAATACAGTTCCTATACTCAACAATAAATCATTCACTCATTCGTCCACAAGCAGCCATCATACATCCACATTCAATACAATTTAAATACCCAATAATAATACATATGTGGTAGAGCGAATAAAAAAATAATGGCTAGTTTTCGATTATTTTATAAAGTGCATTCAATGTACATGACCACTCTGGTTGTCAAAAAAGTTGTCTATCTCTGGGGTGGGTCAATAAGATGTAGAACATGACCACATCCCCACTTTTTTTTTGACCGGTTTCAACTTTTTAGAGTTGCTTAACAATGTCTTCATCAGGAAAAACAAATATAGCAGTCTAAAAGAAAGGGAGACATACAAAACAACTATGAGACCCTAGCTCTCAAATGACATGATGCACACTAGAAGGGACAATTCAGAATGAAAGTAACCCCACAATACAACATAAATTATGCCATTATTACATAAACAACATTAAAATGGAGTAGACCAAGAAGGTATTGAAAGGTCCACCATTTATTTCCATTGTGTCAAACAGAAAGTGCCACCGTGAATCACTGGTGCCCTAAGGTGAGGAGGAGGATTAGGCCAAGGCAACTGCAACCACATGTCACAGATATAATTAAATGATGGACCGGAAGGCAAGCAGTAGTCATTGGGCCATATTCCAAAAATGCAAAAATAAATGTAAAAATAAAATGGAAACCATCAAAATTTAAAAACAAAATTAAAAAACCAAAATTAGAAATGCCCAATTAAGCCCAAAGCCATTAATGTGAATACAGGAATCATGGTATATTATTGTTAAGTATATGAATTGCATTCATTTTTATGTTCTTAAACTTCCTGCAATGTAAATAATATGCTTAAGTGTATATTAAATCAAGATTAATTCATTTGTGTAAATAATGTACCAGGCATAATAAACCTTTTTGATACTTTGCTTATAAACTATACTCCTCTGGACTCTCTTTTCTGAACTAATGGGTAGAGTGAATGGCCTGAATACCTGTGAGCCTGAATGGCATTGCCCATCTATGTGATTGGTTGACTGAGCCTGGCTCAGCCTGGTGAATGGGAAGCAATGTGTATAACAGGGAACCTGTCACTTAAGATTTGTTCAGAAGCTGAAACAAGAAGAGATGTTCCTTGAAGCCCCTCTGGAGGAGAAGTCTGCTGCTGCATTATTCTTTTGTGTAATCCAGAAGCTGCTGTGTTTTTCCAAAGATTGATACAGAGAGGACCTGCAAAGCAGACCTGTCCCCGAGCTACGAGGGACCATTGTGCAACCTGCTATTCTTCATCCGAAGTGCCCTGGAACCATTCCTTTGGCCTGCCATCTGGAGAAGCACTATTAGTGAGTCCTGAAGAAAAGTGCCCAGATATCTTGAGTCAAATAAGTCCACTGGTGTCACCAAGGGTCTGACAGTGCATTTTGTGACAGCTGGAAACCGTTGCTGTCTACCGCCCAAAAGAGCGGGTGCCCTGGCATAGTGCTGCTGGATACCCGGAGCTGTGAAAGTTTCAAACTGCCTAAGAACATTCCAAGGGACATCCTTGCCATCATAACTGACCACTTTTTCCCACCGGACAGAGTCCAGTGTCGCTGAGTGCAGCGGAAGGTCCGCTGGTGGGTTTTCTACAACCAGAAGCTAACAAACATGTCCCAAAGGTCCAGACTTGCTGAGGATCTGAGGTACACTCCATTCTTCACGTCCATGTTACCAAAAAACGTCCAAATATATGTGCTGTGGCTGGAGCACCAAAAAAACGAAAGTCAGAGAACCGCATAAATCCGAAACTCGATACCAAAAGTGACCCATGCACCCGTTGTGGCCAGAAGTTAATGAAGAATCACATCTGCCAAGCCTTTAAGGAGCACACAGCAAGTTTCATCTTCACAGGACATCTACAGTTGGAGAAATCATCGACCAAAGTAGAGCACAGCGAAGAGCAAAACTGCTGCACTTCAGAAAGACTTTGTTTCCATTTTTCTTCTTGGACTCAGCATCCCAGTGGCTCCTTCTTCCAAGTGGTCTCCATACTCAGAGGGAATCAATGAGTGAAACCGAGGAACACTGCCACTTCGCCTGCCAACCCGACAACAGTACTGTGAAGAGGAAGAGCATCATCTAGCCTCAGGATTCATCCAGGGGTCCCAGAATCATCTTGGATCCTGTTCTCCTGTGATCTCCCAGGTACTTTGGGGTGGTAAAACCTTTTAAAAGAAAGTACAAGGTTATTGAACATTATTGGAGTGGACTGTAAAAGACAAGATACGTTGCTCTCTAACTTTTCCATTACAGGTTGCCCAGGTGAAGGGATGCTCATGCAGAATTGTGTATCTAGTCTAAAGAAAGCATTCTGCCACTGTTCATAACTAACCTGCCTTTCTTCCCTAATCTATGCTGTTACACCTCACTTAAGAATGTACATGCCTGTTTAAAACAGGAAATTCTCTTGGGTGAGGACAAACACAATTTGGGAATAAAGCCAAAATCAAAATCCATGATCCGGGAAAACAAAATCCAAAACAGAGTTCAATGTCACCATAGAAAATAAAGGCTTAGAAGATTAAGTCCTAAAATCAGCGTCCGAAGCAAACCAAAAAGCGCTCCAAGGGGGGCTCAGTAATCTGAGAGATCACTCCAACAGTTCATCAAATCAGATAGTAAAGGCAGTCCATGAAGAGAGGCCACAGTCCAGGGTAAAGAGAACAGGATCCAGACACTCGCCGATGAGCAGTTGAGCTGAGAAGCACTCACCCATGTAAAATGTTGTGCTTTATGCATTCATCATCTGTATTCCGGTCAAAGGGACATATGAAGTCACACCACATGAAGGAATAGACGGGTGCATGCGGTGCACAGGAAAACATAGTACACCACAACAACTACCATATGTGTGCTGCCGATACGGAGGAGGAGTGCCCAATCGGCGCAGGAGTAGCACAGATAAGAGCGGGATTGTGACATGTATGATCACAACAGATTAGTCAGTTTAAATGTAATTATTTTATCAATGACTTTGTATAAAGTTATAATCAGCTAATTAACATAAATGGTATGTATAGTGTCTTGTAGAAACTAATATTACATAAATGAAATTGATGTATTAACAATATGTACTGTAAATAGTAACAATGTTTTTGAAAAAGACATGAATTATGCATGTATTAGTGTTATTGTAAATAACGTTTAACACTTAAATAAATTAGAAACACTTGTTTTTGTAAAAATAGGAACATTTCAAACATTTTAGTTTATTGCAAGTAGAAGGAGATGTTTTTTCCCTCTACAGTACCATGATTAATAGTTACAACCTTGATTGATTGGTTGAGTAATACGAATATGTTCAGTATTCATACAGTACTATTATGAAGAAAATCTGTTTTACCATTTTAAAATGTTTTACATTCTTATTGATAGATTTCATGTTGACAAACATACACATATTAAGACAAGATGAATATTTGAGGTAAGAAATAATGGAATGTATATGCTTTTTTTTATCAATTTCTGTAAATATTTTTAGAAAATATGTGTTTTTGTAATGTGTGTACATAGTATTATTTATTATAGTATAGAAGAGGTACGAACTATATAATTACAATACCTTTGAAATTCAATTAAAACATGTTTAGTTTGGAAACAGTTAAGGAGAGGCATTGTAAGAAACCTTTGAAACTAAGGAGAGGCATTGTAAGAAACCTTTGAAATTTACAGAAAAAATATGATTTGAAAGGACATTAAGGTGAAAATGTAACACAACAAAACCCTTGTAATTTGGCAGACAATTCAGCAAAGCCACACTAACTTCTCGCACCCTGTTGTGCATTGTATGACCACAATGATGATGTCACTGATGACATCACTGGTGACATCACCAATTGACATCAGACATAACATTATTATATTCACATAACATTATATATGACTTTGTTTTGAAAGTGTACATTTATTCCATCACCTTTAAACTCACCTTTGAATTCAAATTGAAGTAAGCTGAGACATGTCTTCAATGTAAGATTTTAGGAAATGTTAATTGTCTAATGTACATATTGTAAAACTCATATGCTCTGTGGACAGTTCATATGAAAAGTGTACATTTATTCCATCACCTTAAAACTGACATACAAGTCAACTCACACAGCCTCTGGACAGTTTGTGTTGCAAGTGTACATATATTCCTTAAGCTTAAAACTCACACTAAACTCAGCTCTGTCTTTTGTGTGTAGTAGTATCTTATAGGTAAAAGTAATATAGGAGTGTGTGTTGTAGGAGCACCTGTTATAGCAGCATGTGTCTTAGGAACACATGTTATAGGAGTGTGTGTCATTTGATTGTATGTTGTAAAAGTGTTTCATAAGAGTGTGTCATAAGAGTGTGCATCATAAGAGTGTATTCCATCACCTTAAACATCACATTAAAATCCAATGAGACTTGCCTTTAATGAGCGTTTTTAGGAGATGATAAATTGTGTAATGTACGTATTTTACAACTCATGCACTCTATGGACAGTTCATATTAAAAGTGCACATTTCTTCCATCAACTTAAAACTAACATCAATGTCAGCTGTTACTTGCCTTTGATGTGAGTTTTTAAGAGATGTTAATTTTGTAATATACAAACTAAAATTCATATGCACTGCATACGTGATTGCAGCACATGTTGTAAGTGCCTCTATGGTAGGAGCAAGAGTGGTAGGAGCATGTGTGGTAGGAGTGTGTGTCATAGGTGCATGTGTTGTAGGTGCATGTGAGAGGATGTGCAATACATCTACATTTTATATGCAGTATGTGCATGTGTAGTAGGTACGTGTCATAGGACAATGTATGATTGGAGTATGTGTTGTAGGAGAGCATGTTATAGCAGCATGTGTGGTAGAAGCATGTGTAATAGGAGTGTGTGTCATTTCTGTCATCGGAGTGTTGCTTTGTAAGACTGTTCAGTAAAAGTGTGTCACAGTGGTGTTTGTGGTAGGAGCATGTGTCATAGTGTCATGAGGGCAGGCTTGTGGAAGTTCTGGAACAAATGGAGGGCATGACAGAGCCGTTCCCCAGCAGCTCAGAGGTGTGTTCTAGTCTTTCCCCTTCTTTCCTATATCTGGGAGGTTGCTTTGCCCTCACAGCGCATTGCAAATCTAGTCTCTCATGTTTGGTAAATTCGGGGTCGTTTCTGTATTCAGGGGCTTTTACGCTCATCCACTAAGGACTAGCTTCTTTCCGGCTCTCTGTACAGCTTCTCCCTCCATACGAGATGCCGTCTCTCCTTTTTGGGTACGCTTGGGGCTTTTCTGTAATTTCCTGTTTTTGTTTACTTTTCTTCTTTTCTACTACGGCCACTCCGTAGTGTTCTTTCTCCTACATTTCCTCCTTAACTTGTTTCTTCTGTTCTCTTTATACCTCTCATGGCATCGGACTACTGTGTCCTACTGGCTTCCCAGTTCTGCTGCTTACTGTGCAGTTCCTCTAACTACACACCCCAGTATTCCAGATCTGATTCATTTGCTTTTCATTGGAACTTACTTGCTGCTTTCAATGATTCATCTGCCTCTGCCCCTGATTGTGCTATACAAGCTTGCATCAACACACCAGCACTTCACAGCATTGACAGAATAACTGGCTACAGTGGACTCCTTCTCAACCATCACAACCAGGTTTTTTTTTGTGCTATTTGGCTTTTTCCCCTGAATCGGGCTGCACAGGCGGCTTGCCCTCTTGCTGGATCTGTATATTAGACCATCAAAAGTGGCAAACTTCCGGAACGGACCCTATCTCTTCACCAAAAAGGGTTCCCCTGAAGAGAAGCTGGCTGCTCCTTCGGATTCAGATTTCACCTGCAGCAACAGCGATGAAGACACCCAGGTGAGATCGGCGAAAGCTGACCGATTGCAATGCCCAACCATGGCTACAGCTGAACAAGTGCAAGAGATGGTGAATGCCATTCAGGGTCTGTCAATGGAGATGCAAGGTCTCAAGCCTGAAAATGCAGCCCTAAGACCACCTCTTGGTCTAGCGGCTGAGAAATTCAATGCTTCTCCGAAGAAGGTAAAAGAGTTGCTGGATGCTTGTGTTGTCTACTTTACCTTTCGCCCTACTACCTATGCATCAGACCGTTCAAACGTGGGATTCCTTATCTACAATATGGTGGGTAATGCATTGGCATGGGCAACACCATTGGTTACCGCTTCCAACCCGGTCCTGATTAGCTGATTAGTCTTCAAAAATACATTGATTAGTCTTTTCAAAATCCTTTTTTATAATCTTGGTTTTAACTAGGCTAAAACACCTGGGCTATAGGGTGTTAAAGTTGTACATTCCCAGAAATACCCAACTAGGTACTGTACCCTAAACCTTTTCCTCTTCTATGAGTACAAGGTGATCCAGACAGCTTTTTTTGATATTGGAATACAGTATTGTGAGAATTTACAGAATCATACATCTGGTCTTGGTCATAAAAAATAAACATGTCCAACGTATGGAATTGTGTTCTAAGTCTATCCCTTGATATACAGGTGGCTCACAAGCATAATCTACGGGCAGCCCATAGTATAGGTAGGGGTAGTTAGCATATTTCTCTGTTCTTTTTTAATTTGTTTCCCTTAATGTTCCAGTTCTGATTTGAGACCTATTTAAGAACAAATAACTGCACACAACATAAGCAATCTGAAGAGCATACGATAGACCATATTTCTCTTTACACTAACAAAACCTGACTCTGTTTAGAATTGTTGTTTTTTACACATCTAGATTGTTGAGTGCAATAGTTGCCCTCAGCTAGCAATTGGGTCTGGCGGCCCCTGTTTCGTGTTATAATGTACTAGCTAAGGCATAACCCATTAATTCTACGTTCTGAGCAAATGTCCGCCCTAGCTTTCACGATGCGTAGTTCAGCAGTCAGTGTCAGTCCCTTGAACTGAGTAAATGAGGCATGTGCCATTGGGTGGAACCTGTGAGGTGGATTGGGTGGAGCAGGAAATCCCTGAGGGTGGCTTGTGAAAGAGAAATGGTCACCTGAGTTTGCTGGGAGGCAGATGCAGAAATTCAATATTGATCCATCAGAGTCCAGGCAGGATCATTGCTGCTGTAAAGCAGTGATACTGAAGAGGAGAATGACACCACAGATGCTGATGCTATAGTAATAGTAGAATCTTTTCTCTGCCTGTGCACAATCTCTCTGAAAAATAACATTTATTTTGCAGATAAGAAACCCCATCATCTCATTACATCAGAACAATAAAAAGCACCACAACTGAAAGCATAATTGTACCCACATGAGCCCAACACACAACGAAAGTCAGATGTTTGGCAGCACTTCATACAGATTCAGCAGCAATTGAATGTGACCACTTGCCTGAAATTGATATGCTGAGGGAAGGCAGGGGTGAACTTTGATACTATATCTATGTAGCCGTATATGTAGCTGTACCCTGAACAGACATGGAAAAAAAGTCAAAAGATCTTAGGTGCATGCTTGCCCTTAATTTCAGACAGGAAGCATACCTCCATCATTCCATACTTTTACTCACATAAATACTGCAGCTGTGTTAGTGAAACACCAAGATCGAGCCCCATGTACCAGTAGGAGCCCGTAGAAATGATTCCCCATTGCATTAATCTACTGTTGTTGATGTTTTTTAACATGACAAAAAAGATTAGGTCCCCAGACAATCAGCATCCACTTTATGTTAACTTGTCTGTAAAATTGGCACTAAACATCATGCCCAACTCTTTTGTGGAAAACCCATGATTCCAACGGCTCATGGGGAAAAAGTCTACAGTGCTGGGATATCCAATACTGAAGTTGTTTTTCTATTGCAAAGTGGTTGTATAATAAAGTTATAGCTACAGTGGAAACCTTCTATTGCAATCCATCAGACAGAATGCCCGCTTAAGCATGGACATGCTGGACGTGTGGTCACAGCATTGGTTACATGGTTTTCACAGCTTTCACAGCAATTGGTGGCCTTAATTCCTCTCAATTGAATAGAGACCCTGTGTTGATTCCAAGCGACAGCACCGGCATATAGTTTGGCACCAGGCAACATTGTGCTTATAATCATTTCATAGCAGAATCCACAGAGAAGTTGACAACTGGAAGAAGGTGGAGCAGGTCAAGACACAGTGATCTCATAGTTTGCATGCAGTCATTGTTGCAGCAGACAATGAATTAAATGTAATTTCTGCTGTACAAATTGTCAAGACAATGCAGATCAATGTCTTTGTTCAGTCCTTCACCTGAACTGACGTGAAAGAACTTGTCACTGTGGCCCAGAATATCCCATTCATTTCAGCCATGGCTACCACACTATAAATGCACTGTGCCAACTGCAGGTGCACCACAAGTTGTGACTGCACAACTTGAAGACCTTGGTGGCCATCCATTGGAATTGTACTTTGTAAATATTGGATAGTTTATCAGAGCATTGCAATGCCATAGAATATCACGGCAACATGCACAGCAGAAATCAAAATGATATATGTATCAGCTACTGTCTAATGTCTGCTCTGTGCTACAACCTTGTGAGGTAGATTCCAGGTGGGTTATACATAATAATGCATACCTGAGTGAAGTTCTATCTATTGTGTATCTAATTGAACTCAGAGTGGACAACATAGTGTGAGGAAGGCATGGTATCGAGCAGTAGTTCAGATACAATGGATTAAAGTTTTGAAAACCTTTATTTACACTTTTGAATGGGATGGTAGAACACCAATCACTCAGATGTTTTATGCCAGTCGAGTTTGCTTTCAGCATCCATTAAATATTCTTTTACTTATCTTTTTGTGTTTATCGAGACACTTAACATTGGAATATACATGTTCCTGCTTTAACATACAGTATCAAACCCCCCGCCCCCTCCTTTTTTTAATTCGCTACTTAGTGGATCTTTTCCAAGGACATCCTCTTACAACCCTTGTTTCTTTGTATCTACTTCGATATTGACCGCAACTACGCATGCGCATGATGACGTCACGGTGTTTACACCGTGACATCACACGTTCTCTCGATGCAGTACGTTGATTTGCATCGCTATACTTCTGAGTATTTAAGGACCTCCTTTGTAGCGGATCCTGCCAGGAGAGAGCTCCTCCCGGAAGACTGTGTTCTTCTTCTTTTCTTCTACATTATTTCTTCCAACGTGAGTATACTTCGACATTTTGTCTGATTTTAAGCCCACTAGGGTCATTTAACCCTCCTTTTTTCGGATTCTTTTTTAGATCAGGGCTTTTCCCTGGCCCATTCATTGCTGAACAAAATGGCTGACCACACTACCAAACTGGATCCCTCCTCAGTATTTACTCGTTAACTGTGTTGAGACCCTTGTTGGTAAAATACAGCTATGCCACAGCCTTTACTATCCTTACTTGTTCTTACCTACCTATCCATTCCAATCATTCTCTATGATGCAAAACTATCTTTTTGATGACTGATATAATCTAAACCATAGGTAAATGTTCTCTTGGAATATTGACATGCCCTATTTGTGACAGCAATTACTTTATTGACTATTGGGATTAACACAACATACCAAATAGACATTATATGTGATTCACCTTGTGATGGACTTTTTTGTACAGAGAGGACACAGTGTGTCTATGACTATTAGTAAGGAACAAATGAATGAGCGTGATATGGGTTTCTTTTTGGATCTGTATCCGCAAATAAGATATTCTGCATTGAGGTGATTTGTTCTAATGTGGATTTATTTGAATGTTATGTTTTTCAGAGATTGTTTGAATAGTTTGTAAATTTTGAAAATTATGAAAATTGCCCCTGAAGAAGTGAACCAATTCACGAAACGCATTGGGCTCCCAAATAAATCATTGTATTTAAACTAATATATGTTCTGTCATTGTGTATATTTGTACATATGCAATTGAACAATTATTATTGATCATTCTACTGTTAATCTCAATCGAATATATTACCCAATCTTCTAATAATAGGACTAATCATTGAACCACGCGTAGAGTGCAGTGGACGTGAGTTCCCAGATTTGGGAACTTGACTTTTGTTTTATGTCTTTGCAGCCCATATGCCAGGGCTGTCATCTTTCACCTCCACACCTTAAAATGCATTATTCCCTTGTATAAAATCCATTTATTATATACACACAAAAATCAGGTGTGTCGATTGATCTACTCATATTGTTAGAATACCAAACTGGCCCTAACTCTAAAATGGGAGTAATCTCAACCATTAAAAAAAACAAATAAGTCCAAGTCAGTCTGGCAAAACTAAAAATGCCTATACTAAAAAAAAACTATCCTTGCCCTCCTTAGAACAACACATGTGTTAAGGGAATACAAAATGAAAACAGTGTCTCAAAAGGAAATGTCAGAATGGCTTCAGCACCAACTCCCTTCCCCAGGTTCAATCCCACGGGGTCTAGATAGTCTCTCAAAAAACATCAAAGGATGGGTGGATGGCACAGTTCTGTCAGTCTTGCACACTTTGGCTAAGTGGTACAATTCAACAGTTCAAACATAGGCTTTTAACTTCTGATAGTTCATTCACTTCTTAAGGCTTTGCCAGTCTTGCCAGCACCACTCAGTTCATATACTTTCAATTTCTAACAGTTCTGCACAGGCTTCCCTCTGCTGTGCTTGTGTCTATTTTGTTTCACTTTATCACACAGTTTCTCACAGTTCTGCACAGGCTTCCTCTGCTGGGCTCAAACCTGTCTTTCTTTTCTGTGGTTTTCCTTACCCACGTTTTACCTCATATCATTTTCTACTGTCGAAGACCTTCAAAACTACAAGGAATGTACATTGACTTCTGCATGACCACTTCCACCTCTCTTTCAACATACCTTCAATTCAAAATCCTTTTTTGCAGCACTAAGGCCTCTTGGTACTTGTAGTTCTTATTCTCTTTTAATTGTCATCCTGGCTTGTTTCCCAAAGTTATTATATTTAATTTTTGCCTTCTTGGCATATTACACAGTTTGCAAATGTCACTATTCAACTTTATTTCCTTATTGTGATTTCCTTTGATTTCTGCTTGTAATATCTTTAAAAACTTCATAATATATCACAGAGACTTTTGAATTTTTGAGTTCCTCTCAGCATCTAACAACTCGGCTGAACTCTTTAAAATCTGAAAGGAGCTTGCCAACCCTGCTGCAGTCTCTTCCCCTCCCTCTTGTCCTCCCTCTTCTCTCCTCCCCCTCCTATAACCCCTCACTCTGCGCTTGCTAAGCCTCCCTTAACCACCCCCCCTCCTTCTCTTCCTTTCCCCTTTTCTCACCTGATGAGGTCGCTAGACAAGTCCGATCTATAAAAGCCTTGCCAAAACAGGTTCATCCCTGCTCCTCTAAAATCATCAAGGACCACATTGACACCCTCGCTCCAGCCCTTGCCGATTTCTGTAACCATTCCTTTCGCTCAGGATCCTTCCACTCCCCTCTGAAACACTCCCTTGTGCACCCTCTCCTCAAGAAACCCACAGCTGATCCTTCCCGTTCAGCTAACTATCGCCCAATCTCCATTACTCCCTTCCTTGGCAAACTCCTTGAGAAGCTGTCCATCTCTCAGCTTAACCTTCATGCTGACTCTGTTGGTTGTCTCCATGACCACCAGTCTGGTTTCAGAGCAGCCAGAAGCATGGAAACTGCTCTCCCGAACATCCGTGAAGATCTACTCTCCAACCTTGACTCTAACATTCCCTCTGTTCTCACCCTACTCGATCTCTCTTCTGCCTTTGACACCGTCAACCATACCATCCTGCTCAACCATCTCCGTGAGAACCTGGGTATCACTGATCAGGCTCTGGCCTGGCTGACCTCTTTCCTCTCTGATCAACCCTTCCAGGTCCAACTTGGGTCCTTCCTATCCTCTATATTCCTCTCTACCTGTGGTGTTCCCCAGGGGTCTAACCTCTCGCCTGGCTTTTCAACCAATAACTGGCAACTCTCGCCCACTACATTGCCACACTATGCTCAAATTTCCAATGCTACGCTGATGACACTCAACTCATTTTCAGGCTGCCCTCGGCCATCTCCTCTCCCTCTCTCATCTCTGACTGCCTAACTGCCATTCAAGATTGGTGTGCCGCTAATTTCCTTTGTCTGAATGCCAGGAAGACAGAAATCCTCCTCATCGGCACACCTTCAACATCCTTTCCGATCTCTCTCTGGCCGGCCTCACTTGGCCCTCCTCCTATCCCCACCTGTGAGGCTAAGGACCTCGGGGTCATCTTTGACTCCACACTGTCCTCCTCCGCCCACACCTCTGAGGTCTCTAAAAAGTCAAACTTCCTTCTGCACCTCCTCAGAGGTACTCTTCCTTTCCTCTCCTTCCCCCAGAAGCTCACTGTCTCCAAAGCTCTGGCTCTCTCCAGGCTGGACTATTGTAAAAGCCTCTTTCTAAATATACCTGCCTCTACTCTCCGCCCTCTGCAACTAATCCAGAACAGGACTGTGAGACTTGTCCTTGGCCTCAAGCCATGGGATCGTATCTCTAAAGCTCTGAAATCTCTCCAGTTGCTCCCAGTGGATGCAAGGATTAAATTGTAAACCCTATGCATTGTCCACAAGGCTTTCTGGGGCGTGGGTCCAAAATACCTTCAGCTATCACTCTGCAATTACCTATCCTCTCGAGCTCTTCGCTCCTCTACCGCCGCTAACTCCCTCAGGGTCAGTCGTTTTCAATTAAACAAGCTGGGGATAGATCTCTGTCTTCGGTGGGAGCCTCCATCTGGAACAGCCTCGCGGCCACTCTAAAACATGAGGAGAACCATCTCCTGTTCCGGAAGCACTTCAAGACTTTCCTCTTTGCATCTGCCTTTGCTCCCCCTTTCCCTTGCTGATCTGCTCAATCCTGGCACTGTGCACCTGGCCACCCTCTGTCCCCTGGGCCCAGGTACCTGCTCACCTTGCCACCCTTTCTGCACTGCCTCCTGGCCACCCCTTGCACTTGGGACTATATCTGTACCCATACAGTCCCCAAATCCCCCTTTTTCTTCTTTCATGCACTTATCAGACTTACCCAGTTCTGCTGGCCTAAGCACAGCACTTGCCACGTGCTGGCTGCACTACCCCTATTTATTTCTCCATTATCTATTTTATTTGTTTTTATTATTTATCTGTCTCCCCTCTGCTCCACACTTTCCACTATCCCCCTTCCATGCACGTTTCCCCTTTCCCTTTCCCATGCACTTGCACGTTCTCAATGTCACTAGGCCTAGTAAGATCGTTGTTTTGTTTTCTCCTCTGTTTCCCCTCCGTTGCCTCGTCGCGCTCTGAAACAATCGTGTACGAGCACATTACAAATAAAATATCATATCATATCATATCTCACAGGACTACTCTGCTACTTCTTATCCTTGTCTTTCAACAATTGTCTTTTGGTATTTGTGGTTTATCGGCACATGCACAACCTTCAACTTTCAAATTGCAGTCACTTTTCCTTTAATATCGACCAGACTCTTGTTTCCCTTGATAATGTACCAGCTACGTTAATTAGATGTCTTTCATCTCTTTCTTGCAGCTCAAGGTCGTTACCAACCCCTCTTTTGCTCCTCCCTAACTCCGCCGTTCACCCGCGTGGGTCGCGGGTCGCTTTCTGGCACTTGAAAGTTTCTTTCTTTTGCTCGATCAGCTTTTCTTTTTGAACATTAACGGCCTCCTGAAAGGATGGAAATCTTGCCTGGCTTTCTCTTGATGCTGTCAGCTGTTGATCAGCCATTGACCTTCCACCTTCTATAGCCTGGTTCCCATCAGCCTCAGAAAAGTTGTTCTTTCTCGTACCCAGTCTGGCTCAAAGTGTGCCTGTGTGCACCAACTTTTATTTTCACAGGGAGTGTTAAAAAGTCACAGGTGTACACTATTAGGGCTATATGCCTGACTCTGCTTAGTCTCATTACAGGGACAGGACCAATGCAAGTCAGGGAAGGTAATATTTATGGCCTCATTCCTCATCTTCCTTGTTGCAGTACATTTGTCAAAGTAAAGTGGGGAGGAATTATGGGAGTTGTAGTTTCCCATAAAATAAGCAGGGATAGGGGTTAGATGGGTTGTGGAAAAAGAGGGATAATATGTCTTACAATTGGGTGCTCCTCCCCCACTCCCTGAGGACCCCTCGCCCAGGTGGTCCTCCCTCGCTTGTCCACCCCCAGGATCGGGATTGTATTTGTTTTTGGTTATTTATAACGCGACCCAGGGATCGAAACGGTCTTGCTCTGCGTCAGCTTGCTTCCAGGGTGAGCACGGTGCCCCTGAGCTATCCTCCAGGGATCCAAAAGCTATTGCCTTTCCCTGGCCACCTGAGTAGTGGATCCCCAGGGACTATGTTGTGAAACACCATCTGGTGTTTCACAATAGTAAGAGCCACATCTTGGTAAGTAATGCCACTATGGCGCAGCTGGTGATGGACATGATTTCAAGCTTGTGTTATAACCAGGAGTAATTGGATTTGAAAGTAACATTGAACACCTGCTGGCTCCATTCGTTGAGCTACATTTTTAAGCTAAAGTGGCTGATTCTCATCTGCATGTCTCAGTGTTACTGGACTCATGGCAAGCATCACACTTAGGATCAACTGTGCACAACTGTGAAAATGTGCAAAGATGTTTTGATGCAATGCTTGCAACATCAGTTGGAGAAACAACACAGATAGTAGGTGGAAGGAAACCAACAAGCCCACATTTCACCAAGTACACTATGAATGTCAAGCGCAAGCTTGAGGCATCAAATGAGTGTGCATCACTGACTGCTGTAGAAAGCTTTGCAAACAATACAGTCCAACCTGAGGGAGGATTATCCGTGGGACACCCTCCTCAGTGACTCAGGGATCTTGAATTTGGAGGGATTGTCAACACTAACAGACAGAGGACAATCAACGTTCTACTGGACACTTCACCCAGGAGAAGGGGTGAGTGCCCATTACATTACTGGTACCACAGGGATTTCATCTGGCCAGCTGCAACTGTGAGAGCTGCTGTTGTCTTGCTGAACACCACACCACTGGTTTTGCCGTCCCAGAGAGTTTTAAATGTATCCACATCTATTTTCTCCAACCACAGGAAAAGCCTTTCATAACTGCATTTTAAAAAAATGTACATTTATTAGAGTAAACACTCAATTAATTTTAGAAATGTATGGAATGACATCTCCCCTCAGCCAATACATCAGTTTGGATGATGACAATGATGTGTTTCCCAGTAAATGGCAGGCACTGAAAAGTGGAGCAGCATTTTGAGAGTTGCAACTGCTTTAATTAAAGCATTCTAATGTTAAAATCAGATACAATGTCTATAATAAAATTCATAGAATTATTCGGAGATAAATAGCAAAAATTAAGAGAGACATTGTGACAACCATACAGGTTTTTTTCCAGGTGGCAAATGTAATACTTCTCTTTTATTATTGATTTGGAAATTTTTGTGAGATTGTTAGGATTCTCCCATAGAGCATGATCTTCAATTTCTTGCAGTATAGGCCTCACATGCCTAAACCAGGTAAGTGTTACGGCATCTATGAAAAACCTGAGGGCTTTTCCCTAGCTATTCCCTGGAGATCCTCTGTTCAGGTAGCCCAAGGGACCGCCAGCGCTGTTGGATCCAGACCCTGAGGGTGCTCACGTGAGGGAGGATTATCTGGGTAGAAGGTCCTCAGGAGTTGGGAGCAACAAAACCGAAGGTGAGACATGGTATCTCCCTTTTCCCAACACCCCGCTATCCAACATTTCCCCTGCCTTCATGGTCTACTATGAGTCCTATCACATTGTCCTTTCCTCATTTACGACAAGTACTGGGATAAAGAGGAAGCGTCTGAGAACAGGGAAAAGGAATTAAACACATTACCCCATTTTCTTCAGCAACATGATTATCCCCCCTTTCATGACAGTAATTTACCTGATTTACCCACAATCACTAGGGAACACTACAAATCCCAAAACACCTCCTCCCCATTCCCAACAAACACTGGGAAGAAGAAGAGGTGACTGAGAGCAGTGAGGATTGCCTCTGAGAAACACATGAGCAGAGAGAAGACAGCTGTTAACCACCACTAGGCTGTCACTAGGCAGGCAGGGTGAGGCAGTCAATCACAGCCATGCCCACCTGACTTCACTTGACTGCCCAGCAAGGTATAGAAGGTGTGGTTTTACACAGAGACTAGAGCAAGCTGGGATGCAGACTGGACAAGGAGAGCCAAAGAGCAAAGAGCTGCACAGGAAAGTGCCTGGTGAGTCCGGAGGAGAGCGGAGTGGGAAAGCGCTGGCCAGGTGTCCACTCGTGGCTGCAGCATGGCTAGGGACCTATGTCTCCAGAGATCTGGAGAAGGGCAGACTGCAGCCTGCTGGGTGTGTCCAGCCAAGTGCTTGTTTCCCTTGGCATATTGATGGAGCCCAGGTGTCAGAGGGCACAGTGAAAGAGACCCTGATGCAACGCTATGTGACGCGAAACCCAAACAAGGCTAACATAGCAACCAGTGAGTTTCACAAATGGAAATTGAAACCCGTTATGCACGTGAAGTGAATGCTGGTCTTGATGTAAGAGAAAGTTAAAATCTCTTATGATCGCTGAAAGTAAAGGAAAAGGATGCTCCTGAGGGGAGCTAGCAAAGTTTGACCAAATGTTGAAATTAATTAAATAAAAGGCAGAAAGAGACACAGACAGTAGTATAAGGGAAAACAAACTGTTTTGTAAAACAGGGATAAGAGGAGAAAGCATAAAGAAAGTGAAAGACATTATGGTACTGGTAGTGAAAGACAGCTCAAGAAAACTTTTAAGAAATACCTATGAACTATGAAATGAGCGATGATAAGAAACAGAGTAACAGAGTGGTCCTGTGTGAATCAACACATTATGGAAAGACCTGAGGTGAGGGAAGCCTGAGAGATCCACTTGATCACATTGTTGAACAGACCTATGTTACATTGAAAGAATAAGAACTGTGTAATGGTAAAAAGGATAGTGACTCAGACAAGGGAAGCATGAGAGACCTGTGATGAAAATCTGATTGAAAGTTAAAGAAAAGCAAAAGAAGGTTAATTATTCAAACTGAAGATTGGGGTAGTGAACCCCTCAATTATTGTGAAAACAAAGATGATGAACCCACTGCGAAAGTGAACTTTGTGAAATTCTTTTGGAACAGAACTTTATGAATCCTGAGAAGGAGAATCTTTTTGAAGAAATCTATGAAAGTGAACTTTGGAAAGCTTTTGATGAACTGTTTAAATCTTTCGAACTATGATAAGTCCAAGAGATCCAAACTTGGAGAATGTAGTTGTGAACCAGATCCACTTCTTAGGCCATTCTGACATTTTTTTTTTAAGACACTATTTTTTTTCTTCTTTATTCCCTGTACACATTTGCCATTTATGAAGGAGTGCAAGGTTAGGTTTTGTTAGTATAGGCCTTTTTATTTTTATTAGACTGACTTGGACTTGTTAATTTGATGTTTAATGGTTGAGACTAATCTCATTATTGCGTTAAGACTAGTTACGAATTCGACCAACTATTTGCAATAATACAACAACGTTTTTTGAAACTTGCAACATTTCTGTCAGTGTCTACTGTTGATACCATGCCTTCCTCACACTTCCCTTTTGCTAAGCACATAAATACAAAAGAAGTTTCTGTGAAGTATGCAATTTCATCCAGTACATTACAGGCCTTAAGGGGATAGATGCTTCAATTGGGATCCACCATATATCCAGACAGAGTGTGACATTTTGCACGGATAATGGATGCAACATTTTGCATGTGGTTGGGATAAAGCTAGCTATAGTAATAAATGAGGGGCCCTAACAAGTGGCTGTCTTATGCATGACATTGATTTTTTTGTGACTAATGTTTTTACATTTTTGTATTGTCTCATGATAATTACACCACATGCCAAACAGCATAAATCCCACACTCAAGGCTCTCAATTTTCCCCACATGGTCAGGCACCACATAGGGAGTGTGGGCTCTCACACTGGATGCAATCAATCACTATAATGTTCAGGCTTTTTCATAGGGCACGGCCACCCACTAAATTTATCACATGTTTTCGCAGTGTACAATTTACCCTTTAAAATTCTGAGGATTATTCAAACGGTGCAACCACCTCTTAAGGTTCTCAATTTTGCCCACACGGTGATGACACCACTTAGGGTTTTGGGGTTCTCGCACTCAATGCAGCCAGACACTATTATTTTTAGACTTTTTCACAGGGCACAGCCACCCACTAAATGTCCATGTTTTTTTCGCAGTGCACAACTGACTCTTTATAATACTCAGGATTCTTCACAGGGTGCAGCCAGCCCACAAATTAACACTTGTTTTCACAGGGTGCAGCCACCCAATTTCCTTCTCAAGCTCTCAAAATGATGGTTTCCTGATGTGCACACCACTGCCACTCTCCCCATGCAAAACAACCTGTTGGACGGAAAGATGCTGGGGAGTCATGTCCTTCTCAGGTTGCCCACCCCACTAAAGAGTCCTTCTACCTCCACATAAAGGACTGCCCATAATAAAGGAATTAGTTGGCTCACTACCTCATGATGTCGTCAAACGGGTACTCATGAAAGAAGCATTCTAAACTGGAACAGGGGCATGTCAATGGCCATAGTTGGAAGTGCCACAGATTGGGCAGTCTGGGCTGGTGCAGGATTGTGGCATAGCATTCGTGATGTCTTCACCATTATGCAACCTGGCAATGAAAAATATTGGTTAGCTCTCACTCCACACAACCCCTGAAATAGGTAATAGAGTTCATGCAGGTTAAGGACACATTTGCCTGATATACCTCTTTGTGACATCTCTGAATGTGGTTCCTAATGCCCATCTTCCTGAGGGTGCAGCCCTTTCCCCTTCCCTTCTGCACGGTTTGACTCTGTTCTCATAACCCTCCAAAATGCAGACTAACTCAGCCCCCCTGACATTGTTTCACTGGTGGCAGACCAAAATATCCCCAAACACAGACCCACGTGGGATATGTAGGTATAGTAGTGGTTTCTGCCTCCCTTGCAGCCTTCTTTCCCTTCCCCTCCCAGAGTCTCATGCATTCTATAGGAACTACTTCAGGCAAATGGCACGTTTGAGAACCCTGTGTGAGCAGACCGCAGAACTCAAAAGTGTGAAACACCAAATCATCCATGGAACTAAAGTACATCCCAAACATAACAACTAAACACATTCTACTAATTACAGTACTAATACAAATAATACTGCATGACAGACTAATAGATCGGAACTATGGGAACAATACAACGAGAAGAGAGAATTGGGAAAGTGTATACAATTTACATTTCATTTTTTGTGTGCCTCTTGGGGATGGGATTGTTGGGGGAGAGGTTGAAATGTCCCACCCCCCTTCAGCATTCCCACAGTCCACAGACCACGTGTAAGCTAAGGGGACACACACCCTCACCCCTTCGTACACATCCACACTCCATAGCACTACCCAGGTACACCAATTACCTACTGAATGTATGTGTTTTAGAATCTCGATTTTGTGTCCTGCCGTCCGCCATCTTTTACTAGGCCGAAATTCACTCCACTGAGATGTCAGCTCTCCCTTCCCCAGCACAGCGTACAGACAGCCCAGCCCACAACACCTCCGCCCCCTGCCAGCTCTACGCAAGCCTTGTTCCCCAGGAAGTCCAGCCATTTACTGTTGCAATTAGCTAGTATCAAATGCCGACAGACTGTGCTCACTGCAGAGTGTGAAACCGGGGCAATCTCCAAACCCTGTTCCCATTCATCTCAGCTGACCTGCTCATGCCCTCTCTACCCCCTCCCTGCCACGCCATGGTCCACTGGCTCCCTGCCCTCCACTCTGTTTGAAGGTAACTGCTTTCATAACCCCTCCCAACAATGCCCACCATATACGTCTCTCCTAGACTAACATCTGTCTATATAGTCGTTTGAGTCGTGAGGCACCAGGGAACATAAATTATAGATCAAACCCCACAGATAAGGCACCTGGGAGAGGGACCCAGTGCCACCAAACCCCCATAAAAAAACTAAAGGTTAGAATGCCCATATATCTATCTATACTTTACAAAAGCCCCCATCCACATAATAGTTTATGTTCACCATTATTCTTTGTATGCCAATGATTGTTGTTTACTTTAGATTAGTCAGAATTGTAACTCTTCATGAACTAAGTTCGACCTTCACACCATGGAGATGAGCCCAGCTGACCCATGTGCCAGCCAATCAACCCAGGCATAGCAGCCAACCGGAGTCTGACATCACATATGGAGTATGCTGCGCCATGAGGGCCAACCAATTGATAAAGTTATTTTGTACCCTATGTTGTTACATCATTTGTGACATATTTTTGGTTCATAATGTTCTGGCTGTGTATTATGTGGCAGAGCGCACTCGGGCAACAGAGATCTCTGCTTGCATTTGCATATCTTATATACATTTGTTTCACTTGCAATTATTCTCCTGGTCCCATTCCCTAGTGGGGTGTGTCCTTTATTTTGGTCTAATGGATATACGTGCATGTGGGCAGTAACCTTCAGGATTAAGAGCAGACAACTTGGCTTAAAAAAGAAAAATAATGGTAACCAAAGGGATAAAGCACCACAGTAAAGGACATTGTTTCTGATGTATGTGGGTAAAACTAACAACATACTATCAAAACAAACCGGATAGCCAGAAACATGTCCTTCAAAAACCATTCAAGACCAAGAACCGATACAAAATCACCACCAAACAGTTATAATTCATCAAAACCTCTGAAAACCATGGTCACATACTCCAGATATCACCCAAACAGCATTAGATTGTGACACTGCCTTGTGTACTCCACCCCTCACATCATAGAAAATCCCACAAAGGAACAGAAATGGAGCTGTGCTTCATATGGAGGGTCAAACCTCATCTAAAATATTCTAGGATTCTGATTTCCTGAACTCGAACAAACTCATCAAATCAGACCAAGAGGGCTGTGATTGTTTGGAGAAAGTTGAGAAATAATCTTGTTATGACCTGAGAGCCAACGCGTGTGACTGAATGACAAATTGTCACATGAGAACTAGAAGTGTGCCAGGAGTTCAACCTGTATTTTACTGATGCCACAAAACTACGTAAAATATATTTACTTTTATAGTGATTCATTTATGACAGATGAATGGCACAGATGTAATACCATAATTGCAGCAATCCCATCCGACAATTCAAAACATGAAAAGGGCTGTTTTATTCAGAATATTTTTGATTTATTTGAAAACAAAAAATCAGTGAATTCTATGTGGGTCCCTAACTCACAATGTGGGGGAAGTCACCACAAAACTTGATAAATGCATTTTGAATGCAATGATAATGATTATACATGGGTCTACCTAACATTTTCATTTAACATGCAATATCCATCTTCATTCAAATACTCGCAAATCCACCATCCCTACATAAACAAACAAGTATGAATGGCCTTTCTTGAAAATGTGCTCAGATATTTTACTATAAAATTGACATCTAAATAGCAAATGACAATGATGATGTTTAATAGGCAGTTGGAAAGATGAATGACATTTTGGAATATGCAATAGAAAGTCTGTCAAAACATAATTGCAATGGATTCAAGTAATTACATACAATTAAAATTGTGTTGGCCTTTTTGGTTGCAACAGAAGGATATCTATTTCAAACATATGCACAAAGACATTGGAATGGGTTTGGATTCTTAAGATGTGATATAAATGGAAGCATTTAAAATGTTTTTAAAAGGAAAAAAATATTCATCAAATTAAACCTTTGAACACCAGGTTTCGGAAGTAGATTCAAAATCAACCCCCTATATTTTCTATTCACCAATAATTATTCTATTTTATGGCATTTAATTATATTGATATGACACGGCATTTATAACACGTCTATACACAAGTATTCCATAACTATGGAGGTTGAAATACATTGTTAAATGAGTGAACATTGGATCAAAACACCACAGATTTAAGAAGGAACACACATTTCTGAGACAAACACAAATAATTAAATGTGTGTACTTAATTTTGTGGGTGATCCCCATGTTCATGTTTTATTGGTAAGGGACTTATATGTATATGCAGTGGGGAAGTATTTACTTACATCTTTGGTTTGTTGAATAAATCACATAGGCTGTAATGAGGTGTCTGGGATTTCTCAAGACTTCACTTGTGTTGGTACTGTCCACTGGTTGAAATACGAAAGCACTTGACATCCAGATTATCTGATTCTCCTCAATCCCTTTGAATCCAGTCAGAAAGATGTCCTGGGTGCAGGCTTCTTTCTGGCCTAGTTAAAAATAAATCAACTCCAGGCCTATTTTTCTTTCTGTTTTCCAAGCAATGAGATATGATTCAGTTCATTCTTTTTTTTTAGGTAAAGATCACTTTTTATACTACAGTAAACCCCATCCAAGCAGCATCATTTAATACTTCATTTTGGATTGAATAGTGTGATTTGCATCCACCCTACATCAGGAGCCTTCCCTCCAACCCCAGTGGAGGGTCTAAGCCCCCCTCCCAGCAGTGGATGTGGTAGGAGTAGGTAGTAGGAGTATGGGAAAACATGTACCTATGACTGTGCAACAGTAATGAGAGCAGGCAGCAATCCGTCCAGTAGGTGGCTGCTCTCAATTGCCAACACAGGAGAGGTTTACCAATGCCACATTATATTTGTATTGCTAGTCCACTGCTCACACCATCAAGTAACCCTTGGTGTTTATTAAAATACATGCACTCTATATAACACATAAATACACAGTACTATGAATAGATGCACAGCACGTAATATCCCAGTTCAAATGTATGAGATAACACTCAGTAAGGAACACTCAAAAATGTGCCTAACACTCTCATGTAAAAATAAATATTCTAATTATGAGAAATATGTAATAATGAATCATTGCTATTATTATTGTCAATATGCACACCACGCAACAAATCATGAATCCAAAAGCTAAAATCTATTTCCTTGCCTCTACTTCTAATCAAGACTGAGAATGATTAACCTTCTCCAAGAAATCATAGCCACCTTAGAAACCAACTACCTACCTCACCAGGTCATGCTAGGCAACCTCACAAATCATGCTGGGCAATCTTCATAGAAACATCTACCTCACCAAATCATGATAGGCAACTTCATAGAAGCAACAGCCCAAATAACTCAATACCTTTCGCAATGTGATATTAATAAAGGGCTAAAAGTTACCTCATACTAACTAACTCTAGAAGGCAGAGAGATGAGAGCTGGATACGATTGGATGCCTGAATCAATTCACACAATCCAGGAAAAAATGCCAAAAAGTGGCAAAAATATCAAAAAACACCTTATAAGAGCAATATCAGAAAAGCATAAGAAATTAGGAAAAATCTGTCAAAAATAATTAAATTGCCCATTTGGATATATGGGGCCAGTGTGTAGCCCATCCAGGACAGGGCATGCTCCTTAGTTGGTGAGCTGATGTGCCTTGGGGTGGAAAATCACAAATATTCCCATGCAGCTCAATCAAAATTCAAAGTTATGCTCGAAGGTCAGTAGGCAGGGTCTTTTGGGACTCAAAATGCCTTCAAAGAGGTAGAAATCCAGCTTAGTTGACTTAAAATCCAGTAAAAGAAAAAAGAGGGAGTTTGCCCATTGCCTTAAGGAAGGCCTCTGTCTTCTCCCTCCCCTCTTCCAACCGTCTGTGCCTGCCCCTTGTCTTCTTGCCAGTTCTGCCACCCTGAACGACTGCCTGGGCTTTTGTCTGCTTTACTTATAATCAGCGGGCAGGAGGTGTCAGCTCCCAAAATTAGCATGCCCATCCTTCAACAGAATAAAACTGTCCTATGTCTACAACCTCCAAAGTTCATCCAGCACTAGCAATCTTTCTAAACAAAAATATCAGGGAATTGAATCTATCTTGTTTAAGTAATAGCAAGGATGATCACGTCATCCAACACTAGAATTCTTTCCAACAAAAGTGTCAGAGGACAGCTCCAATCCTGTGAAATCTACAGCAAGAAAGTTGTTTTGTAGTTCTTCCACATTGTCATATTTTGCATTGCTATCTCTAATATTTTTTGGAACATTGGCTTTTTCCCAGAAAAAGTCTATACAGCAATGAACTGCTTTACGTATACAAAATAATTGTAATGTACCAGGCTCAAGGTTACTGCGCTCATCCCAGACTGTTGAAAAAAACACTGATTTAATGTATGTCTAAATTTTTATAAGACATGCTTGCAGCTCGCGTTTACAGAATATGAAATTGTTTGAATCACACGCTGCATTAGCATCAAGGCTGGCCCTACAGCTCACACCACATGCTGCCTTAAGCATGGCTGACATGGACAGAGGTGGGAAATTACATGTCACTGTGATTGATTTCCTTCTTACTATCACAAACAATTGTTTGTGTCACAAGGAGGAGAGGGGAGTCAGCTACAAACTAGCCCCCATCAGAGATAATAACTGATACTCAATATTCATCATTTTGTAAAATTATTTAGATGGACTTGTGATATTAGAGACAATATCATATTCAGATGAATGTAAAAAATATTGATCCAGAGATAGACTTTAGGCTTCTATCTCTTTGTGTATAATAGAGATATTGCATATGCAAATTATGCACAACGTATACATTTAAAATATCATTTGTGTGTGCATATGATTCTTCTATTGCTGAATTCAGATATTTATTCTGTTTGTCAGTGGGGAAAACACGTCACAAATAACAATTGAAAAACTGTTTTTTCAAAGTTAATTAACTTGTTACTATACATTTAGTTATATTTCTTCTGTTTGGTCTGATTTCTATCAGTAGCAACATGTGTTGCTGATAAACCCACTTATCTTGACAAGAATATGAATTAATTATCAATTTTTCGTTAGCTGAGGCCTAATGGAACAGTTACACATTCATCATTCGATCGAATGCTGTGCAATGACAAAGACTTGTGAAACTTCCTGGCATCTGTTTCCAAAATGCACTTAACTTATCAACAGACATCCATTACTCAGTGTATTAGGGGTCTTTCACATTAGCTTATAAAAATGAGACCATTGGATTTGATTTTCTTGCCAAAGTGCATTTTGACATATGTTTGCAGTTAGGAACCAAGGCCTACTAACATATATACACACAACTGTTTTGCTTTTCTTTTGTGCATTGGTCTAAGTGATATGTGGATTTAGGTCAGGACGTTCTTGTTTACTAAGAGAAGAGTAAAAGTATGTTTTGCACCAACATATACATGTTAGTTACGTTTACATGCACACAATTTCAATGCTATAATATGAGAAAAGTGTATATTTTTTAAATGGACACTATTTTTATTTGTAATAGTAACAAAATTATGACTTATTATTTTGGTCTAAAAACTCAAAAGTATGACCCCATTATCATTAGTAATAAAAATTCTGTGGACCATTTACTTTTAGAACACTACATTTCACAGTTGAACAGGTTGCCTTTCACCGGCAGCAAACATGCTAAAACACATTCAAATCACATTTGTATTTAGATAAATTCGACAAACAACAGGTAAAATATGTTCTGACCTATTTGAGGGTGTTTAAACTGCATCCAGGTGTGCTTACAAGATATATAAGGGAAAGCTTTAGATAGGCTGTCATAACCTGGGATATGGGTAGGAACCTTCAACATCCTCCCCTCTCCTTTCTGGAACATGATGATAAGGGTGGGAATGCAAATACTATTTACAAAGTCCAGTTTATCCTGCCTAAAGGATGGAAGGCTTGTAGTTTTGACTTTAGATTATCCTCATATAGCCAAGAAATGGCTAAAATTAATTTGTCAATTCATTTGAGAAGCCAACCACAATGATGGAAAACCCCAACATATACATGAAAAGTTAAAAGGATTCAGTATCAGTAAGTATTGCAAAAGTAAATCTACACAATCTAGGAGTTCAAATATACATACAAGTTAACATGTGCTAACCTTTGATCAGAGAATACAGATTTAAAGGAAACAAATGACCATATGTTGAGGTATTACTTCAAATGGAATGGAGATCGATGGTAAACATGAACAAGTGTATAATACATACCGTGCTGGCCTGTCTTCATATGGACTTACATCACCATTTTCTGGAGAACGTAGTGGTGCCACCTTTGGATGAAATCCTACACGTGACACTCAATAATTGGCTATTGTAGGGATTCGGATTATAGTTGTTTTTCATTTGTGTTTTATTCTAAAATATTGCTTGTCATGAGGAGTCTTTTCAGTGCACGTTTCACTAACAGGTGTTTTTTTTCCTGCACCACAGATCAAGCACAGGAGGGAGAATACAGCCTAAGCAACCCATTCTATATGTGTTGATATTAGGACTCAAACCTTAATTATGTTAGTTTTGCATGAGATTGAGAATGTGCTATTCCAAAATGTTTCTTGTACAGCATCATTATCTATCACACACAGAGTTTTGGGGAATGCTGGGTACCCAGTGACTCAACCAAGGCAATCAAAATATCTCTACCCCTGTGCTCTGGGTTTTTTCACCAGAACCAGGTTTCAACTCAGAGGAGAAGACTTCACTACTTCCAAATCTTGGTGAAACTGCCGCAAAAGAAAAGTAGCTTGTCCATGGGCCTTAAAGGGTCTTCAGCTCGTGTGAATGGATATTTGATCTACTGCAGAGAGCTTCTTTTTAGAGGATGACACTTAGCAAGTCCAGGAAGGAATGGTATATCATATCTATATGCCAACAAACACAGGATATCTTTCACTCAACCCAAAGACACATGAGCTTTTCTGTACAGTGAATTCCCTACCCTTCTAAAGTGATCAGGCATTCAACTCACTGTGGACAAAAGGGACTAGTGGCCCGTGGGGAATGCTTGGAAAGGGGCCACGCTAGAGGCACACATATGATCTCCAAAATCAGATCCAGACGACTGAAATTTGGAAGGACCAAACTAGTCTGGGTACCTGCCAATGGAGGCCCAGGAGTGTGACACTGTAACACAATTCTGTTAAATTCCCATCAATCCACAGGATGAGCAAAAGGAATATAACGGAGTGAGTTTTGCTTGCAGGAGACACATAGAGACACCAGGAAAAAAGGGGTTCCAGTGCCCCAGAATACCTGCACATATCCATTTCTAGCACAATCAAGTTTAATTCTCACAAAGGCAATTCTTAAACATAAATACCCTGCTAGTTAAGAATACTACAAATCATGATGGCATAAGAGTGTATCTGTCACTAACACAGCTCTCATGCAAGTGCTTCACAAATGCCATTGAAGTAATTCGAGAAATACAGAGATATTTCTGTAAGACAGTGTAGTGCGCTCTTTGGCAAACACAAATCACAATTTATTTTGTATCTTTACATTCTGATAATTGCATATGATCATAAAATCCGTGCATCTTTTCATTTAGTTTCAAAATAAATATATTGTCAATTTCTGGAACAGCTGTTCAGCCTATCTTGCACAGAGATCCAGTAATAATGTTATCCCAAATGCTCTCTAAATATCACTTCTCCTGTCAGCTTAAACCTTTCTTGTCTATTTATCCAGCCATCACCTTTTACCAACCTATATATTTATTAAAAATGCATATACAACACTTTGTTTCAGTCCAATTACAGCTTACCACTCCTCCAATCATTGGTCGCCTACATTCACATATATATCGAATCTAATCGGCACATTTCCAACTATCATCAGAATCTTGATCTAATCCATATTAGTCAATAACAGATAGAGGAAGAAGGAAGGGCCTGCAGCTGATTTGAAAAGCACAATATAAATAGAATGTGTACCCCATGTGTTGCGTGTGAAACATATGTGATGAATTCCGATTGGATTATCAGAAAATCCTGCATGTGAATGAATTGATGTGGTAGGAAATGTTGGCATGCCTGGTCTCCGATACTATACAATACAGAAGAATATATAGATGTTTTAAAAAGGACATTTAGATGTGTACCGTGCAACCAGTGGAGCACAGTGAGGGGACTCAACTCTTTCTGTTGCCATATCTTATCATACACATATTTTATTCACTCAGATACAGAAGAGGTGCACCGAGATCTGCTGAGACTCACACACTCCCAGATTGCATGTGATGTGTGTTCGTTGATATGATTACTGGACAGAGATTGCCTGCATTTAAAACATATGTATTGGGACATTCCTGATTGGTTTCAATCCTCATGATCATTTGGTGCTGCTCTTAAAGGGGAAAGGCAAACGTGTTGGTATGCCACCAGGAGTTGTGGTACAGGCCTTTGAGGAAGGGCTTCCAGAAAAGGATTATTTCGCTACAATTCAGGCACTCTTGATTACATGCCAATACTGTAGACACAGACATAGTTCTAGAATGATATGCAGGACTCATCTCTTTCCCTTCGGAGGCTTGCAGAGCAATTCATGTTGGTGTCAGATGAAACGAACGGACAGCAGTTTTTAACGAACCTGTTTCTCATTTTCATCCTCCAGCCTGAGTCTCTCTTCTATGCAGTTTCTCGCCTGAAGGAAGGCCTTCCTCTGAGCCCTTTCTGTCAAAATCCTCACAAAGATCCCGGACAAATTCACACTGACAAAAAGGATGACATTGGCCACAAGCTGTGAAGAAAAAAAAAACATACATATATTAATGATATAGGAAGATATGGAGTGTCTTGACTTTAGGGTTGACTATTCACAATACAAAGCATAGGTAAGGAACAGGAATACATAGCTATGCATGCATGTAAGCATGAATTCATTTTGCTCAGGGATAAACAATGCTAAGCTAGATGCTGCCATGGTCATTGGTGCAAAGTGATCCATATTTTAATCATCTATGCACGATCTATTATTTATGGTATCTTCTGAAAAAGTATGCTTAATTAATCTAATGAGTTCTTTTCCGGTTGTCAGCGCCATACTGGCTGCTCGGGAAAGAACTGCAAATATCCCTTGTAAAGTTGGAATTTATCATATAATCAGAAGCAAACAAAATGTATTCCCATAACAAACGCCAGCGGTGGTTTCCCCACTCCTGGAGGTACATTGACTACACTACTGCAATGAATCATTGACGAACCTTAATTTTGTTGATGTGTGTATTGTTTTAGAGTTCTACAAGAACATCCATTAACAAGTAGATGTGTCTAAATGTGAGAGCTCCATTTTCACATTTCCAGACATTACATTATTCTTTTCTTGTTACTTTGACTTTCAATCTTTGTTTCCTTTAGCTTACAGTCGTGCTATCACAATAGCAATGTGGAAAGCAATCTCCAGCCATTCAAATGCATGTTTTTCAATATTATAATAGCACATCTCCAAACACTTCATTCAATCTAATTGTATTTCTGAAGTAAAACAGTTATGCCAGTAATTCTCTCGCTTGTCCTCGTACAAATGAAATAATCGTTCAAGGTCTAATAAGTATTTTTGATCAGAGATGTCACATAGAGTCTCCCATCTGCCAATTACAACTAGGAGAATGGCCCACTAGTGGGGGAGACCTGAGGCCCCCTTGTGTGGATAACTCACACGTAACATGCTTGCATCTGACACGAAGCAAGCGCATATTTTGCAATTTCTAATCACACATCAGAATCTACTCAGCATGCAATCATTCTGAGATTGACAAAAAGAATAGCATTAAATTGGGTAATAAAAATGTCTGGTAGGATAGTGCATTAGGAATCCAGAAGAAGCCAAAGTGTAATTTCGACAGACTCCAACATTTGAACATGGCCATACAGATTGAAGATCGGTGAATGTTTTAGTTTTCAATTCAACAAACAGACATATTTTTGTAGGCATTCCATGTATCCATATGTGGTGGCACATTCTTTTGCAATTTCATCTAGAGTGTTTGCATCTATTGCACTTCCGATTCCGTTGCTCGTTTTTCAGGGAACACAAAAACAGATGTAAACAAGCGCATGCGGTAATGCAAAATAAAAGGTAGAGGACACAGGGGGCTTAACCTCCATTTTCTTTTTCAAGAAAATATTCTAATGCTCAGGTGAAAATGCATGGAAATACAGTAGATGTAAAGAAATGTAACCCCAAATAGTACATAAACCCCCATTTGAAAACATGTAATGGCAGAGCACAAATCAGCTTGCTCAAAGATTGATTTGGGGCGAATATGCCAGTAGCAAAAACGATGGCCGCTGTATTTCCATTTCTCCTTTTTACAGGGGATACCAGACCTCTTGGCCTTTGCCCCTAACACACCCTTTATTTAGCTTCCTGGCACCCCATGTACACATGGGTAAAGTGAAAGCTGCAACAGTAAAATGTACTGTTTACAAATACCCAGGATGCAATGGTCAAATAATGCACAAAAGACTTCGGTTGGCATATCTTCTTAACACTACTAAACTACAATGGAGAAGAGAAAGGGGTATATCCAAAAGACACCTCTGAAAACACTGGCCTATCTTTATTGGATACATTCACAATAACGAGCACTGACACATGTCAATAAAGCAATACAATGGGGCATACATTTAGGGGACTTAGTGAAAAATGATCACTAAGCTTGAGTATTTTCCCCTGGGTAGGATGACCCTAATTGCAGTACCCATTGGCTCTTGCCTCTAACCATCACCAGGGTCTGCTGTCGCACCACACTGAACCTACCTAAAGTTTCCACTGGGCATGGCTAAAGCGCTCATTGTGCCTGGGGATGGCCACCAAGCCCCTTGACCCTACATGCAATTACTGATCAGAATAACTTGCAGCCATGCACTTAGCACAATGATCTTGCCATAGTGTCCATTGTCATTACCTGCAGAAATGCCCCTGGAATAATGACACTACATGCAGTGCCCACTGGACAGCAAGACACAGTGGCCACTGTGCCAGCGCATGGCGAAGGTTCGCAGTCACATTGACTTGACGTGACAAATTCTTATCCAATTTTTATCCCAATCCTTTCAGCATTTTCTGCACTAAACTTCACTACCAAACAGTGGACATCTCTGCCACCTTCATTGAGCCTACTATCTCATGTATTACTCTTCAGGCAACATTGCAAGACCTTTTTATTTATTCTCACCTGATCAACTTGCAAGTTACTCCAACTATGCTTTGAGTGATCATATCTCATAGAGACATGATGCCCTGGGATGACCACTGCATTCTTTAAAATCTTGCTTACATAACATACCATCTGGGAAATTGAAACCACGTATTACTGTTGCTGTTTATGAATTTTTGTAAAATCCATGCAGTTCCAGCCATGGGGGTGACAGTTGAATGAGAACATTATTTTGATTTTCTGGCCTAAACTAACTTTGTCCCGCGGGTCAAATTTACAAAACGCCCTAAATGTAAGTAAACAGGACACAGCTGAATGCCAAGCATTACCCTGCACCTTATCCCTACAAATACCAAATTATTATCTCAGTAAATCCCACCAAAGTCTGAAATTGCTCAATAGATTCACACCTCAACTCTCACCCAGTGCAAAATCCCTTGTCTCAGCTTTACTATCAACTGTGACTTTTCATTCAAAGCACAGATAATAGAGAATTTACAAGCAGCGTGGTACCAGCTTGCACTTCTCTGAAGAGTCAAGCTTTTTACCCCTGCCCTGTATTTCAGAACAATTGAGAAAGTCCTTATCGTCTCCCACCTGGACAGTAATCACACTATTTCCAGGAGTCCCAGATGCCTCCTTGGCCCCTCAGGAAACCATCCAGAACTCTGAAGCACACCTCATCACAGGACTATGAAACTTCATCCCCATTGCCATCATCCTCAAGGAGTTGGACTAGCTACCCCTTTAGGCACACTTTATGTTCAGAATTGCCTGCATTGCCTACAAAGCGATCCCCACTAAAATCCCAACTTGACCGAAAAACTCACCATCTTTGTGTACCAGTACACCACAAGAAGCCACACCATAACCACACTGGGAACAAAGAACTCTTCGATGGATAAATAGGAAATACGCCTTTTCATGATATGCTCTCTGTCTCTGGAACAAGTTACCAATGCAGATAAGAGTGGCACCCTCAAACCGGCACTTCAGGAAGGACCTGATAGCACAACTCTTCAAAGAATAATTGAAAGTCCTACTCAATCTATTTACCCCTCTCTGGAATCCACTCCACCCCGGCTCCCATAAGCATCCCAGCTCATCTTTCCCCTTTGTACAGCACTTCCTTGCTTCCCTGATGGTTTCATATTGTGTAAGCCCTGTACATACATGCCTAGGCTGTTGATGTTGTTTAATAATGTAATGATATTATGGCCATGGTGACTAAGAAAATAGGCCTTTGGCTTTTGCATTTTCTTTGGTCTACAAATACTAAAATATGCAAAGCCCAACCTCTTTGTTTCATAGATCCATCAGTATGTCTGAGAGCCTCACAGTCAAATATCAATATTTATAATTCTTGAGCATGGCATTGTCCACCACTTTTGGACATGCCACTGCCCTCCCAGGGTCAGAATATTTTCCACAGAGCTACTCTAGGTGAACTTCTAGGTTTTTGGTTGTGCAGGATCAACATCCAAAATGGCATTCAGGTGAACAATTCTTGGCCAAACTGGAGCAAATCATATCAATGGAATGAGATTTGAATGTTGTCCATCGACTGCCCACGGTTAAAACTGCCAAAATATCCATCATCTTCTTAGTCCTTTTTTGTATTTTTGCAATAAAACCTGCTTAATGGATTTGCACCAAACCGAGTAAAGCATGCACATGTGCGTAGACAGAAACGTCTCTGATAAGGTATGGGCCTCATCACAAGATGGCTGCTGTGGAATAAACGTGCCGGTATTCATGTATATGACATGCTTCCACACCGGCCAACGAACAGCTGCAGGTAATTCTGGCACCTTACCAGCAAAAATTGACAATGTTACCGGCACCATTATTACTGGCAAATCCCCCCACGGAGTCCAATAGGACTCCATGCAAGTGGGATTTACCACCAACACCGGCACTGGTACGGCGGTATCAGTATTTCTGGTTGTCGGTATCCTGGCGGATTCACCGCCAGGATACCAGCCAATTTGTAATGAGGCCCATTGTCTATTGGTTGTTGCAGTAGGTGAGATGAAATACTCCCTTTAGTATTCTGATTGGGTTTTGCAACGATTAGAGCAGTATATGTAACTTGGCCTTTCTAGACAGAACTTCACAAACATTCGAAAAATTATCAGCGCTCAATAGCTTTTTACCTGGGGACGCTTTGAGCATTTTCTTAAAAGCTGGACACACTTATGATCATCTGAAAACATCTTTATTACAGCGAGTCCAACATATAACTAGATCGTCACTATGACTCTCTACAATAACTTATTTCAAATAATATCACTTGCAGATGTTGCTACATTTTTAACCAGTCTGGATGTTACGATTCATAATTCCTGATGATGGGAAAATATACGTTTGATGTCTTCTCTGCAATTTTAAAATATGCATGGGACAGCGGGTTATGTGATTCAAAGCAGAGCTAGACCATCAGTTTCTGCCAATTTTACACAATTAAATTGCTAGACGCCGACTTTATGAATCACAGCATTTAACAATCTCCTTTGCCTGCCCACAAACGGATCTTTTAAGAAAGGGGAGGCGTTATCAGTTTGGGAATCGTGCACACATTTCCTAACTACATTTTGGGAGGGACTCAATGATTTTTTAATTTCATTTTTTAATACTGAAGAAGGGCCTCTTTGAAGCACCATACTTCTGCTCTCGTTTCACTGCTCTTTGTACCCATAGGTGGTCGAACCGTATCTCGCTCATTGAAAGAGCCCTACATTAGTTACAGCATGATAACCAAGGGTCAAGTCCTAAAAATTAAAGTGTGGGGTCTCATCCACAATCGCAAATGGGATGTGACTGTCGCCAGAAATTAGCACATCATGGTGAAATATGAACATTTAATTAAATTGGCTTTGCATATCCACCCAAATGGCACAGGACTAATGGCATTTGCCTTTCATAAAAATTAACACACAAACAAAAGCAAGAGAGGATATTTTCTTCTAATAGTGTTTTTGAAATCGTTAACAGGTGTGCATGTTTTAAACTCCATGAACCACTACAACTGTTTTCCCTGGAACTTGCAGTACCGAAATGGGGCATTTCACCTTTAGTTGGTAGTTATTTTTCATCAGGCTATACAGTGCAGTGGTGAAGTGCAGGCCTGCAAACCCGATGACTGTGGTTTGATCCAGAGGTCGCCTTTAATTCATAAATTCAAAGAGGACATTCAATGTTTTTCATTTTAGCTGGGGGGGGACTGAGTCCACCCTCTGAAAAAAGTGGGTGGACTCAGACCACCCGCATGTATCCTCGACTTGACCCCTGGTAACGTATAGTTTGCTTGATAAGAAATTATATGCATACGTCGTATCACCTTTGTATATGACACGCAAGACACATAGGCACGTTTACTCAAATTATGTTTGTTTTCCTATGTTTTTAGACATGCTGGGAACCCTCTAGACGAGTAACTGTAAGCAGTCAGTTGCAAAACATAATAATAACATTTGGTGCAAGGGAGCTTGACTTGACTTGGCTTCTGTTTTTCTCGTTTCCATTCTTTTTACAATGGTGGTCTCAAATGGTTATCTGGAAAGGAATGTGGCAATGGAGGGAGGCAAGACTTTTGGTGTTAACCAGAGGTTCCAGTAGATTTATGGAGGTAAACAAAAGAATACATATGTGCTATAGACATTACTGCAATTCCTACAGCAGCTTGGGTAGAATAATGATTATGTTATGAGTTCAGATGAACCCAGGATAGATTTAGAGAGTTTTCTTCTTTTCCTCAATGAATGCTGAGAAATTGACTTTGCCACTTCCTAATCCAAAACTGATAAATTTGAGTTATAACAAAAGGTGGTGGCTAACTTGAGGTAAATAGCAGTTTAACAGAGTCGGTCAACTTTAGGCAAAATTACTGTCTATTAATCCAGGCGGAGATGTCTCTTAATGGGCTGTTTTATAGCCTGTGTTCATTGAAATATGTGCATTTCATACCAGCCAATGTTCTGAATCTCTTTCCTAAATGGCATTCCACAGTCAGTTCTTCTTATCAAATGTACAACTACCTGGGGTGATTGATACTGAAAGAACTATGCCTGTTGACAGTGGCACACTAATTTAAAAATATTTCTATCTCTTAGAAAAAGCTCTTTTTGCCAAATGATTATTATCATCAATGTGACTGGAGAAGCTAGCCTATTTATTGTCTCATGCACAACATTTAACTCAGTGCAAAATCTCTTTAATACGCTTAGGTTGTTTATGTTATGTTATGATATGGATTGTATAACGCACTCACGCGCTACGCCGCTACCTCAGTGGTTTCTTGGTGTTATGGCTTCAGTGAAGTGAGAGGAAAAGAAATCACATTAGTTGATCACAAACTGGTGTATTTTAAGGTGTTTACTGAATCTCACAAAGGAATGAAGCTTCAGTGGAAAGTGCTTCAACTCTCTGGGGGTCAGTTTAGAGAGGTTTCTGCATCCCTTGCTAGTGTGGATGAAAAGCAGAATGTTAAATAAAAGGTAACTGGATGAATGCAAATAGCATGGTGGGGCATATTAAAGAAGTAGAGAAGATACAAAAGCAGGATCTGCTGAGTAAAAGCTGCAGTGAGCTAGATGTAGGGTTTTGAAAAGCAAACAAGAGTAGTTGAGGAGCAGGAAATATGATCATGTTTCTTCACCTGAGTGATAAGGCAGGCGGAGTGTTCTGAATAACTTGAAGACATATGAGATTGTGATTGGGTAGTCAATGAGACAGTGCTTGGCCACAATCATTGAACTAATGCATTAAGAGCTGACATCTGAGCAGTATTTGCCAAAAAGGAAGCATTTGAAACAGAATGATCAGTTTATGGAAACATGAGAATGTAAGGGTACTGTTCTAGGGCGTGAGAGTAGGATCTTGTACTAATCAGATGAGCAGATTCTGTGAACATTTTACTGGGAGAGAAAGTGCTAGAAAAGAGGGAGGCCAACATATTGAGGTGCAGGTAGAAGGAGAACCACCCACACTCACAATTTCAGTTTTGTCTGAGTTTAGTATCAAAGAGTTGGAGAGCATCCATTTGGAGACATCCGATATACAGATTGTAAAATGGTCAGCAGAAACTTTCAGGTCTCCTTCGAGTCAGATATGAATCAGAGTATCATCAGCCTAAGTAAATAGAAAGAACCCAACAAAAACTCAATGAGGTCAGCCAAGGTTTTGACATACAAGTTAAAAACTATAGTGGACAGTGAGGCAACCTGTTTGAATGCCATCATTTTGAGCTAAAGGGGAGGACGTGAATAAAGGGGAGGACGTGAAGCCTGAAAGGGCTACTGTCTGGGAGCATTTGTAAATATAGGAGGTTATAGGAGGTTATCAATCCAATCTCACTATACATCTTTGATCTCACTGCCATGAAACAATTGACCATTTAGAAGGAAACAGAGTAAACCGGTAGGTGAATTACAAGCAGAGTTTAAGTCGAGTTTATCAAGAATGATTTAAAGGGGGGGCGTGGCCAGCGAGCAAGCAATGGAGACGTGATTCCCAGTTGCTTCTGTGGCCGCCCGAAATATCCTGCTGATATCCTGTGATTTGGGAAGTTGATTCCAGAAAAAAAGATATTTTCGTGCAGTGGAACACAGTGACAGAGATGTGGATCTAAACCGCGGCGTGAGGAGAAAGATATCGGCGCCGGAAAATAGCAGAGTGGGACCTCAGATGGCAAACAAAATGGCCACCGCGCATGAAGCGCGCTAAAATACAGCGAAGGCCGGGAGGAACCCGCCCATGATCCCAACCTGCTGAACCAGCCCTCGCTCTGAAAAACCCCCAGCTGGTGATATCGACCGGGGCCACCCGCAGATGAGAAGCCTGGACCTGGACGCCCGCCGCGCCGACCCAAGCGTAGGATACACCCCAGAGGCCGGCGACCAGAAAACCCCTGGAGGACAGCCTGCAGCCCAGAGAGGACCACTACGCGACGACCCGTGACTGGTTGGCCGCAGCGAGAGAAGCCCCCCCGCATACCAACGCGGCGGTTGAAACTTCCAGGGAGGTAGCGGGACACCCTGCAGTGACAGGACCCCTTAGACTAGCAGCACAGTCAAAGCGGGTGACCTGAGGTGAGATGACCTGAGATACGTGGCCGGGAAACGACCGAGTCCGATAGATCCAAGCCCCCAACACTGAGCAGGCAGCTCTCTTTCCCCACAGACAATCTTTTATAATAACTGGAACCCCGCGCCGAAATCTGCGCAACAACCACAACTTCTTTTGAGCCCTCGGGAGGCTAGAGCTGCAGTCATGCACACTGCAACATGGAAGTAACACAGAAGGGCAACGCAGCCACAAGTCCACCTTTGGTCCCCTCACCTACCCCCCAGTGGGACTCCATATCATGGGCAAGGAAAGAAACAAGGGAAATACGACGCAAAGCACCATGGATCAATATGCCAGAGCACACAGATAGCACCAAACGCGGAGGATCCGGAAATGACCCCCCCTCCAATGGAAGAACCCCTGTCCCTAAAGGACTTGATCCATAATCACCAGTTCGTGCTCCTCAATGGAGCAAAAAATGGACACTATTTCCACCGAGATTCGTTCCTTTGCCACGACCTCCAAAAACTCTCATCCCGAACAGGAGAAACAGAGCAGCGAATATCTAGCGTGGAGGACGACCTGGGCAGTGTGCACCAGCAGCTCACACAAACACTGAACCGCCTGAAAACCCTGGAAGCCCGAGTGGAGGAGAGAGAGGGCAGGTCCTGACGCAAAAACATTCGCATTTTAGGCCTGCCGGAGCGCATAGAGGACCCAAGCTGGAACTCTTCTTGGAGGAATGGCTGGCAGATCTCTTTGCGCCAAAAACCTTCCTGAACATTTTCTCGGTGGAACGTGCACATCGTGTGCCCACGGGTCGTCCAACCCTGGGGGCGCCCCCAAGGACAGTCATCGCGAAAATTCTTAATTACTGCAACAGAGACGCCATCCTACAGATGGCAAGAACACAAGGGACGGTGGTGTATAATGGATCCAGGATTGCCTTCTTCCCGGACTACACCCGAGAAGTTCAGAAGGCCAGACAGTCCTTTGAACACTTAAAAAGGAAACTTCACTCTATGAATGTGAAATATGGGCTGCTGTTCAGGGCCCAGCTGAAGATCCAACATGAGGGCAAAACAGTCCACTTCACTGATCCACAGGAGGCATGGAGATGGGCAGAGACCCACATCGGAGGAGATTGGACCGGGGCTAATCTAGATCGCAGGGGAAGACCGAGACCGAGACCAGGGGAGGAAAAACCCGCCCGACAACCGATACTGGAAAATCAGAATGAACCTAATGGAGGCCCCAATCCCTATCAACAGAGACATTGGTAAAACAAAACAACGGATGGAAATATCAAAAAGAGCACACTGACCGACTACCTTCCAGGCAGGCACCCGCGACAAACACCTTGTTTGGACTGTTTCCAGAAAAGGGTCACCGCCGCCTAAGCACGAAGGACTGATGCAGTATATATATCCATAATCAACGCACCATGCCATCGGCGAACTCCACCCCCCCGCTCCAGACACTTGACCCAAGGAGGAGTAGTAAGTCGGTGGGGAAGTAATAACAGTTTATAGCAAGTTGATCTTGCAAAATAGTTCTTTAGCGTCAGAAGAGTTCAGGCGACAGATACTTCATGTTGGGGAGGAGTATGGGAAGGGGGGATGGGGAGTTATTATATTTTAGGAATTTTCCAGGAAGGTACACAACCCTAATTTTCATCACAAGACTGCAACACATATCATGCTCAACACCCACGATCCCACCAGGCATGACCACGGTACTCTCACAGTCATATATATCACACACGCATCTGGCACAACAATTTGAATCCCTAGACAGAAATGGCTACACAACAACATAACGGCTTCACAGGGGGAGACACGTATGTCCCAATGGTAGATATTGAACGTCACAGATCCCTAAAGATCCTCACATGGAATGTAATTGGCATGGGCTCAAGTATCGAGCATCGGCTTATAATGCAATTCCTAAACAGGCGTTCCCCTGACATTGCTCTCCTCGACCTGCCGATTCTTCCGCAGGACTAACTATCGACTAGCTTATCACACGGGGTACACGATGGGTTCCCGAGGTGTCCTGATCCTTCTACATAAACGGCTCCCCTTTGCACTGACGGCAGTGGAACTAGACCCCAGCAGCCGCTTTGTACTACTCAGAGGCACACTGTGGGGGGCGGTGGTGGCTATTCTGGCAATATACTCCCCACCGGGGTTGGGAGAGGCTCTCCTGAGGGATATCACGGCATTCATGGCGCAGCAACAGCCTGATCTATGGATCCTTGGGGGGGACTTTAATGATGTTATGTGTAATACACGGGAACGGACCCACATATGGAACCGGAACCCAAATAAACCCACATGGCTAGCGACCTTCGCATCAGCTCGAGGCCTAAGTGACCTATGGAGAGACCTCCACCCCACAGAGCGGGGCTTCTCCTTTCACTCGGGAGCCCACGCGTCCCTGTCCAGGCTGGATTACCTTTTCCTTCCGACTCCCGAAGCGTATAGGGTAAAAGCGGCAGAATTCCTTCCCCGCAGCATATCTGACCACTCTCCCCTGGAGATACTGCTCCAGACAGACAGACCCCTGCCTCCCAAGACTTGGCAGCTAAATAACTATTATTTAGGCCTTCCAGAATTCGTGGAGCACGTTACCGAAAAATCCAACAAATTCTTTGAAATTAACACGGGTTCGGTGGAGGATCCGGTGATAATATGGGAAGCCCATAAGGCGGTTCTCAGAGGGGAAATAACGGCCTAGACGTGTAATAAAAGGAGGGAACACCATAGGAAAGTTGTGGAAGCAGAGGAAGCCATAAGGGAATGGGAGAACAGATATATTGCTAACCCCACTCCTGACGCCCACCGCTCCCTCGCGAAGGCCAGAGCAACCCTGCACAACACAGCACTAGATAATGCAAAGCAAGCGCACAGGGAATCAAGGACCAGAATCTATGAACACAGTGATAAAGCCGGCAAACTACTGGCCTGGCGGGAACATCGGGAGGAGGGGCACAGACATGTCAGGCAGATCATAGTAGACCCCAGTGGACTAGCCCAAACAGACTCGGAAATAGCAGAGGCCTTTGCTAGTTTCTATGCCGCACTCTACGCCGCCCCAACTTCGCCGGTAGATCCATCCCTTCTGGACAAGATCGTGCTCCCACACCTCTCGGAGCAGCAGACAACATATCTGGACAGGGAACTGGACGAGGCCGAAATCATGGAGGTCATGTCACAGCTACAATCCGGGAAGACACCAGGCCCAAACGGCTTCCCGGCCGGCAGATTGCAGCCCCCCTCCAGGACTTGTTCCTGGCGGCCAGAGGACCGGGCACCCTTCCATTGGACCTACGAAAGGCCAACATTGTGGTCATTCCCAAACAAGGAAAGCCCCCTGACTGGTGCACATCATACAGGTCTATATCGCTTATTAACAACGAATCAAAGATCTTGGCCAAGGTACTGGCCAACAGACTTCAACAGGTTATACCCTCACTAGTGCATCCGGACCAGTGTGGCTTTATGCCGCAAAGACCGACCAGAATGAACCTACGCAGGTTGCATCTACTCCTGGAAAAAGCCCCAAGCATCAACGCGCCACTTGCTCTCTTAGCAATTGACTTCGAGAAAGCGTTTGACTGGATGCTCCTTCCTCTCACTCTCATGGGCAGATCGGCTCTCTTGAAAATGATTGCGCTCCCACGCTTCCTTTATGTACTCCAGAATGCCCCACTAGCCATACCAAACGCGGAATATAATCGGGTAGAACGCCTAGTCAGGAAACTGATATGGAAGGGCGGGCAGCCTCGAATAGCATTGACCACGTTGCAACGATCCATCTGGGAGGGGGGCATAGGACTTCCACACCTCAGGTCCTACTACTGGGCCTGTCAACTAAACGTAGTCAATGACCTCCTGCATGGAGACCCCGAACGACCACACATTAGAGCGGAGGAGCCCATAATCCAAGGCACCCCACCACTGGAAACGCCACACCAGACCCTAACCAGACCCCCCCGCACAAACAATGTCTACCCATATCGCTATGATCTGGAGACAGGCACACACCCACATAGGCTGGGGGAACAGGATCACTATGGCACAACCACTATGGCATAACCATGGATTGAAGGAGGTACGGAAGCTGACTGCGTGGACTCGGTGGGTGGAGGCGGGGATAACCACAATAGGAGAATATTGCGGATGGTTCCATCCTTCCATTCAAAACCCTGCAGCAGAGGTTCGGAATATCTGACACAGAACATTACCACTACCTGCAATTGACTCACGCACATGGGCAAGAGCTCGACGACATACCAGATTACACACCTCTGGAACGCAACTTACTACCACAACACAAATTCCTGGAAAAGTCACCACCATTCCATACAAGGCGATTAACGCATTTGCCACTCCGGATCTGGTCAGTCTTAAAAATAAATGGTAGGGAGACGTGGGGCCCATTGAACCAGAGGACTGGATCCAAATATTGATGCACCCATGCGAAATCGCAATAGACTCCAGAATAAGACTGGTACAACTTAAGATACTTCACAGAGTGTACTACCCCCGAGGGGCCCTATTTGGCTGGGGGAGGGTGGAGGACCCTACTTGTCTGAAATGTCGGAGGGAGGAGGGCACTTTCATCCACCTCCTCTGGGAATGTCCTAAAATCAAATCCTTCTGGGCGCAATGTTGTCAACTGTTAACGAGAACCCTGGGGCGCACAATAATCCCACAACCTGCTATAATGTTATTAGGGGCCCCAGATGAGGATATTTCTGATAAATGGAGGGTATCTTTCTCTCCAATGCAATGGGCCTGATAAAACGCGATATAGCACAGAAATGGGGGGCCCCGGAAAGCCCATCAGTGGCCCAATGGTCAAATGAAATGGGCATATGTGCAGCGACAGAGCATAGATTCTATACAGCACGGGGATGCCTGGCAAAAGCCAGCAAGATCTGGGGAAAGTGGGAAAACCAAGTGGTATAGACCTCACCGGTAAAATAGGAAAAGAAACTGACATAACAACTATACGGGACATGGTGAGGAATGCAGATTCCGAAAGTAAAGTGCAAAGCGGCAAGACAGGAACGGAGTGATGAACCAGCCCGGGAGTTGGGGGAGAGGCGGTGGGGGGGATTTGCTGATGTTCTGTATGTATGTTTAAAAAACCAATAAAATGTGTTATAAAAAAAGAATGATTTTAAGAACATACTCAGTGCCTCTGCCATAGTTGGTAGCTTGTCTGACTAGGGATGATAGAAACATAAACGTAGCATAAGCTCTAAGCAATGACTGCAGCATTTAAGATTTTTGCGGTACCAAACGAGAAGAGAAATAGGGTAGATAAGGGTCCAAGGTACATGTCATAATAGAAAGTGGTGATAGCACCATTTCAAATAAGTCCAGTACAGTACCTGTGGTGAGTGAGAGATCAAGAATCCAAAGACTAAAAGGATCAATGACATGAGGAACACAATGGGAAAATGTAACGGGCAAGGATCCAAGGGGTAGAAGTCTGCAGAAGAACATCCTCTACAGTAAGAGGAGAACAAGATTGAAGAGGAGAAGCAGAATCTAAAGAACATTGAGTAGATGGTAGAAGACAATAAGAGGGAAAGTCATCATGAATGTCAAGGATTATCATACTATAAATATGACCACCCTGGCAAAATAGGTATGACATGTTAGTGTCCAGGTGTTTGAGCAGGTAAATGGAGGTAGCCAATTTTTCAATAACAGAAAACACTTTGTTCTTTCTGTTGGTAGTGATTGAGATGCAGTTGGAAAAGTAGAGCTGTACTTTTAATCTCAGGGCAACATTTTATTAGGAAATGGGCTCCTACATTAGAAGAGCTTTTTTTTAACATTGTAAATGTTGTAATCTAATCCCCTAAAGGGAGCTAAAGTGCCAACGGCTCCTCCAAAGTCATGGAAGCTTGTGGTATTCATGGAAGGATTATACTTCAATCCACATGCCTGTTGTTCACAGAAGCGATGAATGTTGTTGACATAAATTATGTTTCTCTTTTTCTCTTAAATTACCATATATCATCCTGCAAAAGCTCCTCTAAAGACAGCTTAGAGCATTGTATGCCTTTCACATTTTAGGGTAGGTACTCTCAGGAGACAGTTCATACTTTTAAATTACATAGTCACATTTTACTATATTCCACATACACTTGATCACATAAAAGCATTGAAATACTTATTTTTCTAGTTTGTACGGGCTGCTATTGTAGAGCTCAGTTATCGTCACAGATAAGTTAAACTTAAATGGAAAATAGTGTATTTCTTCTTATGAAGTTTGACGAGTAGTTAGATTTATAACTTTGGAAACACCAATTGCAATGTAAATCCGAGTTTCACGTAATGGGGTGTTTGCTCCAGTTGCTGCAATTGGACCATCTGTTTTTATTTGCTTTTGTGTCTCTTCTTAGCATGTCACTGCTAATTGAATACCAGGTGTAGCTGACTAGAGCTCTACTGATGGATATGCTGAACTAGCACTGCATCATCTACACCGGATTGTCAATGAATGTGTTCAAGAGAGTACAGAGGGTCCAAAACCAGACAGCCAGATTATGTTTAATCTGTGAAAATGAGATCAAATTAAGCTGTCTCAGAAAACACTCTATTGGCTGACAGTGGACTGCAGAATTATATTCAGATCTCTTTGTAGCATGCACAAAGCCGACTCTTGTTACAGACCAGGAACTTTCGCAAGACAGCCTGTCACTGCACGTTTTCCAGACCACTAAAATCAACTTGTTTCTATCTGATATACCAACAGGCCTTTAAATGTCTTACATATGTTGGAGTATTATTGCAAGTAATGGACCCTAGTATCTGGAGAAAACTTAAGCCATACCTGCGATGAAAACAGAATCATGTGTGCTTCAGAAAATCATGTGAAAACAGAGCATTTCAAGGCGGTTTATGATTGTACATCAGATACTAGTAGGTTAGTAACTGGAAAATCCCAGATATGAGAAACATTCTTTGGATAAGGGTGGACTACAACATTTCTCAATTGCTACAATGTGTGTATCTTTACTGTGTTTTAAGCACCTCAAAGCGACCGAAAGGTGATACACATTGGTTTAGATTATACATACAATATGGCTTGCCTACACTGTGGCACAAGGTTTTCCTACACATCACTTCATTTGTGGACCACAGTCAAGATCTTTTCCCCAGCATTGTTGATGTGCCTTTATCCCTTACTTTATTTGCCTTTATTGGTTGAGAAACATTGTGACAGAGGACCTATGATCATATTTTGCATTAATCATGTTCACACCTCGTTGAGCAAATCCTGAATCTCATGGATTTCATTTAGTTTGCCCATTGGAAAATTATAAGACTGCCACCAAATGTGCTATGTCCCAAACCTCACCAACAGTATGTTGTCATGGTCACTGTACATATTCCCCTGGTATGTTGCCTTTGGACCTACTAAGTGGCAACTGTCTTTTGGGCCAACTAGCCATTTTTTCCTCATAACTGCAATTATATTAGCAATGGACTACAAATAACCCTCAATATGTGAGAATTACCCTGAATGTCCCCGATTATCGGCGTAACCCAATTTTATTTCCTGATCCAGTTTTCTCCCATAACACTGAATATGCAAATGTAACCATGGACATACCAAAATTACCCGAATATGAGATAACGTTTAAGCTCTGAATTTGATCCCCAGCTCCCCAACTCTCCAATTTCACACAGTGTCTTCTTTCCTCTCCCCATCTTTAGCCTGATGCCATTTCATAATTTTTCCTCCTCCAAAGGGCATTTCTTCAACTTGTCATTTTCAAATATTGGTGAATATTTCAAAAATGTTTGCAAACACCTCTCACATTGGACAAAAACAAATGGCAAAGCACCACAGGAGATATAGTCAAATTTTTTAAAAGTTAATTGATGGAATACCCCAGAACACTCCCAGGTTGTTTCATACCATTTTGGCTGTGCACTGGAGAAACATTTGGACTTTTTCTCTAAGGCAACATAAATTGGGACTATGCTGAAACAGCATTTCTTTACTTTCTTAATTATTTTCTTTTTAATAATGTGCTATTAGTTCACAGAACTATTTTACATCCCATCAGTTAACGTCATTAAAATTTACATTTCATTTTACATTTATAAAATAAATGTTCACAATAAAACAATTTCATTGTATGTCCTTTGACTTTCCCCAACATTTTATTCACTGCTTTCCACACATTTTACAAGGCAATGTTCATCTATTATTGCCTGAATTAATACAATATCTCCAAAATGCATTAGTGGCGATGGGCATAGGATCGTGCACAAAAGGGCCCTATAATTTCTCATATTCATCCCCTAGATGTTCACATCCTGTCAACAGGTGCCGTGCATTATCTTGTATTGACGGATTCTTGCGTATCCTACAGGTCTGCTGTGATCGTTGAATGCCCTCTATCGGGCCTAAAGTGGTTAGCGTTGGTAAATGATTGATTCTTAATAGTAAGCAGAATCGCTGTACCTGCATAGCTGGACATTTCTTTCAGTAGAGTTGAGGCATGAGCTATATATAATGCCTCAGGACATGGGTTGGGTATGAAGCAATAACTTCATAGGACTAAAATTGTTGGTCCAATCCCATCCTTTTCATTTTCTTTTTTGAATGAGCCTTTTAGTACAAAATGTTCTTCCGTCCAATCGGGGGACCTTTCAATTTTCACAAATAGGTAAAATACCACAGTGGTCCATGCGCAATGCCCAGTGTCTTTCACTTGTTTAATCATCACTTCACCGATTTCCATCAACAAGATATCATTACTTACTTTCATAGCCTTAATGTACATCAAACTTCTACCTTTCAAATCCATGGCTGCAAGTGAAATTAAACCAAATTCCAATCTGATCAGTTTGATCGGCAATGCTCTTGCTTGGCCCAAAACAGATCTCCATTATATTTAACCATTTTAGGCACTTCATATTTAATGCCTCAGGCCCATAGGCACAACACTTTGGGCCTCATTACACGGAAGGCGGTAAGCCATGGCGCTATTAGCGCCATGGCTGCCGCCGGTACCTTACCGGGTCCGCCTTGGTGGATGGCGGAATTAGCGCCATATTCCAAGGTGTGTGGGGGCGCTAATTCCGCCATCCACCATTGCCCCTTCACCATTGCCAGTCAGCCCCATAGGGCTCCATGTTAATGGTGAAGGTGCTAATTACGGTACCGCAAATTGCGGTACCGTAATTAGCACAAAGGTCTCTTTGCGGGTCCCGTACTTAACGCCTGTAAAAACCAGGCGTTAAGGGAGGACCTGCAAAGGGACCTCGTAGTAAGGCGGTAAGGGTTTACCGGTACCGGTGCCCTTACCGGTACCGGTAAACCCTTATCGCCTTCCGTGTAATGAGGCCCCTTGTCTTTACAAAATGACTATGCCTGCAAAGAGTATTTGTTGCAAATGTTTTGATTAGTAGCGTTTGAACAATGGCTCTCTGTTTTTACTGGATCTTTAGGTCTGTGTACTTCCCATCACCATATTCTACTCCTAAATATTTGTATAATGTTACTTTTTGTATTTGACCATTACATAGAAATAACAGAGTAAAACTGCAGCTTTTCCCATAACAGACCATTTTTTTTTTCCGTGTTCACAACTAATTAGTTGATTTTTGCAAAATTGTACAGTTGCTTTGCTACCCCATGCAGACCCATAAATGTATGCTTGAATATTACAATGTCGTCTGCATAGGACAGCCACTGCTTAAAATGATAAAAATAACGTTTTCATTGTTTAATGTATCAATACCTTCATTTACAGTCTGGGAATGTGGGGGGCGTGACAAACCTTTTGTTTGCACGATTTCAACCAAATCCGTCATGAGAGTCAAAAGTGGTGATATATATTACAGGGTGGCAGTCGCCGCCCTATGTTTAACGTGAGTCGGAGACACCTAGTAAGCCCTAAAAATTCTATCATTAATAACATTTAATTTGTGTAACGGTTTTGGCCAAACATTCAAAAGTGATTAAAGACCCGTATGCCCCAGACTGCAAAGTTTCGCAAAGAGATGTAAAAAAAAATTAAATGCAGCCTACATCCTATTCATTTTCCCGTAGACAAACAAGGCCGATTTTTGCAAAAGCACACAGCCCAAAAACGCTGGACAGATTTGGACCAGGTCTGAAACAACTTGGGCACAAAGCTTTGACTTGCGATCCATGCATGGTTTAGTGTTATTCTGTGCAGTAGCTATTTAAATATTTGATGGAGAAGGGGATGATATAAAGTGATATTTATGGAATTTACCTGAAACCGTTTTTTTTTTTAATTGAAATGACCGCCATCTTGTTTTTCTCTCAATGTGAGTGATATTCACAGCTGTGGCTGAGGATATGTCAACATGAAATGCTGGAAAAAGCGTTTTGCATGTCAAAAAAACATGCAAAAGGCCATCAGGCAAGAGTTGGGGGAGGGGGCTAGAGGGCACCAAGTGAAACATTGGAGTTGGTGGGGGTCTAGGGACTGAGTTTGTAACACAAAGCTTTCTGTAGCCTCGGCTATAGCCACAAATAGCCAACATCTGAAAGCAAACTCTGTCACAGAAACAGTGTTTGTTGTGGGGGAATGGGAGAGGGCAGGGGAGGTGAGGAGGCCATCTGGAGAGATGGGGGAGCTGGAACAGATGAGGGGGCACTTGGTGAGGTGTTGGGGGCAGGAAAGGTGTTTCCAGTTGGTTTTCTGATATGTGCGGCTATATCTGAGGCTGCAAAGGACTACAGATAACCATGGGTACGAGAAGTTCTGTTCCCGTGGCTATATATTTTGAGGTGTTAGTGTTTCATTTCTTTTTGAAAGTTATTTGTATAGGCATACTGATCTCAGGTATGAAAAATCAATGCCCATGGTAAGTGACCTGGTAGGTATTGGGGACTCTTTTTTTATGTTATCTGTGTGTTTTCAGGCTTTTGTATATGGGAACATTTGGAGAAAAAGAGAAGAAATGAGTTTACCAAAACGAAAATAAATAGGATCAATCGTATTCTAACATGTTTTGTTGAGTTGCAGTAGTAGCGATTAGTTTGTGGGTGAAAGGTAGATAGTGGGTTAGGCCATTGGCATATGATGCTTAAATAGGTGGAAAGAGGTCAGGTGGTTCATTTTGCATGCTTATTGATGATGATGGTAAGGGGGAGTGATTCAATGGGTGGTAGGAGAAGCAAGGGTGTGGCAGGGCCCAGTTATGTGACCAGGATTATACGTAATGGTGTGTGCCTGGAGCTGGATTACAGTTGTTAAGTAGAGGCTTTTAAGGTATGAAAACTGGAGCTGTGTGGAGGAACTAAGTGGCAGTGCGTTATGATGAAGCTATGTTGTCTTATAACGTTACTTGTGAATTTAGAACACACCAGAGATGAATCAATAGTTGGTTGGCATATGAAAGCAAAGATGTGTTACATATTATGTTGCAACACCTTTATGAATGTGAATGACGGAATGATGCTACATTTTTGTCATGTTGTTTACAGTGAACAGTTCTTCTATTTAGAAGTTTTTTGGGAATTGTACTCTGAAGTTATGTGTAGGGTATATGAGCTATTATTTTAAAAAAATGTACAGTGGTATGGGGCAATGGTATTACTGATTAGGTTTGATAGGGTAGCTTTATGGGGCTGCCTAGCGGAGTTGGCTTTTCAAACTCTAGTGAGAGTGAGGATGTGTAGTGGAGGGTGGATATTCATGGTGATATGTTTTGTTGAGTAGAAGTAGTGATTAGTTTGTAGGTGAAAGGCAGGCTAGTGGGTCAGTGCATTGGCTTATTATACTGTAATAGGTGGAAACGGGTGAGGTGGTTCATTTTGCATGTTTCCTGACGATGATGGCAAAGGAGGAGTGATTAAATGGGTAGTGGGAGAAGCACGGGTGAGGCAGGGCTCAATTATGTGACTAGCAGTATACTCAATGGTGTGCACCTGGAGTTGGCCTACAGTTGTAACTACATGCTTCTATGGTGTGAAAACTGGAGATCGGTGGAGCAATTAAGTGTCAGTGCATTATCCTGAAGCTATGTTGCCTTATCACATTACTTATACATTGAGGACACAACAGAGATTGATGAATAGTTGGTGTGTATATGAAAGGAAAGATGTGTTACATATGATTTAGGAACACATTTATGAATGTGAATGAAAAAAATGACAGCAGTTTTTGTCATGTTATTTCAAGTGAACATTTCTTCTATTTAGAAGTTGTTTGCGAATTGTGCTCTGAAGGTATGTGTAGAGTATGTGAGATATTAATTAATACATGTATAGTGATATTGGATTACTATATTATTGATTTGGTTTGGAAGGTAGCTTTATGGGGCTGTTCAGGACACCTAGCCATTCAAACTCTAGTGATAGTGGGGATTGGTAGTGGAGGGAGGATATGTTTTGTTGAGTATCAGTAGTAATTATTAGTTTTAAAGGTCCCTTTTCGAATCATGTTGGCCAACTTGGAACAGGTTTTTCATGGTCACTGTCATACGAAAAGGGACCTATTCTCTTTTTTATTTAAATTGCTGTATGTATTGATTATGGTTCAATGATGCAGTGTAGATGGTAAGAAAATGAACTCGCCAATAATTAGTTTTAGAGGTGTTCAAGTTTCTGTTAGTAAGAAAACATTTAGAACATGTGCAATTATTTTTTCATGAAGTGGCATCCATTGAATGTGGACATTTCACATCATGGGTGCATACAGAAGTAGATCGGCTTGTTGGTAATGACTCTATAGTACTACATGAAGCTAGATCGTCAAGGGGTTTAAAAAATGCTTACTAAATGTTGTTAGAACCAAAGTTTTGCAATATATGTGTAATATGCTTTGTGAATATAAACATGCAAAATATAAGATTGAAATGGAAGAATAGGTTAATGAGTGCTTTATATACAGTTGGAGATGGAGTGTTCGTAGGATGTACTTTACAAATAGTACAAAAACAAGTAGAATATATAAACTAGAAGAGAAAATAACATTCTGCAATCTTCTACCTCTGTTCTATTGTGTAAAACAACTGTATATTTAAATATGTACAAGTGCTCCCTATAAGTGCCAGGTTTCATAAATGGTTACATGTACATTATTTTGAGTTTGAGGGAGTGTAGAAAGGTATGCCTGTGTACACATGAAACAAGCAAACAGTATGTTGTAGATACAACAACCATATAGCACAATGTTTGCAAAATCTATTAAATGTAACTACTGATAAGAGATTTAGGGAACAATGTAGGTAAAAAGTGTTTACGTATTATGTGTATAGGTGCTGAAAATAAGTATACACACAATGTTTCTTAAAAAGTATTCTAAATGAAATAAAAAGTTAAAATACCTTACTGAAAGGGTTTGTTTGTTAAATGTATAAATAACTTCTGCATACTGTGTGAACTTTATAGAATAGTTGTCCAATGTATCCAGTCATTAAACTGTGCATGTTTTTCTATTTAGTTTATTGTCTTTATCTATAGTTATGTAGGTGGCCAAACAAGGACACACCCAAATTAAGAAAGAAGTTATCAAATGGCAATGTAGATATCATTTTTATAATTTAGAATGCATATTTATATAGTAGAACATTATATTGCACACTGTGTACAACTATCAGTGCCAATAGAAATTTAAATAACAATTCTTAGTTTTTAAGACATTTAAAACTGGTGTGTACATTATAAAATGTCATTATCTACTTCTCATTTGTGTAGGTGGCTAAACAAAGGTTGCACAAAGGTTTTATAAGAAGTATGGAAATTACATTTGTGAGGGTATTAGTGTAGATTTTGAAAAGTGTCAATATGTTTACATGCAACAGTGTTTATTGTCTCCCTATTATGTGAAATATAGGATTAACTATACTTTAAAAAGAGGAATACTCAAAATAATGTTACACTGTTGGCATGTCTTCATTTACTTATTTGTATGTCTTAGTTTCCCGCTTAAGGTTGCATAAATTAATCTGCGAATGTGTCATCATTTAATATTAAATAATGTTTGCACAGTATTTTAACATATCTCCGTTGTAGTGACATGGCTTTATTGGTGTACAAACTGTTGATGTTGTGGGTAAATCTTTTTAGAATTTGCTGATGCAAAACCCAGTTCGTAGTTACCTAAATGGTTAGTATATATTAAGTGATAATACATATTTTTTTTCCTATAATGCACTGTAGCAGCTCTTAGTTTTTCAAAGTGTTCTTTTCTGAATGGTGTTTTTTGTTACAATGTTTCTTTTATAAACTGATTTACACTTTTGTTTTACATGTTATTATATACATATACTTGTAGAAAGTGAGATAGTGTATGATGTGTATATGTATATATAATTATTGTTAAATAGTTAAAATAACAGAAGAGAAGTTTTTTCTCTCTCCAATCAGATGTTTTTTTCTTGTACAGTATGATTAATGAATACAACCTGGTAATGGTTGTGTACTGGGAATGCAATCAGTATTCACTTGGTACCATTATGAAAATAAAACATAAATAATGTTGTTTTTATTTTGTTATAAACTACATTTCATTTTGTTTCAGAGTTACTAATATGGAAGAAAGAAGAGAATATGAATAAAGGTATTTGGTAAGTGTTATGAAGGCACTCGTGGAGGTAGGTAAGTCTTTGTGATAAGGACTTATTAAGTAAACAGGTAAAAGACCCCCAGCACATTAGAAACATCCAATGTAGGCAAGGGACAACTCCAACTGACAACCATAGAACGCTGGGGACAGAGCATACAGCTAGTGCCCTGTGACATCATTTAGAACCTGGCAGCAGTGACAACTCCACACTTCCATGGCTTCTAGTATTGCATGCATGTCTCCCCTTCCATATTAATAACCAAATAATGTAATAACTTCACAACACATCTCCCTCTTTTTCATAAAAGTACTTCACCCAATACCTCTGCTTTACACGTGACATCTTTTTACCGTAGCGATGCAGTCTTTATTCCAAACCTGACCGCCAGCAGCACGCACTGCACCCTTCAACACCGCAACAACTCTAACCGGGTCAGAATACAACAAGTCACCCTTTTTTCTCACCACTCCCTTCTTAATCCTCACCCAGTCACCACACTCCACACGCAATTCCTTCCCTCCTCTCCTTTTATTCTCACGCATAACCCATTCACTCTTCTTCTTCTTGAGAGACTTCCTCACCTCATCAATGACTACATCAGATTCCCTGCTCCAGCCTAACCATGGCAGACACGCCATGGAGTAAGATTTTCGACCTCTCATAAGTTCGAACGGGCATAGACCGGTGGTAGCGTGGGGCGCCATGCGCAATGCCCACATCCTATTTTGAATAGTCGCCAATTTATCAAATCCACACTCTTCCCCCCTGCGAATGCTCTCCATCACACATCTATTCAACCTCTAAACTACTCCATTTGTTTCTGGATGATAAAGCGCTGCCCTCTTATGGCTCACACCACATTTTTCCAAATACTTGGGAAAACATCCACCGGTAAATTGCGTGCCATTGTCTGTGAGGACACTTCCTGGGAGACCCTCACTTGCAAAGATCTCTTGCAAAACCTTAACCATACTTTCCCCTGATATTTCTCTCACCACTTTGAAATCTACCCACCTAGAGAACAAATCGACAACCAGAACTACGAATCTTCCCCGACCATATCCCAAATCGACAGGTCCCAATATGTCCATAGCTATATCACTCCAAATGTTTAGCCGGAACACCAACATCGATTAAAGGTTGTCTCTTGGCTTCTACGCCCTTACCACTTTTTATGCAAAATTGGCACTCCCTCAAAAGAGCTTCAACTTCCTTATCAAAACCTGGCCACCAGTACTCCGTCCTCAGTACCCCTTTCATCTTTGCGATGTCAATATGTCCACTGTGCGCCAGATCGATCATTTTTCTACCAATCCCCACTGGTGCTACTGCCCTCTCTCACCTGAACAATATCTCATCCGCAACTGACAATTCGTCCTTCACCTCCCAGAAAGGTCTAACTTCCTCCAACTAGGACGATTTATTCGGCCAAACGGCCGAAACTACATAGGATATCACCCTGCTCAAAATCACATCCTTCCTTAACTCATCCAACCACTCCTGCTTGGATACAATGCCTTCTGTACTCACAATCACCATCTCCATGTCATCATCTTCAATCCTATCTTGGGAATTAACCTTGACTCTAGATAAATTGTCCGCCAATGTGTTCTCTCTTCCAGGAATCACCTCCATCGCGAATTTGTGGGCTTGCAACCTGGTGACCCACCCAGCCACCCTTCGAGAAATTTTGTCCAGACCTTTCGTCTCAAAGATTACTTTCAAGGGTTTGTGAACCGTCGGGATCACAAATTCCACACCCAGACAACATTTTTAAATCTCTCTACGGACCAATAACACACGAGAGCTTCCTTTTCAAGAACTGAATACCGTACTTCCGCACCCTTTAAGCCACGTGAAGCATGGGCTTTTATCACTTCCGACCCATCATCCTGTTTCTGTGCCAAAACGGCTCCCAGGCCACCCTCACTAGCATCTACTGTAATAATAGACAGTTTTCTTGTATCAAAACATCCCAAAGGCTTTGCCATGTCTATTTCCTCCTTGATTCTGGTAAATTCTGCATCACACTCGCAACTCCATATGAAATCAGCACCTTTCTTTAATATTTTCCTCATCTCACGAACTTTAGTTGCGTAGTCTTTCACAAATTTTTGATAAAACTCTGTCATACCTAAGAATGAACGAAGTTCACTTTTTGTTGTGGGTTTCTCGATTTCCTTTATCGAGTTAATGATGCTTTCCTTGGGTTTCACCCCCTCAAATGACACTTCGTGGCCCAAATAGTCCACCTTAGATACCGCAAACTGACATTTTTCTTCCCTTAAAGTAATGCCTCTCTTCTCGAAAATGTTCAGCACATCATTAACACTCCTGTCATGTTCTTTTAACGTCTCACCACAAATCAGCACATTGTCTTGGAAGCAAAATACTCCCTTTACCGACCCAATCAACCGATCCATAATCTTTTGGAATACTGATGAGGCTGACGCCAACCCAAACGGCATTCTTCTAAATTGAAATACACCCTCGTGCGTTATAAAAGCCATAACCTTTCTACATTCTTCCGTCAGCTCAACCTGGTGGTATGCGGACGCCATATCAAGTTTTGAAAATATCTTGCCCTGGCCCACCATGGTCAACATCTCACCCATGTTTGGCAAGGGGTGCCTGTCGACCATCACACACTTGTTGAGCTCACGCATGTCAATGCACAATCTCAGATCACCAGAACTTTTTTTAACCACTACCACCGGTGACACCCATTCGTTACCTCCCGCTCTCTCAATCGCACCCATCTGTAGTAGTTTTTTGAGTTAATTCTTCACACCCTCTCTCAAAGAGAAAGGTACCGGCCTGAGTTTAGCAACAACAAGCACACTACCCCTTTTTAGAATAATTTGGTGTTGAAATCCCTTCACCTTTCCCAAACTGTCCTCAAAAACTCCCCTATGGTCTGTTACATACTTGTCTACTTTATCGCAAGGCACAGACACCTGAAGCACCTGCTCGGGGTGATTGGGATCTAATCAAATGGCCAAGCTCTTCTGTTCCCTCCACCCCAGCAATGATTGCCCTTTCTTGGTGACATAAACCTTTCCTCTACACCTCCTTCCTTTGAACTCGAATTCACACCATACAAATCCCAGTAACACAATCTTGTCCTGATTATACCCTCCAGGATTGATGTCCGGTTCACTTAATAGCGCTATGACCCCGCACATCTCCTTCTCATATACAATTCTGGACACTAACGTAATCTTCGAACCAGAATCAGCCATCATAGAGACTTCAAGACCGTTCACACTCACAACCGCATACGGTCGCTCACAATCGTCTCTGTTCTCACCATCCAACACCACATTCACGGTATTAACAATGACATTCTGCATTGGAATTATCGCTTCCTCCTCTGACGATCTTCCATCTTCTTCCTCGTTGACGTACAAAACCTTCTTTTGGCCGGATTGTCCAAATTGGTAGTTCTTACAGCAGTTGGCATAGTGACCCTTCCTCTTACACTTTGCACACGTCACTTTACGGCCAGGGCACACAACAGATGAAGCAAAATGCGTACTGCTCGCACATCGAAAACATAGTCTGTCCTCTTTTCTTTCAGACCTCTGCCCTGGCTCTTGGTTTCTCTTCTCTTCCCGACAACTCTGCTCGACTTATTGGTTTTCCCCCTTCTTTTGCCTTTCACTCTTTACTTTCTTGAGGTTGCTTGCTTCATTCTTCGACAACTTAGTGACACATGCCAATGAGTGTTCCACCCGTTTAGCAAGATCTAGAACCTCATCAAGATTGGGGTCGTCCTTCAGCCACAATTCTTCGCGTATCTTATTGGACCTACAATGAGTCATAAACTGGTTACGGATGTGTTCATCAAAGGATCCTTGAAACTTGTATGTCAAAGCTAAATGCCGCAAAGCTGTCACATACTCTTCAACCGATTCACCTTGTGCTTGCACCCTCATGCAGAAATTATATTGTTCCAATACCGTGCTGGTCTTGGGATTGAAATGTTTGTCCAGCTTGAGTAGAGCCATATCAAATTCATTGACAGCGTCATCTCCACCACTGCCATCTCCCGTTGGCTGAGGCAGCGTTTCATAAATTCTCTGTCCTTCGTATCCCAAGAAGTGCAGCAACAAAGCCAACTTCCTCTCACCAGAGTACGACGTTCCTCCAGCTGCCTTCATATAATGCAAAAATCCTTTACGCCATTGAGCCCACCGTATTTTTGCTGGACCTGGCACTGGCATGAATATCGGGGGCCCTGCTATTCCAGGTAAACCTGCCATGCTCCTGGTTCTGGAATCCTCTGTAGACTTGCTTCTTATGGCAGCTTACTTGACTTTTGTCCTCGTTGTGCCTAGCACAATTCAAAATACTCATATATCTTCCAAAGTCCTGCTTAATGAGGCTTTGCAATGTCTCTTCTCCCCTTTTTAATGTGTACCCCTATGTTCTGACAAAGTCTCACAGAATTCACTACTGTGCACTCATCTTTGCAATAAAGTAAGGAGACCGTCAACTCTGCAATTTCACTACGCATTCATTACCAAATTGGATAATGGCCTTCTTCTTGCTGCGCTTCTATTACCGCCGGTACGGTAATTCTTTTTCACTGTACATTCGTTACCAAATGGATGATGGCCTTCTTCTTGCTGCGCTTCTATTACCGCAGGTGCGGTAAAACCTTTTTCACTGCGCGTTCATTAACGAATGGACGTTGGCCTTCTCCTTGCTGCGTTTCTATTACCGTGGGTACGGTAATCCTCCCTCTTTCTTTGCGTGCTGCTCCCTCCCTCTTCCGGGACCCAGCGTTGGCCTGCGCCGCTGAGCACGACAAATCAGCAGGCGTCCATCACCATAAAGCGGCCTTCGCTTATCCTCACAGCGTCGTCCCGAAGCGCGTGTGAATATGGCTGGCAGTCTCGGGGAAAGTAACGCGGCGAGCGTTAGCAAAAGCCGTGGGATGGGAAGCGGCGCAGCGCAGCGGCACTTACTTGGCTGACAGGCTGCTGCTGATCGGGTTGGCCACTACAACCCCGGGATGGCGGAGCGGCCACAATCTCACGGGCACAAAAGGGGAGGACACACTTCGATTGAGGGCCGCCGCTACTACGCCAGGGGAAAGCGGAGCGGCGCTGGCCCTTGGATAGCTCTGCTGGGGGTCTTCAGGTCTGCAATCCAGATCCCATCCTCGTCGCCAATGTTATGAAGGCACTCGTGGAGGCAGGTAAGTCTTTGTGATAAGGATTTATTAAGTAAACAGGTAAAAGACCCCCAGCACATTAGAAACATCAAATGTAGGCAAGGGACAACTCCAACTGACCACCATAGAACGCTGGGGACAGAGCATACAGCTAGTGCCCTGTGACATCATTTAGAACCTGGCAGCAGTGACAACTCCACGCTTCCATGACTTCTAGTATTGCATGCATGTCTCCCCTTCCATATTAATAACCACATAATGTAATAACTTCACAACAGTAAGTTATTTCATCTATGATACATAAATCTATAATTCAGATATTTACAAACACAGATTTGTATATTTTTTTATATTATGTTTTGTAGCCAACTGTTAGCAGTGGAACCACGGCTACAAACAAACAATTGGGGGATTTTGATTACTGCAAATGCATAAAATAAATTACAATAGATATTGTAATATATTTGTGCAGTTTGTGTTCAATTTTATCTATATTTTATCTATATTTATAACTTAAAATAAAGATATAGATAAAAGGGCCATTTTAGGGGATGGAAAGAGGGGGGTGGAACAGGGGAAGAAAAAACATAAGGATGAAACATATATGTTGCTTTTTATTTTAATTCCCATTGTTATGTTTGTTTTTGTATTTCTTAAAATACAAATATTTAGAAAAAAGGGAGAAATGAAATTGCTACTTAAAAAAACAACTAAGCATGACAGGTAATCCGATTTTCAGCGATTTTCTTCTGCTCAATTGAAGCATCTCCCTCGACTACCCATTTGAGGCATTTTTTACACATGACGTGTATCGTGAAAATATCGGGAGTCAGTAAAACAAGAGTCAGTGCAGTTGACACTGCGGTTGAATTTGAGGCTTAATTTCCAGTTGGTGATGTTCTTGCACTGGTGAATGAAGGTGCTGCATTTTTCTTTTAACATGTTTGTTTGCTTTTCAATACTCATCAACATCATCCCAGTGGACTTGCACTAGATGATTTATCATATTAGATGTTGCCAGGTTTTGAGAAGGAATATTGGAAGGCAATGGAGTAGAGTTGTGTTGCAGATTGTGAAAAGTACACCCTCCGCCTCTTTTCAGAAGCAGTGTTATTTGACTTGAAAGAAGCGCCAACTGTCTGCAGTGGTTTTCATTCCAGTTGCCTTCTTCCTCAGCAACGATGCATTCGGAACCCAAACGATAACATAATCATCACTCCTACTACTCTTGTGGTTGGACATGTTGGAATTTCCAATCGGGGAGAAATACGTAAAATAATAAAAATGACAACACAAAAAAGACAATGGGCCTCATTACAAGTATGGCAGTAAGGCAACAATGGCGCTGGTATCGCTACCAGCACCGTTGCTACCGTACCGCAATACTAGGAGTTCTGCTCGCGGGTGCCCTTGCAGCCTCCAGGTCAGACCTGATGGCCGTACCGGCACCCGCGAGCAGAACATGATGGTAGCACTGGTACCATTATAAACGGCACCAGTGCTACCACCCTCCCCATGCCCATTGAGCCCTATGGGTTTGAATGGGAATGTACCAGGCCCAGCACCAATGAAAGGGCATTTACCGGGTCCGGCTGGGCCGGAATAGCCTGGTAATTGCCCATTCACGGGTGCCAGACATGGATGCGAGTTTGGAGGTAGCCTTGTCGGTAAAACCGGCAAGGCTACCTCCTACCTCATAATGAGGCCCAATGCCTCTAAAAATGAAAAAGTAAAACAAAAAATAGACAAACTGAACAAATCACAAGACAATGGAAAATAAGATTAGGGGAAAACTAGGTAAACATGGATGAAGAATGTAAGGGGTGGTGTGCCAAATGTGCTTGCAGTTACTCCGAAACCTTGTCACTAGCAACTACAGAAAGCAATGATAAATGTAAACTTCTTTTTTGTGGGTGTGGTGATTATTCCCGGCTACAGACTGCCGTGCCCGCTGATTAGATGGTACTGTACGTGTGGATGTCGTGATATGGTGTCTGAGCATGTGAGTCAATGGTGTTTGCGCATGGCTAAAAAAGACGCATAGCACAAAGCCGCAGCATGTAATATGATTTGCTGTAAAGTGACTGCCACGGATGCATTGCTATGTTGATGTAATTCAACGTGCTATTGGTTAATTTTACACTTGCGGATGTCCCCCAACGGCGTGGGAGTAGTCGTGACAATACATTTCGGTGTGCCATTGGCTTGTTTGTTGATGCGAGCATGCAACATAGGATTTTGAACACGTGGATGTCACAAGATGGTATGGGCATAGTCGTGTCGAAGCATCTCAGTGTGCCATTGTCTCGTAATTTGGGGCTATGCAACAAAGGAGCTAGAAATGTGATTGGCTGGTAGAGAGAGGCTCAAAGGCGCATAGTCATGTCAAAGGAACTTTGGGCCTTCTGTTGACGTGGGTGTGGCCATTTCACAGATAAACCACCTCGTTAGACGCAGCTATAAAGTGATTCCCTTTTTTTAAAAAAAATTAAGTACATATGTATGTGGGCAGTTGTTTTGTAAATATTTGTTTTAAGATATATTGAGTGTACTCTTTGTACACAGTTACTGTAACACTTTAAAAGGTTTCCAATTGTAAACAGTACATATAATTGCAAACACTTTTAAAAGTTAAATTAATATTGAAAGAAACATGGTTATTTGGAGGAATATGGGTGCATAGTTGCTTTTTATTTTACTCTGTACACATGATACATCATGTTCATTAGCCCAATTGATCTGTATTATTAATGTTAATTGTCTATGGATAACAAAATCCTTGAAATTCAAGGAAAAACTTTAGTTGCAGGGACGTTAACGTGACCACTTAATCCAACAAAACCTCTGAAATTCAGCTGAAGCCACCTTAACTTTGTGCTTCTGTTGTGCAGTCTATTATCACAATGATGACATCATAGATCACATCACTGATGACATCACTAATTACATTAAAACAGTAATTGGTATTAAGCATGGCCTTCTGCCATGTTCAGTGTGCATGGCCAGATATATTTTAACTTATGAATGGGTACTAGTCAGAGCCTTCAGTTATAGACAGTGGTCATAACCTTCACCCACGTACACTTAATATTTTAAAAGACTAACAGGCTACAACCATAGATTTGGAACTTTTTCAGTGGATACAGCTTTTAAAATGTGTCCACTTTATATTATATACACTGATAAGGCACTAGCCATGGATATTAGCACAATAGTGGTCAAGGGTCACAATCTTTGGTTGTGCCCACTTTATATTCTAACATATAAATAGGTCACTTGTCATGGCCTTTGACCTTGAGCAGTTTGGACATCGTTTGGCCATGTACACTGTATATTTTAAAATAATAAAATGTCATAATTGATGGCCTTTGGCCATGCCCACTATATATTGTATACACTAACCAGCCACAAGCTATGGCCTTTGGCCATGCCCGTTGTATATTGTATACACCAACCACCCACTAGTCATGGTCTTCAACACAATACTAGCCAGTAGCCACAGTCTTTGGCCGTGCTAACTGTATATTCTAACATATTAATGGGCACTAGAAATGGCCTTTAGCCATGGCCTCTGACAACAGCTTTCAACGTTTCCCACTGTATATTTTAAAACAATGATGGGCTACCAGGCATGGCTTTCAACCATGCACATTGGTATTTTTGAACACCAACCAACCACTAGCTTTGCCTTTGGTGCTGGCCAGTGACTCTAGTCTGTGGCATGGCCAAGTCCACTGCCTACATTGTTATTAAGGTAATCAAGGTTTTCATGAACTAACTTATACATGATGTAATGTCTAATGCCATCATTGATGTACTCAGTTATATACAATGTAATTAGTGTTGTCACCAGTAATGGCATCAATGATGTGATTGTAATGTCATCAGTGTTCTCATACAACATGTTGTGAGTGATGTCATCAGTGATGTGATCTGTGATGTCATCATTGTGGTCATAGGCTGAGAAACAGGGGTGCAAAGTTAAGGTAGCATTAGCTGAATTTCAGGGGTTTCTTTGCATTAAATTCTCAACTTAATGTCCCTGCAACTAAAGTTTTTTTTCCTTTAATATATATCTATAAATATTATAGAGCAGTGAAAGCTGCCTATGGTTAAGGTGAGTCGGACTCCCATAGGAACCCCTCAAAACAATATTGTTAATAACTTTTGATTCAAGTAATGGTTTTGGCCGAAATTTCAAAATTGATTAAAAACCTGCAGGCCTCCAAGGACTGCAAGGTTTAGTAAAGATTCACACGTGGTTTGGGGTTATTCCGTGCAGTAGTTTTTTAAAATCTTTAACGAGAAGGTGGTGCCCCCTTCCAAAAAATAGACAGAGATATCTCAGGGACTTACCCAAAACCAGGACTTTTTAGAAATGAAACGACCGCTATCTTGTTTTTCTCTCGATGACAGAGATATCCCTGGCTAATGACGAGGATATGGGAAAATGAAACGCAGGAAAAAAACTATTTTCCAGTCAAAAAAATTGCAATTGCCATCAGGATAGATGTGCGGGGAGGCTAGAGGCACCAAGTGAAATTAGGAGTTGGAAGGGGTCTATGGACTGAGTTTGCAAAACATAAAATGTTCTGTAGTCTCCAATAGCCAATATCTCAAAGCAAACTGCGTCCGAGAAACAGTGGGTGTTGTGGGGCGAAAGGGAAAGGGCTGGGGAAGTGAGGAGCCCATCTGGGAAGTTGTGTGAGATGGCACAGATGAGTGGGGCACTTGGTGAGGGCCTGGTTGGGCAGGAAAGCATGTTTTTCCTGGCTGTTTTGCCGTTATTTGCGGCTATACAGTACGACAGATAACTGAGGGTGTGTGTAGCTCAGTACCCACAGTTACATTTTTAAAATGATTCCGAAAGATATTTTTGTAGCTATAGTGGTGTCGGGGGTGAAAATTCAGTGACCATCACTGTTTGCCATCCATGTCTCCGATCCATACAGTAACCAGACCAGACCCTGGTTAGTTTCAAAGTGAGGAAGGGGCCAGCCTCCTCAGGTCATGTTTCCCGATAAATTAGCCAAATTTACAAAACCACTTAAATGGGCTGGCCCTTTCCTTGCTTTAAAGCTAAGCATGGATGGGCGACCAAATGGGAATCCAAATTATTTACATTTTTTTTTTAACTGTGCTACTGCTTTCCTTGAAAATTTTGCACTCATAGGCCATTGTTGACCTTTTGCTGAATTGCATTCTGGTAGTTGTAGTCTCCCAGTCAATATTACAAAAAATAATAGATATGTTTACAGAAACATTGGGTTTCCCATCCCAGCAGTAACTGAGATGAACCCTGCTTAGCTTCAAAGCGGGGAAGAGAGTCAGCCCCCTAAGGCCACGTTGCCTAATAAATGTGCCCATCGTACAAGACCACATAAAGAAAAATGGCGTAAGGGGGCTAGATCCTTCCGAGCTTTGAAACTAAGTGTCGGTTCTGGTTATTGCATGGATCAGAGACAGTCCACAGTCCCGAATGATATGTGTTTTCTTAGTTTTAACTCATAACAGACAGCATCCACATTATTTATTTATAACCATGCTACTGTCATACCATTAACGTTTTGCACTCAGAGACCATTTTTTGCCTTTTGCTAAATTGCATTCTGGTAGTTGAAGTCTCACAGTCAAGATGGGGAATAATGCCACAATTGTGCACTTTCTGCCTAGCATAGTTCTAAACTGATTTATATATTTGAGTGACACTATGATATGTGTACTTTTCATGTTAGCTTTATAAAGCAGAGTATTTTCTGAAAGCTAGAAATGGGGGTGAGGAGGGTAAATGACGAGAGGGAAAGTAAGTCACAAGTATTTGTCCACAATATGACAAGAGAGTTTGCAATCCTGGATGCTGGTGCAGTTATTTTCCCCTGATTGTGCCTACTTTTCATGGCACCAATAAAGGAAAAATGTGGGTGGAAATTGTAACTTTTTTCAAGGGGCAGACATAACCCCTTGGGTTTTTTGAGGTTGGCTAGCTTGCTCAAGTATTTGGCTACCAGGATTTTACTCAGGTTGTCATGTTCCCAGTGCAGACGCTTACTCAAAAGACTACAAGCACTTGTTTCGTATTGGGATTTAGTTTTCCAGGGAATATTTCACAACAGATTTCTGGATTTAAAAGGTGAGAACCTTTTATATGTTGCCAGTATAATTTTTGGAACATTTCCTCTCTCAGGCTATTTTTCTGGTGTTCATTACTTTTTTTAAAAGTCCAATGCTATTTTGTCTTGCCTACTTTTCGTTGTAAAGAGTAAGTATATTGAAGTACATTTGTATATTTCACTTTAAAATATATGTTCACTTACTGTACATATATTCATGGGTGCCAGCTTTTGATGTTCATTATGGGGCAAAAGTACCTGGGCTTATGTTATTTTTGCAGCTGGTCATGTTTTTCCCTTTTACATGCTGCTTAAATGTGGTTAGTTGGGGTGATGCGATATAGGACAAAAGTCCCCAAGAGACCGGCCATAAAACAAGGGACTTGTAGCACGCTGCTTAACCAAAGTGTGTGTTCCTCAGCAAATAATTTAATTGCGCACGGCATTAACTAAAAACATTGGGAGTTCTCAAAGCCTGCAAGCTTCCATAAATAATAAAAAGAAATAGATATGTTTACAGCTATAGTGACATCGCAGGTGAAAAATCACTAGTGACCTGGTCTCCCATCCATGCAGTAACCAGGACACACCCTGCTTAGCATCAGTGAGGACAATGCCAGCCCCCCCATACCATGGTGACTAATAAGTGAGATAAAGTTGCAAGATTACTTATAACAATATGGTCTCAGGGGGCCATCCCCTTACTCACTTTGAAGCTAAGCAGTACTGTGCCAGCTTTTAATTTTCGCTATGGGTGCAGAAAAACTTGGGCATATGTTATTCTTGCAACCGGTCATTATTTTTCCCATTTCCGTGCTGCAAAAATGTGGTTAGTTGGGGTTGTGCATTGTATCATGACAGTCACCAAGATACAGGCCAGAAAACAAAGGACTTGGAGCATGGAACAGGACATTTCGGCACTGTCAATAAGGTGCATGCCATTTCTCTGCAGGTCTTGCTTGGGCACACCCATTTAGACACAGCCAGTTGGGTGCAGGGACCTCTCGATGCAATGATGTTTTTGCATGAGTGGTTGCAATTGGCACAGCATGAACTTGCAGGCACTTTTCATTTTTTTTAATTCTCGGCACAAGGATGTTTTGGCACGAGAGGTCGCAATTATCATAAACACGCAAGCACTTTGCATTTTGTCATTTGGATTGAACATGAAAAGCATATATTTACTGCAACATTATAAAACAGGCTGGAAGATGAATTACACTGTTGTTACACAATTGAACATGTATTAAACATGAAACACATTTATTTACTGCAACATTATAAAACAGAATGCAATATGTGTTACACCGTCTCTGGGCAACATTATAAAACCTAATAACAAAATAAGAACACATTTGTGCTGAACGGCTTCCAGAACCCTGGCCTGCAGGAGTTTAAAAAACAAGTTACCCATTATACTATTATGATATTATTGTTTGGATTTGCACAAGTTTCATACTTAGCCTTTTACAATTGGACATATTAAATTGTAGGCTAAGTATGAAATGTATGCACCATGAAGCACTAAGCAATTGTGGTATAGTGGTTGAATGCTGGTCTTTGAACTCTGGCAAACCATGGTACAAGAGTTTTTTTTTTTTATTTTTAAATTTAAAACAGTATATTTTGGTAAACACTCTATACACTGTATTCTGGACTATGTAGTCTTAACAGGCATGCCTTTGATCCATGTGGCCAACTTCATGGAAACGTTCACCCAATCACTGCATGATTTTAAGAAGGTCTTTTGAGCTGCACTTCTAATGGGTTAATAATAGTTGTGCATCTTGCATTACACGTGAGTCAGCACAAATAAGACTTTTTTTGCAGCCCAAGGGAGGGGCTTGCCACGCAGTCCAATTTTCGCTTAATATATTGTGCTACTTTTAGACTTTGAAAACAGTGGGTGCATGTAGACATTACTCCTTCCAGCCTCTTATTTTCACTTTCCCCAACTGGAAAACATTTTTTTTACTTTTTCCCCCTACTCTGATTCTACATTATGTACCTCCTCCTTCAACAATTTACAGATCCCCTACTGCCTTTCAACCCAAACAAATATACGTGCAGGAGAAATCATGAATATATCCAAGTTACATCTGTTGTATATATTATTATATGCCACATGTCCCTTGTTATTTGGAAGATGGTTATTCAGATTTATTACTTTGCATTTTGTGATTTGTAGTACAGGATACTTGATGGACAAAACAAAACTACAAGTCACAAAATGCAAAAAAAACAAGAACTGGTTGGGCATCGTCCGAATTACATGGAGACATGCACAAAAACACACACACACACACACACACACACACACACACACACACACACACACACTGACACTGAAAACTCACAATCAACGTGTTACAATGCACACACTAACATCATGGAGCAAATGCACACTGCACACACAATCCCTCAGACACACCTTCACACCATGTACACACACACGCTCACATCAAAAACACACATTGCATGCACACCCTCTCAGATGATATGCACACCCCCACACTACAGATTCCCCCTTAGACTGCACATGTATTCAAAATAGAGGACTACACCATCTCTGGGCAACATTATAAAACAGAAAAAATGAAATAAAAAAGATCACATTTATGCTGAACACTACTATAGGAGAACCCTGACCTGCAGGTGTTTGAGATGCAGCACTTACCCATTATGCTACAATGATGTAATTGTTTGGATTCTCACAAGTTTCATACCTAGCCTTTTATTATTGAACATATTAAATTATAAGCTAAGCATGAAATGTATGCCCTGTGAAGCAGCAAACCCTAGGGGTTAAATGTTGGGTCTTGAGCTCTTGCAAGCCAGGGTTCAAGGATGTATGATTTGTTTTTATTTAACTCATTTAATTTAATTAAAAGTAAAGCAATGCAACTGGGAGGTGGTGAGGTTTGTTGCAGTGCTGTCCTGTGATTTTATTTGACATGAGGTCATTTAGATGTGGCTGCACATCCAAACATCCCTTGCATCAAAATAACGGCAACAGAATGGCTTTCGCACTGAAAAGTGTGTGCCGAAATGAGTGATGTGGTGGGATGGCTGAGCCAAATCGGTGCACAGCAAAATGACGGTATAAAAAAGGGGTGTACCCACTTGGAGCATGCTGCCTAACCAAAGTGTGTGGTCCATGGCAAATAATTTTGTCTCACTGCGCATCGCCTAAAACATTGTGAGTTCTCAAATCCTGCAATCTGAAGACCATAGCTAGTGGTCTGGTAGTGTTTTAAAAGGGACAGTGGGCACCACTGACCATGGCCGAAGACCATGCACGTGGTCTGGAAGCATTAGTTCATGAGAATGTGTATTACCTTAATAATAATTTAGGCCGTTGAGTTGGCCATGAAAAAGGCTGGGGTCACTGGCCAGTGGCAAAGGCCATAGCTAGTGGTCGGTTAGTGTTCAAATGTACCAATGTGCATGGTAAAAAGCCATGCCTAGTAGAACATCAATGTTCTAAAATATACAATAGGCAACGTTGAAAGCTGTAGTCAGTGGCCATGTGTAAAGCCATAGCTAGTGCCCATTATTATGTTATACTATACAGTCGGCAACGCCAAAGTCTGTGGCCACTGGCTAGTATTATGTTGACTACTATGGCTAGTTGTGGTTAGTGTATATAATATACAGTAGGCACGTCCAAAGGCCATCGCTTATTGCATTTTATTATTTTCAAATGTACAGTTTAAATGGCCAAGAGATGTACAAACTGATCAAGGTCAAAGGCCATGGCTAGTGGCTCATTTTGATGTTAGAATATATTGTTGGCACAGCCAAAGATTGTGGGCACTGGCAAGTATTGTGCTAAAGTCCATTGCTAGTGCCTGATCATTGTATATAATATACAGTGGACACGGGTGAAAGCTGTCCACACTGGTAAAGTTGAAAATGTATGGTTGGTAGCCTATTAAAATATTCTGTGCACATGGGCGAAGGTTGTGACCACTGTCCATAACTGAAGGCCATGGCTAGTACCCATTCATGTGTTAAAATATATTTGGCCATGCACACTGACCATGGCTGAAGCCCATGCTTAATGCCAAATACTGGTGTTATGTAATTAGTGATTTCATCAGTGATGTGATCTGTGATGTCATAATTGTGGTCATAGGCTGTGCAACAGGAGGCGCAAAGTCAAGGTGGCTTTAGCTGAAATACAGGGGTTTTGTTGTGTTAGGTTCTCACCTTAAGGTCCCTGCAACTAAAGTTTTTTCCTTGAATATATATATTCATATTGTTCCTACATTCAAAAAACCTCACTCATATTTCGTTTTGTCCTTCCAGCTGTCTATCTGTGACATTTGGAAAATACTTATATGACTTACAATGGAACATGCCATTGTTGGCACTCCCCACCCCTTATATCTATGTCCCAAACAATTTACAGTGGACTGTACATTATTTTTTCATAATTTCAAGATCCCGCTAATCGGGACAATGGTAAGTCTCCCAAGATTGCATTTTGCTGTTGACGCTTAGTTTATTAGCAGATGGAAAAATGGGCACCAACCTGCCCCCCCCACCAACCCTCTACATTCCTGAACATTGCACTTGATTTTGTGCAGTTTATTATAATGTTAGTGTGGGGTACTCCTCCACTCTGGGTCATACACTGGTCCTCCTATGGATATTTCACTTCAAAACGTGATTACAAAGTGAGGTTTCCGACGTTAGAACAGAGATTACAAAAGCATGATTTCTATCAGACTCAACATCTTTCACCTGGCATCCAACAATCACAGCCCTGGATTGTAATTCAAACTAAATCTGCAAACCGTTTGCAAAATCAACTTTCAATGTTGTCTCTGTTCCATTAGCCCTCATTTTTGGGGGGTTTTAAAAAATAAATAAATGCTACAGTGAGTTTCAGTAAAACTAAGTGAAAGTTTCAGGTTGGCCTGGAAGGCAACTATGAATCAAAAGTTTAGTATTTTGGATCCTGAAATTTCTTAATATTTCATGGATCTAAAAGCCCCGCCCATTTCCAATGTGTGTTTGTAGTAGGGCACAGACTTGTTTGAAGTGTATGTACAATTTGGAAGAATCAATATTTTATCTGCATATGTAACTTGAATTACTTTCTTTGGCCTTAAATTAATTATATTAACAAAAGACAGTGGCCCTCATTACGATACTGGTGCTAAACCATGGCGCTATTAGCACCATGGTTGGTGCCGGTATCGTAACGAGTCCGCCAATGTTCAATGGGGAATTACTACCCCATTCCAATGCTTGACGGGGCGGTAATTCCCCATTGAACATTGACACTTCCCCATTCCCATTTTTGCCCCATAGGGCTCAATGAGACTGGGGAAGGCGCTAAGTACGGTACCGCAAATTGCGTTACCGTACTTAGCACCAAGGTCCCTTTGCGGGTCCCTACTTTAACGGCTGGTCTAGACCAGCCGTTCAGGTCGGGTCCCGCAAAGGGACCTCGTAGTAAGGCGCTAAGTGTTTAACGACGCCGCAGCCTTTTACGGCGCTATTAAACACTTTGCTCCAGGGTCCTAATGAGGGCCAGTATGTAGATAACACGCTTGCACATTCGTCTAGTTACTCCTTTTGCATAGAGCAATTGTGACACTTAAAGGACACGTGGTTAAGTACTGTACTTAGCACCAAGTTCCCTTTGCGGGTTCCTACTTTAACGGCTGGTCTAGACCAGCCGTTCAGGTTGGGTCCCGCAAAGGGACCTCGTAGTAAGGCGCTAAGTGTTTAACAGCGCTGCAGCGTTTTACGGCGCCATTAAAGACTTTGCGCCAGGGTCCTAATGAGGGCCAGTCTGTAGATAACACGCTTGCACATTGGTATGGTTACTCCTTTTGCATAGAGCAATTGTGACACTTAAAGGACACGTGGTTGAAGTAACGTATGTGTGTTTATACGTATGTATTGTTTGTGGATTTGGAACATGCCAAGGCCCTCTCTAGTATAGCTAGAGTTGTAGATAATGACTTAAAAGGTATATGTTTAGCCCGGAAGAGCCAGATCTTGCGTTTCCCTTTGCATTTTTATGACAAAATGAAACAACAAAAAGGACATGAATTTGAAGTACACAGCAGACCATTATGGATTCAAATACCCCGGAAATGAATTGTTAAATATTTGTTCACTACTCAGAATCCAGCAATGCCCTAGGGATCTCGTATAAAAAGTGGATGATTGCACAGTCAATGAGCTGCTGGAGCTGATTAATACTGCTGAGTAGTGGTGCCAAATGGGAATTACTTTAACAGAATGCAACCCTCTGGTGTACAACAAAGCTGGTTTTCCACTAAGAGAGCGCGGGAAATATAGATTCTAAATATCAACAGAATAGTTAGGGTTAATTCTTCATTTCTAGGTTACTTAAAGCAGTGTTGTCGCTTATTTTGTCATCTAATATTTTGTAAAATATAAAACACACTTGCATTGCTTACATTTTCTTGAGAATGGAAAATATAGACTTTGCATTCCAACCATTCTTAAGGCCTTGCAGCAACGTTGCTGGTAAAGAAATCTGGACACGAAATGTCCAGTAATTACAATGAAAGCATGCTATTAAGAGGTGTTCACCAGATGATTATGACTGTATTGTAATTAACCTATGCGATGAAACAATGACACTGCACGTGATCATACCAGAAAAAGCATCATTGCCTCTTTTGATAGTGTTACCAGATGTGGAAATACAGCACGTGTGCAATAAGATAACCCACACAATGGACATTACAAAACAGTATCCAGTAGATGTGAAAAACGTAGCAAGCCATCCGCATACAATAAACACCAGCCAGAAATCTGATGACCCTGCTGGAGGCAAAGATGGCGATGGGTTCCAGAGTAAACCAACATTAACTGAGCAGAAGCTCACTGTATTGGCTGAGGAGGTGACACAGGGGACTCCCTGTCTGGTAGGTCACCTGATGATCAAACAGCACAAAGAAAGTGCATCCCGGTATGGGGCAGAGTGCAGGGCATGTATACATATCACTAAACCAACAAAGATGTAAAGCAGAGGTGACAAGACCTGTAGCGGTTTCTTCAGATCATCATTTTAGACTACAGACAATATTTTATGGTAACAGGAAGGGACACATCTGTGGACCCAGACATGCACCCACAGGACGTGAAAGTCTTCAGGGTAGTTGACAGTGTGGGAATTACTGTATCAAGCGATGTTGAGACCAGGCGAGGCACACAGATATCTGCCAGTGAGAACCATATCAACAACATCACTTTAGTACCAATGTAATGGGTAGAGTTTAAAAGTCCAGTACATGTCTTGGCTACACCCTCATTTCTCTGGTAGGAAAGTGCCACCTTTGCTTAGGGAACATGACCTAGCCTGGAAGACAAAATTCAATGACGGTGAAAGCCATCACACACATGTGAGCAAAGCAACAAAGAACATCCTGAAAAGCATGCATCACATCATTCCACACAGTACTCATACAAGCCTTACCACTGTGGAGCACCCATAATCAAGTCCCTTGACACATGAAGCAACACCCATATGACTCATTCAACAATCCACTCCACTAGCAGGCACTTCAAAGCATTGCACTGAGAATGTGTTGTGCCCACGATACCACTAAAAAAAGATAAGCATAGCTAATAGCCCTAAATGGAACCAACTCGTGCTGGTCAAAATGAACAGTGCATGGCAGGCACACGTGGACATTCTGTGCATGTCACGTTTTTGTATCCACATATTACAACCCCGGGGACCATGGAATAACACTAGGCACACAACTACCCGCAACCACTATTCTGGCATCAGGCAGCAGTGCTCAAGTTCCAGCATCTCACGAGACCATATTCCTTCAGGAGCACAACGATCAACAAACCACTCTGTCATCTCCACTATTTAAGCGTGGCAGTGGAAAATAAAGACCCCCGTCCAGGCAACCCAGCCAGCAGAGTCAATCTAGCCTGACAAGCAATGGCTGCCTATAAAGCATGCATAGTCTGTCAAGACATTCCAGCATGCCTAGCTGCCAAAGCCACCCAGCCTGTCCCACCCATCCAGCATATAAGCGCTTTGGAGTAAAGCGCTATATAAACACAATAAATACAAATAAATGCAAATATTTTAGTGGCACAACAATTGGATACACCTTATGCACCTAAGGAAGTGAGCTAGATATACTTTACTTCATTCAGTCCTTGTAAATATTGACAGTGCACTTCCTTGATGATGTCATGGATCAGGGCACTGCCACCACAGGTGTGTCTGCAACTTAACAAAAAAAATAAAACAATCAAGACACCAGTAATCAGTATCCACATGTCTTGAAATACAACATCATCCATCTTACAGTGTGAAATATAGTACCTCTACCTGACCCATGGCAGGGCCTAGGGCCACAGAAAAGGGAAAGACATCTTCCCAGGATGAGGGAAGTGAGGCCCAAAACAAGGCCTCCATGGCGTGTCTCCAGGAAATGGCTACAGAAAAAGGAGCACATAGCCTCACATAAACTGAGTGAGTTGTAGTATGTGAGGAAACCCATCACAGCCATGGGTCATAAAATGGGGAAACGCAGTATCCATAGGAGTCCATCAAAGACCGTTTATCTTCATAGTGAGAGAATGTGGGAGTCGACTAAGGCTACAACTAAAGGCTTCCATATGCTGTTAGGCATCCTGTTGATGTTTAAGTGATCCCTGGTACATTTGCAGTATTCACTGTTACCCAATATCTTACATTCTTCACCTTAGCCACACCCACAGAGGAATCTGTTATTGATATCCCTCCTGATTGTGCAACACAGCTTTCCCTTCCCTCACCCCCATGCCCATCAGGGATTGGGAAGAAATCACACTGCAACAGAGGGAGCTGCATGATAGTAGGCATATGTTGTGCTTGGTTGAAGAAGGATCTTGTAGTTCTAGGGGAGGGGGAGGGAGTTGGACTGGTGTGTTGGGGTGGATCTAGAGGAAGAGGAGATGATGGAGGTGCATGTTGTGGTGGTTCTAAGGCCAGACGTTGGATGGTATATTCTGGCTGTTCTAGGGAAGGGGAGAGGGTAGAGATCGATCTGCGAGAGGATGAGGTGGGCTGAGGAGTACATCAGTATGTGTGAACACATATGGTAAGAATATTTTATATAAAAGTGTACCATTCACAAATAAGCACCTGTTGCTTCTTGTTGAAATAGTCATCAATTTAATGGTAGAAACCAGCATGACAGTCCCCCAATTTTGTCTGAATAATTTCTACATTTAGTAAAGCCACAAGAGCTGCTTGAAGACCAATAGAAACTTATATATGACATGCAGGGAATATACCCCAAATGTCTGGAGCATGTCTACTGATCTGGAATCCCTGTACTCAATGTGGTGTGTGCCACTAACACATTGGTGGCACAGAACGGTTGTAGAATTCTGTTGACATTTGTCAGGATACGTACACATTGTGAGTGCCACATATGATGGTCCTCGAATGGTAGTCTCTCCAGCCACAGCTGTCTCACCCTGACCCTTCAACCTGGTAAAAACTGACAGTACCCTGGTGCAATCACATTTGAGATACCAGGTGGCTACAGAAGTAACACTGCTACACTCTAAATGTGCAGATGCCATTTGGTTCCACTCCATCCAATCCCAATGAGCACCTGCACACACCACTTAGACTAATTTATCAAACAAATGCTGCCTGGTAATCAAGAATTTCCACTCACCCTGTTGTGGATGCACAGCTAGGGTTTCTTCCTCCTTGTCACTGTCAGGTAGGATGATGGATGACCAATGGTGCCTCAGGCAAAGATCATGTCACTTGCAATAAGCAATTATTATGTGCCTGACCCTCTGTGGCATATATATCAGGGCACCAGTTGCTTAATGGAGAAATGGAGAACACTGAATCTGGCTTTAAGAAGTCTGAACTCCCTCCTCTCAGTGATGCTGCTCCTTTGAATATGTTTTTCAATGTGCTAGCTCTTCTCTGGTCTGTGCAGGCTTTAATGTGGTGTAAATATCCATGGAATGTGCTGCTGGTACGCTGCAACCCCTGATAAAATATAGAGTTTAGGTCACTGTTGCTATGAATTGCATATTTATGGAAGAGGGTAACTATAATCGATGAGAACTTTAAAAGAGAAAAGGGAGGATGTTTATGGAGTTCTGGTTTCTCCACCTATCTACTTACACTCCCTCTCTTCCCCTTTTCCACTGACACAACCTCTTATCCATCCTACCCATAGTCCCATACACTTCCTCTAGTCCCCCTTCCCATGCCCCCTGACAGTCCCCCTGGTCACTTCATATCCTTGGCACTCTCTTTTTTCCTCCTGCTCATATCCCCTGTTGCTCCACCTGGCCATTTTATCTCCATAATATCCAGTGTATCTTTCATGTCAAAAGGTGTGTTCTTCTACGATAATCCAATCCACGTCACAAAATGTCAGGATTGTTTTAATCGTTTTGCTCCTTTTTTCCCATCCTGTAAATCTGTTACTTACTAATGGCTGTTTTCCTGACTCTCTTAAGATTGGTGAAGTTTCTCCCTTATTGACAAAGCCTAATGTGGATCCTGGTTGCTTTACAAATTTGCGTCCACTCACCTCGTTGCCTTTTTTGCATAATAGTTTGGAAAGAGACGTGTCTTATCAATAAAATTATCGGATAGAAGAGCATCATCCTTTGACCACTGGATTTTGTTCGGCCAACAGCCACTCTGCAAATGCGTGATGCTGTCTATCATGTGCTGGATAGCGGGATTGCTTTTTTGCTGGCTTTACAAGATCTTTCAATGGTGTTCAAACCGATTGTCCATGGGGTTCTCCAAGACATTTTGTTCCCCTGGATTGGCATAGGAGGGAGTGGTGGGTCACTGGCTTGAGTATTTTTTTTACTTCTTGATTAATTGGTGCAGTTGGTCACAGTGGGAGGCTGATTTGACCTACTTCTGGTGCATTTGGTGTGCCCCAGGAATTGATAACTTCACCAATGCTTTTATGTCTTTATCTGTAACTACGGGGATCTGATTGCTGGCTTTGGTGTTCCCTTTTACCAGTTTACTGGGCGTAGCCAACTTTATATTAACATCGATTGAGAGGACAACATATGCTGTCTCTGTGATTGCTTGTTAGAAATTGAATCCTGGGTGGCTTTTCGTTTTTCAAAATGGAATGATTCCAAAATAAAATTGCTGTTGTTTTCCTCTTCTAATACCGTATATCTATCTTTTCCTGGCTAACTGATGTTACTATTCCATGTCCACCATCAGAGTTTGTCTCTTCTGCTAAATGTCTTGCCTTTATGCTGGATGCATACCTTTCTTTTTGTACCAATGTTTATTCTTCAGTGAAGTTAGGCAATTATCAACATTGTCTTTGTTACTTCAACTTTAGTTTTGTCACAGATTGATTTTGCAAAAATTCTGTTTTGTTGGTGCTCTTTTGCAATCAAGAGATACCTTTCATGGTGATGCTTGTTTGGCTTCTGACTCAAGAACGTTTGAAAGAATCTTCACTGGCGTCCTATAGAATCCAATCTTATTTTAGTTTGTCTTATCTTTCTAATAATGTTATACATATCCATGCTCAAAGTCACCAAGCCGTTAACCTGGTGATTTCTAGAAAGTATTCAGGCCTTTGGGGAAGTTACTTTGGGTGTTTGCAGACATGGTACACGCTTTAGGTGAACCTCGTGTTATGAGTTTTGGTGTTGGTTGTCGCTGACCTGCCAGTCCAAGTATTGCATCTGCCCAATACTATAAGATATGAAAATTGTGGACCGCTATGATCGCGCCAAAATAGGTTGATTAACAAGAAAAAAGTAACTTGTTTTGTTATAAAAAAGTAATTTAAAAGTATATTTAAATATATTTCAAATAATGTTCATTTTTGTACAGGCTTTAGGTTTGTAGAAAGATAACCTTTCATTCCCTGATCCTCTACAAGTGTTTCACCAGTGGTTAAGCTACTGGCTCATCAGGAGGAAATTGAGGGATGATATGATATTTTATAATATGATTGCATTTTTAGATGGTTGTCATTTTCCAAAAGGTCCCAAAGAGTATAGAATTGTTTCCTTACTCCGCATTATATGCACTTTAAGGGTCTTTGTGTTGGCTGGTAGTAATGCTCATATGAGGGCTCAAATTGTGATTTACAGGTCTGTCCTGCTTCTCAATGAGTGTGACCTCAGGGTGACTTAGGGGCGTTATGACATTTCTGGCAAGAATGTGGTCTTTAAACTCCCATACGAGGTAAATGTTGTCCAAGAAAGTGGCAGCCCTGTATCTATCTTTTCCTGGCTAACTGATGTTACTATTCCATGTCCACCATCAGAGTTTGTCTCTTCTGCTAAATCTCTGGCCTTTATGCTGGATTCATACCTTTCTTTTTGTCTCTTCAGTGAAGTTCGCCAATTATCATCTGTCTGGAGAGAGCAGCCACAACCTTCAATAATGGGGGTTTGTTAGTTTGAATGGTCATTTGGCTTTTATGATCACAACTACGAGTATAGAGTTAATGGGAGACCTCTTGAGGTAATAAAAGGCAGCATTTGTTTATCACACAGAGCCTGTTGGGAGATGTTTAGCCATGGGTAGCATTCTCCTCCTTGATTGTAGGGCCTATGTCACTCATGTGCCTCATTTCTCCTGTGCTCAAAAAGTAAGCATAGCTCATAAATGTGCAGTGGCAGGGATCTGTCCTGCTGTTGAATGGTGGTATGTGTTGTGTTAGGTTTGGGCGGGTCTTTTGTATCATTTTGTTGGTCCTAGGCAGCCCCTATTACAGGGCCTCACCTGACACTCACTCCCACCTTCTTTTAGCAAGAGGTAAATGCTGGCACTGATGTTGGTGCTATATTGGCAATGTCAATACTTGTGTGATATTTACTGCATCTGTTGGGTCTCCTTTTATACATGTTGTGTTTAGCACATATAGCATTCGACTATAATCACACAGGCTAAGCTCAGACTTTGGTATTTTTACATTTGATCTGGGACTCAGAATTATGGTGAGTGGTAAAACATCTGCACATTTGAAATACTAGATGCTTTACCACTGCCACCAAACTCATAATGAGACCCTATTCTATAAGGGGAGTTCTGTCATGGTGTGTCTCAATGCTTCAGTGTGAAGAGTCCCCACCTATGGCATATCTTGGACATGTTTAAGTTAATAAAGGACATTCGTTTTAAGTGTCTGAGGCATCATTAATTAAAAGCCATCTAACATGTATTTGTACACACCACATGCCTCTGTGCAGGGGTCTGCCATGTCTGGCTCTCCAGATGTTTTGGAAAACAACAGTCATTAGAACTAGTCCGCAAAGTCAATGAAGCAGGATCGTGGAAGTCATAGTTAAAAAATTCGTGAGGCGTGTGTGGCCGGGAGATGTGTATGTTGCTTGATGAAGTGTCATGTTTGTTTTGCAGTCATGCCTAGGTTTACATGACTGCCATGTGTTGACCGTGTCATGGTGGACTGATATGTGCTTGTTGTCATGCAGACTGTATACAGACAATGTGCTGCACACCGGGTCAATGCTCATCACCACTCCTACTCACTAATTCCATGTCACTCTCTGTCCAGCCTCACTTGCCCCTCTTCCAGCTTAAACCTGTTATGGCGTATTGCCTGTGATGATCTTCCTATGCACACTCGCATCGTCTTGTCTCATCTCTTGATGTCTGTGAGGTCACCCTGCTAGCTGTACATCCTGAGAGGTATCCTACCTTTCATCTCCTTCCCCCAACAGCTCACTGTCTCCCTGGGACTGGTCATTCCTATGCTGGCCTACTGTGACAGACTATACATATATTTCTGTGCTTCTACTCTCTTCCCTCTGCAACTCACCCAGGACTGGACTGTGTGAATGGTCCTTTTGTTTTGGGGCCAGGTATCACCATAGGACTGTGATGATGGCACTGGCTTCCAGACACCACCCACACTTGGGGTGCATTTACAATATCCGTATAACCCACTGCCAGCGCTTCACACCGGATTCTTGCACTTGACCTTCCCTGGCCGTCATCCAATTTTGCTTTTCCGGTTATGTAGTTATATTGTACGTTGAGCACATTCACATATACTGAAATGCCCACTCACACATCCAAACACAGGTCTCCCCTTCTACATGCCTATTCACTTGCGTCATGTCAATGTGACCTGGACTCATGGATTCGGTGTGCCTGCCTTCACTCTGTTCCACCAACCTAGCACTGTGTGACACTTGTGTTTTTGGTAATTGCCTTCATGCTGTTTGACAGTTCAGGCATGGCCATGCTTGTGGCATCTGTGTGTGTTCATTAGTGATGCTGGTGACTAAACTATGCCAGTCTGGCCCTTTTGTGTGAAGCAGGTGATATGCACCATGCACTACATGTGGTTTTGTGCCCTTTGACACACATCCATGTCAGCTTTCATGATACCCTTGCCTTCCAATGACATTGCGTACGTGCCAGAGTTTGTGACCTCACTGACATGGCAGGTTGATGTGTTGCATGACTAGTTTGTGATACCTATGTGTGTGGGATATGCTATTTAAAAGTATATTCATGTATTTTTCTGTCCGTCTGCAGGTGATGAGGCACTGGATGCAGAGGAGGAGGTGGAGGAGAGTGGGCCGCAACCAGGCACCAGTGGAGGACATGGTGTGGTAGCCCAGGAAGATCCACCAGTGCTACATTCCATCCTGGGCATTACTTACTCTGACTCTCCCTCTGAAGAAGACTATGGCTCTGGTGGTGAATCGGCCATGGATTCCTTGGAACAGTCGCTGGTGAGTGATTCAACTGTGGGTGCTGCCCTATCGCAAACATCTGTAGTGGTGGAAGAACCCTCACAAGGCCAGTCAGTGCTGAAACATCGGTCTGTGGTGGTTACCGGTGCAAGGGCATGCTCCACAGTATTAGCTCCTTTTCCTGGGACAGCTGCGCAAGGGAGGGATGCAGTCCTGCAGCCTTAGACAGTGCCAGCACATCAAGAGCCAGGTTTCTTTGGGCCAAACAGGCGTGGGGCCCGCCACCATGGTGGCCATGTGCCAACAGGTGATAATGTGTGGGAGCAGTCCATGTATTCTATTGCACAACAGCAGGGGGCTGCATATGAGATGTTGGCTTAGGGCATGGATTCCATTTCCCCCCTGAAAGACAGATTTAGCTCCGGCTGCAGGCATTGCGGTCCCAATGACGCTCCCACAGGCTCCACATGGAGGCCAGCAACAGGTGCCGATGGGCCGAAATTTGGTCTCTGCACTCAGCCATGGCTGCAGAGGGTTGGGCCCACAGGGCCGCCCTGTCGGATGAGGCTAGGTCACTGCGACTTACACTGACTGCACTCGAGGCAGTAGACAGTGTGTTGCTTTGTGTGCTTTGTGTGGCATCCGAGGGCATCACCTGGAGATTCCAGCTGGGCCCGTACAGGCTTGTCTTGGGTTGGTACACTCTTTGTTTGTGCCTTCGACTCCTGCTACCCCTTTCCATGGGCTTGCATGGAGTGCAGCGTGTGAAAGTAACTGACACAGAGGCATTGGGTTACTCTTTCACCTGTGAGCAGTCTCAAGTCCAACCTGTACATACACCCCTAGTGGGATTCATGACTGTTTGTCCAGTGCATGGTTGGCATGTATTTTTGTTTTGACATTGAGATACATCCTTTGTTCATGTTGCTTCTTCATGTATTTGCTTGCCCCTCTCCATTGTTGTTGGACTTCCTGATGTATGCGCTTCAATGCCACCTTTATTTGGCAGGCCAACACTACTAATTGAAGGGTGCCATGTGTTAGGGCACATTGAGGCACCTGTGGTATTCTGATTGTTGACTGTCAGTCATATTCACTGTCGTGTCCTGTGTTTGTGGTGTGTCATACTGCCCAATTGATTGTTTTGATGTGTGAGAGTGAGTTATTTCATTACTGGTTCAGTTTATTGTTCAGCACTTTTTGAACGTACTGTCATGCGTTGGACATTTATGTGTCACTATCTATGTTGCTTGGCATGACATGGCGTGCAAACCAGGTGACATGAAGTTCGGGAGGCTTTGGGTGACATAACGTCATTTGGATGCGCATTTTTCCATGGGGTTGGTGGCATACTGCATCTTCCATGTGTGCTTTTTGTGCTTTTTGTGGTTTTGTTTTAGTTGTAAGGGATGCACATGATGTAGCACTTCCAAGGACAGGTTCTCAGGGTTGTAAGGCTGTGACAGATGATTGTCCCTTTGTCATCATCAATTGTCACCTGGAATGTGCCAGGCCTGTGTGCACTAGGTGAAAAATGGTGCCACAAGTTGGATACGGACAGCCTCGCCACGTGCCCTTTCCCCTCTGATGCGCAGCGGCCATGCATGACGTTGGGGATGTGGGGGCACCACCATGTCCACCGGTACGCCCCGCCGTGTTGCAACGTTGTGCAGGACACATGCTGCCACAATGATCCTGCACACTACTAGTGGTTCATATAGTAGCTCTCCATCAGAGTGGTCAAGGGAGCGGAAGCGTGACTTTAGCACTCCCAATGTGCGCTCCACTATGCCCCTAGTTGCAATAGCGGCTGCGTTGTATCTTACCTGGGATGGTGTGGTGGGGTTCCGTATTGGCATCATCATGTAGGTGCACTGTCCCCTATGGAGGTGAGATGGTTTGTCAGTGGTGTGTTTTACTCTGTGTGCAACATGCATGCATTTGCACGTCCGTTTGTACTCACCAATGAGCCATGTCTTGCCATGCCTCCCAGCTTCCAGGGCCTGGTGTAGGGGAGAAATTCTGTAATGGATAGTTAGCACATACATAGGTGATGTTTCCCTTGGCATCACATACAACATAAAAGTTGATGGAATGCCAGTGCTTGCGATTCCGATAGATGTGCTCAGTGGCCCTAGGTGGACGTAGGACCACATGTATGTAACCGATGGCACCAAGCACTTTAGGGAAGTGTGCCACCCCGTAAAAGTCCTGGACCACAGCCCGCCTTTGTGCAGGTGTTCTGGGCATGTATATATTCCTGTGGACTGAGGGGCGTGCAGTCATGATTTCCAACACCTGGTGTAGGCAGCGTGACTGCGTGGCCTGTGAAATACCCCCCACAATGGCAGTTGTCCAGTGAAATGACCCAGTGGCCAAGAAATGCAGTACATTGAGCACCTTTACCAAGGGGCTCAGTGCTTGGGAGCACAGGGAGGGTGATGTGAGGTCATCTTCCCACTCCCTGACGAGGTCTAAGATGATATGAGGTGGAAACCTATTCCTGCCATAGACCTGGTCATCAGGCATCCCAAAAAGGCTGGTCCTGGGTAAAAAGATTCGGGCCCTGGCTATCCTTCTCCTCCTGCGGTGTCCCACGATCACTGTTGCGAGAAATGGCACATTCATCGTAGCTGTATGCGCGCGTTTGTATTTTGCGTGTCTATTTATGCATTGTATTTGTGCGCGGTCACGCTTATGCCAGCTTTAACTTGGCGGATGTGTTTCTGGATTAGCATGTGTTTTCCCACGCGCCAGTGAACCTTGTTTGATTCCATGAATACGTGTTGTAAGCGCGCGCGTGGGCATTGCAAGTATTTTACTGTTGTACTTCGCACTTAACACCCACATTTATGCATGTTGTTCCCCATTCCACGTGTGCCGCCCCCTTTTTAGGTGCAGAGGCGTTTGCAGTGTCGCTGTGACATGTTGAGCCCGCGCCGATTCCTCGCACATCTCTGGTAAGCCACGTGCAATGTGTTCCATGAATCAGTAAACGTGCGCTTGCGAGCGGTTTCATGGGCAAGTACCCCTTTTTACGTGCAGATTATTCCATGAATCGGGCAGTTAGAGTCGTCAGAACTTTCTAAATTACAGAGAGGTAGAAACATCCTTGATGTTAAACCCAGCACTCTTGTGGGGTCTTTTATGGGTATGAAAACACTGCTGCCACCTAATCTGAAGGACATTCTTCAAAATGTGGAGCCATCCCAGTCAATTACCCCTCTTTTCTTGCTTTCTTTGAAACATTACAGAAGGTTTTACAGAAGGCCATCCAGAAGGTCACTACTATTGAAAAGGCCAACCTTTAATTCTTTACAAACAGGTGCCTTGACAAGCTATACAAAAGGTTATTTTTAATGCCAAAAAGTGCAGTCTGCATAGATCAGTAATGCCCTCCACAAACCAAGAGAACTGTTTCAGGTCACTTAAGACATCCTTCTCTGTTTTGCTGTTCAAGGTTATTAATCTCTAATCCGAGTGACTCTTTTATGAAGAAGATCTTTTTTTTTTACCAAAATCGAAGAAATACAACCTCATGTTATCAAGATTGCAGTGGGAATTTACCACCATACCCATGAAGTCATCGTACCTCACTGCTCAAATTAGACATTTTCGTTCAATCAGGATTAAGCCACTTAAACTGACCCTTTACCCTAACATTTGTCCTCAGGATACCATATCAGTCTGTGCCACTGGCCTGGTTCCTTGAATTACTTATTTTGTTAATGTGAATCTGTCCTAGAGATATATAGAGAGAAAGAGAAAGAAAGAGAGATAGAGAGCGAGATGTGGTATTGAGAGCTAGAGAAATGGAACCTGTCTGCAAATGGTGAAAGGTTGGAATGCCAGTTGCAAGTTATTTTGCATTCTAAGGCCTACGCATACCTTCCCTCGACTAACCAGCTTCCCTCTAAGATCTTCCACCCCACCCTACCACCTTAGGCTATACACACAACCCCCACAAAAACAGCCAGCATGCCCCTAGCCACTAGCATATAAACAATAATTGAGACATGACAAAACTCTCCTCTTTTGCCCTGTTACACTTTCCTACATCAGTAGCTAACCAGAAACAATGCGCTGTAGTCTGTCAGATCCTCGGCTCTTCCCTATGATAACATTCTCCCTGGTTCTGCCACCAAATCGATAGGAAACAGATTGGCACTCAGGAACTGGGTACTTCTGACCTGCACCTATCCACTCCACAGGTTTCACATCTGCCTTTCTTGCTGTCCCACTAATAAACCCCACTCCCTTTTTATTACAGAGCCATGTGCAGCATTGCCACTGATAGCAGCAAATGGGCACTATGCAAGATAATTTACATTAGATTATGTAGATATTGCTCTGTAATTGGCTTGCTTAGGATTGTGATGCTGGAAATGTATTGGAGGGACAGGGACTCCATGTCATTGTCCTGTTCTCCCTTATCATGTGTGTTCTGTGATGATTTCTGCACAGGAGTTCAGTTGGGACCCCTGGCAGAGCAGCTCTTCCTCTTTTTGGTCATGGTGAAGAGAGACCCTTGGGATACCCGTATGGCACCCATGGGTGGGAGTACAACCCTGTACCCCTATTGAATGTTTTTGGTTACCTGTGTGTTGCCCTTGTTGTTAAATCCAGCACTCTTGTGGGGTCTTTTATGGGTATGAAAACACTGCTGCCACCTAATCTGAAGGACATTCTTCAAAATGTGGAGCCATCCCAGTCAATTACACCTCTTTTCTTGCTTTCTTTGAAACATTACAGAAGGTTTTACAGAAGGCCATCCAGAAGGTCACTACTATTGAAAAGGCCAACCTTTATTTCTTTACAAATAAACCAGCCCCAGGGTAGGGGCTGGTAGCAGCTCCATGCTGAATGTGACAGGTGCTCTGAGTGTCCTCCTTTTTGGGATACTCGGGTCCTGCCATAGGAATCAGTGGATTCCTGATAGAAAGCAAGATGCCCACTGTGACCTCTTGGTTTCTATTGCCTGTTATCTTGTTTTCCCAAAGTCCTGGGAAGCCCTGACTATGTCCCTTGGCCTGACAGGCTGTTGGGTGGAAGAACCATATATGGTATTGCAGGGAAGTCCAGGCCAGATTGGCTGGAGCCTTCCAGTGACTGTATGTTGTGGGTACACCCTTGGGTTGGGTCCTGTGTGAATAGAGTGTGTGACCAGCATGCATTCTATGTTATGGGTGTCTGGTTTCTGTGTGTGTGACACAGTGAATGAGACAGCCCTGCCTGAAACTGACATGAATGCAGTGTGGTGTGCCGAAAGGCTGGGTAATTGCCCCAATACACATGTCTTGTTATGGGTGTCAGGGTGGAAGTGAATAACCTGAATGCCTGTGAGCCTGATTGGCTGCCTGTCTGTATGAATGTCCTTGCGTTTGATTGGCTGACTGAGCCTAGCTCAGCCAGAGTGAATGAGGGACAGATGTGTATGTCTGGGGAAATGTCACTTCCTAATTTGTTCAGAAGGTTAAATTGAAGCTTGAAAATCATCCTTGAAGCCCAGCTGGAAGAAGAACAATTGCTGCTGAATTTCCTTTGACGAAATCTTAAAGCTGTTGAGTCTGTCGAGGACTGATCCGAGAGAGGACCTGTCTAGGAGTCCTTGCCCCGAGCTATGAGGGACCATCGTGCAAAACTGCTGCTCTTCATGGAGGCACCCTGGAAGACAGTCTGAAAAGACTGTCGACCAGAGAAGGGGTCTGCCGAGGATCTTGAAGTAAAGCGTCTGGACATCAAGGCCATTGAAGTCCATTGCCGTTGAGTGGGGTTCGGATGATTTATGTAATTACTGGAAGCCAATCGGGTCATGTCGCCCAGAAGTGGGGACAGCCTGATGCCATGCTGCTTGACGACCGAAGCCGCAGAGCTCCACCTTGTTTAAGAACATTGAACTAAGGGCTCCCTTGATATCACCGTTGACTGCTTTTTCCCACCAAAGAAATTCAAGATCTTCGGCTGCTGAGGAAAGTCTGTCAGTGGGTTTCCCGCCACCTGAAGCTGACAAAGATGTCCCGAGGACACTGTCAAGGTGAAGATCTGAGGTCCAGCCCACAGTCGAGTCCCGCTCGCCAAAGCTATCCCGAGGTACGTGCTGCAGCACTGACAGGCCGGAGGGCTGCCAAAGCATCTCCCGACACTTGATGCCTGCTTCCGGTGGCCTACATCCATCACCCAGTCTTCTTCCTTGTGACACCAAACACTTTGCATCAAGGTAGAGTGCACACCTCATCTTCCCAGGACTTCCTCAAACTATTGTTAAAGAGCACAGTGAAGATCAAAGCTGCTGTCTCAATGCCAGTGTTCCACATTTATTCGAGGAATCTTGACACCCTGTAGCTCCTGCTTTAAAGGGAGTCCACCCTCGAGGGATCTGTCGAGGAACCATTGAAGAAACTCTTCCAAACCAGGTACATTGGGGTGGCTGAACTTTTTTGACCAGGAAACAAGACTGATTAAACATTTATGGACTGGGCTTGTTAATACCTTTATTACAGGTTCCCCAGGTGGGGGGATCCTCACTCAGAATTGTGTCTTAGTAGCAAGAGAAGCATTCTTCCATTGTTTAACCTAACCTGCCTTCCTTCCTTATGGTCTCTGTTGTTACACCTTGCTGCATGATTTGTATGCTACCTTATAACTGTCAGCAGTTGATGCATTTTAAAGGAATCCATAGCTAAGTGTGGTAGCACGTAGACATTGTATACATTTGCCATATTAGAATTGCCAGAGTACACAGTGTGTTGTTTTTATGCATGTATCTCAGAACTTTCTTTTAATATAAAGAACTTTGTTAGCACATAACATAGTGTATGGACATTCCTTTGTGGGGGTTTGGGGACTACCGTACTTAAGAACCAGCCTGCATCACCTCCTGAGAGCTTAAGCCATGGTTGCTTGTCCATTGCTACCACAATAGAGAAACTTGGCTGGGGTTCTCTGTGCCTCTGCACTGCCATATAAAGTGATGAAGTACTGATACACCCCTGCAGTCTTTACAAAGATCTACGAGGTACCTAAAAAAGTTGGGATCACAACATTACAGAGTTTTCTCACAGATGAGAGACTATTAATACCTGTCAGTCTGGATTATTTCCAAAACATGGTACTGGAAATGCATTCCTCTATGCCTGGAAAGACATCCGTGCACATGAAAATGGGGTGAACTTTGTCCTAGAGTTCTCTGTGGCCTTTGATATGATGTGATATGGTAAGTCATTTATAACACACCTGTACACAAGCATTTTTAGGCGTGACAAGACAAGGAGGGGGGCAGTGCAGGACAAAACAACAATCTTACTAGGCCTTCTGCCATTCAGATTGCACAAGTGTGGGCACTGTCTAACTTCTGCAGCGGCAGGCTATAGTGCCCCATGTCCATGGGAATGCACTGCAGACGTTCTCGTCCTTTTTAGATGATTTAGAATTAAGGGTTATACGTGGTTCTTCACTTTCTGATCCTGTGAATATGAATTGCTGGGTGCCTCGGGAAGCCCTGTTCTTTTTTGCTTATGTTTATTATAAATCTCCAAACTCTTGTGGGTTTCATCCAGTTACAGGACATGTGTTATCATTCCTATGGTGATGACCTGAAGGTGTATACGAGAGTTAACTGAAACAATGAGGATTTTGACACTTTGTTCTTAGGTCTGGATAGACCGAGTCACTGGCCTAGGAGAAGGGGCCTCAAGGCAATTTCCTCCATAAATGAGCTTCATCTCCTTGGACGTTGTGATTTGCTATGCACCCCAGCCTATCTCCACATCTCTCCTTACATGATTACTGTTGACCCTGCCTTTGCCTACAGAATTTACTGGAATGCTGTACTTAGCCTGATTTCCCACCTTAACACAGTGGTCAGGAATCACTTTATTACATTTTGACAAGTACTGAGAGCCCCCATGTTTAGCCCACAGATCTTAAATCCGTTATAGTCGGGTCTCTTATTAAATTAAAATTAGATTATGGGAACATTATTTGGTGTACCAGGTTACCATATCAAGTACCTGCAGAAAATATGAAAAACAATAGATTGACTGGTTGTCCATCTAAAAATATATTCGATTCCACTTCAGAGATCTCTGAAATTGGTCACATCACTGACACTATGAAATTCAGGCAAGTGGTCAACACTGTTGTTATGCACATAATCATGTGATGATTGGATAGGTCCACAATGTCTTCAACTTGCTGCTCCAGAAAGGAAGTGAGTCTCGGTGATGCCCAATTCAAGGAATAGAATGTTATGTGATGTCAGGGACGTCATTTCACCAAAATGCCTGGGGTAGTGGAAGTGACATCAGATGACCCTTGAACCCCTGATGATATCACAGGAAGAGTTGTCATTTGACCCCCCCGAAGTGATATCACAGCAAGCAATGGGACACGACCTTTCACCCGTTGATAAATCAGGAAATGGCATCACATAGCATTGTGACACTATGAAAAATATGGTTATGATATCACTATAATGTGATCTACATTTCATACAAGAATGGATCGCCATATGTATCGTTAAGATCAGTGTGTATAGGCCGATATTACCAAATTACTGTGACTGCAAGCAGACGTCCATGACCAAATGATAATGATGTGTTATTATATAGCACTTATGCTTAAGCGCTTTATATAGAAAAAATATACTCCCAATATCACCCAACCTGTGTTGGTACTCATTTATCTACCTCAGAAGGATGAAAGCCTGAGTTGATGCGTTTAAGAACAGACTAAATGAGTGACTCACCCCCTGAAGTGTGCCTGAATTAAACCTTTAATGAGTCTAGCAATTATTGTACAGAATTCCAGAAAGACAAATTATTTGGTATTCCTATTCTTTCTTGTTTAGGGCCAATGCTGAACGTATTAGACTTGTGGCAATCCTGTTCTTATTTTTCTTTTGTTAAGGGGCCTGAACAAGAAAGCCAGCTACTCCAGAAGTGAAGAGCCACAGGGTGCTGACCACAGCCCAGGAGCTTGCTTTACACCAAAAAAAAAAAATGTTATCTTTTTATTTTTTTAGAGGTCGCAAAGGAGACGACAGAGGTCACAAGGGAGACCTCAGAGGTCGCAGTTGCGACCTCTGGCAACCCCTAAATAACGTCCCTGTGTGATGTTATACAGCATGTGCACTGTGCCCTTCACCACTGTGGTGATCTTACGGTGCATGCACCTTGACAGAATATTTGGAATATTCTGACCCCACCAGGGTGTTAGTGAAGGATGGTAGGAGAAATATGTTGGGGGTGGAGTAGAAAGACGTAGGAAGAGAAAATAATATGAAAGGTTTTGAAGACAAGACACACGTAAAGGGGAGGCATTGTTGTTTTTCCGGATGTGTGTGTGTATGTGTGATACTGATGGCCGATATCTGTGTTAAGTGTATAGGTTATGTGTAGTGCAATCTAGAGTGATGGCATAATCCAGTCAGTGTGGTCTGCAACCAGCTCAATATAATCAATCAAACCATGTAATCAATCAAATTGAATGTATGTGTCTCAAAAGAGAGAATAATCTCACCACTGTGTATTTTGCTAAAAAAAGGTTTCCATGCAAGAATAAAACACTGAATTGAGGCTGTAACACATACCATCGCATGTGTTTCATTGCATAAACACCCAGACAGGTGCAATGTATGCCAGCTCAATGAGGACATTGTAAAATAAGAAATGATTTTCAGAAAATCAGTTACAAATGCAATATTCACTGCTAGAGAATGGGGACGTGTGCTTTCTTTTTCCACATTCCAAAACGCTTTCTATGTCTCTGTACCTGGTTTCCAAACGACTCTGCTAATATTCGACAATTCTCCAACGTTTGTGCTACCCACACAGCAGATTGGTTTCATTTAAAAAAGTTTAGGAAAGACGTGTCTTCATCTAACAATTACACTGATTGTTGGTCTCCTTCTACCCCGTATTGTTGCTAAAATGATCCCTCAGTGTGATGGTTAAATTATGTGGTAACATATTTCAAGGCAGAGGTTTTTTATATTGTTGTGAAGCACATTTGCTGTTATTTACGGACTTTACGATCAGTCAACATATGTAATGCAGATATAGAACGTTTATCCACTTTACAGTCAAAACCTGTGAGAATGTGATGTCACTGCAGGCCAGACATGTCCTATTTGAGAACCATGTGCTTGCCCTTTGCCAATCTGGCCTCCAACTTGGCTGAAGAACTGAGACAGCAACAGTGTATGCCTCAGGTGCCGTCTACTGTGCTTTCAATGATGCTGGTGTATTTTTGTTTTTAGCACTGCTGGGTTTCTCAGTGGACTTCAACATGATCCATAAAATGGTTCTTCTTTAGGCTCATCAACAAATGGGTCTGTGTGCTCAGGTTTTGGTCTGGTTTGACTCTTTTCTGAACAGTAACCTATCATCTGGTCCAGGGGGGAGAATTGTATTCAGCCTCTTCCTTTGCCCTATAGGCAAGTACCAATTTTTTCGTAATCAGAACACGAGGAAGATGCCCCTTCCAAGATTGTCCCATCTATCACTCTGGTAACATGCAAATATTTAAAAACTTGACCTGAAGTTGACAAACAATGGGAAATGGTGTGAGAAGCTTGCAAAATGATGACAATGCTTGGCAAATGCCTAGGTATAGTATTTTACAGGATAGTAAATGTTGTCCTTGCCCATGGAAGTGATGAATAGGGATTCCATGCAAGAAAAAGGTGTGAGGACTCTCACATTGCTTAGAAAGCAACTGGCTGAAGTCAGAAATGGTTAAGACATTTTTATTACATTGGGATCTAATTTACAAGTGCATTTAAGCCATTCATTTTCAGAAGCCTGATTAGAGATAACATTAAAGCCCTTATGGTGATGTTAATGCAAGATAGATCTAGGTCAAAGAGGACCCTGAAAGGTGTGTTTTGGGAGTAGCGGTCAGTTATAGGTTAGAATGGCAATAGGGGTTAGACCCTGAGGGTTCAATGGGTGGTTACTAAGCCAAACAGCACCCAATGCTCAGAGGTGGACTAGCCTATAGTGAACTCTGAAATGTTCCCGGTAGGCCTCTGCACCCTGGGTCTCTTTCGTGTGGTAATCTATTTTATTTCCAAATGTTCTCATAGGAAAAGGGCTGGGCTTGCTGAAAAAATGTCATACGGGCCCACTATAAAAATTATTTCCAGGGCCACATTTGGTTCCGAGTCCACCACTGGCACTGACTTCTTTGCACCAGGCAGCAAGGTGGTGGCCCTTCCCAGGTTTAGGCCTGGGAATGTGCCACTTTTGTACTGTGATTAATATATCTCTAGGTGTTTTTTCCTTAAATTCGTTGAATGTGGATGCTTTTTTAGTATCAACATCATATATACCCTCTGTGGAAAAAGCATCTGTTGCTTCATCAACAAAAATAGTTTAGATGAATCTTCAGCTTAATTCAGAGCTAAGGTAAATGTCTCCCACTGGATTAGAAGTAGCCTTCTGCCTCTGATGTTAAAGGAGACTTCTGTCACCATTACCAACATCATTATGATTAGCTTCTGCAGTACTTCCTGCTTAATATCTTTACAGAACAGTGCCCAGGCAGTTTTTTTGATGATGACATCTTGACTTCCACAATGTCTGTTTAATTTTGCACACAGCTACAAGTGTGATTGCCGGATGAGGACACAATGTTTTGTGCGAGTGAGGAAGTTGATGTGTGTGTAGGTAAGTCTGGACGAACTTCCCCAAAAGTGTCCCATTAAAATACCAGCAAAAAGCTGAAAGTTCCATTTCTCCCAAAAATATGCAGGCCAAACTTGTGACTAGAAACCATCCCCTTTGAATGTCCTAAAACCAAACTAAGCTTTATCCCCGCACTTCTCCCTATGCCTTTCTGCAGGCCCTATTATTGCAAGAATTAAGTATTTGAATGCTGGAAATTGAAATAAAAGTTTAATATGCTACACTGCACTTATCTAATAGAGGAGTGGGGAATATTTGGGGCCTTGAAGGGAATGGCAGAATCATGTCCTGCCTCTCTGTACCCTTATTTCTACTGTTACGTAACCACAAACGTCTGTGAATGAATCTTCAGAAAAGGTCGAAAAATTGTTGGGAAATAAAAATATCCAACAAGCAGTCGATTTGCTGAATTACTGAACGTGTTCACTTGTGCAGGATCAGAATGTTGTGACTGGGAGGCACCTTGCCCCTTGTGTTTTTAAGACTCTCCAAATAAACATCTTTCTTCTCCCCCACTTTTGCTATCACAGATTCAATGGCTTCTTCATTCAGTAATAGAACTTATTTATTGGGTAACTGTCAATGTCCTTCATTCTCCTTGACCATCGACTTTCATCATAGTCCTTCATCATAGTACATCCTATCATTGCTTCTCCATTTTCCTTCATAATCATCTTTCTCCCGATCCTTCTCCTTTGAAATAATCCGTGATATTTGACAATGTTTGGTTTTTGTTGTTTTTGATGGCTTAAAAGCTTTAATTAACTTGATGACATTATTTTTTTGATAATAAAGAGAGGGACCAAGACACTTTTTTATAAAAAATTGACATTCGTTTTTGACAATTTCATCATTTAACATTTCTCTCATCCCAATCTTACATCACATAGTTATCCTTTTCCTTATAATACATGCATCAAAAACAAATTCCTTTCCATCCCTTTGTACAAAAATCACATTTTCAATTACTTAATATAACGTTGAAATGCGTTTTTTATGGACCCTTTCCATTATTGTAAAGATAATTCTTCTTCTTGGCCTAGCTATGACCAACTACTCACTATCAAGAAGTTTAAGAAGAGATTATTTTACACAAATGAGACTAATCTGAACATGAAACCAGAAAGATTACTAATTGAAGGATATTTTACAGTTTATTAATGATGTATAGGAGCAGCTGAATGCCTCTGCAGGAAGTCCTGCCCTCATCCTTCCTATATGCTCAGAGACAGAAATTGCATCATGTTACAACACCAGTGATTGTGCCTATTCCACGGAGAACCTTCGAGAAAAGCTATCCATTCAGAAAACCCTATATGATGTATCCTGTAGAGATGACGATCTCAGGAAATCCCTGAAGGAATATGAAGTTGAAAGAAAGAGAAGTTGGTGACATCACAAGAAGCGAGCGTGACGCACTGAGAAGAGTGGCTAAGGAAGAAGATGTATAGACTTTATGAAATCTGATGACAAAATAAAGACATGAGCAAACGTTCATAGACAGAATGAAGATTGCACGTGTGAAGAGCACTGCAGAAAATGCAAATCATTCAATAACTATACAGATGTAGCAATGAAAGTAGACTAAGTGATCATAAAGGCTGGCTATTCAGAGTGAATATACTGCAGGTGGTGCCGCCATTATATTGAAGCTGGACATCGGTGTAACATGTTTAGTAAGCTCTGACCCATAGAGAAGGAAGAATCAGAAAAGCTGTGTCGCAGCAACATGAAGCTAAGAGCATGGAAGCACCTGGAAGAACTGTCTGGCCTGGTGTCAAAGGAGGAAGTAGCCAAGTACTGGTTATCTATCTGAAAATAACAGTAACCATGAGAAGATGAATTGTCTCATTTTAAGATACAAAGAAAGAACATTATGAGTGTCAAGTTTGTTAATTAAAGACAATTAAATGCTGCAAAACAGGATGAAATTCAGTCTCCTGTTACATGAGCTAACAATGGAAATAGAAGGTAGTCATGCTGCTCTGACTTGAGATAGCGTGTGCCTATACTCCCTTTTATTCCCAGGAGCATGGATACTTTGCAAGGCCAAGTTCATAGACAATCTGAATGGCAGAAGTCATGAGCGATGACAGATGTTGGGCTAATTGGGGAGGGGGCATGGTCAAAGTCCACCCACTGGCACCCGGGGTACCAGTTTATATGCTGCTAGTGAACTGAATGTCCCTAAAGGGTACAAACGTGCCAACCAATTATAGCGGACCATATGACGAAAGGCTGTATATTTTGAGAGCCAATAGTATACTGTGTATCTAATAACTGATGAGGATGACTTGCACTAGGGGGTGGCATAAGTTGTCCATCTGACTGTAAAGTCCCAATCACAACCCGTCCCTATTTCGAAAATATACGTAGATGTTCCTTTGAGCATATCACAACCCCCCGTAGGTTTTTCTTGTTTGCCACGTATTATGACGTCATGTATGGCACATTTTTGCTATATAAATGTTTTTTATGAAAAGGTTTGAGAGAACTTAAGTGAACATCCTTTGTAACTCACTATTTTAGACAATTGATAATAAAACAGTTGGAGGAGACTTTTTACCAACTTCCTGAGTCAGTCTTATTTGGTGTTAGAGTTATTCTGCATCCCATCCATGCATGACGTGTTACTGATTTAAGGACCCCGGGTTCTATGACTTCATGAAATTAGCAAGAATAGTGCAATTTTACCGCCCATACTAAAAAAGAGTTGCCATCTTTGCCACATGGCCACAAGCATCTATGGGAGAGGGACATCATAGATGGCATCCCTTGCCACACACACCTTGACCTAATTAACAGCTTACTTCTGGAAAGCACAGGCCCATATAGCAGAAGATAGCTTAGGTTGGGACAATCCACTCTTTAAAACGTTCTTGCTTGACCCAGGTATCTGCTCCAACTACAACCGGATTGCTAATGATAAGGTGCCTACCATGTGCATCAGGCTTTTTTCAAGAAATTCTGCTGGGTGACTGGAAGTCTGGGTTCAGACCTTATAGCTTCGAGGGACACGGTTCATGCTTCTGGATTTCAAGGACATCTTACTACAGCTTGAACAAGGGGATATGGGCTTGTTGATCTGGTAACATGCAATTATAACTAATGAAATAAGAACTAATGATAAAAATAAAATGATTCAAAAACAACAAATTCCAAAATATCTAATTTCTTTTCCCTTCTTTTTGGGGGGGGTACCCCATAATCCCCCGGTTTTTAAATAATACTCCCCCCAAACCACTATTCCCTCTCACAACCCCACAATTAGTTATTTTGCACATAATTTCCACAGCCTTGAACTCCATAGCTACGCAGGAGAGTAAGAGACATGGTGGCAGTGTAAGAGAGTAGTGCTTACTAATGTTATGATAGGCAAAGTATACCAATAAGTATACTAATAAAATGAAAAAGCTCAATAAACAGAGTAACTACAAGTGCATAACAAAACCCAGCTTTATTCAGATACAAACTGCTGGGAGAGCGTACAAAAGACAATCTCAAAATAGCGTTAGGAACAACAATGTTTTAAGTTAGAAAAATGTCAAAGCAGATGTCATGGTTAGTTATCATGAATACGTCTATTTGATTATTCATTTCGTAGTGGAATACAGAACATATACTTATCTATAAGTAAAACTTCTACTATTGGTTCTTTCACAACTTATAATTCCTCCTAGGTTGATCCTTCTAAAAATGACACATTTCAATCTTACTTGCCATTGGTTGACATTCTACTACACTGGTCAATAAGGTGAAGAAGGTTCTGATTGGTTATTTATTTGTTCATCCAGCCTTGGGCTATGTTATGCAGTGTGGCGGCCTTGAAAGATACTCCCATCTCGTTCCCATGCTGAGGTTCTCTCTTCCAGACAGGTTTGTGGCCTTGACGTCTTGTCCCCCTCTCTAGATGCACAATGAGCCCAACAGGTGCACTATCTAATTGGGTATGGAATAAATGGTCACTGTTCAAACAGCGTAATGAGGGACTGTTGTGCTAAAACCATTTGCACACATTTAATGGATTTTCTACTGTCCTAATGTGTGTGCCCTTTTCTTCAGTGGCCACTTTGGGCGCTATATGTTTATTTTTTATGGGATAATTTGGCACAGCAGTTACTTGCATGCTGGTTCCTGTTGCTTGGCATCTATTTGATGGGTGATTGAAATCAGAGGTGCTAGATCACAATAGAACCAGGTTCATCTAACACGGCAATGGATTACTTGGTCTCCATACAAGTTGCACCTCTTAAAATTGCAAAGAAAGAGCATTTTGAAATGTACCTCCAATTTTGTTAAACAAAGGAAATGTAGTCAGGCACCGAAAAAGATACCCCACTCCACAACAACATTTCCTAAGTTCACCAACTATATCAGGAAAGGGCTGTTAATCTGTCCAAAAGAGTGGCAGATTTAGACATGTTGGACAGAAATATGGGCATCTTGTTGGTTGTTAGCAATACTCTTTGCTTCTCCAGGTTACAATTAAGTGCCCATAGGACATGTAGCAGGCATGGACTCCTGAGGGGTATATAAACCCAGGTTGGGAATCAATTATGGTTCCCAACAGTAACAAGCAGTCGTTTTTCAAACTAGAGGTAACACCTCAAATCTGCAACCACCTGAATCTAAATCTCACCCATAGCGATATATTAGGATTTGCTGATTTATTGTGTTTCCGAATGGCAACTTTATCAATTTTCTTTTTGCAGAGTTTACCTCTTTTTTACCACACAAAGTGAGGTGAGAACCCCACAAACCCCCTCGTTACCCCTGAAAATACATTTGAAAAAGTTACCATTTGCCAAAAGTGAGGTATACCACCCATAGACATGCATTTTTTTCATAAATTGGGGGGAAATGGTACATACATAAATATGTATAAATATGTGACTATAAATGCAGGTCACTTTGCATTAGTGCTTCATTCATTTTATTCTGTTTTTCATTTATTAAGTTAATAAAGTACTTTAGCCAAAGCGCTGAACAACCTGAAAAATATTACAAAACAGTATAATAATAAATCACAATGCCATTCTATGATCACGTCAGATGTGCATTAAGAGAGAAATGGAAAGAATAAATGGGAGAAGAACAACAAATAGAGAGGGGCAAAGCATTCCGAAGATTGGGGGGCCAGTAAAGAGAAGGACCGAAATCGGGAGGCTACACATGGGGTTTAGGAGTATCAAGAAGAAAGAGAGATTGGCAAAGAAGAGGGCAAGCAGGAATGTTGAAGGAGTCCAAGGAACAGAGATAGTGTGTAGCAAGACCAGACCATGTGTACATTTAAAAACAATGCACAGGAAATTAAATAATAAACAGGACTCAGAAGATAACCAGGAAATGGTGTGTAAAGCATTTGGAAAAGGAGGCACCAGAGGAGAGGCAAACAAGTGTGCAGATAGCAGAATTTAAGATTGAACATAAAGGATCAAGACATAAAGCTGGAAGGCCATTGAGAAGAGCAGAGCAATAATCTGGTCTGAAAAGAATTAGAGTAGAGATTAACAGTTTGGTACCATGGAAAGTTAGAAAAGAGTACATTTTATGCATTTTCAAAAGCTGAAAGTGAAAGTGACAGTAATATATGAAGCAAAAAAAAAATTAAAAATTAAGCATGACTCCTAGTTTACAAGCCGAAGTAGAGAGAGACATAGAAGATGGGGGAAAGGAGATCGAGGAAGGAGAGAGAGAAGAAGATCAAGATGAGGATGCGAATAGCTGACTTTCTGTTTTAGATGGATTGAGGTGTAGGATCAGTGAATGAACTGAAAGTAGACAGACAGAGATGTTAATATGAGTAGCTTCAGAAAAGGTAGAGAAAGTTAGAAAAATCTGGATGCCGTCTGCAGAAAAGTGATAAGAGAGACCAAAAGGTTTAATAGTGTGAACAAGGGGGGCTGTGTTCAGAGAGAAAAGAATCAGGCATAGGACAGAGCCTTGGTGAAGAGGAGCAGGTTACCAGCCCACAAGGCGGAGAAAGAGTAATCACAGAGATAGACACAGAACCAATTTAAAGCAGAACCAGTTAAAGCAAAGGAGGAGAGAGAAGACAAAGAGAGTGATCAACAGTGTCGAATGCAGCAGAAAGATCCAGTAGAATAAGGATAGAAGATTGTTTATAATGGCGGGCAGAGAGGAGCGAGTCTGTGATGGCAAGTAAAGCAGACTCTGTCAAGTACAAAGCAACAAAAACAGGCTGAAAGCGGGAGAGGAGAGAATTATAATCAAGATAGAGAATTGGGAATAGACAGCACATTCTAGAAGCATCAAGAAGCATAGAAGTCTCATGCTAAAATCACAAACAAAGTCAAATAAGTCTATATCTAAACTCTCTCTACACAACCAATTCATTGTGAAATCACTCATGGTGTTGCACACAATATTCGATATCGTGGTTACTAACATATTCATAATGTCAGCTCATTTAAAAACACAACTTTCAAGACACCACCTATTGTGAAATTCGAATCAGGGTACATTCAATTTCAATTGCTCCCCCTTTGGAACGGGAAAACCGCTCAACTCTTGAAGTTTGAATAACCAAAAGATTGGGAAAACCTGAAAATGAGTGGGTGCACAGGCAACCAATTACAACTAAGGCACACATAGAATTCTCACCTTTCTGCAAATCGAAGTATATTAAAGGTGAGAATAATGACACACCACTAAGGCAGGTAATATGCCACCTACAATATCCATACTCACAGTGTTTGATCCACAAGGTGTCGCTAATGTGATGCCTTGCAGTCGAAACTTAAACATTCACAGCATGTGTATCCTAAACATCTTCGCAGCACCAGCCAGAATAACGCGTATTTACTACAATCATGTGCATGTTGAAGAGGATGCAAGGTTTACAGAAGAGCTTTGACATGCTTGAAAAGAATAATGACATTTAGATTGACAGGCAGACGGAGCAGGGATAGTGAAGAGGAGCACAACACCACAATCCTACTTAGTGATGCTATTAATATATTGCGGCTGAGAAAATGCAGAGTAAACCAGCTCCAGGTACTCATAAAGCCTGCACTTCCCCTCGTCTTCCATCACGCTCTCCTTCAACAGAAAGCAATCAAATGAATGGAAAAATGTTGCCCTTGATATGGTAGGGTGAGATACGCAATTCCTCACATTCCCAGTGGCTTTACAGCTTGAAAAACACATTTTTTTGGACTGCACCTCGCATCGGCCCAAGCCAGCATATTCAATGGTAATTGATCATTGGTGTAGCCTAAAACATCTGGAGAGCTGATTGCAGACCACTACAATAGTGCATAAAACGTATCCATCCCCTGCATTGTTGCACAAGGGCAATGCGTGCAACATTTCTACTCCTTTGCCCTGATACAAAAATACTTTGAATGAAAATCGTATTTGTATTAAGGTGATTTACCCTATCGCTAATTGTGCTTGCACCCGTGAAAAGCTTCTCTGATACCATATGTTTTCTAGACAAAAATCCAGCTGAATGAGTTAGGCGCATGCATATCAATCTGTTAAAATATTGCAAAGCACAGGTTAAACTCTCTCTTTCCGTGAATAAAGTGCAGATTTAAAAATAAATGTGTGCAGTGACCAGCCCACATGCCTACATCAAATACATCAGTGTGGGCTGGTACTCCACGAAACCCCATTCCTATAGTAAGGGCCGTAAAAACAGGCCTCTGGCCCTTGCATATGCTGGACAAAAAAAGACGGCGCTTCGTACATAGGGAAAGACCAGCCCACACTCTCCCCAACCGTGCTGCCACCACTACCCGTAGGGTAATGCAGTTGAAATGTGCCCTGGTTATCAATACCCTATCTCCTAGGCATTCTGCCTACAGAAAATATCTCTGCATACCAGGGGACATGATATGTTATGTTATGTTATGTTATGTTATGTTATGTTACAACACTTCTATAGCGCCAAAGCCCTCGGACATCTAAGCGCTCCTTTACACGCAGAAAAGAGGTTCAGTGAAAGTTGAGCTGAAGTTTAATTAAAAAGCGTTGTTTTCAGCAGTTTTCGAAAGGCCAGAAGATTACTTTGTTCTCTGAGACCCAACGGTAAATTGTTCCATGCCTTAGACGTGAGCACTGGGAAGGAACGTCCATTTCCACAAGTTCTCTTAGTCCTTGCCACCTGTAAAAGCCAGGAGGAGGTGGAGCGAAGATTTTTTTGTGGGTTGATATATGGTGGTTTTATCCCTTAAGTAGGACAGAGCTGTTAGCCCCTGATTTGAGGGTATTCCGCAGTGCCATGTTCTCTCTATTCACACACACAAACTCATAAAAATGGACGGTCCACAATTTGATCTCGCCCCGACAGAGCATATTACCTGGTGGGTACAGATGTGTGTTGTTAAACGCTTTCAGCTGTCTCTTAATATGGTACAGCCTTGAAACCTTGCCACCCTGGACTTTGGAGATCATAAAAACCACTACAGAACCTATTCAGCCTTTCCTCCTTCTGAGTTTGAAAATTTGAGCATCGTTAAGCTTGGCAATGATATCACCTATTATTACAGCGTTTAGGAGGGAAGTTTAGCATGAAATAATATGTAAAAACAGGCAATATTAATATTATTATTTTACTACTGTTATTATTGCTATTATCATGAGGGCACTTTTGTGCCCTTTTATTGTATACAAAAACGAAAAAAAGTGAAGGTGTGTAAAAACAACTGAAATAGTTGAGTTAAATCAAATGTCAACAAATATACTGTATGTAATAAGTCATAGTTGTTGCTCTAGATGACACATGTAGGTCCTGAATAAATAAACAAAATAGCCACATCATTTCAATTTTATTATTAATGCCTCAAAACATCTTGTTATACAACAAATTGTAACAAAACATACCATGAAACAAATCACTGCCAGTGTGAAGCAGATTTCAAAGACACCACTATTGATCAGCTGTAAATATGTACTTAGACCAAACGTCTGCTGAATGTGTCCTTGAAACCTGAAACGGTCAATGATAAATAATGAAAAATCTAATCAACTGTTAAAGACTATAATACAGCAAGTCTAATAGGTCAGGTCTACTAGATGAGACAACATAATCCAACCAGTTGTCTTACAAGCCGAGCTCATCATCACCATCATCATCATGTTTATCCGGATATGCACAAAACATTCCAAAAAACAGTACACAATATAAAACAGTGCAAGATATAAAAAATACATTTTATATTTGGTACATTTTCCAATTACAACATGATGACAACTACAGCTGATATATATACAAAGTAAACAGTTTATACATCGTGACGCAAACATTTATAGGTGAACCTACACTCACTTCATAGCTCAGTACTCAGTGTCATGCTACTAAAGTGTGTTGCTGTTGTGATTGCAAACGGGGACTGGGTGGCTGCGGGTCGTGTTTCACGGACCAACCCATGCAATATCATAGCCCTAGTCCTAACCACACCTGCAAAGTTCAACCAAAGCACACAATGGTGCACAAGGAGTGTTGTGAAACAATTCTTTCAGTGTGTTCATTTTATTTTAAATTTTATAAAATGCCATTTTTCAACTTGGATTGCGTTTTTATCTATGTTATTCTCTATTTTCCATTTGCCAATGTCAGAGCTTAATCAAATATTTGCCAACCAAGAATAAAAGAAATACATAACTTGTGGGTAATGTATGCAGTTCGCTATAAGCCACAAGGTTATCCTTAGTCAGTTCATTGGTCAGCATGCATGTTGGGATTGTTCCTTTGCCAATGCCTCACGTTGACTAAGCACATCATCTATATACAATGGATAGATATGAGCATTGAAGAACAGCTTTCTTTACAGACAGGTCGGCATTTTTTTTTTTTTAATACGGTTGCTTGTGTGCTTTCTTGCTATCTGTTTGCCATCGCTAAGTCTGCATTTGTTTCATCCATGTTATATGTGTGGCATTCCTTTGTTGGGTATGCAATGCAATATGTTTGCGGACATTTCGCTTGTGCTGCTAATGAAATCGTGGTGGTGAGATGTGGCTGTGCCATACGCCCTGTGCATGTGCAACTGTATTGCTTTGATCTCCAATATGTATTGTTTGTGAATGACTGTGCATCTTGACTGTGTTTGGTGTATGGCAAAAAAATGGGCCATCTTGCTTTATGGGGCACAGTCCGCCTTTGATGGTTGCTGCTCCTTATTTCATAGTCCTCCTAGGTAGAACATCCTTTATGGTTGTATCTACATAGTGAAACCAGAGTTATGGAGGAAGCTCAATACCAGCTTATTGTGGGTGTTCCCGTTGCCCTGTGGCTTTGCATGCCCTCTGAGAGTGGTTTGAAGCCTGTTGGTGAAACTGGTGTAGGCTTATGATATGATATGATAGGTTATTTATAACACGCTTAATGCCCAGAGGTTTGTAACGCGCGACCCGGGGATCGAACTTGTGTTGCTCCGTGTCATCTTGCTTCCCAGGCGAGCACGTTGCCGCTGAGCTATCTTCCAGAGACAGAGGGGATAAAGCAATAGATTATTGGGGATACTGGGATAATCATCTACAACATGGCTAGAAAATGGCACTGTTTGTCAAATGTGAATTGCTCTGATGGGTACAATTCTCATAACCCCCATTGGGCACAGAACCTGAGATACTTCGAGTAAGGTTTGAGGAGAAAGCAAACAACCTGACATCCAGCATCATGTGAACAGTGAATTAAACACCTCTGACTTTCCTATCCTGGGACACCCTTTACCTGACCAAAATGCCTTCCAGCACCCTTAGCACTTTGCTAAGGATAATATCTGGGGTCCTCAGATACCACCCCCACCCATCATCTCTCTTTCCAAAATCCATGTTGCTCTCAGTGTACAGTGTATCAATGTAAGAGTGGAAGGAGAGAGGGAGAGAGAGAACGTGATTGATCAGAAGTGTTTGCATATGCCAGTAGTAAGAATGTGGTGAGCAGGAGACGGCATGTCTTGATACCCCTTTTCCCTGCTATGCCAGGGTATGACATATTACTTTGTGTGACCTCTTGAGTGATTGTGGCCTTGATCCAATTTCTAACCATGCTACTTAATCATTTATTTTGCACACATCAACTAGCTTTTCTCACACAGAGAGGTCAGTAGTCCTCTCCCCTGCAGACCCTGACATAATCCTTATTTTACAACACGTCAACGCAGACTTTCACACAGAACCGTCTTTTAACCCTCCGCCCATACTTGCTCTCAAAGCAAAACCTTATTATTCCTGAACACAGGGCTTCATTCTGGATACCAATTTCCCAAGTGTCTGCACCCCAACTCACCTAGGCACAGACCAACATACAAAGAATGGACTAATCTGATCTGCGCACATCATCACTTCAGGTTTTGCGACTTCTTTCTCACTCACTTTCAGATTAGGTCCCATCACCCCTCTCTTAAAGGAACAAGTTCCAAAGCTCCACCAAAATGACAAAAGGTGCACTATACAAAAATATTTTATACTACTTTACAATAGTTAAACAGGTTATTGGTTTGTCTGTGTTGCTCTCTGCTTCGTGGTGCTTAGGATGTTTTGTGCATGATGCATTGCCATTTAAGGTGGTTGGTGTAGTAGCTGCACAGCTGAGTTTGATTTCCTCTGGAATTTGTTTAGGGATCATCATCTTTGCATTGCATGTGATGTGTGCCTAGTCTACATGGTTAGTTGAGTGTTGTGCCTGAAGATATTTTTCCAAGTTTGCCTGAACCATGATTGTGTAGCTTTTATATTTGTATTTGCTGCCTGTGCCACTTGTGATATGGTTTACTACATACACGCCTGGCATTAATGCAGCCATGTCCATGATCCCTAGCCATGGGATACATGTAGGAGAATGTCCTTTTCAGCGATGATCACAGGGTGTGCAGGTGGTCTTGAAGGGAGCTGTTTTGCAGTCTCAGTAGTTACTTGGGTTTTGGAGTTTGACATCCTACCACTGTCTTTTGATCGCATGTCTGAGTGGACACCGCTGGCAGTCACCTGGTTTGTCAGGGGCAGGCTCATGTTACCCTTCTCTGCCCCTTTCAGATTGTGCAGACTCGTGAGCACATCATGATGCTGTATGACGTAGAGGTGGAGGAGTCCTGCCTCTGCCTCAAGATAGTTGTTCTTTCACTTGCATTACTTGAGAAGGGCACACCAACTGATTGCCTTTGCCATTGTAGACTTGGCTTGTAGTTGTGTGGCTGATGTCCTTCATCTGTATGCTAGCCATTCGGCATAGCAGAAAAAGGTGTGGAAAAGGTGTGTGTTCCCAGCCTGGCGATTTTGTGACTTTGGGCGATGTGATGGCCTCCAGATATGGTGAGTTTCTCAACCAAATAAAGTGGTGTTTAAGGTGTTACTGCTTTGAAGGTAATGATTGCAGTTCGAACACAATGCATGCTTGAAGGGGTAGCCACTGCAGCTCTTTGAGTGTGGGAGTGGTGTGGTTTAGTTTTCTTAGTCCTGTGGTGAGGAGTGCTGCAGTATACTGGCCAGCTCCCATACAGGAGGGTTGAGTCAAAGGCTTCCCAAGCCAATAGCTTGATAGGAGGTTACTGAAACCTTGCAAAAAGAGCTAGATTATTACTAGCTCAGAACACAAAAGTCACCGTAGAGGAACAATACAATGTAAATTTATTTAACAGGAAGACATTTTTGAGTTTTTTGTGCCACTATGTGGCATATATGCATACAATAGATCTGCATTATAGTGGGTTAGTATACAGTAGTGACAGTCTATTTTCTGTGTTGTTTACTTTCACAACACATTAACACAGACAAAGTTAATGTGTTGTGAAAGTAAACAACACAGAAAATAGACTGTCACTACTGTATACTAACCCACTATAATGCAGATCTATTGTATGCATATATGCCACATAGTGGCACAAAAAACTCAAAAATGTCTTCCTGTTAAATAAATTTACATTGTATTGTTCCTCTACGGTGACTTTTGTGTTCTGAGCTAGTAATAATCTAGCTCTTTTTGCAAGGTTTCAGTAACCTCCTATCAAGCTATTGGCTTGGGAAGCCTTTGACTCAACCCTCTCGTATCTCTGTACTTCTCTACCCTCTCGAGTCAGGCCCCCTAAAAAAGAGGGTTCGCCCATTTTTGTTTCTTTTCTTTTCAGCTCCCATACAGGCCAACATGTCATCTGGCACTCCTGAAGTAGGGTGTCCCACGGTCCAGGAGGGAAATGACCAGGGTTGGCTAACTGTTCTGAATCATGGAGATGACTTTGGAGATGAGTGCACGCTGGCACCGTACTGCATCGCTCTTCTTGGCAATGTGTGTTTTCATTCAGAGATCATAGTCGATAATAAAGCCAAGAATGATTGCACTGGGGGAGAGCTGTGGTGTGAATATGAAGAGCTTCATGTCAGTTAGCCAATTCTGGACTTAACAACTCACCCAATAAACATTGGCGTAGGTGTCAAGCAGGGTTGTAATTTAGCAGCCACGCTTTTCAATCTTTATCTATGTGGCATCAATGACATTTAGCATACCCATATTTCCTATCCAGCAAGGCTTGGCCATCTCAAGATCCAATGGCTAGCCTTTGCGGATGACATTGTATTATTTGATCTCACGCCCAAAGGTATGCAAATTAAATTAGATCTATTTGCATCCTATTGCCTGGCACATAATTTAAAATGCAATGTTGAAAAATCTAACATAGTAGTGTTCAGGAATCACAAAAAGGGTAACATCACACAAAAGTGGAGTCTTGATAACTTTCCTCTAACCACAGTTACTCAAATTCGTTATCTTGGATATACCATAACTGATTCCAACTCGATGGCGATGTGGAGAGAGGTTCTACAGAAAAAGGCTGCTCCGCTCGCTACGCAAATGCGATTAGTATACCTGAAGTTTTGTAAGGTTTCATTGTTGCCACTTATGGAATTTTACATCTTAAAAGTAGAGTCAGTTATTCTTTATGCTTTGGACATGTGCCTTGTGAATATTAGCACTTACCTTGATCAACTACAAGGCTGTATGTGGAAGGGGGCTTTGAGGTTAGCCAAAGCAACACCAAATACTGTGTTAAGGCAGGAATTGGGTCTTACTTCTCTATCTGCACGCCGTAACTGCCGCATGTTGGCTAACTTTGCTAGAATGTTATATCCCCCCGTAAACTGTCTATACGAAGATTTGGGGCAACTAATGACCGCACCAGTACGATCATCCCTGACGAATTACCATGCACAAATGCTTCATCTATTGGATGAGATTGCACTTACACCAGCAGATTTGGAATTTAGACCTAACCTCGTCAAACATCGCATCATAGAAAATGATTGGTGTAAAACGGTTTCTGCGATGGTGGATCTTAAGGGTTACAAGGAAGCAGTACGCTTCTGTTCCTCAAGACGGCCGCATAAACCTTATGTAATCCAGTTTCCTTGCAATATAGCTAGGGAAGCTTACTTACGTTTGATATGATATGATATGGTATTTGTAACGCGCCTATACACAAGTGTTTCAAGGCGCGACGAGGCAGGGAGGGAGGGAAACAAGGGGAAGACAGACAAACGATCCTACTAGGCCAGGTGTCATTCAGATCGTGCAAGTGCAGAGGTAAGGGGAAAAAGGAGAAAGTGCAGGGGGAGGAGGTGGGGGGGAAAGTGCAGTACAAGGTAAGTAGCGTAATAAAATAATAAATAATAAATAATAAATAAAAGGGCCAGCTGGTGGCAAGTGCGAGGTAAGTGCAGAGCAAGTGCTGGGAAGGGGGCTGTAGGGATGCAGTGACAGTCCCACAGTGCAGGGGGAGCCAGGGAGGCAGTGCAAGTGGAGAGTGGCTGGGCCCTGGACCGAGGTCACAGAGTGGCCCAGATGCAGGTTTAGTGCAGACTTCAGTGGGGAGTTTAGCAGGTTTAGCAAGGGAGAGGGAGAGAGAAGGCAGAAGTGAAGAGGAAGGTTTTGAGGTGCTTCCGGAACCGGAGATGGTTCTCCTCAAGTTTCAGGGAGGCAGGAAGGCTGTTCCAGAGGGAGGCCCCTGCTGCGGAGAGAGATCTACCCCCAGCTCGTTGCTTCGAGAAGCGGCTGACCATGAGGGAGTTGGAGACGGATGAGCGAAGGGCTCGTGAAGGCAGATATTTAGGAAGAGAGAGTTGAAGGTATTTAGGCCCCAGGCCCCAGAAGGCCTTGTGGACAATGCAGAGGGTTTTGAACTTAATCCTCGCAGCCACTGGGAGCCAGTGAAGAGATTTCAGTCCTGGAGAGATACGGTCCCTGGGCTTGAGGCCAAGGACAAGTCTCGCAGTTCTGTTCTGGATAAGTTGCAGAGGGCGGAGAGTGGAGGCAGGCAGATTAAGATAGAGGCTGTTACAGTAGTCCAGCCTTGAGAGAACCAGGGCTCGGGAGACAGTGAGCTTCTGGGGGAAGGAGAGGAAGGGAAGAATACCTCTGAGGAGGTGCAGCTGGTAGTGTGACTTCTTAGAGACGTCAGATATATGAGGAGAGAAGGAGAGTGTGGAGTCGAAGATGACCCCGAGGTTTTTAGCTTTGCAGGTAGGGGCAGGAAGGGGGCCAAGGGAGGCCGGCCAGAGAGCTGCAGGAAAGGAGGGAGTGGGTGTGCCGATGAGTAGAATCTCAGTCTTACTGGCGTTAAGGCAGAGGTCATTGGCGGCACACCATTCCTGGATAGCAGACAGACAGTCGGAGATGAGGGAAGGAGAGGAGGAGGCCGAGGGTAGCCTGAAAATGAGCTGGGTATCGTCCGCATAGCACTGAAAGTGGGGTCAGAGAGCGGCGATGCGGTGGGCAAGGAGTGCCAGATACTGGTTGAAAAGCCAGGGAGAGAGGTTGGATCCCTGGGGGACACCACAGGTGGAGAAAAAGATGTCAGAGAGGAAGGAGCCCATTTGGACCTGGGAGGGTCGACCGGAAAGGAAAGAGGTCAGCCATGCCAGAGCCTGACCAGTGATACCCAGGTTATCACGGAGACGGTTGAGCAGGATGGCATGGTTGACAGTGTCAAAGGCAGAGGAGAGATCGAGCAGAATGAGAACACAGGGAGTGTTGGAATCGAGGTTCAGGTTCAGTTTCAAATTGAACCAATCCCTCACCCTAGAAAGAATTAGTGGCTGGAGCCTGCATTGGCAATTACAGGCGGGATTAGGATGTAGGTTTTGTAAAGATAGTGCAACTCAAGAAACTAGTATCTAGTGATATTTTGCACTCATTTTGAGTCAATACGTGTACTAACAATTGCAACTGATTGCTCACTATCTGAGGCAACAAGGGAATGGATATGGTTAGCCTGTAAGTGGGGGACTCGAACGAGCCTCATAATAGCTTTGTGCAGACTTCTGCTGGTAATAAATAGTGAACTGGAGAGGATGTTTAATAGGAAAATGGTGTAAGAAACGTGTTGATGCTATTAACATCGTAGCTGTAAATCAGCTGACCAGGTGAAGCATATAGACTAGCTGTGAGAATGCCGCATTACAGCGCGTGGCAAATTCACTTTACTGACATATAGGCCTAAGTCAACACAGATGTCTCTTACTCAAATTTATAATGGCAAAGTATTTTCATTATTACCTTGAAGACACGAAACGAAGCATTGTTGTTAAATGTCTTTTCACAAGTCTGTTATTTTTATCAAAATGAAATGATGTAGATAATATAAGACTACGTTAGAATGTATCAATAATTATTTAGCATGATTTTCAAAATTCTATGCATATAAAATTGTCTTGGTTAGGCAAAGCAAATGCTGTATAAGAAACGAATAATGTAATCTAAAGGAAATTTGGTAATGGATTATGTGTCAATTGTGCAACATAGAAAATATCTTTTATAAAAGTTGTAAAAGTTTGTTGATCGAACTAATAAAACAACGGTTTGAAAAAAAAAAAAAAAAAAAAAAATTCTGGACTTATGTATGCTTGGTGGAGTTTTCCTAGAAGAATGTCTTACGTTTATATAGGGTTGAGTTTCATGTAGGTGTATTGCAGATTTGGGTGAGTGTCAGATATCATTTGATATGATATGATATGATATGGCATTTCTAACGCGCCTATACACAAGTGTTTCAAGGTGGTTTGATTTACTGGGAGCAGGGGAGCAGCAGCTCTCCATGGGTCCATCCTGGGGGGCAGCGGAGCAGCAGCTCGCCACCGGTCCATTCTGGGGAGCAGCGGAGCAGCAGCTCTACATGGTTCTCTCCTGAGGAGCAGCGGAGCAGCAGCTCTCCAAGGGTCTATCCTGGGGAGCAGCAGAGCAGCAGCTCTCCACGAGTTCATCCTGGAGAGCAGCGGAGCAGCAGCTCTCCATGGGTCCATCCTAGGGAGCAGCGGAGCAGCAGCTTGCCACAGGTCCATTCTGGGGAGCAGCGGAGCAGCAGCTCTTCATGGTTCTCTCCTGGGGAGCAGCGGAGCAGCAGCTCTCCAAGGGTCTATCCTGGGGAGCAGCGGAGCAGTATATCTCCACGGGTCTATGCTGGGGAGCAGCAGAGCAGCAGCTCTCCACGCGTCTATCCTGGGGAGCAGCAGTTCTCCTCAGGTCTATCCTGGGGAGCAGCAGAACTGCAGTTCTACACAGGACCCTTCCTGGGGAGCAGCGGAGCAGCAGCTCACCACAGGTCTATCCTGGGGAGCAGCAGCTCTACGCGGGTCCATCCTGGGGAGCAGGGGAGCAGCAGTTCTCCACATGTTTATCCTGTGGAGCAGCGGCGCAGCAGCTCTCCATGGGTCTATGCTGGGCAGCAGCGGAGCAGCAGCTCTCCACACGTCCCTCCTGAGGAGCAGTACCCGGGTTAGATGGGCAAGCCTGGTTGTTTTATTTTAATTGTTATAGTCTTTTGTATTAGAGCAACTGTTTGTTTTATCGGGAGTGTGTGCCATTTGAAAGTGGTCGCTATCTTTACAGTGCAAAAAAAACAGCCAATAGTAGTACTGCCGGACCCAGGTGTATGGTAACAACGTGCACACTTACCCTAATTCGGAAACAATTAATACCTGAAGTAAAACGTCCAGTATGGCATTGGCAAGAGCACATATATACAGTGTTACACTGAAGTGTACACACCGGGCTACTGTCGGAAAGAAATGAACACATGGGGGGCGGGGGTTGTAATTTCAGCATATACAGATCGTAGACCTGGACCCCAAGATACACACGTCTCCCCTACATTGCCTGTAAAATTCTAATGAAGCAGAAGACACAAGTGAGTATCTGAAACCACTAATCATTTAACAAAATGCACAACAACAAGAAAATAAACATCAATGGATGATTCAAACCACGCATCGTTTCATTTCAGTTCAATAGCTGCACTTATTGAAACATGGATATCATGAGAGTAGACAGTGCAGTCTGCTTTAAAGCCCTGCCTTTCAGGCCATAGGCACTCTGTGTCCTGCATTGCATTAAGCTGCAAAGCGATACATACAGAGCAGTGCCTGGTGATCGTTTTATTTTTCTATTTCTTCAAAGGTTCACAGTGGTTAACAACTTTCATTGAATAGGCATACCATGCCAGACTGCTAATAGAAATGCCATGGCAACAGCCTTTTTTTTTTTTGCTGAAGTCAAGAGACTTGGAATTCCCCACATACCCATCACCCATGCAATCTAAATATAGATCTGTCTCTCCTAACAATGCAGAGATTCCAAAGCAGCGCCCGTCGCGCAAGCAGGGGGTATCCGCCGGTATACATAGGGGCTGTGCGGGGAGGGGTCGGGGGGGCTGCTTTTGTTATCAGCGCCGTGTATGGCGAGCAACCAAGAAAAGCAACCACACAAACTACCATGGGTGCAATCGTGGGATCAGGCTCTGCAGCTGAAGTTTAATAAGGGAATTAATTGTACTGCCAATTTGGAGAAGAAAAGGAATCATAATTGTTTCACTTCATGGATGAAGGAACAGCAAACTCAGCAACATGTTTTCTCCCAGCCAGGCGCCATCCACTCGAGACATATTTTTTTTTTATATGTTCACGGGGATGCGCTCTCATAGAAGCCGTTTATTTCACTGCTGTTCTGAAATGCACGCAGCTGTGCTGTGCATTTCTGAACAGTGGCACAGTAATGATGCGCTGCCTTTCTCATTGCTCTCCCTGGTGTTGCGTGCACACGGGAAGGGCTAGAGTTCTGCTTCGAAGATACTGATGCGCATGGCGTTCCCGCGCCTCTTCATTCAGGCGGGCTCTAATGCAGAAGTGCATGTTTGCACTTCACCGACGCACCTTCGAATCATCTATGATTTTCGTTCTTCCTATGTATGACCTACTCTGTAGATTTTCCCTGGGGGCCGGGAAGAGGGGGTAGGATTTCACTTTAAAGGCATTATGACTATATATTGCTAGTAAATGTGTAAACAGGGCCAGCTGTGATGAAAATGTGTGACGAGCCAGTAGCATGCTTGCTTTGTAGCCTTAGCAGCAATCGGGCCGTTTGTCTGCAGCATAAGCAAACAGGCCCACAGTCAAGTGAACCGGAGGAGAAGCTATTTCCAGAGAGAGACCACAATGCCTCGGGTAGAGCAAGCGAAATCGCACACCTGCTTACATTACAGGAAGCATCGTCAAATGACCTTTGACCCCAATGACATCCCAGGAATGATGTCACATGACCGTGACCCTGGTGAAATCACTGGGAGTGACAACACAACTGTAAAAAGAAACCACAATAAGTATAATATTAACTAACAGCACATTGTATTAAAAAGGACACAATGTTATTTAACATTCTAATCAGAAGCTAACTAAGGTGCTCCGTCAGTATGCATAGGTGCAGTCATGATATGCCAGGAGTGCATTCAGCAGAACTTGCATGAGCTGTAGGATTGACTTGTTAAAGGAATGGTTCGCCCAAACATTTCTATTGCAAAAAAAGATGGGCAATAATAAAAAAAATAGATTGGCACTTTTTTTTTTAAGTCCCTATGTAAAATTTTGAGCAATTGAAGCCCGCCTGTGCTCGCTTTTGCTTTTGCGGCACTAATGAAGTAAAAGCCAGCCAGCTGTAGTAAACAAAAGCTACCACTGGGTGGCTTTTCCTTCAATGGTGCCGGGAACTGCAGCTGCATCTCGGTAAGTGCTATTTATTTTTACAAAAATAAGCACTAGCTGTGTTTTTTTTTCTAAGTTTTCCAGGCTGGAGGAGCCCAGAAAACTTAGAAATAAAACTGCAGCTTTAAAAATGTTGTATTTATGTTTGCGGTAGCTTTTGAAGCTACTGCAAACATAAATACAACGTTATTGTGTTTGAAAACACTGCTGTTTTTCTTCCTAAGTTTCTCAGGCTCCTCTGGCTCGGAGGAGCCTGAGAAACTTAAAAAGAAAAACCGCAGCGTTTTTGAAACACAACCGCGTTGTGTTTCTGCCTGCCGTGGCTATCACTTTGGGTCTCCGGTGCTCCCCTTTCCAACGCGGTTGTGTTTCCATGCCACAGTGTTTCTGCCTAAAGCTGTTTGGAAAGGAATTGCCTCACAAGCCCAAGTGGTGTAATCATAAGCCAAGTCGTTTCAATTCGCCCACTGCCTGCATTGCAACATTTATGATAGGAGACAAGTGCTCTCCGGCCACAGCCTGCGGCTGGGACCCCTACCGCCCTCACTAGTAAATAACCTGGTCTGCCCTGCCATGGCCTTCAGGCTCCAGATTACAGAAACTTTGCACCGTTGAAAGTGAAAATTTGCACAGTATTAGCACCAGGGCACTGTTTGCCCTATTTGTTTTAAAACACTGGGATACATTAGATATCCATTGCACCACGACAAGTGCAGTTTAGCATATTAAAAGCACTAGGGCAAAAATTGCCGTCGTGCAAACAAGACACATTTTTCATGCATTTTTTCATTAGGGCAAAGTTTGCCCTAGTGCTACTACCATTCCGTATTAGCACTAGGGCAAACTTTGCCCTGGTGCAAAAATGCAGTGAAAATGCATCTTTTTTGCACGAGGGCAATGCTTGCCCTGGTGCTTTTAATATGACAAACTGCATTTGTCATGGTGCAATTGTTTTCTTACATGTCCCAGTGGTTTTTTTAATTTTATTTTTTAAATAGGGCAGCCTTTGCCCTATTGCTAAAACCATGCAACTTTGCACTTGCACTGGTGAAAAGTTTCTGTAATCTGGCCTCAGGTGTGGACCTGGGGGGGAGCGGGGTACCACTCACCGTCTGCCTTGCGTGCAGAAGAACGCGTAGCCAACACCCGCTGTGAAGTAATAGCGTGTGAACCCCAACGGATGGAAAACACACGCACCGCACGAAAAGCACGTACAGAGCAGTGTAAAGGCACGCGGGATCTCCAAGCCCTGCCAGGGCAACGCCCGTGCGCGAAACGCCACAGACGCGCTTACACTGTAAGGGCCTTTGGTCCAATGAAATCGCGTACGCGTGCTGACGCGCTTACGCGCAAAGGCCCTTTCCTCGAATTTCACGCTGACGTGCAGGATTTTCAAGCTGACCACGCGAAAACACACGGAAGACCACGCTCCTGTCCAGAAGGCCGAATCACTGCCCCCCCAGTGCCCCGAGCAGCCTCCCACAAGCCATCTGCTGCTGCCTGCATGCCTGCCTGCTGCCACCATGCCCTGCCATTTGGTGCCTGCACATCAGCCATCTGCAGGGGTCCAGTTGCTGTGTCCACCCCTGCTGGAACAGAAGACTCCCGACTCGGATAACATTGCTCCACAGCCCAGCCCCAGGACCCAGTTGCCCACCCACTCCTGCCCCTGGGGTTGCCATGTCAGGCACATCAACATCTGGCACCAGTGGCAACCCCCGGCCAGAGGGGCAGAGGGGCACCAGCTTCACTGCCACCGAAGTTGGTGTTCTGGTGGAGCAAGTCCTGGGGCAGTATGATGCCCTCTTCGGATCGTCCCGTGCCAAAAAGGAAGGACGGGAGAGGATCTGGGCCGACTGTGTGGTTGCCATCAACGCGGAGGGGGTGTCAACCCGCACCATCTAGAAGGTCAAGAAGCGCTGGGAGGACTTGAGGTCCAGGACCCTCATAAAGGCCCGGCGCCTCGTGGATGAGGGCCGGGGCCGCATGAGTTCCATCCAGATGAGGGTCCTGGAACACGTACACCCAGCACTCCACACCCAGGTCTGTGAGAGGGAGACCCGTCTGGAGTTGAGTGCTAAGTGGCCAAGCATTGCTGTGTGAGACAGGGCATGTTGCAGTGTGCTGGTTGTCTGATGCTTGCCTGTATGTGTGACATAGGCCATGTACGCATGTATGTGTGCAGGGACATCATGGTAATGCATGTGCGACCAGTAATGTGTGAACCACACGGTTGTTGCATGTGTTTAAATGCGACATGGGGAGCCCTATGCAGATTGCACACATGAGAGCATGGCAGTCTCTGTTCCTGGACATGGGTGGGGGTGAGGGATGGGTGCTGATGCCAGGTACATATATGGTATCCATGTCTGTGTGCCTGACCTGCGTGTCTGTGACTTGTGAATGCCATGGATGCATGACACATGTCTGTGACAATTTACAGATTCACTGATGCAGCCTAGTCATCCTTGTATCCACTGTGATTGGGGTCTACGGGGCCAGATGGATGTGACTGAGGTGAAGTGTGTGCATGTGATAGGCATGAGCCATGATGCATGTGAGTACCATTACATTGTATGTTTCGAGAGTCCATTGGACATGTATGGAAATGTCCATGGCATGCACCATGACTGTCACTGTGTGTGTTTTGCCTGGACTGACACATGTGTTGTGGAGGGACATGATGGAAGTGTACTTTGACAGTGGCACTCATCTGCTATTGCTTCCTGTCTAGAGGACCATTGTACAGTACCCTGATGCTTGTGTTCTATGTCTCCCTCTACGCAGCGGCTAGTGAAGAAGAGGGCGGAGACGGCGCTGTGGAGCAAGGCGGCGGGGATGCCCCCACGGCTGCAACGGAAGGTGTGGGTGAGCCCCCACAGGGGCCTGCTACAGCGGAAGACGGTGAGGAGCCATCCAGGTTGGTGGTTTCCACAGAGGAGGAGGAGGCCGCCACTGAGGCGCACATGGGGCCTGGTGGGGGCATCCCTGCTGGTGCAAGTGGTGCAGTCCAGGGGCAGGGGCAGGAGGCAGCACGGGTCACCGTGGAGGGGCCTGTGCATGTCGCTGTCCCTGACCCTGTGGGTGCACCACCATGCACCAGCAGGGATGCCCCATCCCAGGCCCGTCCGCAGGTAGAGGGGATGTCCATGTCATCTGACTCCCCTCCACCTGCGGACGAGGGGACCCCTGGCCGTATGGAGAAGGTCCTGATTGGGGTTGCGATGCGCATGGCTGTGATTCGTGATGCCGTGCGTGCTTCCCGGGAGGAGCACGCACGTCATCACGAAGAGCACCGTGCCGACGTGGCCCAATTGGGATCGTCCATGTTCGGGGGATTCCTGCATGTGTTGGCCAATCTGGCGGCCCTCTCCTCCTCTGTGGAGACTATACGCCAGTCGTTCTCCTTGCCGTCTTCCAGCCCAGATGCCACCAGGGCCCCCTGTGGACCTGCCCTGACCAATGCAGCCAGCTCGGTGGGGATCCCATCCCTGCCACAGTCGGGAGTCAGAGGTCCAGCAGGGGTGGACACCACAGCAACTGGACCCCAGCAGATGGAGGATGTGACGGCATCATCGGGCAGGGCACGTGCACAACGGCGTCGGTGGTTTCCATCAGCCTGGATGCCGTCGTGCTGGCACAGGCAGTTGCGTCGGAGGCAGCAACAGGCTCAACGTGGGAGGCATCATGGCTCGGGGCCATCAACATCAGGGGTGCAGGCATCGGCCGGAGGGCAGGAGAACCCTGGAATGGGAGTGGCTTCCGTTTGGGAGCGGTTGTGCCAGCAGATAGGTGCGGAGCGGCAGCGGGCAGAGGAGGAATGGCTCACAATGGTCAGGGCGGAGGACTCCATGCGGAGGGCGCTGAGGTGGGCTGAGTGCCTCGAGGGTCTTCGCAGGGAGTTGGAGCTGGACACTGCATTATCCCTGCGGGACCTCGGGGCCAGGGAACATGCCCACCCCGAGGTCCCGCCATTGAAGCCATTGAAGCCATTGAACAGGAGTTCGATGATGCCCTGGCCCATGACAACAACCAGTGAGCCGTCGGACTAGCCTGCTGCCCTTGTAAATAGTTATGTAGTTAGTGTTAGGTTTCCTTTGCTTTTTTATTTGTTTTGGACCTTTTGGACAATGGGCCACATTTTTGTATAGTTTTATTTAATTAGGTAGTATTTTTATGTAGGTTTCATTTCTTCAGTTGGGATCATGGACCCTGGTTTGTTTATCTGTATATAGTTGTTGTTTTTTTTTTTTACCCATGGAGCAATGGTTTTCGGTTTTGGTTTTACCTTGGATTTACTTTCTTGAACTGTGACTTTGGACACCTTTCCTTTGGATTATGATTTGTCGTTTTTCATTATTTTACGGACATGCTGCTTTTGGTTTTTGATTCCCATTGTCATTTGTTTATTTTTTATTCCATTCATGCTGTTTTTAATACATTTTTTTCATCAAACTTCAATGTGTAGTATCATCTCATTGGTATCATGCATATCCTGATATGGGTTTTGAGATTCACTGACACCCATTGGGTGTATGTGAGGGCCATGTGTTCATTTCCAAACTTGCTATTGGGGTTCTATCATGTCATTGCCATTTCTAAGTGGGTGGATGCAGTACTCGAGTGGGTGTTTTGCATTTGGAGGCTGACCATAAGGGTCAGGGATCTAGATTGTGATGACATGTTGGCTGGGGGACATGTGTGGGGGCCTGCTGGCAGGTGCCCCGCAATGCTGGGGGGTGGAGCTGCAGGGGGACATGAGTGGGACATGAGTGGGGGCCTGCTGGCAGGTGCCCCGCAATGCTGGGGGGTGGGGGTGCAGGGGGACATGAGTGGGACATGAGTGGGTGCCTGCTGGCAGGTGCTCCGCAATGCTGGGGGGTGGGGGTGCAGGGGGACATGAGTGGGACATGAGTAGGGGCCTGCTGGCAGGTGCCCCGCAATGCTTGGGGGTGGGGGTGCAGGGGGACATGAGTGGGACATGAGAGGGGGCCTGCTGGCAGGTGCCCCGCAATGCTGGGGGTTGGGGGTGCAGGGGGACATGAGTGGGACATGAGTGGGGGCCTGCTGGCAGGTGCCCCGCAATGCTGGGGGTGGAGGTGCAGGGGGACATGAGTGGGACATGAATGGGGGCCTGCTGCCAGGTGCCCCGCAATGCTGGGGGGTGGTAGTGCAGGGAGACATGAGTGGGACATGAGTGGGGGCCTCCTGGCAGGTGCCCCGCAATGCTGGGGGGTGGGGGTGCAGGGGGACATGAGTGGGACATGAGTGGGGGCCTGCTGGCAGGTGCCCCGCAATGCTGGGGGGTGGGGATGCAGGGGGACATGAGTAGGACATGAGTGGGGGCCTGCTGGCAGATGCCCCGCAATGCTGGGGGGTGGCTGTGCAAGGGGACATGAGTTGGTGATCAGTAGTGCAAGGAGACATGTGCCTTTGGTGGGGGGCATGCCCATGTTGGTTGGGCTACCTGCGGGACATGACCAGGGATGCAGGGTAGTCCCCTGTGGTGTGGGCTGCCTGCAGGGGCCGTGGAGGGTGTACAGGGGACACCTGGGAGGACCCACACTGCCAAATCACATGTAGGACTCCCCGGCACCCCTGAAATACACGTACCCTGCTGGAATCGCGTGTGAAAATTCCTGCGCACCCCTGAAATACACGTACCCTGCTGGAATCGCGTGTGAAAATTCTCGCGCACCCCTGAAATACACGTACCCTGCTGGAATCGCGTGTGAAAATTCTCGCGCACCCCTGAAACACACGCACACGCTCCCCCAGGCCCGATCGCGTGTGAAACCACCCGCGAGCCCCTGAAATACACGCAGCCAGGCCAATCGCGTGTGGAACTTCTCTCGCACCTCTGAAATACACGCGCCCAGGTCAATCGCGTTTGGAACTTCTGGCGCACCCCTGAAATACACGCACACGCTCCCCCAGGCCCGATCGCATGTGAAACCACCCGCGAGCCCCTGAAATACACGCGCCCAGGCCAATCGTGTGTGGAACTTCTCGAGCACCTCTGAAATACACGCGCCCAGGCCAATCGCGTGTGGAACTTCTCGCGCACCCCTGAAATACACGCACACACTCCCCCAGGCCCGATCGCGTGTGGAACTTCTCGCGCACCTCTGAAATACACGCGCCCAGGCCAATCGCGTGTGGAACTTCTCGCGCACCCCTGAAATACACGCACCCAGGCCATTCGTGTGTAATACTTCTCACGCACCCCTGAAATACACGCACACGCTCCCCCAGGCCAGATCGCGTGTGAAACTTCTCACGCACGCGTGTTCCCGACACCCGTAATACGCGTTCCCCGCTTTGCGTTTGCTGTTTGCCAGTCCGGTAAACTGGTACAGGGTTGGCGCAGCGCTTTGCGATGGATTTGCGATCTTGATGGCTTTTCCTTGCGCGAGGGTGTTCTTGGGATCGTAACTGGCGCTGATGCAGGCTCGCTGCGCCACTCTGCGCCACGTCTGCTTTTGGAGGTGGGAATCCATGAATACGCTGTGCGCGGAAATTGATTTTATCGCACGCGGCTGGCGCAGACATTCGCACGGGCACGCTGTGCGCCAGCCGCGTGCAACACTTTTGAGAGGAATTAGATGAATCGGCCTGTAAGTGTACCCTTCTTCCTTTCCATGATGGCCTGTCGCGGATCGGGAGCAGACGCTCTGGGGACAGAAGTGTTCCCAGCACGTCTGCTCCCGAAATGGACAAAAAGTCGCTCAGTGTAGTTGGGAGGGCGCGGAGGGAATTCTTTGGATTTGGAGGGGATGGGGAGGGGTGGCGGGCAAAACTAATCTCGATCCCTGGTGGGGGAAGATGGAGGCCTCCAGCCGTGTAGTGGCTTGGAGGGGAGATTACCCCATTCCAAGCCTCCTCATTGGCTTAGTGGCTGCCACACCCCCACCGGGAAGGTACGTTGTGGGGAGAGGGATTCCCGGTTGGGTAACGTCCCTGTGCGGGCCAATGAGCTTGCTTGTAACAAGCTCATTGTCCTTCGCCAGGTACTAATATATAATAGGAGGCGGGATATGAGCTGCAGGCCCGGCCCACTGTCATGGCGATGCACGTTTTGCCTATTTGGTACAACAGGGACAGGAGAAACAGCTGAAGGCCATGGCCAGTGGCCTACAGTCATTTTACCTAATGTGTGTACATGGCTGAAGGACATGGCAAGTTGGCCTACATCTTTTTTAATAATTGCTGAAACTTGGCCAGTTACCACTGTCAAAGGCCATAGCCAGTTGCCTTTGTGGAAGATACAGCATAAAAAAGCCTTGACATTCAGTGAGAAATCTTTAGTTCAGACATATTTAAGATCAGCATAACTCAGGGTCCCTCCTATTGCTCAGCGAATGAGCACAAACATGACATCATAGTAAGGATCAATAATGGGATTACATTTTAGGACATATACGGGAGGGAATTTGATTTAAGATGGTCGTCACTTCTCACTCCCATCAAATTTACTGGGCTTTTTTGTGATGAATCTGATCATTTTACTTCTTTACTTTTTTAACTGAATTAATTTCACTGAAAAACATTATAGAGTGGCGATAGCCAACCTAAAGTTAAGGTGAGTCTGACTCCCATGGGAACCCCTCAAAATTCTATCATGAATAACTTTTGTTGAAGTAACAGATTTGACTGAAATTCCGAAAGTGATTAAAACCCCACAGCCACTCCCCCCAGACTGCAAAGTTTCATAAAGATTTGTTAAAAAATGAAAACATTATTAAGCGTCAAAACATTTTTTTTTTGCCAAAAGTGCGCCCTACTTCCCAAGTTCAATGTTTGCCAAGCGCACAGCCTAAACGACACTATGGATTTGGACCAGGTCCAAAACAACTTGGGCACGAAGAATTGACTGGCGACCCATGCATGGTTTGGGCTTATAAAATAGATAGATATATTTAGGGGATTTACCCGAACCTTGTTTTTTTTTTAGAAATGAAACGTCCGCAATCTTGTTTTTCGCTTGATGCAAGCGATAACCGCGGCTATTGCTGAGGATATGGGAAAATGAAACGCAGGAAAAAAGCTATGCAAATGCCATCAGGCTAGAGGTGGTGGGGTAGGAGGCATCAAGTGAAATTTGGGAGTTGGAGGGGGTCTAGGGACTGAGTTTGCAACACAAAGCTTCCTGTAGCCTGGCTATAACCGCGAATAGCCAACATCTACTGCAACACAGAGACAGATTGTATTAGTGGGGAAAGGGAAAGGGCGGGGGCAGGGGAAGTAAGGAAGCCATCTGGGGAGTGGGAGGAGAGGACACAGATGAGGGGGGCACAGATGAGGGCCTGGCAGGAAAGCATTTTTTTTCCGTTGTTTTGCTGAAATTCACAGCTAGTTCGGTATTATTTTTTTCTAAAGATATTTTTACAATCATAGTGACATTGGGGGTGAAAAATCACTGGCCATGACTCGATTGCCATCCAGGTCTCCCATCCATGCAGTAACCAGGACATACCCTTCTTAACTTCAAAGTGAGGAAGTGGCCAGCCTCTTCAGGGCATGTTGCCAAATAGATGAGCCAAAGATGGGCCACTGAGAGGAATGGGCTGGCCCTTTCCATGCTTTGAAGCTAAACAGGGTCCGCCCCGGTTACTGCATGGATGGGAAACTGAATTTCCTTTTTTTTAAAGTGAGTCCTTGAAAGTTTTGCACTCAGAGACAATTGTTTTGCCTTTTGCTGAGTGCTGATATGCATTCTAGTATTTGTAGTCTAACAGTCAATAATAATAAAAAAAACAAATTGATATTTTCACAGCAAACGTGGGTTTTCCATCCCTGCAGTAACTGGTATGAACCCTGCTTAGTTCAAAGTGAGGAAGGTGTCAGTCCCCTAAGACCATGCTGCCTAATATATGAGCCCACCTGACAAGAACACTTAGAGAAACATGGCCTAAGGGGGCTGGATCCCTCATCGCTTTGGAACTTAGGAGGGTCGGTCCCGGTTACTGCATGAATGGTAGTCAGTCCACAGCCCTGAATGCTGTGTGTTTTCTAAGTTTAAAATACACAGCATCTGCATTATTTATGTTTAAACCATGCTACTGTCAGTCCTTGAAAGTTTTGCACTCAGAGACAATTTATTCGCCATTTGGTGAATTGCATTCTGTTATTTGTACTCTCACAGTTAAGATGGGGGGAATAATAACAGTTATATGAGGATTTATATATGTGAGTGACACTATGGTATGTGCACTATTCAAGTTAGCTTTGTATAAAGCCGAGTATTGTTGAAGGCCATACATGGGGGTGAGGAAGGAAAATTATGAGAGGGAAAGTAAGTCATGAGAATTTGCCAACTGTTAGGGAGAATTCTCACCCAAGTGCTAATTCCCTCTACCTTACGGCCCTCCAGCTCTTTTGCTATATTTTGGGACTTTGAACTTTTCATTTTCAATGTGTTTTCTGTGTTTGCTTCTTTGGATATGAAGTTTATAGACAAACTCCATAGGCATCATCTTTTTTCTTGTGTGTCACACAGCACCTTGAGTGCAGTGGCACAGGGATGTCTTTCAGACTTCCCAAGGTTTAAACACCTTCTCTGGGACTGACTACTATCTCCCAGAGCATGTGAAGTTAAATTGACTTGGTTAGTCTTTTTAAATTCATAGACCTAGCACACACTTCCTATTCAGTGCTGGAGAGGTCCTAGCATCCCTTGGGTCTAAACACTCATTTAACAGTCAAATGTTACCCTTTCCTCTTCAAATGGCTGAAATTTTAGAACAAACTACCATGATTTTTCCCGACCATGAACACCGGTAGCTAAAAATCTGGTCAGCCATGTTATTCAATATGGCTCCCAAGACCCCTCTGAAAAAAACAGACTATGGTCATCTTTTTTTGCTGTTTCTTTTAGGAAAGGGCCTTCTAGTGTTTGTCTCTGCGTGCCAAACCAGGTTTGGTCCCTTTGTTTGATGGCCTTTGGCGGGCTTCATTGCTGAAGCCCTCCACTGGCACCTGAGTGTCTGGGGTGGACAGGATGTGAGGGAAGTGCCCAAAACTCCCTGTGCTTAGTCTCCTAGGTGACCTGAATGCCAATGGCGTGATTGGCTGGCTGACTGTCCGGCAAGGACATCCACCCTGCTGGGTGAGTGAAAGCTAGGCTGGAATGAATGGGAGAAAACTGTTTTATTTATTTATTGTTTTATTTATTTATTTGCATTTGTATAGCGCACTTGCAGCCCAGGGGCATCGAGGCGCTGTTACAAGAAAATGATGGACTTTTGATTCAGTGATAGGGCAAGTGGTAGGATGTCTCATGGTTACAGCAATACAGGCATAGTTATACAGAGTACTTCATATGCATTCTACAGCTACATAGCGTTATCAGGTACATTTCATACAAAGAGCTTGGTTTTAATGGCTTTTGCGGAAAGCATGATGGGACTCAATCAATCTGATGTGCGGTGGTAGTGTGTTCCAATGAGTGGTAGCCTGGGTGGGGAAACTGACACCACCGGCGCGCACCTTGCGCATTTTAGGTGTGGCAATCGTGTTGGAGTAGCACTTTCTTAATGGTCTTGTGGCCGTATGCTTAGTGATTCTTTGGGCGAGGTAGGGTGGAGCAAGCTCTTGGAGACATTTGTGGGTGAGGGCGAGTGTTTTGAAAACAATTCTTTCTTTAACCGGGAGCTAGTGAGCCTGTCTTATTATTTTGGAGATGTGGTCTTTTCTTGCTGTGCCTGTGGCTGCCCTCAGAGCATTGTTTTGTACTAACTGAAGCTTGGCAAGGCTTTTGTTGGAGGTCCCAACGAGAAGGGCATTGCAATAGTCTAGCCTTGAGCCAATAATTTCCCTGGCAATGGTGAGGCAATTCTGTCGTGACAGGAAGGGTCTAGCCGCGTTGAGGACTTTGGAGTAGTATGCTGATGAGGAGGCAATGACATTAACCTGTCTATCCATGTTCAGATCGGAATCCAGGTATACTCTGAGTGTCTTCACGTGATAGGAGACGTTGATGGGAATATTGTCAATAGTGAAGGAGGCGTACTGATCACCAAGGTTAACCAGGGTGGAGGGTGATCCAATGAGGAGGAGTTTGTTTTTTTCGCTATTGAGGCAGAGACAGTTATCTGTCATCCAGGATTGGATAGTGGAGTAGATGGTGGTGAGTGTTTTGGTGTCCTCTAGGTAGTCAACCATGAGGGGGATGAGAAACTGAGTGTCATTTGCGTAGTTGGTATACAAGATGCCCACGGAATCAATGATGCTGAGCACAGGCCTCGTGAAGAGGTTGTATAACGTGGGCGCGATACATGATCCCTGTGGAACTTTGCATGGGATGTGGCTGCGGGTGGCACAGGCTGAGTCAGAAAAGACTTTCATGGCCCTTTCTTGGAGAAAGGAGGTGATCCATTTGCAGGCTTTGGGGGTGAAATTCGCTTGGGTGGCTAGATGTTGGCAAAGGGTCTTGTGGTCCCCCAGGTCAAAAGCAGCAGATAGATCCAGGAGCAGTAGGAGAGCAAGTTTCCCTGCGTCTCTTAAATCATCCATTTGGTTCTTTAAGTCCAGTAGAGCCGTTTCGGCACCGTGTCGTGGGCGGAAGCCAGATTGCTGCAGGCCGAAGAGACGGTTTTCTTCGAGGAACTTTTGGACTTGCAGGTAGGCTGCTTTGTCCAAGATTTTGAGCAGGAAGGGTACAGTGGTGATGGGCCTATAGTTCCCTGGGACTGATGGGTCCAGTGAGGGTTTTTTGAGGAGTGGGCTCAAAGAGTGGGTTATAAAGCAGGACACGGGAACCAAAGACGAGCTGAAGGAAGACAACTGCTGCAACTCCTGGACCGTTGGGTTGCCCAGTGAAGCCCTGCTGCAGGTCTGATTGCCTGAAACCCCCTCGACAGAGAAACCCCTTCAAGGACAACGTGTTCCCTTGAGCTAGTCGGAAGAACCAACTCGCAAGCCACCTAGACACTGTCTCCATAATGGTTGAATTTTCTTCAGAGTGCTGTTGAAAACCGGATAGTCAGTGAGAAGGATATCAGTTTGTGGACTTTGAGGCACTCACACCTTAAAACCGATGTTTAGCCAAGCTTGTGACTTCTTCCCTGGCAGTGCAGGAGCCTCCCGAAGTCCTCCTTCTTGTCCCCACGATTGAAGCTCAGGAACAGCGAGATCTGCAGGAACTGCCAGGAAAAACTGCCTTAGCTACAGCTTTTCTTCATCCTTAAGGTACTCTGCCAACGCAGTGTGGAAATCCTTTCTGCTGCAGTGAAAGTTTGTGAAACTTTCCCAACTTTGGAGTCTTGTTCGCTCCTAATCCAACATATAACTCTTTTTCTGGCAAACTACTTCTAAGAACATTGGCAAAGACTTAACCGTTTACTAACAGAACTATGCTATCCTATCAAAGACACTGAACCATTGACTTTGGCCCAGGCCTATGGAATTGAATTCCCTCTTGTAGTGAACTGAAACTAGTTGCCCTGCCTCTGAAAGTAATTGTGTTTCGATTCTTATAACCTTTGTCTTTCTACTCCTTTTGAAAGTTACTGAAGTGCCATTTTGCTCCCACTTCAGGGGAGCCTATCTTGTTCAGAAACGTATTGGTTGTGTACTGTAGTGTATTGTAGTGTGATATTGAGCTGATTCTTGCTAGTGGAATGTTTACTAACTACATGTGTAAATAAATGTATATTCTTTTACCAAGAAACCTTGAGTAAGTGTTTATTTGAACTACTGTAATTGCAAGTCCTTTGTGTATAATCTTGTACTGCTCACATCCCTCTTGAGATAAGTCTAGCGGCTCAGCCACTGCTACCACATAGCTGTGTAGTGCATGCTTGTACCAAAGGTGAGATTGTGCTTACACCTGTAGTCTTAATTGTGTGTAGTGTTGCCAAAGGGTACTGCATGTAATTCTGCCTAACACTGGTGGCAAGTGGTGAGGATAAAGTATACTTATTACACTAAGAGTGCTGCTCTTACCTTTGTTCAAATAACCCTCACAAGGCTAATCACCACTAGGAAAGCAATTGTTTTATCATGCCTGATATGGATAGCTACAGGCAGTAGACCGTAGTCATTTTAACAGTTGATCAACTAAGAGAAATGTGTAAAACTAGGAATCTCACTGTTACAGGCAAAAAGAATGAATAGATAGAAACGTTGTTGGAATATCAAAGTCAGAGACGTAGCAAATGTGGAAAATGATGATGAGGATGATAATGTTTCAGAGTCCAACTCAAATGTTATTAATGAGTTAGAAGAGACAGAAGAGTCTCAAGTTGTAGGCCTTACTGTACCTCTACCTGCTCTTAGGCCTCAATCTTTTACCACAGGGGCCCTACCAGGTCCAGTACTGAGTCCAGAGTCTGTCTCTCTTGAGAAGATGAGACCTGAGTTAGAATTCAAAAGAATCCAAGCCCAAACTGAAAGTAAACATCAAGAACTTAAACTAAGGAAAATGGAATTACAGCATGCTCTTGAAATGAAGAAATTGTCTCTTGAGAATGTTTCTCTCCCAAAGTCTTCTAGGTCTTTCAGTACTAAAAGGCCTTGCATGCCCAAAGATGCAGTAAGTATGTATGAGGTTAAGCTTGATATTTTGGATTGGTTGGCAACTTTTGAATATAACCACGGGATTCAGGAAATTACAGGGAATCAGCTGATTCCTTGGCTCTTGTCTAGGCTACCCCCAGTTGCACCTGATGTTGTAATGGAGGTCGGAGAAGTAGACAGGATGGAGTATGAAAGTGTGAAAGTAGCATTGATAGCTAGGTTTGAGGGTATGGGGAAACTCCTTCCCAGTATCTTAAGAGGTTTAGAACCCTCAAAAAGCATGATCTGAGACAGCACTTGGCTGACTCTAAGGGACTTGATCCCAAAATGTTAGCCATAGCATCTGACTCATGGGTAGCCAACAGGGCCACTCATAAGGATTCTGGGGCCAGTCACAAAAATGATGTGGGAAAGCAGAACTAAAGTCAGAATAAAGATCATTCTAATTCCAACCAACCAGAAGAGGCCCCCAAACAACAAAAGGTCAGCAGAAACCCCCATTCCAGAGAGCATTTGGTAAATGCTATGTCTGTTGATCAACTGACCATGTGAAAGGAGATAACAGATGCAAGGGTACACCTGCAGGGGTCAGCACTGCCTCCTTAGCCTTCTCCCCAGAGGAAGAAGTACAAATGGCTAGTGCCCACTTAAAACTATTTGCTGAAGAACCCTCAGGTCTTCAGGCCACTGTTTCCTTAGCGTCCATGAGTCTGGGTAGTAAACAGAATATGGGTGTGTAAAGCTCAATTCTAGAAAACTCCAAAGTGTATTATATGGACAGGGTTCTTGTAAATGGCCAGGACACCTCTGCCATGAGAGACACTGGGGCCAGCAGAACAATTGTGGATGAAAGCTTTTTCAAGCCTGAGGATGTTGCTAAGGCACCCAAAGTTCCCACTAAATTTTATGGAGGCCCTGTCCAGTTGGTTCCAATTCTACCAGCTCTCATTCAGTGTAATAATATGACAGTGAGGATTCTGTCAGTGTCCAGAATGATGTGCATGGGAGAGTCCTGTTGGGTAATGATTTAAAAAACTCTAGGAGTTGTATCCAGTACTCCCAGGCCTCCCAGACAGAGAGAAAACAGAACTAAACCAAATTGGCTAGAGAGGCAACCTTAAGAGACCACTCTGAGCCTGTGGGTACCTCTACACATGCCCCCACTGTAAGCCCTTGTGTTAGTAAGTTGACCTCTAACCAAGGTATATCTGAGGCTAGAATAGTAGGGACATGGGAGCCCCAACCAAGCTCAATCATTGGCCATCCAATTGTAAAGTCTTTGACACCCCCTGCTTCTGAGGAAGAGGTGGATAGACAGATTGGACCCCTCTCTAGGTCTGTGTGAACTGGTAATTCTCAAAGCTGGTGGAAAACCAGGAAAACCAGGTCTAAGGCTAAACACCTTAAGACTGTTGGACCTTCTACTGAAGACTCCTGTGTAAATCCTAGTGTTAGGAGGGAAACTTCTAAGCCAGGTAAACTGAGATCTCAGAGGAAGTGGAAGCATGTACCTTGCTTGACCACAGCCCCTCAAACCAAGATGCCTGAGACCCAACCTGCTCCTAAGAGAGTGGTGGTGAGGAACCTCCGAGGCCCCTATAGATCTAAGGGATCCCTTTCAAAGGACCCCTTGAAAAAGCCTATTGCAGGTTCAGAGGTTGTCACAACTTCTGAGGGACTGTTAGATCCAATCCCATATACCTTAAACAAGAAAGATGTGCCACAACAGGTTTGTAGGTCATATAGCTTACAAATGAAAACCACTGTTAAAAAGTGTCATAGCAAGGGTTACAAAAGGTTGCTGGTGTACTCCAAAGGCCATTTAACCAACTTGCAACAGGAGATCAATCCGGGTGGGGATTAGATCCTCCTGTCCCTTAGTCTGGGGGGACGAGTGTTAGGGAGAATTCTCAACCAAGTGCTAATTCCATCTACCTAAGAGACCTCCAGCTCTTTTGCTATATTTTGGGACTTTTCATTTCAATGTGTTCTCTGTGTTTGTTTGTTTGGATATGGAGTTTATAGACAAACTCCATAGGCATCATCTTTTTCTTGTGTGGCACACAGCACCTTGAGTGCAGTGGCACAAGGATGTATTTCAGACTTCCACAGGTTTAAATACCTTCTCTGGGACTGACTACTGTCTCCCAGAGCATGTAAATTTAAAATAACTTTGCTAGTCTTTGTAAATTCATAGAGCCAGCACACACTATCTTCCTATAGAGTGCAGGAAGGGTTGCCTAGCATCCCCTGTGCCTAAACACTCATGTAACAGTCAAATGTTAGCCTTTCCTCTTGAAATAGCTGTGGCAGTGGTTTTAGAACAAACTACCATGATTTTTCCCAACCGCGAATATCAGTAGCTAAAAATCGCTTTAGCCATGTTTTTCAATATGGCCCCCAAGAACACTCTGAAAAAACAGACTATGGTCATCTTTTTTTGCGGTTTCTTTTAGGAAGCGTCCTTCTAGTGTTTGTCTCTGTGCGCCAAACCAGGTTCGGTCCCTTTGTTCGATGGCCTTTGGCGGGCTTCAGTGCTGAAGCCCTCCTCTGGCGCCTGAGTGTCTGGGGCGAACAGATGTGAAGGAGGTACATGAAACTCCCTGTGCTTAGTCTCCTAGGAGACCTGAATGCACTCTGGCGTGATTGGCAGGCTGACTTTCCGGCAAGGAATACAGCTAGGCTGGAATTAATGGGAGAAAACTGTTTAAAAGCAGGCCTCTGGGACATGGAAGGCAGAGTCGACCACTGGAACGAAAGAACTGAAGACGAACTGAAGGAGGACGACTGCTGCAACTCCTGGACCGTTGGATTGATCGGTGAAATCCTGCTGCAGGTCCAAATTGCCTGAAACTCCCTTGACAGAGAAGCCCCTTCAAGAACGACTTCTTCAATTGAGCTGGTGGGAACAACCAATTCGCAAGCCACTTGGACACCATCTCCATACTGGTCGAATTTTCTTTAGAGTGCTGTTGAAAACCGGATAGCCAGTGAGAAGGATACCAGTTTGTAGACTTTGAGGCACTCACACCGTAAAACCAATGTTTAGCCAAGCTTGTGGCTTCTTCCCTGGGCAGTGCATGAGCCTGCCAATGTCTTCTTGTCCCCACGACTGAAGCTCAGGAACAGCGGGATCTGCAGGAACTTCCAGGAATAACTGCCTCATCTACAGCTTTTCTTCATCCATAAGGTACTGTGCAAACGTGATGTGGAAATCCTTTCTGCCGCAGTGAAAGTTTGTGAAACGTTCCCAAATATGGAGTCTTGTTCACTCCTAATACGGCATATAACTCTTTTTCTGGCAAACTACTTCTAAGAACATTTGCAAAGACTTAACTATTTACTACCAGAACGGTGCTATCCTATCCAAGATATTGAACCATTGACTTTGGTCCAGGCCTATTAAATTGAATTGCCTCTTGTAGTGAACTGAAACTAGTTGCCCTGCCTCTGAAAGTAATTGTGTTTTGATTCTTATAACCTTTGGCTTTCTACCTCTTTTGAAAGTTACTGACGTTTCATTTTGCTCCCACTTCCGGGGAGCCTAACTTGTTCAGAAACTTATTGGTTGTGTACTGTAGTGTATTATAGTGTGATATTGAGCTGCTTCTTGGTAGTGGAATGTTTTCTAACTAAATGTGTAAATAAATGTAGATACTTTTACCAAGAAACCTTGCGTAAATGTTTGTTTGAACTATTGTAATTGCAGGTCCTTTGTGTAACATCATGTCGTGCTAACATCCCTCTTGAGATAAGTCTGGCTGCTCAGCCACTGCTACCACATAACTGTGTAGTGCAGGCTTGTACCAAAGGTTAGATTGTGCTTACACCTGTAGTCTTAATTGTGTGTAGTATTCCAAAAGGGTACTGCATGTAATTCTGCCTAACGCCCACGATGTGGTAAGAGAGTTTGCAATTTTGGACACTGGTGCACTTATGTTCCCCTGATTGTGGCTGCTTTTAAGGGCACCAGTAAAGGACACATGGGGGTGGACAGTGTAATTTTTATTCAGAGGGCGGACGCAACCCCTTGTGTTATTTTGAGGTTGGCATGCTTGCTCAAGTATTTGGATAGCAGGATTTTACTGAGGTTGTCAGTTTCTCAGTGCAGACGTTTACCCACAAGTCCACAATCTCTTGTTTTCTTGAAAGGAGAGGGTCAATTGAACTACATTTGTATATTTCACTTTAAAATATGTGTCCACTTATTGTGCATATATTCATGGGTGCCAGCTTTTGATATTCGCTATGGGGGCAAAAGTACGTGGGCAGCTGACATTTGTTTACCCTTTTCCGTGCTGCTTAAATGCAGTTAGTTGGGGTCGTGCAATTTACCACAACAGTCACCAAGAGACCAGCCATAAAAGAAGGGTCTTATAGCACTCTGGTTAACCAAAGTGTGTGATCCTCTGCAAATAATGTTATCTCACTGCGCATGGACTTAAAACATCGTGAGATCTCAAAGCCTGCAATCCTTTATACATAATAACAAATATAGACATGTTTACAGCTGCAGTGGGTTTCCCATCCATGCAATAACTGCAAAGCGAAGAAGGGGCCTTCACCTTCAGGCCATGTTCCCTTATAAATGAGCCACCCTTACACAACCACTTAGAGAAGCATGGCATGAGGGGGCCCCGATCCTTCCTCATTTTGAAGCTTGGCATATGTTATTCTTGCAGCTGGTTATTTCTTTCCCTTTTAATTGCTGCTTAAATGTGGTTAGTTGGGGTTGTGCAATGTTTCACAACAGTCACCAAGAGACCGGCCATAAAACAAGGGGCTTGTAGCACGAAGCTTAACCAAAGTGCGTGATCCTCTGCAAATAATGTAATCACACAGGGCAACTAAAAACATTGGGAGTTCTCAAACCCTGCCATATGTTATACATAATACATAAAATAGATATTTTTACAGCTAGAGTGACATCGGCAGTCAAAAATCACTGGTGACCCAGGTCTCCCATCTATGCAGTAACCAGGACTGACCCTGGTTAGCTTCAAAGTGAGGAAAAGGCCACCCCCCTCAGGCCATGATGCCTAAAAAGTAAGGAAAAGTTACAAGACCACTTAGAGCATGGCCTGTGGGGGCTGGCCCCTTACTCACTATGAAGCTGAGCAGTACTGTGCATATATTCATGGGTGCCAGCTTTTGATTTTCATTATGAGTGCAGAAAGTACCTGGGCATTTGTTATTCTTGCAGCCTAGTGAAGTTGTATGTCTTGTATATATTGCTATATGCCACAAGTCCCTTGTTATTTGGAAGATGATCTTTCAGATTTCCTTTTTACTTTGAATTTTGGGACTGGTAGTACAGGACACATGATGGACAAAAGAAAACTACAAGTCACAAAATAAGAAGAACTGGATGGGCATCTTCTGAATTACATGGAGACATGCACACACAGCCACACTCATAGACACACACATTGACACTGAAAACTCACACTCAACGTGTCACCATGCTCACATACACACACAGGTGCACACACGTGCGCACAAACTAACATTCGCCATCACGCAGCAAATGCACACTGCACACAAAGTCCCTCACACACTCCTTCACACCGTGTACACTCACATCAAACACAAACACATTGTATGCACACCCTCACACTATGCGTTCCCCTTACACTGCACATATAGACAAAAAGAGACTACACCTTCCTTGGGAAACATTATAAAATAGAAAAAATTAAATAAAAACAAATCACATGTATGCTGAACACTGCAATTGGAGAACCCAGGCCTGCAGGAGTTTGAGATGCAGTACTTAACAACTATGCTACAATGATGTTAATGTTTGGATTCTCACAAGTTTCATACCTAGCCTTTTATCATTGAACATATTAAATGATAGGCTAAGTATGATATGTGTGCCCTGTGAAGCAGCAAGCCATTGTGGCCAAGTGGTTAAATACAGAGCCTTGAACTCTGGCAGACCAGTCTTCAAGGATGTATGGTTTAAAAAATGTTATTTAACTAATTTAATTTAATTAATAAAGTAACGCAACTGGGAGGTGGCGAGGTTTGTTGCAGTGCACTCCAGTGATCTAATATGGCATGAGGGCGTTTAGGCATGGCTGCAATATCAGCCACATCCAAACATCCCTTGCACCAAAATAATGGAGCCGGAATGACTTTCCCACTGAAAAGTGTGCGCTGAAATGGGTGCTGCAGCGGAAGGGCCATGCCAAATCGTCATGTGGCAAAAATGAGCGTATCAATAGGAGCACGTTGCCTAACGAAAGTGGGTGGTCCATGGCAAATAATTGAGTCTCACTGCGCATTGCCTAAAAATATTGTGAGTTCTCAAAGCCTGCAATCTGAAGGCCGTTGCTAGTTTTCTGGTCGCGTTTTAAAATGGACAGCGGCCCACTGACCATGGCCGAAGACCATGCTAGTGCTCTGGGAGCATTCTAAACATCTATGGAATTACAAAACCCTTGAAATTCATAGAAAAAACTTTAGTTGCAGGGATGTTAAGGTGAGAACTTAACGAAGCAAAACCCTTGAAATGCAGATAAAGCCACCTTAAATTCACACCCCTGCTGCACAGCCTATAACCACAATGATGACATCACAGATCATATCACTGATGACATCACTAATTACATGTTGTATGAGAACACTGATGACATTACAAATCACATCACTGATGCCATCACTGGTGACAACACTAATCACATTGAATATAACTGATTACATCAATAATGGAATTAGATATAACATCATTTATAAGTTAGCTCATGAAACGTGTGATCATCTTAATAACAATTTAGGCCATGGACTTGGCCATGACAAAGGCTGGGGCCACTGGCCAGTACGAAAGGCCATAGCTAGTGGTTGGTTAGTTTTCGAAAATAGCATTGTGCATGGTTAAAAGTCATGCCTAGTACTGCATCACTGTTTTAAAAAGTAAAGTGGTCATCTTTGAAAGCCATAGTCAGTGGCCATGGCTAAAGGCAATAGCTAGTGCCCATTAATATGTTAGTATATACAGCCAGCACAGCCAAAGGCCGTGGCCACTGGTTAGAATAGTGTTAAAGACCATGGCTAGTGGCAAGTTAGTGTATATAATATACAGTGGGCATGGTCGAAGGCCATCGCTTATTGCATTTAAAAAAATGAAATAAACAGTGGACATCGCCAAAAGATGTACAAACTGATCAAGGTCAAAGGCAATGGCTAGTGGCACATTTATATGTTACAATATATAGTGGGCACAGCCAAAGATTGTAGCTACTGGCCAGTATTGTGCTAAAGACCATGGCTAGTGCATGACTAGTGTACATAATATGCAGTGGCTACGGTTGAAAGCTTTATCCACTGGTAAAGGCCAAAATCTATGGTTGGTAGCCTATTTGTGTTTTAAAATATTCAGTGCACATGGGTGAAGGTTGTGACCACTGTCCACAACTGAAGGCCATGACTAGAACCCATTCATGTGTTAAAATATATTTGGCCATGCACACTGACCATGGCTGAAGGCCATGCTTAATGCTAGTTACTGTTCTAATGTAATTAGTGATGTCATCAGTGATGTGATCTATGATATTGTGGTTATAAGCTGCGCAACAGGGACGCAAATTTAAGGCAGCTTAGCAGAATTTCAGGGGTTTAGTTGTGTTAAGTTCTCACCTTAACATCCCTGCAACTAAAGTTTTTTCAATGAATAAATAAATATAAATATATATATATATGTACATATATATATATATATATTCATTGAAAAAACTTTTTTAAAGAAACCTTATGGTTTAGGTGCACTAATATAAACCTACGAAATTCAATTAAAAAACATGGTTAAAGGGACATTATGGTACAAGTAAAACTGACAAACCTCTGAAATTCACCACTTATGGTAAGCTAAGCAACCATACCTCACACCACAACCATGCACTGCTAAGATTAACACCCAGGACATCAAAGATGACATCACAAAATGCTACTTCCAAAGACAATGAAGAGGACCAAGAAGATGAGGTACAGAAAGTGCCTACCTCTAGCACCAAGAAAGAATTATGGGTGTGGCAGTTCTTTACCACTGTTGGGAATGTACCAAAGGCTAAAGCTATCAAAGTGAAATGCACTGAGTACTTAGTCACTGACTACCTGGGCAGTACTCCTACGGGACCACCTCGATGCACTGCCAGACCCAATTCAACCACTGCAATGCTCTCATAAAGGCAGTTCCTTTCTTAGAAATTAGTAGTCTGTCTTCCTCAAACTCATCTGCCTCAAACAATACTGTAACCAGATAGCCTACTTCTGTGGGACACAAAATCCCACTAGCTACCTTGCAAGCAATAAAAGAGGCTGTTGATCCATATTTCTCCTGCAGCTATGGCCCCCAAAATCTGGCCACTGAACCCTTTTTTTTCACCTATAAAAACAGCTCCACTTTGCCTTCATTCCACTTCCCTACCATTTGTACGCCCTATTCTAGCCGTCAGATGACCCCAAAATATCTTTTCCAACCCACACGTCCACGGTGCTGTCTGCAAACAGCTACTGCACCTGCCTGGCCTTCTTCAACCTACAAAAATAGCCTCATATCTTCGTTTTCCCACTCACCCAAACTTCCCAGCAACTCTTCCATCCACCAAATGACCCAAAATGCGTTTTCCACACTTTTTCCCCACCGCCCTGTCCGCGGACAGCTATGCCTTTTACAAATCCAACATGGCGAGCGTTTCCAAAAATCTGACGCACATTTTATATCGACCAATCAGCAGGTGTGCCTGATGTCCGTGGACCCAACATCAGCCTCTGGACCAATCAAATGCTCGTCCACGGACCGAATAGGGAAGCGAGTTCATGGACCAAACCCAGATATCACTAATTTTATTTGGCCTACTTTTTCATTGTTATAAAAAAACAACTGAATGGATTTACACAAAATTTACAAAAGCACGCTTTTTGGACCAAGCCGCTGCTCTTGCGGCAAATCTAGTAAAAATCGGTCCATTGGTTTGGGCTGTAGATGTGAGAAAAATTCAGTTTCCATGGCATCTATGGGAAAACCCACACATTGTGGGACCCCCCTATAACTTTGCCCCCTTGACAAAACCTCCACAATCATATGGGGACATACACTGTTTTTGCAAAGTTTTGTGAGAATTCGTTCAGGAGGGCGAAGTTATAAGCCGCAAAAAAAAGTGCTCTTTCTATGGGTTGAGCAACTTAACCATAACTACAGGGCCACTACCGCAGGCCCTGTAATTTATGGTTAAGTTGCTCAACTCATAGAAAGAGCACTTTTTGGGTGGCTTATCACTTTGGCGCCGTTAAACCTCGGAAGGAATCTGTGAAGTGTGGTGCGGTTTTGTCCAGATGGGCAAAGTTATAGGGGGGGTCCGAAAATGTTTGAAATCCTCATAGACAAAATGGAAAAATAATTTTGATCATGCCTTCAGCCCATAACGCTTTACGGATGTTCACAAAACTTGTGCTAGGAGCAGCGGCTTGGTCCCAAAGTGTGCTTTTGTAAATTTGGTGTAAATCTGTCCAGTAGTTCTTTTTTTTAAAAATTGCCAAAAAGAAGATCAATCAAAATAAGTATATCTGGGTCCTGTTGGTGGACTGATTTCCTTATACAGAGTACGTGGACAGCTCTGGACCAATGAGAGGGTGTCTTGCTGTCCGTGGACACAAAAGGTGCAAGCTGATTGGATGCTCAAAAATGTAAGGTATGTTATAATTTTTGAAACGGTTGCCATATTGGATCCAGGGGCAACCGCCTTTGTCCGCGGACAGCATAATGAGCAAAAAGTCTGGAAATTGCATTTGGGATTATTTTGTGGATGAAAGAGAGCCTGGAAAGGGTAGGGGAGTGGAAAAAAGTTGTCAGGGAGCTGTTTTTATAGGTGAAAATAGCGATGCAGGTGCTGCCGAGTCCACAGACATTTTTACTGTCCACAGATGTCATTGGGAGTGGGGAGGTCCAGGGTCAGAATTGTTATTTCAAGGTATATATGTATGTAGTTGTTATTTGGTTTAATTCTTTTGTGGTGGTTGTGGCCAGTGGCCAGATTCTCGAGGGCTTGGCTGTAGGCCATGCCCCGAGGATCTGCACACTGGCCATGGCCATAGTAATACATGTATATAGTAATGATAGGTACTGTAGGGGGAGTATACATTATTTGTAATATGGTGGAATGGTATAATTGAAGTGTATATGGTATTCATGATCATAGTAGATTTGGGATAGTGCTTATGGAATCTATATTTGTTTCTTTGTGAAGAAAAAAATAGGATAATACTGTCAGGGTAATTCATGGAATAAATGTGCGCCGAAAAGGGCAGCGCAAGCGGGAAAATCGCAGCACACGGGTGCTAAAGCCGCGCAGACAGCTGTTCATCGATGTGCCAAATCCGTGGGGGTCGCACGCGGGTGCACACATCACTAAACAGCGTGCGCGACACGCACAGGGAAATTGCTAATTGTGTAGCGCACACAAGAAAAGTGGGCGGAACACGGAGCGTAACGAGTGGAATGGGGAACAAAGCGTGAAAATGTGGGCGTTACGGGGGGAAGTACGGGAGGTAAATGCTCGCTAACAACACGTATTCATAGAATCGAACAGGGGAAACCCAGCACCAAAAAAGACACGCTGATCCGGAAACATGTACGCCAGCAGGAAGCAGGCGTAAGCGGCCCCGCGCAGCATAAAAGTGAGCGCAAACATCAACCAAGCTCATACGCTAGGATGAATATACCATTCCGCGCAATAGTGGTCATGGGACACCGCCGGAGGAGGATAGCGAGGCCCCGCATTTTTTTACCCAGGACCAGCCTTTTTGGGATGCCTGATGACCAGGTGTATGGGAGGTACAGGTTTCCACCACTAATAATCCTAGAACTGGTCAGGGAGTGGGAGGATGACCTCACATCACCCACCCTTTGCTCCCAAGCACTGAGCCCCTTGGAAAAGGTGCTCAATGTATTGCACTTCTTGGCTACTGGGTCATTTTAGTGGACAAGTGCCATAGTTGGGGGTGTCTCACAGGCCACGCAGTCATGCTGCCTACACCAGGTGTTGGCCATCATGACTGCACACCCCTCAGTCCGCAGGCACATATACATGCCCAGAACACCTGCAGAAAGGCAGGCTGTCGTCCAGGACCTTTACGGGGTGGCACACTTCTCCAAAGTGCTAGGTGCCATTGATTGCAGCCATGTAGCTCTACGTCATCCCAGGGCCACTGAGCACATCTTTTGAAACCGCAAGCACTGGCATTCCATCAACATGCAGGTTGTATGTGATGCCAAGGTAATCATCACCTCAGTATATGCCAACTATTCGGGGTCCAGCCGTGATAGTTTTATATTCCGAATGTCACCCCTAAACCGGGACCTGGTAGCTGGGCGGCATGGTGACACATGGCTAATTGGTGAGTATAAATGCCTCTGCACATGCATGCATTTCAGACACTGAGAAATGGGAAAAACCCACTAATGTCAACCATTATCACCTCCCCAGGGGACAGTGCCTACCCCCTGAGCACCTACATGATGATGCCAATACGGAACCCTACCACACCACCCGACGTAAGATACAACACAGCCCATATTGCAACGCGGGGCATAGTGGAGCGCACATTCGGAGTGCTGAAGTCACGCTTTTGCTCCCTTGACGGCTCTGGTGGGCAGCTGCTATATGCACCCCCAGTAGTGTGCAGGATCATAGTGACAGTATGTGTCCTCCACAACTTAGCAACCCGGTGGGGCGTGCCGGTGGACATGGTGGTGCCCCCGCATCCCCAACCACATGCACTGCCGCTGCGCATGGGAGGTGAAAGAGCACATGCACGGCAGCAGCAGGCTCAAGGTGGGAGCGATGATGGCTCAGGGCCATCAACATCAGAGGGGCAGGCATCGGCCGGAGGGTAGGAGGACCCTGGATTGGGAGTGTCTTCTGTGTGGCAGCGGTTAGGCCAGCAAATAGATGCGGAGCAGCGGCGGGTGGAAGAGGCACGGCTCACTATGGTCAGGGCACAGAACTCCATGCGCAGGGCACTGAGGCGGGCTGAGTGCCTCAAGGAAATTTGCAGGGAGTTGGAGATGGACATGGCATTATCCCTGCGAGACCTCAGGCCAGGGATCAGGCCTGCCTCCAGGACGTTGAACTGGAGTTCGATGATGCCCTGGCCCCGGAAATCAACAAGTGATCCGTAAGTCTTGACCGCCGCCATTTTATATAGTTCATTAGTGTTAGGTTTCCTTTCTATTTTTCTTTCATTTGGGGCGCTTGGACTATGCCCCACATTTTGGTTTCCTTTGGATTGTTGGGCTCATGTACCCTGGATTTTTACATTGTATATAGTTCCGGAATGGATTTGACTTCATTGATTTTTTTTTTCCCATGGAGCAATGGTTTTCATTTTTTTTTTACCTTTGGATTTGGTTTGATGGACGAACCCTTTGGAGCCATTTTCATTTGGATTTATTTGGATTCAGCATTCATATAGTTTTCATACATTTTGGACATCCAGCCTTTTGTTTATTTTTTTTTTTCTTGTGTGATTTTCTTTCATTCCGTTGATTTTGTATTTAATACATTTTGATTTCATACTTCATTTGGGTGGTATTCTCTCATTGGTTTCGTGCATGTCACGCTGTGGGTTTTGTCATTCACTTGCCCCCATTGTGTGTGTCTGACCGACATGTATTGATGTGCATACTTGTCATTTGGGATCTATCATGACATAGGGATTTCAATGTGGAGTGGATGGAATACTTATTTGGGTGTTTGTACTGGGGTGGCGTGGGGTGGCCATAAGGGCCATGAGTGTGGATCGTGATGACTTGTTGGGGGGGACATGAGTGGGGGCCTGCTGGCAGGTGCCTGTCACTGCTGGGTGGGTGGGGGTGCAGGGGGACATGTGTCAGGGCCTGCTGGCAGGTGCCCATCACTGGGGGTCGGATGGGGAGACATGAGTCGGGGCTCACAAGAGTGCTCACAAGTGCATGGTGCCATGTGGGCTGCCTGTAGGGCATGGTGAGGGTTGTAGGGTAGTCCCCTGTGGTGTGGGCTGCCTGCAGGGCATGGGGAGGGGGGAAACCGCACACCCGGGAGGGCCCATGATGGTAAATAGCATGGGAAAATCCCCGCCTACACCCCAAATAGACATACTCCGCTCTTGCCTGGAGTTTTGCGTGTGAAACTTCCTGCGCACCCCCCAAATACACATACCCCACTCGCACAAGGCCTACTGCATGTGATACTCCCCGTGTACACCCCAAATACACGTACCCTGCTCTCACCCGGAGTATCGCATGTGAAACTTCCCGCGGATCACCCAAATACACGTACCCCTCTCGCATAAGGCCTATCGCGTGTGAAACTCCCTGCGTACACCCCAAATACACGTACCCCGCTCTCGCCTGGAGTATCGCGTGTGAAACTTCCTGCGTATCCCCCAAATACACGTACCCCACTCGCACAAGGCCTATCGCGTGTGAAACTTCCCGTGCACCCCCAAAATACACATAACCCTCTCGCACAAGGCCTATCGCGTGTGAAACTTCCCGCGCACCCCCAAAATACACATACCCCGCTCGCACAAGGCCTATCGTGTGTGAAACTCCCTGCGCACTCCCGAAATACACGCAGGCACCGCATCCACCCTGGGCATGCCCCACAGGCAGCCCACACCACAGGGGGGGTGCTTTTTCGACGCAATCTAGCTGGCCTGAGCGGGGTACGTATATTCCGAGGGGTGTGCCAGTACATTTTCACACTTTTGGATGCCGTGAGCGGGGTGCATGTAGTATTTTCACGCAATTACAGTGTACCGGCCCTGTTAGCGTGGCCCTTTACGTTGCATTGGAGATTTCAATGTCTTTTCATTGCACAAGGGGCGTTCTTGGGCGCGTAACTGGCGCTGCGGGATGTTCTCTGCGCCAGCGCTCAAAATGTCTTGGTAATTCCATGAATACGTGGTGCGCCAGAATGCTGTTTAGCGCACACGGCTGGCGCACGCTGGCGCACGCTCCCTCTCTGCACTGCTCATGTGCGTTGCCTCTGCGCTGAAATATATGAATTACCCCCTGTGTATTGTAACTTAATTGCATATGGAAATTAAGCTGGAATCTCTGGTTCTTTTTCTGTGTAAAAAACAGTAACCTTTGTTAAGCAGGATAGTTTAAAACCTTTAATTGCATACAATTGTACATATAGATTTACTTTTTGACCATCATAAATAGTACATTCTATGTACTATGTTTGGTACAAGATTAGTGTGTGGTACACTGTGGGTGTACTGATAAGAAACAATAATTCGGTCATTAGGAAAAAAAATCATAGAGGATTAAAAAACCCTATTATAATTATGTGAGTGTAAGGGTGATTGTATGTTTGTTTGAAGTGTGTTGTAATTAAGGGAATGTTTAAAGTACTTAGATACCTGTTGATGTATTCTAGCTATATTGGCTCGGGAGGATAGCTCAGTGGCAACATGCTCGCCTTGGAAGCAAGACAACACTGAGCAACACAGGTTCGATCCCTGGGTCTGTGCTTCGAAACCTCTGGGTTTAAGTGCGTTATAAATAACCTATCATGCCTTTACAAGACATTTTGGCGTGAGAACTTCAATAGTATATTTGAAGTTTATTGCAATGAAGGGTATTTTAGAAATAGTTAGATACCTGTTGGCGTAGTCTAACTGTTTTGGGATTTAAAACTGCTATTGTAGTATTTTACAATACCAGTCGGCGTATTCTAACAGTTTACTGTACTATAATTTGATGAGTATGTTTGGGGTGAAGGAATATTAAGTAGGAATTTGTTAGATTTGGTGCTAATGTTGGCGTATTGTCATTATATTGGATTTTAGAAGAAGTATTGCAGTAACAAGAACTGTGAAGGCATAGTTGAAGTGCATGTAACGAAGAGTATTTGTGAAGTAGTGAGATACCTATTGGTGTATTCTAACTATCTTGGCTTTTAGGAGTACTATTGTACTTTTATGGATGTAGTTAGATACCTGTGGCATGTTGTAACTGTTTATTTACACTGACAAGTCTTCTTCTGATTGTTCAGATTGATACATGGTATTTTCTACCGCAGTCATGGCTATTTCTGCTTCCTTTAAAATGAGTGGTTCTCCAAGTGGTTCTTGGCTTCCTTTAAGGGAAGGTTGACTGCCCTCAGGGGTGTCCTTATCTAGTAAAGCTTCAATGTATTCAACGTCTTTGTATTGTTTGAAATTGACCTTTGTTATACTGCTTTCATTTGCTTTGAAAGCAGCTTCAAATGAGTCATGATCCCCTAATAATTCTTCTTCTTTTCTCCAAGGTTTTAAAAGTTGCAGCAGGGCCATGTAATAAAGTTCTGTTTCTTGCAGAGATTACAATGAAAACTTGATATGATTAATTAGGGTGGGTTTGGCAAGTTTCACTAGACTTCCTTCACAAGTTGAGACTGAATATTTGCCAGTTGTCTCATCTGGTGTGACATTGTTTTTGTAGGAGTAGTTGTGGGCTATGTTGTAAAGGCACATGTTTTCAAAAGCAGTATTTCTATTTGGGTAGTATGTGTCAATTAAATTTGTTTTAAAATATCCTGGCTGTTGAGATTATTTGTTGCATTTCTTTCTATCTATTGGTAGGATTTTAGTACTCTTTTTTGATTGAAGCTGGACCAAGGTTTAGCCAGACATTGTGTTAAGATTTGCCATATAAGGCTTTACCTGTTAAAAGGTCTGCAGCTTTGTAGCACCGGCATTCTCTATGGGAGATCATTTTTATAGCGAAACTGTACAATTTTTGTGACAGTGTTTTGTCAGATGATATGTCATACCAAAGGTCTTTTAGCTCTGTTTCCTAAACTTTGGTGTGACATATCTTACAACTGCAGTGGAATTGTCTGCAATGTATTTCATGTCTATATTTGCATTCCACAAGAGGGCAATGTTTGCATTGTAATCATTGATGTACTCGGATGCTTCATCCCATTTCATGTTGTATGTGTTTGTAGGGGATTTGCCTTTTACACTGTGCCTAACAGAAGACATCAATCTATTTGATTGTTCTTTTTTGTAAACTGGTTTAGGGAAGCCAAAGCGACATTTGGTATAGTATTTACTCTACGCTGGCAGTATTTACCACATTTATGTTTTTGGAAGTGTAGTATTTGTGTACGTGGGTCACTATGTGTGCTTTCTGAAGTGATTTCGCAGTTAATGAATTTTTCAATAAACTGTAAAACAGTTAGTTAGGCATCACTGTCATGGCCATATTTGGAAACATCTTTTATCCACAAAAGCATGTGGATGTGTGATGCTCCTCTGGATTGATATTCTTTTCTCCAAAAGAAGGGTTCCACTTCTCCGAGTGAAGGAGTAGTTTTATTGGTATCAGGTAATAAAATCACAGCAAAAATGTCACTGGTAACAAAATAATCACGGAAAAAATGCTGTGGTTTGACTCGGTAAAGGTGTACCCCATTATACCATTTAAGGAGTGGGGGTTGCGGGTGTCCCCCCCGCATCCTTTACATGATTGTGGCGGCAAAACCATGGCATTTTTGCCGCAATATTTTCAATTCACAGCCATTGGTGCTGCAATTTTCAGACATGGAACCGTTTTATTGCAGATGAAGTGCAGCATGGCAATGAAGCAATGGTGAAAGTACCTTAACACATTGACAGGGTCAAGAGAACCAAGTTTTCCTGGTGTTTTTATATCCATTCCAGCTTTATTTTGGTTTGCAGTGCGTAAGAAGTCGTGCAAGTCATCCCATGCATATTTTGCACAACTCAAAGTAAAAAACCATGTGAGTGGGCCTAGGTTCCTAAGGGTACACCGTACATGATGTTGGAACCAGTATTCCTGTGTACCACGCATGTTTGCCAAGAGATTAGTGATACTTGAATGCAAAACCTCCTCTTTTCCTTCCTTTGAAGCAGTTGGGCAGCGCACATGTTTAAAAAAGTAGAGCTTGTTTTTAAATCTGTGTGCAACTCCATAACTTAGAGTTGCTAGTTCACTTTCTAAAAGATGGTGGTGAATGTCTTCTACATTGCGTTTGAATCTGAGGTGTACAGAATATATTGGTAAAGAGAAATATTCTGATGCAGTGATTTGTATGGATTTTTCATTATATTTTCCTCCTTTTCCTGTAGGAAAGAGTAGAGGAAAAGAGCATGCTTCTACACTTTTCTCCCATATGCTCATTTAGGATCCTTTAGCTTGACACATTTGATATGTTCATAATGCATTTAGTATGGTATCTTTGGAGTGTAGTGGGTGAATTGTATACTGCTCTAAAATGTTGGCTGCAGTAACATGATCTTCACATTCAAATTGGCCAGTTGGTGGTGAATCTTGAATTATTTGGGTGGTTTCTCTTAGGTTTTCCTATATGTGTATATCTTTGTAGTATTGAGTTTTCTTTGAGATATTGTACATCTTGTCCAACTTTGTTTAAGTCGACCAGTTGTTGCCACATTATTTTGTCTTTTGTTGGTGCACCATTAACTAGTGCAATCAATGATTGATCTATTGGCCGTTGTACTGCTAAAGTTTCTACATTTTCTTTAAGATCTAATGGCAAATATACTACTTTGCCCTGAATGCCTTTTAGTAACTCAGATGGAGGCAATTTAGACGTGTTTGGTTGAAGGCGTATTTTAGCTTGAAATGGGTGTACTGTTGGGATTATCATGCTCTCATACAAGTTAAGTTGTTGGAGAGCTTTTGGAAGTGGGAAGATTTCTAAGTTGTTATTTATAGCATGTGATGGCATTTGGTTATTGTCAAGCTTTGTATTGCAGTACGTGCAAACTATTGAGGTGTCAGTAATTTTGCATTTGTTGTCTGTTATTAGATATGGAGCCAATTAGTACCATTGGAATCCCACATTGTCCTGTATTTTGTAAGTCATAGCTACTATTTGTGCACTCTTTTTATAAAATGTTATGCGATAACAGACACATACTTGATCTGTTATTTCAGCAGCTTTGTTTTGAAACTTAGCGATTACTTTTTTGTATGTGCTTGTTAGGAGGTTGGAGTTTGTGAGGCTTTCACTAATGTTTTCTCAAGTTACTGAATTGTGGAAGTCAACTTCAGGTCTGTGATCTATTTCTCAAAGGAGTTCTTTCGGTATTCCATGCAGGAGTATGTTATTTACATGTTGGAGTTCTAGTGCAGGACTTTTTGCGTAGTACAGTCTATGCATAAGATTTTGTATTGCAGAATGGTGTATTGATAACATTTTGATCTTGCAGAAAGTGCTTTTGCAAGCAGTTCTTGAAATGCAGGATAATGAATGTCCTTGCAGTCCAGTGTGGCTGTGCACTGGGCAGAAGTCTATGGTTTGTAAAGGTTGTCATTCTACTTGTGCCTTCTATTTTCACATAGTTATTGAGGAGTTGTCATAAAGATTTTAAGCATTGCATATTGAGCTGCATGTCCATTTGTACACTGGATGGTTTGTTTAAGGGAAAGGAACATTTGGTTGAAGTTCTGTTGGGTATGTTTTTTCTATAAGGGTTTCTTTTGCCTTAATGGTGTCTACTACCATTTCCTACCCGCAACCATTACTGTCTATGGCAATTGTTTTTTTTTGTTCCTGTTGATATGCCGCTTCATTGAAAAATGGTTATGTGCTACTTGTGTGAATCCATTCACCTTCGCAGAAATTTGAAAAGGTATCTATATGGACATTGCACATGTTTGGAAGTGCTTTCTGTAATGTATTGATTAATTTAGTTAGTAGTTTAATTATTTTTAAAATCATTATAAACAAAGTTCTCTTTAGTAGAAATGCACTGTCAATTAGAGCTTCGAGGATTAGTCTTCAGCTGTAATTTTTTAAGGGTATATCGTGACTTTTTACCTGTCTTCATAAGATTGTAAACAACTCTACGGTGGAACATTTTTTGTAAAATTATTTGGAATGCTTTACTGTGGCTACATTAACATTGGTAGATATGATGTTAGCTACATTAGTAGGTGTGCTTTTGTTTGTACATGCTTTTTTACATTTAGTTTTTGTAAAACGGACCTTACTTTTTTTAACGGTGGATGGTTTTGTTTTACTGAGTGAGGCTACTAGCTGTTTTGTTTTAATGTTTTCTATACATTGTTTTAGAGGTGGATGTATAGACGGCTTTCTTGTATTGTTATCTGTTCTATTTTGTCTTTGTTTTCTATGGAGATGCTTTTTAGCAGGCATTCTGTTCTGTCTACTGGGGAAAAAAGAAAGTTCGGGTTTGAAAGTTTTCAATTTATATACATGTGTTGTGCATGGGTGTGATTGTAGATATGAAGAGTGATGTGTGATTGTGTAGTTGGATGATAGGTGTGGTTGGGAAGGTTGTACAAATCTTTACAGGTGTGATGGGCATGGGTTAGTGGGTAAGGAAGTGGTGGTGTGATTGAATAAGTAGTGACAATATTATGTTTTGAGGAAAACAGTGGGTGTTATAATGGTGGCGTTTAGATGGGAATAGAACAAGTGTGAATGTTGCTATATAATGGGTAAGAGTGAAATAGATGTTGCTGATTCAAAAATAATACTCTAGGCTTATATATAGTGAACGTACATTGTTACAAATAGAAAGATATATATTCTATATCAATGTACTTACTGTGTAGGATGTGAATCGAGTTCCTTTTTCTGTAGCTGTCTTCAGCAATCTTCTTCTTGCCTGTAATTTTAAAAGAAAGTTAGTTGGTATATGTGATAATGGTGAAGTACTTTTAGTAAGGGAGGATGTTATTTTTGGAGGTAAGAGGAGTTGTTGGGAAAACAAATTAATAAAGTTGTGCTATGGGAGGTGTACTTAAGTGTGTTAACTATGTTGTTAGAACAATTGGAGTATGAGTAGTGATGAATGGCACGTTAGAAAGGATATGGCAACATGGGTGTGAGAAAAGGGTGCATAGCTAGGTTATTTTGTGTGCTGCTGATTTGTGGTGTAATGTATTTGTAATGTGTTACAGTGTTTTTAAAGAATAGGAAAATTGTGGCCTAGTGGTAATGCAATGGTGGATTGTTTTTGCAGCAGTGTTTGGTATTTCATAGTAGTGGTTGGTGTTTTATAGTAGTGGTTGGGAAAGAAGAGTACTTTATATGTAAAGTGAATTGTTGTATATAGATACATTGGTGGTATACACATATGTGTGAGCAGGTGGAGAATGGTGGCAGTGTAAGGGATGTAATGAGTTAGAAAAAAACAAGACTTTGTAAGCACCTATATATTTGAATGGGTCATGTTGGCCAGTATGAATGTACTGCAACATATTACACTTCCACACACAAAGTGCCATTTAAAAATGCTGTACACATCTGTTCAATCTGCTTTTCCTTTCTTTTGGAAAAAAGTTCCACACAGCGCTGCTATCAATGAACATATGCATTTTTTTACTTTAATGAAAATGTTCCTAAAAAGAAACATGTTTAAACACAAATCATTGTAAGTAACTGCCCCTTAATGTGAGCAAGTGATGAATGCTGCAATATATGACATTTGCTAGAGTGGTTAATAAAGAGAATATGCTTATAGAGAAGATTATTACAGGGTAAGTGGCAGGAACTGTGTCTATATACATTTGCAAAAGAGTTGAAAAAATACTTAAAACAATTTAAGCATACCTTTACTATATCTCTATAGATGCAGTTGTTGTTGAATCTGCAAGTAGAAATCTTGAGAGTGTTGCGGTAATTTCTGATGCAGGTAGCTTTGAGTAACAGGAGACATGTACTCTGATAGTTCAAGGGTACATCTGAAATATCGAACTGAGATGACAGGGTTACATATAGAGTTTTTGGATGTAATTGGTGGATGGATGTGTGATTGTTTGAAAGAAGGTTTTCCTGTGCCCCTAGTTTGATGTTATTGGCTGCGGGGGCTGCAATGGTTTGAAATGACTGGAATCCGAAAAACTTGAATTACAAAATGCAAACAAGTGGGCTTCACAATTCTGTAATTCAAGCTTTTTGTATTCCTTTTTTTAACGCAATCCTAAATCAGGTGCTCTCTCCTGGTCTGGCAGATTGTGAATGAGGAAAATTAATGGATGGGTCCCTTCAGAGGAACTGTCCGCAGACCGCGCAACTGTCCACGGACGACTGAGTCGAAAATAGGCCTTGGAAAGTTGTAAAAGGTTACCAGAACAACTAAGAATGGCTCTAGGAGCTCGGAAAGGGTACACTTTCAACTTGAAACATCCTAATTTGGCTGAAAATGCAGTTTTAAACCGTTTTTGGATAGGCCGCCATGCTGCATGGGTGTGGTCAAAAGATGACGCACCCAGGCGTCTGCGGAGGGGACGGCTGTACACGGACACCCTTTGGGCCGTAGTAGCTGGGCCTATGCACGTGGGTGTCTGCAAACGGGTGCGCTGACCATAGACTAATTAAAAGTGCATCACGCTAGAGCGGACATATTCACAGACACCTTATTTTATAAAGAGACACCCCAAACAGTGTATAGACCGTGGACTATTAATCGGGGTTTTAAAAAAGAATTATTGAATAATATATAAGATATATATTACACGGCCCACGGTAGGTGCCGTGTAGTTATGGTTAAGTTGCTGTTTCCATAGGACAGTGCAGTGACAAATGGTAGGGAAATACAATTTTGGCAAGTGTGTTGGTCTGTAAGACTGTCTGGGGATGGTGGGGGGTGAGACATGGTTCATATATTGTAACTATTTAGGTGGTAGGCACCGTTGTTGTGTTTGTTTTGTCCGCGGACAGCCACACTGTCCTCGATGTCTGCAATCGACCCATATGGGGATGTCCTAAGGACACTATAACTGTCTGTACTGTTTGCAGGCAAGTTCAACTGTTCTAAGAATACACATGGTGTCCGGGATGTCCACAATGAAATGAAAATGGGGGTGTCCTAAGGACATTATACCTGTCTGTATTGTTCGCAGGCAAGTTGAAACTGTTCTAAGAACACAGGTGGTGTCCGGGATGTCTGCAAATAAAAGAAAATGGAGGTGTCCTGAGGACACTATACCTGTCTGTATTCTTGCATGCAAGTTGAAACTGTTCTAAGAACACAGGCGGTGTCCGGGATGTCCGCAAATATATGAAAATGGAGGTGTCCTGAGGACACTATACCTGTCGGTATTGTTCGTAGGCAAGTAGAAACTGTTCTAAGAACACATGCAGTGTCTGGGATGTCCGCAAATAAATGAAAATGGAGGTGTCCTGAGGACACTATACCTGTCTGTATTGTTCGCAGGCAAGTAGAAACTTAGAAACTGTTCTAAGGAAACCCAAAGTGTCCGCGACATAAAAAATACCATGAGGTTTAGTTACAAATGTTTGATTCTATGAGTGTGATCATAGTTAAAACGCAACCACCACTGCATATCACACCCATAGATCACACTTATAGAATCAAACATGGGTGTGATGTATGGGTGTGATATGTTTGTCCAGAGTGTTCCCAAGACCGAAGTTATAAGTACTGAAGTTATAAGCTACTATGGTTGTGATATGTTGTGGTGGCTGTGGCAAGGCGCATGGGTGAAGACCGTAGGCTCTACGCTATACACCCAAGACTCTAGGTCCTGACCACAAGCACTGCACCATATCACAGCCATAGATCACACCTATAGATTCGAATATCTATCAAATGGTTTCAATTATACTTACTGCTTTATTTGTTGAGTTCGATACATTTTTTACATGCGTTTGGTACCTGGAGGAAATATTCTTTTTCGATTTCTGTGATAAAAGAAAAGAGCATGTTAGTGTATGTATTTTATAAATAATTATTACATTGCATAATAGATATTTCAGCTTTTTTTTTAACCTCATATTTGGTTTACAAACCAGTGTACTGTGCATTTTGCTCAGTTTCTGTGTTTGTTTTTAAAATCATTGGGTCTGTGGGAAAAAAAAATACTTGTCGGATTAAAAAACCCTTTTTTGTTATGCTACAGTCTATTTGTTTCTTTTCAGTGTTTACTTCTTGTTTCTGGTTAATGTTCTATCTGTTGGATTGTTGCAGATTTCTGAAGCAGTTAGATACATGTTGGCGTATTCTGTCTATTTTTTGTTACAATTTAGTGGTATTCATTTATCTCTTTGGTTGTTATAGAATCTTGGGCTAGTTAGATATCTGTTGGCGTATTCTAACTATTTATATTTTTTCATTGAATTTTTGTTAATGCTGAAGTACAGATTAATTATTACATTTTGGTTTTAAGAAGATTAAAGAAGCGTTTGTAAGATTTGCTGGTAATCTTGTTGTAGATTTTTGATTTGTTGGCGTATTCTAACTGTCTATTTTTTGTTACAATTTAGTGGCTTTCATTTATTTGTTGGTTGTTATAGAATCTTGGACAGTTAGATACATGTTGGAGTATTCTAACTGTGTATAGTTTTTTATTTGAATTTTTGTTAATGTTGAAGTACAGATTAATTATTAAATTTTGGTTTTAAGAGATTAAATTAGTGTTTGTAAGATTCACTGCTAATCTCCACATTTCTTTTTTATATATGCAGTGAAGTGACCTGTATTGGTTGTGGCTCCTGCATGGTAGATTATACCTATTGTTGTGAAGGTTTTCTTACCAAGTGATACTTGTCCATGTGTGAATCCAGTCAGCTTGCAGTTGTTTTTGGTACCATCTGCATTGTAATGTAGAACCATTAGTATTAAGTATTTAATATGTGTTTGTATTAGTAAGGTGGAGCGATTATCTGAATTGCAGGTAGTACATTATCTGCCATGGTTTGCATGTTGTACAAGTTGCTGAAATGGAATGGATTCACACTTTGGTATGGATACATACACAAAGCGCTCATTACGGATTTCTTCTTGTGTAACATTGTTGCAGAGAGTGCAGGTATGTTTCCACATGTTTCCACATGTATGAAATCTGAAAGATTTCATTTATAGGTATGTTTTTGTTTTCCAATACTTTTAGTAAGTATATTAGATATTCTTGTGGATCTTCTTTTGAGTTTATAGTGCATGCCACCATTTCAGCACAGTAGTCCAATTCTTGTCTTATTCCGTGAACACTATACGTGTTGTCAGGATTATTTGTTGCGTTTCAATGAAGGACTAACATTTGCAAACACAATTGGTCTGTACTGTGTAAGTAAATGTTGTCAACAATTGGTGGCAATTGAAATAGAATATTCATTGCTACATTTGCGTAACAACTTACACCAGTTACATTTGAAAATTTGAATGGACCAGATAGTTTGTGTTGCTTCTTTGGATAAGTACCTGAGTTACATTGACTAATAGGTTCTTCTTTACTCATGGTAAATGATGAAGTATCGTGCGAAGGAGTTTGGTTGTTGTCAAGTTTTGTAGTGCAGTAACTGCAAAGTATTAAGGAGTCAGTTATTTCGTATTTGTTTTCTGCTATAAGGTAGAGAGCTAATTCAAACCATTTAGAATCTTCATTGTCCTTTATTTTGTATTTTATGTCTATAGTTTTTGTGTTCGTTTTATAAAAAGTTCTGCGCAACACATACACACATGGTTTGGTATTTCAACGGATGTACTTTTAAATTTTAGTATTTCTTTTTTATATGTGTGTAGTAGAAGGTTGCCATGTGTACAATTGTTGCTAGTCTGTTGTAAGATATTGCATTTTGTAAGTGGCTTTCACTTGCAACATATTTTTTCTGGATATGGTCAATTTCTTAAAGTAGTTCTTTGCCTGTACCATGTAGAAGATTGTTATTTAAACTCGCTAGTGCTAGTGCAGGACTTTTAGTATAGTACAGTTTATATACTAGGTTTCTTATAGTTGGATGATGTGTTGATATCATTTTGATATGATGGAAAGTGCTTTTGCAAATAGGTCCTGAAATGCAGGCTAATTAATGTCCTTGTAGCCCTGTGTATTTACGCACTGGACAGGTATCCATATTTTGCAGCAGTTCCATTTTGATTTTGTCTTTGCCTTTCACATACTGATTGAGGAATTGGCCTAAAGATGTGAAAGATTTTTTGGGAGTTGTACACATTGACGTGCATGGCCATTTGTATACTGGATGTTTTGGTCTAGTCGAATGGTGTGGTAATTCTGAGTTTTCTGGGGATATTTTTGTAAGCAGTATTTCGATTATGGTATTATTAATTTTTTCATAACTTCGTCCACTTCTATGTATAGCAATTGTATTTGTTTGCTTTTGTTTGTATGCTTCTTCATTAAAATATGGTTCTGTGTTCATGCTATGACTCCATTCTTCTCCACAGATATTTAAGAAGTTATTTTTGTTGATATTTTGTTTACTGAGAAGTCTTTTTTGTAATTTAGTAATTAGTTTTGTTAGTGGTTTCATTCTGTTTAACACTAAAATACATAATTTTCTTTTGAAAAGGATTGCACTGTCTATCAAAGCTTCTAAGATTAATTTTCTACGGTAGGTTTTAAGGGTTGTGTATGATTTCTTTCCTGTTTTTATAAGATTCTGAAGGACTCTGTGGTGGAACATTTTTGCTAAAATATTTTTTTTGGTATGCCACTATAACAAGATTTATAGGAGCAGTTTTAGCAGTTTTAGCAGTAGTGGTAGCTGAATTCGTTTTCTGTTTCGTTTTACATTTTGATAGAGGCAGCAAAGTTTCTGTACTTGAAGCATGTTTTGTTTTGCTAAATGACTATATTAGCTGTTTTGTTTGAACCTTTTGTACTAATTCTGCTAGAGATGGATGCTTATTTTGGATACTTTTTTTTTCATTTGCTCCACTTCTACATTGTTTTCTATGGACTTGCTTTTTGGTAGGCATTCTTTGGGGTCTGCTGAAAAAATAAAGAAGGTATGGGTTGGGTTGTTCTGCGATGCATGTGTGCTGTGTGCATGAGTGTCTGAGTATGATGGTAGAGATGTGATGGTGTGTGATTGTGCATTGGGCAGCTACAACTAGTTGGGAAGGCTATTCTTGTATTTGTGTGTTACTATACTGGGGTTCAGATGACAGTAGAAAGTAAGCTAGTGGTGAGGAGAAGCACAAATACTAAATCTAATGGTATAGAATTAAAACAGTTCTTTATTCTGCAATACTAACATTCTAGAGGCTGAGTTATGTCATTTGTGCGCTGAAAAACAGGGATTTGTGCGGCATTCTGCCTGCAAATCCCTGTTTAACAAATGGGAATTTGTGGGCATAATGGTGCACTAATCTTTTTTTTGGTGCACAAATACCATGAATCAACCACACAGTGTGTTTGAGTAACAGTAAGAATATTATGGTAGTATTGTACTTACGTTTTGTGTGTGGAATGATTAGGTTTCTTCTGAGTTGTTGTTTGTACTTTGGATTATGCTGCTTTTAAGGAGAGTGGTCTTCACTGTAATTGTAAAGGAAAGAAGTTATTAATGTTGTGTGTATATAGTATGCAGTTTCCTTTGACTATATGCAGTCTTTATATTTTATTTTAAATAAGTTAGATCAACATGCGTTGTAAATGAGTAGAATAGAAAGTGTATGAAACTCGCTTGGGTTTTTAAGGCTGTGTTATTGAATGTTAGGAAATAATGATATACTTACTTTGCAATTTTTAAAAGGTAAATGACAGTTACTGTATAGAAAAGCATGGAATGTATGCATTTGTGAAGGTGTGGGTAATAAATCAGAAGGATGTGAATTACAGGTAGTGGTGTTATTGCAGTTGGGAGTTTTTCAATGATATTGTCTATCTGTGTGAGTGTATGAATGTGCATGACCTTATCCTGGCTGTGTGTAATTTTATAATAGACTACTTAGTGTTTTTCTACAATTATACTGTTGTTTATGAAAAAAAATTTAGAAAGTAGATAGGTTTGGAAGTGACAGTTAGTATAGTAGATGGAAACAATGACAATAAGTTCATTTTATAGGCTATACAGGCTAAGTGGTTTTACAAGAGTTGTAGATGTGCTGTGCAGAAAATAGGCCTACCTGTAGTTTGTATTCATGCATGTGGATATGCATGTGGCTGCAAGAAGACATTTTGGAGACTTGTACAGTAGTTTTTGTAGTAGGTGCTTTCCAATGTTATGAGACTTGTACTCAGAGTAATCTACAGCACATTTGATGCAGTTAGATTTAGAGGTATTGGATGTAATTGGTGGATGGTTGTGTGACTGTTTCGCTGTATCCAATGAGCGAATGGCACAGAGAGTGAAGTGGAAATGTTAGAAGGGCTGTCTAGCTTACGATATATCCGCGGACATAACGGAAGTCTGCAGACACCGCGTATTACATACAGGGATTTTGGGGTGGAGAGGAATGCAAATGAGAATGAGAAGAGGAACTGCTTGGTCAGTAAAGTTTGGTGGGTGTGTTGTGTAAGGAGACAGTTTGTCAGAAGGTCTTTCTCCTGAGAGAAGAACAGTTAGCGATGGCTGTGTGTTTCAGAAAACAGATTGTGTGGATTTTGGGAGATTCATGGATACATTGGTTGGAGGTGCATGCACAACGCTGTGGAGTAGCTGCAGATCTTGGATTCCCTCATGTGGAAGTGCACTGGCATGGAGTACGCGGAATGAAGTGGCTAGACTTGCTACCTCTCTGTGCTAGTTTGCAGACAGAACATCATCCAGACATAATTATAATTCATTGTGGAGGGAACAGTTTGGGACATGTGTCAGGAATTTCTTTGCAATTTGCGATGAACGAAGGACTTGGGAAGGTCATGGACATGTTTCCAAATTCCCAAGTAATATTTTCTCATATTGCGCAGAGACAAATGTGGCGACGTTCTTCTTCATTTGGTACACAAATGGAGAAAGCGAGGCAAAATGTCAATAAGGCTGTTTGTGCCTTTCTAAGAGATGTTGGCATGTCCTCTTTTCACAATGAAAATATTATGTTTCGTAACACATACATTTTCTGTAGAGATGGAGTCCATCTTACTTATGCTGGTAATCATATTTTTCTGAGAAATATACAAAATGCATTGCGTCCTTTTGTGGAATTACAGCTACCCATTTTTCAGTAGGTGTTCACTATTTCAAGTTTTTCAAATACCAAAAAAAATCACCAAAAGGCTCTTTTCAGAGCCACCTCTTCCTCCCAGATATAAGTGCAATGATTTTGATAGGGCAGCACCCCAAAATTTTAGATGTTCGTGAACTGTCCGCGGACTTCTAAAAAAAAAGCACAGGGCACTGCACCATTTATTTGTCACTTCTATTTTTAGACTGTGAAAGGCGACTCTGAAAAGAGCCTTTTTTGGGTGGATTTTTGTTGTTTTGTATTTTTTGTTTTTTTTTACACACGACACACTAGGAGAGGAGGGGAAAGGAGGGTAAGGGGGGACCCCAACCATGGGGATAAGAAAGGGCAGATGGAGAGAAGAAGATGTAGGGTGGGCCTTACTTAGGTAGTGGGCAGGTCTTCTCGTGCTCTGAGACCAGAGTCTCAAAAGCACTTCAAAGTCTCTCCCCCCTGCAGAGTACTGCGTTGAAGTACATACACAAAACTGTGACCCTCGAAAGGTAAGGGTCATCAGCATTGTGAATGCCTGTGAGGCAGCTGGAGGGATGCGCTCTCCCACAGGAGTGTCTCTTGTGGTGAGAGGAGTGGAAACAGAGGTTGAAGTAGAGGAACTCAACCTACTACGCTCCTCGCAAGATACAACCTTGCGAACAGCCCCACTGTGGAACGACTTTAGGTGTCGCTTCATAGTAGTCGTACCAAAGCTGTACGAACCAAGCTTCCCTCAACTCAGCACCATTTTGCACTGGTTGCAGGTAACTTTGTTCGCACACGCTTTGGATACGTTACCATGAATGGTAAATATCCGCCACACCCAAGAATCACGGCGAGTGCTGGTAGTAGGGACTTCCACTACCTAATCCTCATCATCCTCTTCATCCTCCTCTACATCCTCACCCCTGTTCCCCTCTTCAGGCCCTTGGGGAGGTGGTGATGGTAGAGGGGATGGGGGTGGTGCTGAGGCAGATGTAGCACCAAGTGGCAGTAGAGGAGCCATGGATGACATCAGGTTTCAGAAATAAATCTGGAAAATTGGCAGCAAAATACACTGTGTTCTGTAAGGTAGCCAGAAACACAATGAGGATGAGCTCTGGGGTGTGGCCTTTTATAGGGTTGCTGGTGTGCAGTTTGCGGACACCCTTGCTGTCCGTGGACAGAACAAACACCCTAAAAGGGCTCAAAAAGTGCATTCTTAGTATAAAATACTGTGGATTGCCCAAAAAGGTACTTTTAAAATGTTCGGGGACCCGGACAGTGTCTACAATTCAGGACACACACTGAGCGTGGGTGCGGTCACATGATGGCATCGTGAACATGTCCGGGAAGGGAAGAGGTGTTCGCACGACATCAAATGCACGGGAACGGTTGTGCGCATGCGTGCGGGAGTTCTACGGACAGTGTTCGGGTCCTGAAATTAATTAAAAGTGCGACAGAAGTGAAGCGAACAGTAACTGACAGACGCGATGTTCAGAGAACTTACGGGTGTGGTGTGCATGTGCGTAGATGCCCTTTAGGCAGTACGGACAGGTGTAGTGTCCTTAGAACACCTACATTTTTGTTAATTGGATATCTCGGACACCGAGTGTGTTCTTAGAACAATTTCAACTTGCATGAGAACAATACGGACAGGTATAGTGTCCTTAGGACACCTCCATTTTGGTCAATTGCGGACATCCCAGACACCAAATGTGTTCTTAGAACAGTTTGAACTTGCCTGCGAACAGTACGGACAGGTATATTGTCCTTAGGACACCTCCATTTTGGTTAATTGCGGACATCCTGGACACCGAGTGTGTTCTTAGAACAATTTCAACTTGCATGTGAACATTACGGACAGGTATAGTGTTCTTAGGACACCTCCATTTTGGTTAATTGCGGACATCCCGGGCACCAAATGTGTTCTTAGAACATTTTCTACTTGCCTGCGAACAATAGGTACAGGTATATTGTCCTTAGAACACCTCCATTTTGGTTAACTGCGGACATCCCAGACACCGAGTGTGTTCTTAGAACAGTTTCAACTTGCCTGCGGACTGTACGACAGGTATAGTGTTCTTAGGACACCTCCATTTTGGTTAATTGCGGACATCCCGGACAACAAATGTGTTCTTAGAACATTTTCAACTTGCCTGTGAACAGTACGGACAGGTATAGTGTCCTTAGGACACCTTCATTTTCGTTAATTGCTGACATCCCGGACACCAAGTGTGTTCTTAGAACAATTTCAACTTGCATGCGAACAATACAGACAGGTATAGTGTCCTTAGGACACCATCCATTTTGGTTAATTGCGGACATCCCAGACACTGAGTGTTTTCGTAGAACAGTTTCAACTTGCTTGCGAACATTACGGACAGGTATAGTGTTCTTAGGACACCTCCACTTTGGTTAATTGCAGACATCCCAGACACCGAATGTGTTCTTAGAACATTTTCTACTTTCCTGCAAACAATAGGTACAGGTATAGTGTCCTTAGGACACCTCCATTTCGGTTAATTGCGGACATCGCAGACACCGAGTGTGTTCTTAGAACATTTTCAACTTGCTTGCAACCATTAGGGACAGGTATAGTGTTCTTAGGACACCTCCATGTTGGTTAATTGCGGACATCCCGGACACCTTGTGTGTTCTTAGACAGTTTCAACTTGCCTGCGAACAGTACGGACAGGTATATTGTCCTTAGGACGCCCTCATTTTCATTTGATTATGGACATCCCGGACACCCGTGCTATCCGCGGACACCTCAACTGCCCTTTTAAAAAAAAACACAAAAAAGAACTGAATTAGGACACATATAATAATTTTGCTTTATTATATATAGATGTAAAATTTATGAAAGAGAAGGGGAAGCAGAAACTGAGACAAACACAGGAGAATTGGGGGTTTCAAGAGGATTGATAGGAGGAGGGGATGGAAGTCTCATCAAACTGTTTTTCTTTGTGGAGATGGTTTGGGGATAATTGACTGGGATATGGAGAGGGGGGGCAGGTACATGTGGGACAATGGTATCTAATTTTTTCTTTTATGTGATCCTCCACAAAGTTTTTCAAATTGTTGAAATTTGCCATGAGCATGTCCATTTTTTCTTCCATGCGCTGGAGAGCCTTAGCCAATATATCTTTTGGTGTGATATTTTCAATGTTTGTATGGTCTGTACAAAAAAAAGATATATATGTTAAGTGCATATAAAGTAATGCTTATTAATTGGCTTATATAGAGAAGTGTCTACCATTGGGCTCACTATCTTCAGACATTTCCTCACGTGGGAAATTCTCCTCAAGTCACTCCAAAGTACTGGACATTTCTGTGAGAAAAGAAAATTATATCACTGTTATTGTATCTAATACAGATATTTTAGAAATATATAAGAAAAAATGAAGTTTACTTACTAGCATCTGGTAAGTTGTGTTCTTTCTGGTTTGTAGCTCTGCTGTTGCTCCTAGTTTTGCAGTTTCTGTGAGGTAATTATGTTGGAAGCCTATCGTTCTTCTTTTGGTATATTCCATTTTAGTACATATGGTATTTAAATGAATGGTTGATGTGTTACATATATAGGTTACACTTCTTATTTATTACTACACATAATGTGTTTGTGTACTGGACATAAGGCCTATGTTTATACATGAGTAACTTAGTATACTTGATAGACCTTCATAATAGAATGCTATTTATATCAATGCATTGCTTAATGCACTAAGTAGCTCATGATATTTATTCCAATGATCCTTGGCACTTTTTTGTCAACATTATAATAAGAATCCCTTGTACAGACTTTTCATGAAAGGTAAATGCACATGTGATGTCATCAATGACATGTGTGATGTCATATTTGATGTCCTGGGTGTTAGTCTTAGCAGTGCACAGTGGTGGCACAAGTTATGGTTGCTTAACTTACCATAACTGGCGAATTTCAGGGGTTTTTCGGTTTTACTTGGAACCATAACGTCCCTTTAGCAAAGTTTTTTTACTGAATTTCATAGGTTTTTAGTAGTACAACTTAACCATAACGTCCCTTTAACGAAGTTTTTTTACTGAATAGTATACAAAATAAATGTTGTTATGAAAGGTATGGGGTATCAGAATGGGAAACATAGAAAGGAGAATTTGGAATTTCTATACAATGATCACCAGGGAAGGGAGGGAGTGAAGTTTCACCAAAGTGTCTTTCATTTATATTTTAGGAATTTGATGGGGATGATTGCTGGGGGCAAGGTGGACAGGTACAAGAAGGACTGTGATAATCAACATTTCTAATAACATGATTTTTAACATAATTTAAAGGTTCCTTAAAGTAATTACTAAGTTCATCCAATTCTGCAGACAATATCATGAATTCATTATGTGCAGGCGGGGACAGAGATTGCCTTTGTGATTCTTGTGATTCTCCATCATTAAATTGTGGTTTTGTTTCTTCATGTAAAGTATGTGCTATAAAAAGAGAAGAAATTATTATTTGACTGGGTACTGTATACATTGCAATATTTGTTTATATTAACAGATGTATTGTTTACCATCAGGGATGTTATCCTCACTCATTTCTTCTTTTTAGAAATTTTCGTCCAACCGCTCAAATGTGTTTGACATTTCTGTTAAAAATGTTTTAAAAAATAGTCCTTTTTGCTTCTAAGAAATGTTTATATAATTAATCTTAACAATACAGAGATAAATACAGTATACTTACTATTTCAGAAGGGGTTGTTTTGGAATGAGCACCTGGTGAAATGAGTCTGTATGAAGAGTTATACTGAAGTGATAATATGAGGCGTACATTTATAGTTTATGCTTGGAGCATTCTATTATATTCTGTGCTAAATGAAAAAAATAATTTGGACATTTTCAAATGATGATTCTGTACAAAAGGTATATTTCCGTGTAGTAATGATATGTAATGTTTTATGTATATGTTTTTATTGGTTGAAGGGTAGAACACGTTTTGTTCTCCCATGTGATTCTGGGCTTTGTGAATGCTACCTGATGTCCACAAACCTTTGTACTGTTTGCGGACTCTGGGACTGCGGGTGAGTATAATATAAGGAACTTGTAGCAAATTAAGGGTGCACTGGTTAATACCTATCAAATTCAGTAAAACAACTTTGTTAAAGGGACGTTATGGTTAAGTTGCACTAATAAAATCCTATGAAATTCAGTGACAAAACTTTGTTAAAGGGACATTATGGCTACAAGTAAAACCGAAAACCCCCAAAAAATGTGCCAGTTATGGTACGCTAAGTGTTATGTCTTAGGTCTCCCCTGCCTTGGTCTTGCATGAATGCTTGCTTGATAGAATGCATGGTGAAATGTATGCCTCTGGAATATTGTGGTGTGACTGCCCCTGTAAATTCCATGAATGTCAGATGTAGTGAACCAGCCTGTGAGAGTGGAGGCTGGTGGATGTCTTTCCTATATCTTCCTACTTACTTACCGTTGGACTTACCTGTTGTATATGCCTTGTCACCTGGAACTCAGTGAAGAAGTTGACTTCCCCACTTCGGTGTCCAGACTTTCATTTCACACCGTAACACTAGGGATAAACTGGCTTGAGGGAAGGACCAGGAACCTTCAGCTGTCCGGAGGGAACAGCACCTTTAAGAATGGAAGCAAGGATGACAGAGATGAGGAGGAGACATCCACCTTCCCCCTAGCCCCCAAAGGTGAGCTGACATCTGTGCACAGAATAGCAGCAAGGCAAAAGGCAGTCAGGTGGCAGTTATGGGAGGGAGTGTAACTGCAAGCGGAGGTCAGAGGGTCCTGCGTCAGTTGGGGCATCAAGTATGACAGGACATCTGGCAGCTGAGACAGCCTGGGAGTGAGCATTTTACCTTGGAACATCCTGTGTTGGCAGGATATCAAGATGTTGAACCTATGGTGTAGAGGTGCACTCAAGGTAATTGGTGCGTTTAGTTTTAGATTTTTTATTTTGATACTAAAGTTTAGGTGCTCCTGTGTAGGTCTTGGCCACAAGACCTATATAACATATGGAAAGCAGAATGGTCCACCTGAGAAAAAGGTGGGCTGACACAGGGCACACTTCTGTCTGACTATCGTCAGTCGTAACCATTCAATAATTCTCAACAATATAAGTATTGTGTAAATTTGATTAAAGATGCCACAAGGGATTCATTTAGATAAGTCTACATGCATATTTCAGAAAAATATATACATTTGAAATTAGAACAGAGTATTACATAATGGTTTTCAGGAAAACATAATTTCATTAGAGAATTTACATGTAAACATTTTGAATAGAGCATTCAATTCATTTCCAGTGTAAAACAATGTCTCTCAATTTGGAATTGTAAATTTGTACGATGCGTTTCGGGACTAGCCCTTCATCAGGTACATTTTCCAATTTGGATTCTGTAAATAAACAACATAAACCAATATCAGTTTTGATTCTATTTCAATATTTTGCATTTGGTAGCTAATCCGATTTTGAAAACAAAGGACTGGCCTGTGTCCTTTCTGTGTCCATTAACTGGAAAGTATTCAGTGTAAATAAGCGCTTATTTTGAAGCGACTGTGTCCCACTCACGGTTTTAGAAAACAAAAGTCATGACAAATGAGTAAAGCATGTATATACATTTTTTAATCAGGTGTCAACGTAACATAGTGTTGAGCACCAGACAACCCAACAGGCTATCACACTCTGCCCAGGTCTCTAGCTGACATGCATGTGGGGGCAGCCTTGCTTGTGTTATATTGTGTCCTAACTTCCTATTTTTGAAAAATCACCAAATTGTCAATCTCCCGAAATCACCTATACTGACAGCACAGGGCCGGACCCCGTTCGGCCCGTGTGCACGGTGCATGTGTGGGGTAGGTCAAATTTCAGCATCGCCAGTACACTATGAGACTGGTATGTCGACCTTGTGTCCCCACTTCCTATTTTTGAATAAGTCGCAAAATCGGCAATCTCCTGAAATAGCCTATACTGATAGCACAGGTTCAGACCCCGACCTGTGCAGGGCAAATGGGTGGGGTTGGTCAGTTTTCGCTATTGCCAGTACACCCGAGACTGGTATGCCAACCTCGGGCCAAAATTCCATCAGACCAACTGTTATGGGCCTGGAACCAACAATTGCAAAATAGTCACTCTCCCAAACTCGCCCATACTGATAGCACAGGCCAGGACCCCGCCCTGTGCATGGTGAAATGGTGGGGTTGGTGAAATGTTTCTTTTGCCAGTACTCCCCAGATGGATATGCCGATGTTTTGCCAATATTTTAGCCCACCAACTCTTATGGGGCTGTAGACAACCTAAACATACAGACTTTCACAGATATACGTATTGATTAAAATAGAATTCATCACAGTAGTATGGAAATCTAACAACAAACCACTAATGCAGCCATTGAAGTGAAGAGGGCTCAGGACTAGCAAGGACATCAAATAATGCCACTTGGTATATGCTAAACTCCTGCAAATGCCAGAATTGAATCCAATAAAATCAAGGTCTTAATATTATTCTGTTAGTAATGCCCAAAAATCCTAATTCTAGACATTTTGGTATGTTATGAGGGCATGGGGAAGCCTCTGTACAAGAAGGCGCTTGAAATTTGCATTCTACATGTGCTCTAATTTGCCTACATTATAGATAGGAAAGGTTGCTGATGAGATGTCTTGGGCCCTCTAGAGCTGCAATAGCCCAGGATGTTGTGCACCCTCCAAAGCATTTATCAAAACCCATGTCCACCTCACCTCATCATGCCAATGATATTGTATTCTTTTCTAGGTGTACTTTCCAACAGGTATTTTTATTGAAGCACACTCCCGAAAAGTCAGAGCTATCCACACATTCCACTGTTTCTTCATTGAAGCTTTTCCGAATTTAAACTTAATGTACGTTTTCTCCCAGTATGGCATACCATTGCTTTCTTTTTAGTCAAATGACCAGAAAGGCCTTTAACAGAACACGCCAAGTCACTGGCATTAACATTACTAGGACATTATTCTAGATCTCAAAGAATACACACATTAGTAGGCCATGTCACTGGTTATACCAAGACTAGGATACCATCCCAGATCTCAATGAATACACACATTAGGTGACTTTGAATGTGAAGGTTCTATATGTGCTAAAAGGTTTTAGTGGAACTAATCATCAGAATGAATAGATGAACAGCATGAGATTGGGACTATGCCATTAATGAAATGATGCCAATCATTATCTTGAGAATTAAGTAAGATACTAAGAGAGAATAATTAAGTTTGCTTTTAGTGTCATTCCCTTTGACCAATGCATGCTGACCACCCATGTACCCCTAATATTGGTTACTGTTAAAGCAAATTAAATACAAAATAAGTTACTAAGCTCGATGAGGTATTAGCCCAACCCAGTCAAATTTTTTCAGCATTTTGATATATATGAAAACAAAATCAATTGACTGCCTTTTGAAATATGCCCCAATTTTCACAGTCAAACATTGTTCTGTTGTTTGTTGCACTAGCTCTTCCCCATTGCTCTCCCTCCCCCACATTTCTCTCGATTTTCCACTCAGGGACCAGTTCTGGTAATTTCTCATTCAGGACCAAGTTGATCCCCATGAATTTTGCTTAAATTTACCCCAGTGCTTCCTTCTGCCGCTTTTGCCTTTTTGTGTTGAGTTTTGCCTTACTTAGCACAAAGTGCTGAGTTCTGCACCCATGTTCCCCTCAATGGCTCTTTATGTGCCCATGTATGCCTCTGTGATGAGTTCTGCTCAAGGTGTATTTCTTTGTGACTTCCTCCTCCATTTGGTTTTCACTTCTCATTCTGGTCCTTATGCTTACTGTTTTGTGTTCTGTCAAATAGGCCCCATTAGACTCTCAGTTTTCAGTCCTGCTATTATTTGCAAGTCATTGCCTATCTCCTCCTCCATCTGGCCTTCATTTGCTGATTTATTTTCCATTTTCTTCTCAGTGACCATTCCTGACCCGGTCCTCACTCTCCTCCACCCCATCTCCTCTGGTCCTCTTACTCCCCTGTCTCCCTTGACCCCTTCCTCCCACCCCCTCCTTCTCCTCCCTCCTGCCCATAACACCAGACAAGCTCTCTAAAGTGGACCGCTCCATGAAGGCCTCCTCCAAACAGGTGCTTCCCTGCTCCTTCAGAACCATTAAGGACATCTCCTCTCTCGCACCGGCCCTTGCAGACTTCTGTAACCACTCCTTCACCTCCGACTCTTTCCCTTTATCCCACAAGAACTCCCTTGTGCACCTTCTCTTTAAAAAGCTGTCTGCTGACCCTCCTGCCCGGCTAACTATCGCTGTATCTCTATTAAACCCATCCTGGGTAAACTCTTGGAAAAGTTGGTCCTCACCCAACTGACCCTATGCACTGATCTTGTTGGCTGCATTCATGAGCACCAATCTGGATTCTGGGTGTCATGAGGCATGGAAACTGCTCTCTTGAACACCTGTGAAACCATGCTTGCAAACCTCAACCCTAACTGTCCTGCTGTTCTTATTCTCCTCGATCTCTCCTCTGCTTTGTCATGATCAACCATTCCATCCTCATAAAGCAACTCTGTGATCCTCCTTGGCATCACTGGCTGACCTATTTCCTCATTAACTGCCCTTACCAGCTGCAATTTGACCCTTTCTCCACCTCCACCACCCTCCCTACCTGCAGTGTCCCCCAGGGATCTATCATATTGCCCTGGCCCTTCAATATCTATCTCGCCCCTCTTGCTCATCTGATCTCCTCCTTCTATCCTCATTTCCAGTGTTATGCCGATGACACACAGTTTTCCTTCAAACATCCCCCTACTTACCCTTTTTCCTTCTCCCTCATCCCCAACTGTCTGTCCGCCATTAAGGCATGGTGTTCAGTGAATGATGTCTGTCTCAATGCCAGTAAAACAGAGATCCTCTTCATCGGGACACCTCTACCTTCTTTTCCTCGTACCTTTTGCCCACCCTCTTTGGGCTCTCTACTCCCACCATCCTGTGAGGCCAAAAATTTTGGGGTCATCTTCGACTCTGCTCTCTCCTTCACCCATCGCATCATGGACCTTACCAAAAAGTCCCACTCCCAGCTCCACCTCCTCTGAGGCACTCTTCCTTTGCTCTCCTTCCCCCAGTAGCTCGATGTCGCCAGAGCTCTGGTCCTTTCCAGGCTGGACTACTGCAACAGCCTCTTTCTCAGTCTCCTCCTCTCCTCTCTTCACCCCCTCCAGCTAATCCGGAATAAGGCTAAAAGACTTATCCTTGGCCTCAAACCCAGGTGCTGTATCTCTGTAGCCCTAAAATCGTTCCAGTGGCTCCAAGGATCAAATGCAAGACACTTTGCATTGTCCACAAGGACTTCTGGGGCCTGGGACCACACTATCTTCAACTCCCCCTCCCTAAATACTCCCCTGCTAGAGCCCTACACTGCTCTAGTTCCAACATTCTGACTGTCAAACATTTCTCTAAGCAGAGAGTGCAGGGCAGATCTCTGTCCACTGCTGGTGCCCCCCTTTGGAACAGCCTCCCTGCCCCTCTCAGATTTGAGCCGTACCTCCTTAAGTTCCAGAAAGTGCTCACATCTCTGTTCTTCTCTACCTCTTTCCCTCTTCCCCTTCCTTGCTAATCACCCCACTGCTGCTGTGAGCAGTGACCTGATCCTCATGAACCCCACAGGCTCTCAGGTCCTTCTTCCCAGTCAGTACGAGCACACTCCCTACACTTCATTGCCCCACGGGCCAGACTGGTGGCTCCACATACCACCCTTGAGAGCTTCCTGAACTAGCACTTGGCCTGAGGTACTCCTCATGGCTCCCCTTAGAACCCCCCACTTAGGCCCTCCTCGAGCACTTGTCTACTCCTCTGCTCCCCCTTTACATCTCCCTCCCCTGCACTTCTCATCAATGCACTTGGCTGCCTAATGCCACAACGCCTAGTAGGACCACAACTGTATATATATTATTGCATTGCTGCTTTTTTGTTTCTTGCCACTGTTATTATTTCCCCTGTTCCCTTCCCATTTAGCCTTGTGGCACTTTGAAACACAATCCTGCTGTATAAACATCTTAAAATGATCAATCAATAAATGTGGTCTTTGTGATGTGTTCTGACTCCATGTGCCACTCAGTGGTTGGATCTGCTCCTTGTGCCCTCTCAGTGCCAATTTCAAGCAATTTATGATATGATATGGCATTTATATCGCGTCTTGTCACAAGTCTTTCTAGGTGTGACAAGACAAGGAGGAGTTAACAAAGGGAAGACAACACAACAATCTTACTAGGCCTTGTGTCATTCAGATCGTGCATGGAGAGGAGGGGGAAACTGCAAAAGTGGGAGGGTCAATGGATAAGTGCAAAAAGAGATGGGAGAGGGAGAAGTGCAGGTAACAGAGTGCAGCCAACGGGTGGCTAAGTGCCAGTTATCAGAGGGTGCAGCCAGTGCATCCCATTTGCCCCTCAATATTGAGCGTTGCCCTCATTTTCTCCTTGATATGCACTTCTTGTCCGATTCCCATATTAGTGCACAGTTCTGACACATTTTCCATCCAAGCCCTGTTTTCCCCTGTTTGCACTTCAGCAAAAACTTTAATTGCACATATTTAGAAAGTTCGACCTCAATGTCTCTCTCCATGTCCCAACCTTGTTACATATGTCCAGAATTGACAAATTATGTAGCCTTGCTCCCATAGGTGCACCACTATGAATATTTAAGTCGATATTTAAGTCAATGACAAAAACAAAATAGGAAGAAAAAAACCTGAAATCACTGAAAACCTTTGACTCTGGGTAAACAGGTAATCAGTGGCTACCACTTGTTTTGAGACTGAACCTGGAATACAGAATTGGGGGGTAGATATACAAGCCATACCTAAAAATATTAGAACTAAATAGCAATGGATATCAGAAGTGATTACAAAGGGGACAGCCCAAAAATATGTGCTAAATCTTGGAAAAGCCATATGTTAGTAATTGGCAGGGACATTAATACATCAAAGTCGCTCTCATGATTTTGAACTTCTACAAGTCAAGTGAGGGGACATTAGGATCAGTCTTGAAAGCCATGTATAAAATATATGAAAACAAATGACAGTGACTGAGATACATTTAATCGCTAAGAGATTTGTAAAGTAATGTTGACAACATAATGGGACATCAGGACTAGATGGGGTATCCCAAGATACATGAGAGTAATTGGCAGGCACTTGGAAACAGCAAAGTCGTTGTGGTGAACTGAACATTTTATAAACGAATTACCTAAAAGAGATTCTCTAACATCTTTTCAGATACTACTTAGAAACGTAACTTTGATATAATGTCTATGATGACTTACACCTAGAAAGTAGACTGATTGAAACTGACTTAAAATACAATACTTAAGACATGTTCTTGGTCTTCTGATTAAGGAACAGCGAAATTAACACCACAAACCTAACAAGGTACCAATGTATTTATGTTTTTACTTTATCCCTTACTTCCTACCCTTTCTCCTCATTATACTACTAAGCACTGTAGAATTCAATATTGGTGACACAATACTAAAGGTGATTGAACAGAGACGTGTGCATGACAAGACTACATCATTACACGTTGATGCAACAGTATTGAATCTAAATTGTACCGAGATAAACCAGGATTGTTTGTTTTGTTTATTTTTTAATCTAACACTAGACACATATGATGTACAACAAATGTATGTGATTGAACTTAATTAACATAGATGTATTTGATACACTATGCTCACACTTGACTAATTTAAAATACAATATTGTGCCTTGAGAAAGCCTGGGTAAGTCGAAACAATTGCAAATGCCTCCAAATAGGAGAATGTTGGTACCATGTATAACCAAAAATTAAACTGGTGTTAAATCATAACTAAAAATGTAACTCAAGACCCAAGCTAATTATTTCCTTGATTTATGAAAGCCTAGGCACAGTTTTCAAACTTAGCATACACTTGGCAAACCTTTATCTTCAGACTGACTAGTGAGTATAAGTAATTACTAAGTTCTGTTGCCAGGCAAACACTAAGTAAGAGATGTATTTTACGTAACACAGGGAAGGCACGCTGTCCTATACTCACTACTCCCACTTCTAGATGTTAATTTGGCATGTGCCTTTAGCGTTTTTTGTAAATGCACTCTCTCTCAAAAAAGCGTCTATCAATTTCATTTTATACTTATTTTACTAATATAGTGACACCTATAATCTTCCAAAGAAATAACTCTACTCAGATAGCACACTGATTATTCTTGTTCTTCTGACTTTCCAACAATGGGTCTCACAAAATAACAGACAATATTCTAAAAATGGCCCGTCTTCTTCAGGGCGATGGAGTACAAAATACAGATCAAAGGAAAATTATGAAAATAAAAAATATAGAAAAATATTTCAGCAAAATGTAAAACTTAGCTCTTGCCACAAAGCTATTCTGACTCTGCCCTTTGTGGCGTATGCAGGGTGCCCTGGGTGTAAGTATATAGAGTGTAGATGATAAGACACTTTGCCTTGTTTACAAAACAATAAATATAGCCCTGTCTTTCTTCAAGAGAACATTAAGATCTATTCACCCATGCACCTTGTCAGATTAAATCATCATTCTTTAATTGTTCCCCCCAAATGGATCAAATCCTGGGATGGAGGTAAATTATTAATTACCTACATGATGGCAAGGCTTTGGAACTCATTGCCACTAGCTGTGAAAGAAGTTGATGATTTAAACAGTATAACTCCAGCAGGGGGGGCATTACCGGTCAGGTAATTCTCCGGGGCATAAGTTAGAAAGTTCCAGTTGAGCACCTTAAGCAATGAACATGTTAAAAATTGAAATCTAAACATGGGACAAGATATTTAACTCCATTGCAGGTACACATTAAAATGGCGATGCTAACATGTTTTGTTTTCCTTCTTTAAAAGGCTCCCCCATATTTTCTTTCAACGATATTAGTCAGCTTTGTCCAAGATGGTTTTGGCAGTAAAGGCTCCCTGGATAATTTCTAATACTGACACCAGGACTGTTCCAGTTGGTATTCTGAATATTCCAGGCATTTATATATTTATTTCCTGGTGACAGTATTGCAGAATGTTTTTATTTATTTATTTGTCGCTTGTTAGGCACTTAAACAATTAGCAAAACTGTTTCAAAGCACCCACAGGGTGAACAGTTGGGGACAGGGAAGGTAGACAATAAATGGCAGCAATGATAATTAAATTAAAGTACAAATAGATAATGAGAGTAAGGGAAGGGAGACAAACCTACTATGCATTGTGAGTGTCCAGAACGTGCAAATGCAGAGGAGAGGGGGTGAGAAATAGGTGCTTTAATGCTCATGGAGAAGTGCTCAAGGTAAGTGCTAAGAAGAGAAGAACGTAAGTGCAAACCCCATGGGTAAGGTGAGCCCAAGTAAGCGGCTCAGACAGCGGCTCGGATTAGAGATGCGGGGGCGGGGGTCAAGGACCAGAGGGCACATAAAGGCCCTGCACATCAGTCACGCTGCTTTAAGATCAGCAGGGAAGAGAGGAGGTAAAGAGAAAGATCTTGAAGCTTTTTCTGAACTTAAGGAGGTCATGCTCAAGATGCAGAGGGAGAGGGAGGCTGTTCCACAGGAGGGAGTCAGATGAGGAAAGTGATCACCCACCAGCACTCTGTTTACCAAAGTGCTTAACATACAGGGAGTTGGTGTCAGAGGAATGGAGCAGTCTAGAAGGGGAGTATTTGGTCAGGAAGCATTGAAGATATAGCGGTCCCCAATAGAATGTGACCTATTGGGCCACAACTGAAGAAAAGATGTTCTCATTAACTTATGGAAAGGAATTAAAGTGCAGAGTGTCAGCCCTCTGTTGTTTTGACAATCCGAGACAAATGCATGTACTCCTGCTTTATCTCATGGGGTGTAGTGTAAAGGCATTGATGCTGGTCTTCTGAACACTGGGTGTTAAATTCCCTTAGTGTCAGAATACTCAGACATGGGACTTAATTGTAAAGAGATTTGTGGCAGAATTATTTAGATTAATGAATAGAGCTTGAGTTCATGGGCAATTTCTTTCAAAACTCGGCAAATGTCATTCTGGCCAGCATGCAGGAGTTCCTGGGAAAATGTAATAGAGTTGGGTTTGGCTTTGCACAGTTTTTTTTTTTGGGAACTTGTTTTATTGTTTTTAACACAAACAAAACCAGTCAACATTAGGGATACAATATTCATGAGTCATACGTTTAAAGCTTTACTTCCCTTTCCCACCCTTCCCTCCCCCAGGACCACTGATTGTTCTTCAGTTCTGTCCGCACCAGGCCTCGTGCGTGGGCTGTCTTCTACTTCAGAGGTGAGATCTGTCTCCTTGGGGTGGAATAGTGGCACCCTGAGGGCCACCCACCGATATAGATCTTCGCTGATGTCCGATCTCTGTGTGTTCAGCGCATTCCCCCATGCTCTGGTCTCCGCTGTCACCCACCTCAGGAGGTCCCCCCCACCACAGTGGCACACTAGGGCTCTTCGAGCTCTTCCACCCCATGGCTATGCGTCTTTTCGCTGTTATGTATACTAGGTTATTAAGTTTATTGAGGGGTTTGTTCTTGCTGTTTTTTTGTATTTGCCCAGGATGCATGCTGCAGGTGTTTGCACGTCTACGTCGACGCCCGCTTCTGCCATTTTGTCAGCCGCCAGTGTCCAGAAGGCCCTGATCACTCGGCACCCCCAGAACATATGAGTCATTTCAACTTTGGGTTCGGTGCATTTGGGGCAAGCCTGGGTGTCCGCTCCTTTAAACCTCGAGATGACTTCTGGTGTGAGGTATGCTCTGTTAGTGATGTAAAATTGTATGAGCTGTAAGCGAGCATTCCTCTAGACCTTTTTGTGGTAGTGGGTTATGTTCCCTCAGTATTTGTCTTAAAACACCTGGCTTAGCTCCTCTTCCCATTTTGCTTTGCATTTGAGTGCTGCCGTGATAGTGTAGTTCATAAGTGTCTCGTAAAGCCAGGAGGTTTCGTGTCCGCCTTCGGCATGCTCAATATGGATTCGATGACCTCCTGTCCGGCTTCCGAGTTCGTAGCCCCCGGCCACCTGTCTTTGAGTCTCTGCACCAGAGTAGCGATGGCCAGTTTCAGGAGTTAGTATCCATTGTGGTTTCGTCTGCCATCCACTTCACTACATGCTTTAGTTGGCTTGCCAGGTAGTATAGTTCAAAGTTGGGGATTTTCATGCCTCTCCTCTCATAGGGTCTTTGCAGTACCTCAAGCGCAACTCTGTGCCTACCTCCCTGCCACAGGAACCATCTGCACAGCTTGTCTAGTTCCTTGAAGAATCGGGGGGTGACAACAAATGGGACGTTAGTGAAGCTGTGCAGGAGCCTGGGCAGCGCCACCATTTTAAGCAATCCCGCTCTCCCCGCCACCGACAGCGGCAGCCTGCCCCAAAAGTCCATAGATTTCTCTAGGGCGTCCTTAGCCCTTGCTGTATTTAGGGCTTTTTCGACCTTGGGATCGTGATGGATGGTGATTCCCAAATATTTAAAGGAGGGAGTTTTCCACTGGAGTCCCATGTCGGGGAGGGATCCGGTCTCTAGTCTGTTCAATACGGCTAGGGGGTAGAGGCAGGATTTCTCTTTGTTGATTCGGATCTCGGTGTACCTGTAGAAGGGTCTCTAAAATATTTGGCAGTAGATGTTCTGGATTGTGTTAATAAAGGAGTATGTCATCAGCATACATGGAGATGAGGTGAGTAACCCTGTCAATAAACTGCCACAGGCTCAATGGCCATAATGTATAGCATGGGGGAGAGTGGGTATCCCTGCCGCGTTCCCCTGTGGAGTGTCCATTTGTCGGAGTATGTCTTGTTTGTGCGCACTCTAGCCACAGGGTTAGTGTACACAAGTCTGGTCCACTTTAGGAAAGCAGGCCCTATTCCCATTCTTGTCATGGTGGCGTACAGCCAATTCCATCGGACAGAATCAAAAGCATTGGTGGTGTCTAAGGACACGACTGCGTATTTCTCAGGTCTAGCTTCGGTACTATACATAACATGGTGCAGCCTATGCAAATTCTCTGTGATGGTGCGTGCAGGCACATAGCCTGTCTGCTCCTGATGGATCAATAGGGGAATAACTCTGCGCAGTCTACCTGCTAGTAGGGCTGTTAGGATCTTATTATCCACGTTTAACATGAAGAGGGGCCTATACGAACCGCATTCCTCTCCATCCTTTCCAGGTTTTAATAGTGGGATTATAACAGCTTCTCGCATGGTTTCTGGGAGGATGCCTGTCTCGTAAGCCTCGTTATACACCTGAGCCAGAAGTGGCACCAAGATGTCTTCCTAAGCCTTGTAGAACTCTCCCGGAAGGCCATCCATGCCCAGTGTTTTTCCAGATGGTAGGGATCGTATGGTAACCATTACCTCTTTGGGGATGATAAATTCGTCCAAGGCCTCTGACATTTGTGTATCGAGTGCAGGCAGCCTAATGTCATCTAGGACGTCTTCTATTCCGGTATCTGTGGGGGTAGTGGTGTTTGCATAGAGGTCCCGGTAGAACTCAGAGAACACTGAGTTTATCTCTATCTGGGTGTGTGCAGTGGTGCCATCCGGTTTACGGACAAGGCAGATAGGTATCCTGGGGGTTTCTCTCTTATAGAGCCAGGCTAACAGTTTACACGGTTTATCTCCTAGGGCATGGCTTCTTTCAATATGTTTCGCATGGCTTAGTTTCCCTAACTGTTCCCAATGCTTAAGACAGGTCTGCTTAAGCTCCGCCATCTTATGTAACTGCTCGGGGGTTAAGTGGGCTCTGGCTTCTAGTTTCCCCAATTCTTTTTCAGTGCGTTCTAGTGAGGTCGCAATGCATTTCTGAGCACCTCCTATACGGCTTTGCACAGTGATGTGAAACACTAGCTAGTTGGTGATTGTCTCAGACCCAAATCCCTACATGAGATCCTACTAGTCATATCCTTGCTGATAAGTGGCAATGTGGGAAGTTACTCTAGGCATCTACACCCTGCTGTGGGACATGTACGGGTCACAAATTGGCTGCAGATATTGAGATTGAGATTGTTGATGAGTAAATGACTACGGGATGCCTGCAAATAAAACTAGTGTCCACTATTGTCTGTTTTAGGTTAATATGTTATGAGAAATTCACAAGGTCATATATTACTTTGAACAATAGTCACACTTCCAATCATGAATAGAAGATGAAATGCCTGCAACGCAGCAATGAGGATGCAACAATTGGCCATTGTATATGGGAATGCTAATCAGAAAGGGGACCATGACACTGGAAACATCCTATGCATTGCAGCACCCCGTTTTGCATCTCATTGGCTCAGAAGCCATATTTATCTGTACCGCAAGCTAGAGTGCTGATCCTGGCTTTTGTCTTTGTGAGGCAGCATATCACCAGCAAATGCATTAGGAAAGGTTCCCCAAATCAGGGAATTTGAATTGTTTAATGTCAGGCAGATGTGCTGCCAGAATCTTCAGTATCTTTTGCATACGCCTCTGGAGGTCTAGGCAGAGAATCAGGCCTACATGGTTGGGGGGATCTAAGGCAGAGACCACCACACATTTTACAGGTGATTTCTTTCCTTTATCCAATGTATTGTATATGTTGTTAGGGTCTCTGGATACTCTCTGCTGATTCCATTATTGCAAAGTTCCAACCTAATATCGTAAGAATAGCCCAACCTGCTTTTCTTTTGTCATTCTTGTGAACACACCGATGTCAGATTCCAGCTAGGAGATCATATTTATGTATACATTAAATAGCTAACTTTGAAACCACTTTTACAATAGCAACTACACAATACCAATAAACTAATAACTTAAACTGAATGGCATCAAGACATAATTCCTTCTCCTCACCAGCAATAATGAACACATACTGATTGATTCACCACACAACTGACACCGCGTGCCAAGCCGGTCGGATTCCATATTGATAGCCATTCCCTTTCAAAACACAAATGGTTGATAACACTAACATAGCATCCTCACAACTGTACCTCTTTTGGAAAGTCAAACTCCTACTACCAGACATAAGATTCAGATCCACCATATGTGACCTGGTCCTATCTCACTTGGACAGAATAGCATGCTGTGTACACTTGCTTATCCAACCACCCTAGCATGGGAAGCAACAGAATGGTCTACACAGGGGACACACCCAGCTGAGGATGAAGGAGCACACCTGCACACACGAGTAGAAGAACTCACAACTATGTGCTTTTCCTCACAATGACAAACGTGGTACATTTCTCCAACATATGATACATTAATGAATCTGCATCACTATTGTTTGAAAAGTGTACATGTTTTATGATTTATGAACAAACACAACTATTTACTTTATAAAGGTACAGTGTAACATGTTTTCGGATTCGGTGCGCTCATCTTCAGTGCACTAATTTAGTTAACAGTGCTGCCAACAGGTGAAGGCCGCAGGGTTTACAGCTTCAGCTGTCACACGCATGCACACGTGTATTCACTCCTTTTACAATGTGTTCCGTTAATTAGCACCCGCTATGTCGATGCTGATCCATGGGTTTGCATGATTCATTGTGTTTGCCTCACCGTAAAACTTCTTGTCAATTTGAAAAGAGCATGTATGTAATAATTAAGCCTTCAAAGACCTTGATGCAGGCACTAAACATACATTCCTAAGGAATACAATTATGCCTAGAATACGTTCAACTGTTTAGCTTGAACATGTGAAGCAAAAACAGTTGTATTCGATACCGAGCCATTTCTTACTTGTCTCTAGATATTTACGGTCCTTGTGCATGATAATTAGGAACGCCTTGAATGAATTCTGATGTGTATATTGACTAACCGAGGTGCACATCATAAACAAGCAGGTAAGTGGGGGCATGGAACACGTACTTTTCAATGTCCTGCAAAGACAGGCAGCCATAGTTTTCAATGAATGTGTCTATTGGTATGCTTAGGATAAGGAGCTGAGCTACAATGGCATATGGTCGACATTGCACTGCAGCCGGCCCATTGACCTGATTCACAATCATGCGAGGCCGTGGGGGTGTCTGCTTCTCTACAGACTCTTAAATGAAATATTGTGATGTATATTTTTGTGGAAGGCTATCTATTGCTCACACATTTGGAAGCATATGCAAATATAATACATCATGTTCGTGATTTACAAAAGCATTTTACAGTGGCAAAAATCCCATTGAAAAACCCTTTGTAAATGAGGCCTCAATATCTCAAACAACATACATTTCTCAACTGAATGTCTGTTGCCAAGACTCTAGTAAATCTCATTACAAGGTTTGTATCTTGGGATAATAGTTAATCACTCCACACATTCCTAAGTGGCAAGTGGGATGTATCTCTTGAAATATCAGCCATTATTCTTTTTGACTCTACTACCCTTCCAGATTTATGTAATTAGGATTAATACATCCATTTTTGTTTCAATCCAGCAGACAGTCAATGACATATTTTTTTATCAAATGGCCTACATTAGCAATTCCATTAATTGTGATCAAACCACTTGATGTGCTTTTGTATCTCTGATATTACTGGCTGGAGACACATGTTGCTTGATTGCTGTTATCTTACATAATGAGAAGGGGGAGGTGATTCAAGAAGATGCAGTGAACTTAACAAATGTTGCCAAGAAACACTGAGCAAATATCCCGCAGTTCTGAAGTTTTTAATCATGATAACTTGTTGATGAAAGACTGAGGTTTGAAATAAATGTCAATAATAAAAAAAGAAAAGAAAATGTATTTTTATATAAAATTGAATATGGATATTTATACACATATCAATAAGGGAGAATTCTTGATGTTTAGTCAATATCCAAATGGTAACAATAAAAAAATGAAAGGAAACTAAAAGTAATCTACAGCATAATCAAGTCTATCTTCCAAAAAGCATTCTCACGAAATGCCATTGTGACAATATAGGATTTGACACCCTTCCCTTTGCTCATCTCGAAAAATATGAGTCATTTAGAATAAAAGATGTGAGTTAGCAGAGCCTGAACTTATACCTGTATGTGAATCAAATAACACAGTCATAAAACAAGGTAAAGGACAGGCATCATGAATAATTGATATAAATCAACTAGAACACCCGAATTACGAAAATCGCTCTCCTGATCCTGGAGACTTTATTTGTTGTTGGTCAAAATTGCCATTGCTACGTGTGAAGGGGCTAGAAAGGGCAGAATCGGAAGTAAAAAAAAATTGAATCACCCCAAAAGACTGTATATAAAATGCTGAATGGGTGATTTGGATGAATTTCAGCCGTTTGAAAATTCTGAATGGCTGAAAAGTTCGACTAAATCCCTCATTTGGCTGCAGTCGTGTCCCCCACACCTTTGTTCACTATACTTTGAGTGGGGGTTGTGGGTATGTTCCCTGAAGCCGTTCCTGTAAAAAGATTTAAAAAAGAAAAAAAAAGGGAAAGGACCCTGCGGCACTGGTTCCCGATCATAGAGGTGAAAGCGAACAGCTTTTGCAGGGACACAGCAAGTCGGCGGCACATAGCGAAGAGTGCCGCCGCAAGGTAAGTAGCGGGGTGGAGGCAAGGGCAAACTCTGAAATGTTCAGGGGAGAGAAGACCAAAGGTTATTTTCGAAAAAATTACCTTCAGTCTTTTCTCCCTCGAACATTTCAGCCACAGTATTTCAAACCAAATCCAAAAAAGTGAAACTGTCAACATCATCTCAAATGTTAATAGTACAAGTCGAGAAAAATGAAAGGAAGAGACAATTTGTGAAGAGGAAACCATTCCTCAAAGAAAGGATTGAAGGAGAAGAAAGGAAGAAATGTTTTGGTGTTACATCCTCTTTCATATATGCGCAGGGAAGCGTGTCTGGTGCGCAAGGCCTTATGTAAAAGACACTTCACCAACTGCTCCAGGAGAGAAACCAAGAATACAGATTGTGTAGATGAGCTGTGTCAGGAATTAGAAGAGTCTACATCCCTGATCTACCAAATGACAGAATATATCATGAATAGGGAAATGGGTCACAAACCTGCAAGGATATACATGGGATGTGGAATGTGTACCGGACATCCAGAACAGAGCAGGATATTGCTTATGAAGGTAATCTAATATTATCGAAGATCAAGATGATGTTGAAGAAAAGCCAAAAACGTTCTTGGCATAGAGAGAGAATGCAGTTTGTTTGTTTATTATTTGTATTGCGCGCAAAACACAGAGGTATCTAAGCGCTTAAACTTAAGATATTGGTTTCAGTGCTTCAGGTTACAGAATAGGAAGCATATGACAAGTGAATTACCACATTGTGATACGTAAACAGGTAATACGTCAAACTCAAAGTGCAAGAAAGTACAGGTGATGATCCCATCCAATGAACCTGGACCCATGTTGCAGGTTGGCAACAACACACAGATGCGACAGTCCAACAGAAGGCATATACATGATGTCTACCGCAAATTTCAGGGCGACAGCAACATACAGGTGCAAGAGTAGATCAGTGGGCAAAATACATAGTTCCTACCCCATGTTACAGGGCGGCAGCAGCAAATAAATGCAAGAGTAAATCAATGGGCAAATACATGGTGCCTACCCCATGTTGCAGGGCGGAAGAAGCACACAAATGCAGGAGTAAATCGATGGGCACATACATGGTGCCTACTCCATGTTTCAGGATGGCAGCAGCACGCAAATGCGAGAGCAAATCAATGGGCAAATACATGGTGACTACCCCATGTTGCAGGGCAGCAACTGCACACAAATGCAAGAGTAAATCAATGGGAAAATAAATGGTGCCCACCCCAAATTGCGGGATGGCAGCAGCACACAAATGCAAGAGTAAATCAATGGGCAAATACATGGTGCCAATCCCATATTGCAGGGCAGCAGCAGCACACAAAGGCAGGAGTAAATCAAAGGGCAAATACATGGTGCCTACCTCATTTTGCAGGGCGGCAGCAGCACGCAAATGCCAGATTAAATCAATGGGAAAATACATGGTGCCTACCCCATGTTGCAGGGTGGCAGCAGCACATAATAAATGCAGGGCACACACAACGTCAAAGGTGACCAGGGAGGGTGGGGGGCAATCACAGCAACACAGACGACCACGGGGAGATTGGGGGGACTCACAGCAACACAGGCGAACATGGGGGGCAGTCACAGCAACACAGGCGACCATGGGGGGCTGGGGGGCACTCATAGCAACACAGTCAACCATGTGGGATTGGGGGGGCACTCACAGCAACAGAAGCGGCCATGGGGGGGACTCGGAGCAACACAGGGGACCATGGGGGGCAAGGCCCACTCACAGCAACACAGGCAACCATGGGGGGTGGGGGCACTCACAGCAACACAGGTGACAATGAGGGGCACTCACAGCAACACAGGCAACCATGCGGGGTGGGGGCCCTCACATCAATACAGGCGACCACGGGGGTGGAGGGGCACTCACAGCAACACAGGTGACCATGGCGTACCTGTATTGGACAGGGAGCAGACAGGGGTCTTCATCGTGGGACTTGGTGCTTTGGGAATCTAAGGTAGAGCCGGACAAAGCTATGGCTTCAGATGAGATGTTGCAGAATTTGAAAAAAACATTAGAGAGTGGATGCTTGAATGAGAATGCATGTCAGGAATTTCAAATTGAAGCTTAAATATGGTACAGAGTGAGCTGCATATTGGGAATGTATTTGTATTGACAGGTGATCAAATCATTCCACCAGAAGGGGATTGAAAAAAATATTGTTAGTTGCTCATAAAGGATACTAAGGGATGTCAAAAACAAAACATTTAGTTGGGCAAGATAATTGGTGACCAGGTATGGAGATACAAATTGAGGGAATAATCATAGATTGTGATATGTGTGAGTCAAGTAAGGGATGTACCAGCAGATCAAATCCCATGACTATCATGCCCATGTCTACAATAACATGGAAAAGGGTTGCTTTTGACACAGTAGGTCCTGTAAGAAGTTAAGGTACCGAAGTATATTGCATGGAATTGATTTATCTTCTTTCCAGGTGGATCAATGTACAGTGGGTGCAAAATATCTGCAATTTCAAAGCACCCTCGCCAAGATCGAAGGAACATCTGCTCCTTGGTCTGGTTTCTCTGAAAATTGTACAGGTAAACCTTATCAACAACCTCATATGCTTTCTTGATGGTCTTGAGATTGTAGTATGTTTTCATTCCTTCAACTGACTTTTCTAGATTGTGCTGAGCATAAGTGCTGGAGTTGTTTCCTTACATTTTCAATGTATTCATGGGCTGTGGACAAATTTATCAGTGTCTGCACCTGGGTTATGTAGAGCAGATGCTAAGGTAGCACATTTTCTCATCCAGTCAGGAACTCAAATGGAGACATTTTTATTGGAGGGCCAGAGTATGGGTCCAGAGTCTGCCACAATCTTCTTCAAGATGCTCACAATAGTCTTGTTGTACCTCTCAACCCTCCCCCACTCTCGAGGCCAGGCAGTAGGTAATGTGCAGTTTTCTTTTTTTGCCTGGAATTTCCCACATCTTTGTCATCACCTCTCTGTTAAAATGACTACCTTGATCCGATTCAATCCTTTGCGGGAGGCCGACACGACAGAACATCTGCTTGGTCATCAGTGCATTAGTGCAGCACCTGTCTCCACCTTCCAATTCAGGGCTGTGACTCATTCCACCTGGTAAGCAAGCATGTTATTGTCAACATGCACTTGTTTCTTCTAGAGGAGAGAGTGAAATCAACTGCAAATATGACCAAGGCAGTGTCATTCCCCTTTTCTGTAGGGGAGCTTGGTGTGTGAGAGAACCTGGCTGGAATTGAGGACACAGAAGACACACCTTTAAGTAGATGTCGAGGTCCTGAAACATGTGGGGCCAGTATGCAACCGTGCACAAGTTTTCTAATGTCATATGGCCATGTCATGGGTGTGACTTAACATCAGGCTTTAGAATGAGGTAAGTACTACCACTGGTCAGTCCCTAGATAGGGATATCTATACCAAAATAAGTCTTGGATTCAGAACTTTTTGGAAAACTTCATCAACACCCAGAGATCCTCTTTCCTGGTATGATCTGATTCTGTCAGAGGACAATTCACTGTGTCTTCAATATGTTGACAACATTTTTTAATAATCGGGTCCTCTTTTTGTGCAGTAATTAAATCTGCATTCATGGGTTCTTTACTCCACTGGGCAGTTTAGAGTTCAGTGTTTGCATGGGTTTGAGACCTGGTGACAAATGCACCTTTATTTGAATGAGAAATAGTCTGTGGTGGAGTGGGCATGGTGGGTGAGTCTCAGGCATATAAATGTACAGCAACTCTCAATTGATGGCCTGTCAAATGATGGCTCACTCGGTTTATTCCGAAGGCTAAGTGAAGAATTTAGTCTGCCACAAGACTAGGACCAACTTTGCCCTAGAGTTTATAATGTGACAACTCGCACTTGCATAGGTGCAAAGTTCCTGTAATGTGGCCCCTAGTAGCATGCAATCTTTTTTTTTAAGATAAAATAAGATCAATACACACAAAGGCACTTGTGCCTCCTCCAACCACACTCCTCGCCTGTGTGAAATATCATATAATGAGCCTGAACATACACAGCTAAGCCCAATCATATATACATTTAGCGGGTGTTTGAATTACTAAAGGAAAATTAGGGTATTGATTGAAAATGGTTTGTTTTCTATTTTCACATGTGGATACAATGACTACCGTGAATTCACTATGCCTGGAAATGTAGCCTGATGAATACTTCTGCCCAAAATCAATTCTGGCAGAAAGGATCTACTAAAAGTCACATTTTGTTTTAAAAAATTGCTATTGATATTGATATTTTATTTGTAACCTGCTCGTACACAAGTGTTTCAGAGTGTGACGTGGCAAGGGAGGGGAACAAGGGAGAACAAAACAACGATCTTACTAGGCCCAGTGACCTTGAGAACGGACAACTGCATGGGAGAGGGGAAAAAGGGGAAAGTGCATGTGAGGTGGGGGGGAAGTGGAAAGTGCTGAACAAAGAAATAAAATAAAATACATAACAAATACATAAATATTATTTTTTTTTATTTTTTTATTTGTGTATGTTCATTTAGAACTTTACAAAAGAACGAGAAGATAGCTTGCGCAGAGAAAACAAAGACGAAGTCCAGTGGCTGCACAAGGGGTAGGACCGTCAACCCTCTATCCTCTGCATAGTGAGTTGCAGTATTTTGATTGATGCTAGTAGCCAGGAGGTTCGATCCCCTCCTATCAGTCTGTTCCAGCAGGTGTCTTCGTCCCACCCATATTCCTCTGAGCTAAAGTGCTTTATGTAGGCCGATCTCAGGACTAGGGGTTCTGGGCATGAGATCAGTAGGTGCCTGATGGATTCTGTTTTGGCGTTACACAGACGACATATGTTGGAGTCAGATAGGCCTCGGATGTTTAGAATCTCGTTGGTTTCCAGCAGATTTAGCCTGATTCTTAACATGTAGTTTCTTGCCCTCCTATTTGGGAATTTTCAGAGATATTGCATCGGCTCGTTTAGTTTAGAGAGCGAGGGGGGAAGATGGAGAAGAAGTTTATTTTTGGTGACTATGTCTTGAGTCTGGATCCAGTCTAATTCTTTCAGTTTCTTGTAAACTCTCACGGGGTTTGTAATGAGGTCTGCTTCCGTGCACGTCACTGATTCCAAAAGGGACGTGGTTTTGCCTTTCCAGGTTTTTAGCATTTTGACTTTGCCACTTTGTAGTTCTTTATTCAACAGACCAAAGATTTGCTCACTGTTGGCCGTGATGCATTTCGTGAATAACCTAAGTGAGTTTAGGTTGACTGTCGCAGTTAGTGACAATAAGCTTAGTTCCTGGCGGATTGCAGCAATGGATGTGGACTTTGGAAGACCCAGGACTGATTTCCAGAATTTGCTCTCCAATTTTTGCCAAGTTCTTTCTGGGATTGTTGGCATAGCCTCAGCTCCATAGGTGATTGAAGGGACGACTTTTTTCTTGTAAAAGTCTATTACCGGGATGCACGAAAATTTACCAAATTTTGAGTCAATCGCCTTTGCTTGGGAGGCTAATTTCTTTAGCTTTGTTTCCAGGGCGATCTGCATGGATAGTTCGTTTTTTGAGGAGTCGATCTGGACGCCTAGATATTTATAATCGGAGACCCTCTCAATCTCTTTTCCCTCGAGGCGCCATTTGAATTTTTCAGAGGATTTGTTTTTCTTCTGTCCTCCTTCCAGTGTCATTATTTTTGTTTTTTCTTGGTTTATTTTTAAGTTGTTTTCAGCAGTATAGCTCAGGAGGTTAGATAGTTGTCTCTGGAGGCCGATCTGGGTCTGGTCCAGGAGAATTAGGTCGTCAGCATACAACAGGTGGCTTATTTTCGAGGATGCAAGAGCCGGTGGGAAAGTGTGTTCCAGGTCTACTGAGTCCCCGTAATCGCCGAAGTATGCAAGAAACAGTGCAGGAGCTAGCGGGCATCCCTGTTTTACCCCTCGCCCAGTCTGAATTTCGTCTGATAGGGCGCCTCTTTGGGAAAGTCGAACCCTGAGGGAAGTGTCCGTGTGGAGAGCTTTGATTGGTTGTAGTATTTCTTGTGGGCAACTCCACCTCTCCAGTTTTTCCCATAAGCAGTGTCTATCGACAAGGTCAAACGCCTGCGTGAGATCGATAAAGGCGATGAAGATTCGAGATTTATTTTCCCAAGCTTTACTTTTTAGAGTGCTGATCGCTAAGATGTTAGCCATCGTGCCCGTGTTTTTCTTGAAGCCCGATTGGTATTTGTCGTTGCATGGGGCAGATTCAGCCCAAGATTGAAAACGATTCAAAAGTAAGCTTCCAAAGACTTTGCCGATGCAATCCAGCAGGGCAATAGGACGATAGTTTCGGGGGTCAGTGATGTCCCCCTTTTTATAGATGGGAACGATGATAGCTTTTGTCCAGGACGGCGGCAGGGATTTCTGCTCAGAGCATTTCTGAAAGATGGAAGCTAACAGTGTTGCCCATTCCTGACAGTTGTTTTTCAGGTCGATGTTTGAGATCCCGTCCGGGCCCGCTGCTCTGGAGATCTTCAGTTTTTTGATATAGTTGCTGATTTCTTGTCGGTCGTCCAGTTGGATCCAGGTTGACGTCTGGTCTGTGGTATCCCGGCAGGTGGTTTGAGCGGGGGCTCGGAAGACCGAAGAGAAGTGCGTGATCCATTTGTGCTCCGGCATGGCGTTGATTGTGGAGTTGTTTATTGAAGGCACCGCAGATTTCAGCAAAGACCAAAATTCTTTGGCTTTATTACCATTGATGGCTTTTAGCATAATTTCGGCATCTTGTTGGTATAGTCGGTGACGGTGTTCTTTCACCCATGATTTATAGGTTACGATTGCCGATTTTAGTTTTTCTTTATTTGACGGATCGTTACCTAATTGTCTTTTGAGTTTTCGGAGCTCCCTTCGTTTTGTCACCAGGGTGGAATCATAAGCATGCTTTGGAGGTGCACAGGCCGGGGCTTTCTGTTTTACGTTCGTTCGATATTTTAACAGCAGAGGTACGTAATCGAGGCTCTTTACGCCCTTAGATCTTTCTTCCCCGGTGTAGTTTGCTAGCAGAGATTTAACCGCTCGAGTTGTCAGGTTTAGGCGGTTTCCACGGGCGTTTGATTCTACTTCCATGGTGTAGGGTTCAGGCGCCTTGTGGTGGTTTACCAGAGACATCGTCAGCTGATTGTGATCGCTGGCTGTGGTCTGTCGGACTTCAAAGGTTTGTACTTTGCTCAGAAGGTGTCTGGATACGTAGATGTAATCTATGGTCGCTTTTAGTGAGCCTTGTTCCCAGGTCGGCAGACGATTTTCATTTGGGAAGACGAAGTTCAGGTTTTCGAATTTTCTGGAGGACATCAAGGAAGACCATAGGTGACCTCTTTTCAATGCTGTTGTGGTTTGCGAGGATGCGTCCAGTGTTCGCACTTCCTTGGGGCATTTGGCGTTCAAGTCGCCACAGATGATGATTGAAGAGACCTGTCGTGTTGCTTGAATTTCGTCGACCAGGTTTTCCATCGTTGAAAGGTAGGACTGGTGGTTTATTGCCGCTGGGTTCCAGTAAGTGTTAATCACCGCTATTTGTGATGGACTGGAGGAGGGTTTTTCAGCCCATTCGAGTAGTACAGCTAATATTGAGAGATTTGCTTGAAGGGTAGACTTAAGGGTCATCCCGATTCCCTGTCGGCAGGCCAAAAGGAGACCTGATGTCGGCCGACCTAGGGCTCCTTTGTTGGCTGGGGCCAGGATTGTATCGTAACCATCCATAGCTGGATTTTGTCTGAGCCAGGTCTCTTGGAGACAAATGATGTCGAATGAGGCTAAGTTTGCGTCACCCGTTGTGGTAAGATGTAAATGTCCTCTCGTGTTCCATGAGCAAAGATGTAGTGATGATGTGAGCCGGTCGACGTTCATAAATACATAAATACTAAAAAGCAACAAGCAGTGATAGTGCAGACAGAAAGTGGCAAGTGCTAGGTTTAATGCAACAGACAGACTGTGTCTGATGAGTGCAGAAAAAAGGGGGTGCTGTAGGGTTACAGATACAGACCCAAGTGCAAGGGAATGCCAGGAGGCAGTGTGGGTGGGTGGCTGGATGAGCAGGTACCTGGGCCCGAAATTCAGAGGGTAACCAGGTGCACGATACCAAGAACGAACAGATCAGCAGGGGAGAAGAGGAGCGAAGGTAGAAGCAAAGAGGATGGTCTTGATGTGCTTCCGAAACCAGAGATGGTTCTCCTCATGTTTTAGAGTGGAAAGGAGGCTGTTCCAGAGGGCGCCCCTAGCCGAAGACAGAGATCTACCCCATCTTGTTTCTTTGGAAAACAACAGACCCTTAGGGAGTTAGAGGTAGAGGAGCGAAGAGCTTGGGGGGGGGTATTTACGGAGGGACAGCTGAAGGTATTTCGGACCCAGACAATGCATGTTTCTTGAAATTAATCCTTGCAGCCACAGGGAGCCAGTGGAGGGATTGCAAAGGGCAGAGAGTAGAGGCAGGTAGATTTAGAAAGAAACTGTTGCAATAATCTAACCTAGAGAGAACCAGGGCTCAAGAGACAGTGAGCTTCTGGGGGAAGGAGAGGAAAGGAAGAATACCTCTGAGGAGGTGCAGTAGGAAGTTTGACTTTTTTGAGTCTTCAGAGACGTGGTCAGAGAAGGAGAATGTGGAGTCAAAGACAACCCAGAGATGCTTAGCCTTGCATCTGGGGGTAGGAGGAGGGCCAAGGGAGGCCAGCCAGAGAGTGACAGGAAAGGAGGGTGAAGGTGTGCCGATGAGGAGGATCTCCATCTTGCTGGCATTCAGGCAGAGATCGTTGGAGACATACCAATTCTCTATGGCAGATAGGCAATCAGAGATGAGAGAAGGAGAAGAGGTGGCCAAGGGAAGCCTGAAAATGAGTTGAGTGTCATCAGCATAGCACTGAAAATTGGAACAGAAAATGGCAATGCGGTGGGTGAGAGTTCCAGGTATTAGTTGAAAAGCCAGGGTGAGAGGTTAGACCCCTGGGCAAAACCGCAGGTAGAAAGGGAGATAGATGAAAGGAAGGACCCAAGTTGGACCTGGGAGGGTCGATCAGAGAGGAAAGTGGTCAGCCAGGCCAGAGCCTGATCGTTGATACCCAGGTTGTCATGGAGATGGTTGAGCAGAATGGTATGGTTGACCATGTTTAAGGCAGGAGAGATCAAGTAGGATGAGGACAGAGGGGATGTTAGAGGCAAGGTTGGAGAGCAGATCCTCACGGATCTTCAGTAGAGCAGTTTCCGTGCTTCCAGCAGCTCTAAAGCCAGACTGATGGTCGTGGCGACAACCAACAGAATCAGAGTGGAGGTTAAGCTGCAAGATGGCCAGCTTTACCAGGAGTTTGCCCAGGAAAGGAGTGATGGAGATTGGGCGATAGTTAGCCGGGCAAGAACGGTCAGCTGTGGGTTTCTTGAGAAGAGGGTGCACAAGAGAGTGCTTCAAAAAGGAGTGGAAGACCAGGGAGGAACCTGTTTTGACAAGACGTTCATAGATCAGACTTGTTTAGCGACCTCATCTGGGGAGAAAAGAGGAAAGGATGAGGGTGTGGCTGTAGGAGGGCCAGAGTTCAAAGAGTTCACAGAAGGAGAGGGGAGGGGGAGGGGATGAGAGGGTGGACATGAAATCATGGGTTTTTGAGATGAAGTGAGAGGCTAGGGTCGTGCAAAGGGCCTGGGAGGTGACAGGAGAGGTAGAGACTACCACAGGATTGGTCAGCTCCTTGCAGTTTTTAAAGAGTTTGGCTGAGTTGTTAGATGCCGCAGTGACATGGGCTTGGATGTGGGCTCTCGTTTTAGTGTGGACTTGGAGTCAGTATTGGCTTTGGAGCAAGCGACAGGCCAGTTTGTCAGTGGATGAACAAGAAGCCCTCCATTTCCTCTCAGTCACCTTACACTTACATTTAAGTGAAGCTAGGTCATAGTCATACCAAGAATTGCACTTGGCTTTGGGCTTCAAACTGATCCTCTTGACAGGGGCAAGAGCATCAAGAGTATTGGAAATAGAAGAGTAGAGCATAGAAAGGGCTGTGTCAGGATGTGAGTAAACCAGAGATGGAGGGGGGACAGAAGGTGGTGGTGAAAGCGTCAACTGACACACGCTTCATGGGACGGATGTCTGAGAAGGTAAGTGTCAGTCTTGTGGTAGGCTTGGCCTGGGGGGAAGAGAGGGAGAGATAACAGGAGAGGAGGGAGCGATCGCTCTAGGAGAGAGAAGTTGTCAGAGGGTTGGGGAGGTCGAGGTCAGAGGAGATCAAGATATGAAGTGTGTGCCCTGCAGAGTGAGTCGGGCATGAGGGGAGGATAGAGAGGGAGAGGGAATCACAGAGGTCAAGGAAGAGTACAGAGGAGGAACAAGGAGAGTCTAGATGGATATTTAGGTCACCAAGGAGGAGTTGAGTGGTTGTGGCTAGGAGCTAGGAGGAGACGTCCGCCCACTCGGAGAGAAATTAGTTGACCTGACCAGGAGGCCAGTAGATAGTAGCCATGGTAAGAGAATTGCTAGGAGAGAGAGAAAGCCTGCAGACAAGGCATTCAAAAGAGGAGTATGTCTGCGTGGGAATGACAGAGGCAGGAATCCATGCATGAAAGATCAGGACTACACCCCCTCCGGACCGGGTGGATCTGGGTGTGGAGAGGATCTTGTAACCATCAGAGAGGAGTGTGTCAAAGCTTGTGACAGAGCTTGCCGTGAACCATGTCTCGGTAATACCAAGGATATTGAGGTAAAGTTCTTCCAGGAGGTGGCAGATGTCAGAGCAGTGTTTGACAGCAGAGCGAGAGTTGAGAGTGGCAATATGAAGAAGGTTGCTAGACGGTACCATTAAGGTAGACATTAATGATGACTTTAGAGGAGTCGGAGGGAGCCATTAGAGCTTACCAGTTGGTGCCACCATTAATGGAAGAGGAGGAGGCCGGACAGGGCACAGAGATCATATAAAGAGTCCATAGATATGGCGAAGGAATGACAAAGAGGATGTCAGTGAGGGTCTGTCTGGAGGAAGCACTGGAATAGGTGTCAGCAATAGGGAGGCCTGGGTTGGAGGCTAAGATATCCTTTTTGAACTTCTTCCTGCCAGACTTAGTGAGAAGGGAAGGATAGTCAATGGAGAAGCAGTTGGAGAAGATAGGAGAGACAGAAAGCGCCATGGGTGAGGTAGCGAGAAAAAGGAGGGAGAAGAAGAGGGGAAGCAGGTCAGAGTGGAACAAAGAGAACAGTGAAGTCACTGGGCCAGAAAGTAACAGAGAAGCACCAATATAAGCAAAGTGCAGAGCAAGTTACCACAATAATGCAGGATTTGACTTTTAACCAAAATGCAAAACACAGCAGGATCTGACTGTTGACCAATATGCAAAACACAGTAGGATCTGACTTTTAACAAAAATGCTAAACAGAGCACGATCTGACTTTTAACCAAAATGTAAAACTCAACAGAATCTGACTTTTCACTGAAATGTGAAGCACAGCACGAAGTGAAATTTACAATTTGGTTCAGATGCTAGCAAAGGGTGTAAAATAAAAAACGCAATGCAATTTAGAAGGTAGACGTGCGAGAAACAAGCAGAGAAGGACATTGAATGTCAAAAGAGGGTTAGAGTGAGTCCAGAAGGCGGGAACTTACCCATAGTTAAGGAGGTGTGAATATCATTGTAGTCCGGATTTCACTGAGGGGTGAGATAGCAGCATCATGAGGTTCAGGTGCTGGGGTGCAGAAAAGACCACAGTATCATTCTGGTAGCGTACAGTGAGCAGACAGGGGCCATAGAAGTGGGCCTTTGGTGAGGGGGCCGGCTATAGCTTGCGGGTCCCTGATAGGCCAATAAGGGAAGCCCAGGGCCAATCCGATTCCAGTAGGTGGGAAGGCAGGGAGAATCAAGCCTCAACCTGGCTCACTCACAACACGGTGGCCATGTTTGAATTACAATGAGGCCCACAGAAAGGAAAGACCACAACATCTGAAGCCTTTTTGAATGGCATGCCACCCCTACAAGAAAAGCAAAAAGCAGCACTGCGAGGCACGGATATCACCGTGGGTGAAATAAAAGCATTGCACACTTTGCGATTCATTTTGTTAAAAAATAATAATAATTTCGGTATGCAGGTGGTAGAAAGGCAGACAAACGTCTGTGTGCAATAGCAGTGTCCACACAATGCACGATTGTTTGGGAAGGCAGGGGCACCCTTGAGAGAGAAGAGAAGGCAGGCAGGCCTTTGCTGCTCCGGTATAGATGAAAGAAGGAAGATTCAGAGGGAATCCACTTGAAGCGGGCCTTTGGTGAGGGGGATAGCTAAAGCCTGCCAGTCCCTGATAGGCCAATAATGGAAGCCCATGGCCATTCCAGTTCCAGTAGGTGAGAGGGCAGGGGGAAACAAGCCTCCACCTGGCTCACTCAGAACACGGTGGCCATGTTTGAATTACCATGAGGCCCACAGAAAGGAAAGGCCACAACACGTGAAGCCTTTTTGAATAGACACGCCACCCCCACAAGAAAAGTAAAAAGCAGCACAGTGCAATACCAAAAAGGACCAAAAAAGGCACAACTACGAAAAGATCTATGAAACTTCCCATTTTTTCCCAAACACAAACATGTCACAAAACGAAGAAACAGCATGGAATAATGAAAGAATGCATCAATTTAACATGATATCAATACATTGTTCATTTCGGATATACATTGCAATCCATTAAACACTTATAAACAACATAAAATATATGGTAAAATACGTTAAAAAAAATCAGCATAAAATCACATTCTTAAAAAGAAACAGTAGTAGTGACATCCATAACACAGTAAAATCTGAAATGAAATCTCTTCATAATAGTCGCATCACAATATCATAAAATTGGTCATCTGAGCTTGGATCTTCTTTTGCATGCAAAATGTAAGATACAGGCAAATTGAAATGCACTGTTAGGCGTCCTTTGATGACAATAACAGTAAGAAGGCCCCTCTGCCTTTAACCGGAGCTCGTCTTAAAATCATAGAGGTAATATTGCATAAGTCTTTGTATGAAGGACAGAAGATCCCAGATGACACAAGGTTTCCACGGCACCACAGAAACAAACTGCATTAATAGAGGGCTTAACTGCCCATTTGTTGGTAACTGCCTTGACATGAACTACTTTAAAACTGAATATGAGTTTGTAACATAACCAAGGGTGCATCCCACTTAAGGGGTGGGGGTGGGAGATGGAGGTGTGCTGTCGACCCTTGGAGACAGATATTCTCCCTGTTAGCGGACCAGTGTGCCAGAAGCAACATTTTTAATGATGCAACAGAGACAGTGGTAATACTGAGGTGATTATAGAAACAGGATCCAATACCCACAGATACAAGGGTCTTTTGATGTGTGCTAACCACTCAATCCTTTGGAGACTACCCAGAGATGAAATGTGCTCACCAAACATTTTGAAAGGCAATCAGCATCCACACTCCACAAGGAATACCAAATAAGAACAGTCCTTAACTTCAGGGTGTCAAATATAAAAGCCTGTCCAGTGTTGAGGTGCGTGATGTAGGGAGTGGCCGATGTAGGCACCTTCGAATGAAGTAAAAGAAAATAATGTTCCTCACATTGGAGCCCTACAAGCTTACCTGCACATCATAATTCACTGCCATAGGTACACACTGCCACCCCTCTCCCTTTATAAGCTATGAGCATATGTGGCACAGAAGAACTATGCAAGACTTTAGCAAATCTGAAAAGACAACCTGTGGCCTGTTTCATCTTAAATCTCCTGGCATATATATTATCCTTCCTATATTACAATCTTTGTTTTGGTAGACCGTACTGTTTGATATTGACACGCAGTACATCAACCATAGAAAAGAAGATGGAACAGAGAGAACATACAAATAAAAGAGAAAGTACTGAAAAGTAGCAGATACCAAATTCATAGACAGTTTAAACGCGAATGCACAACATATGCCACCTGGTCAGATGTGCTCCGTTAGGGCATACCTTCTGGCCCCACGGGTCGCATAAATTGGGGCCCCTCCAATCCTGGCCTAAATTCTGTCTTTGTTTCTTTGTGTTGTCTCGCGGTGAGTGTCTTCCATTATCCGACCCTCTCCCAGGAGCCAGTCATGAGAGAGTGCACAACACTTTGGATTTAGAGAACCTTATGTTCCTCCAAGATTGTGTATCTTGTCTAAATAACATATCAGTGTCTTGCCTAACCCAAGAAAGGGCCTTGGGGGGCATCTAATCATTTCAGAAAGCTAATAACCCGATTTTGTGACCAGAGAAATAACTTATTTGCAAATGAGTTGTCACATTATTAAATGTGTGTATTTTATTGATAAAAAAAAGCACCGAAGGTTGATTTTTTCCTGTTTGTGCCACACTTAAGTCTTAAAACGTACACTTCATTATTTGTGACACCCGTAATCCAAATATCACATAGTACCCCAACATTTTAAATACCATTTTTCTCTGTAAGGTTATTGTCCACAAAAGATGCAGCCATCTGCATAATTCTTATGCCAGTGTCTCATAAATTCTCAATCATCGTACAGCTTAAGTTGTTGTTGCCACAGTAGAGACCTGTTCGAAATCTCTCCGAATATTAAATAAGTTGCCTGAGATTTAAAACCTGTCCTCAAAACTCTGCGAATGTCTCCCTGCCATGGCCACACACAGACTGCACCATTGTACAAAGCTCCAGATTACTGCTTAAAATGCATATCTCATGAAAATGCAAATCCCACTTCCCCAGTCATTTATGAATGTGAAATGAGTTTGAATGATCGTGTTTGCTTTCAATTTGGGCTGTCAGTCAGCCCCAATGAGTTTATTTGCCATCTGGAAATTGAATGGAATTATAATGCACCTCGAAACATTTGCCACCCTGAGAAACGCATATTTCATAGGCAATTCTGTACCTTTGTGTTGCTTTGCTCATCGTTCAGTTTTTTTATGATCACTCATTCTCCTTAGCAATACACTCGAGTCCTCATTATCTAATGTGTTGCCCCTGTGGAAACACCACATTATGATTCTTGCGCTGAAAGGGATACACAGAGGCATTATTACAAGAGCGCCCGCAAGTACCATTTTGCATTATCCAATACTCGTCCGTAACCATTTTTCTGGCTGGTGCTACCTTTAGAGAGAGATTTATTGAGCACGAAAAACATCTTTTTACAGCGGTCAAAAACATTTAAATGCTTAACTGACACATTGCCAATTCTAAGAATTGCACACTAATGACACATTTAAAAAAAAAAAATCAACAGATTACCCAACTAAACGGTAAACTGGATTGTATTGGTCACTTATGTTGTTCCACCCAGTTTCAAATTGGAACTGATTCACAAAGAATGAGGCATTTAAAAGAAATGCACATTACGCATTTTGTTTTTGCACATTACGCATTTTTTTTTTAAATACGGCCGTTTTTAAGAAACGTGCCAGTAACCATATTCCCAAAGGCGACCATCTCGTGACTTGGGGCTGCACGCCATGCACAAGATGCACCGTTCATGCCATTGCACACATTTATAAATGCAATCTACGATGTTAATAGATTACATCACATTTTACGCTGTCAGCATCCAGCTCTCTTACAAACTCTCCATGCCACCTTTAACTCTCACTTGTCCTTCTTTTATGCCTTTACAAAAGGAACCTCGACCAGCTTTAGTCCTGTCAGTGAGATGGAGGTAAAGAGAGGGAACGAGTGAGCTAGCAAGAGAGAAAGGGGATGCTAACAAATACACAGCAGTGTGTTAAACAATGTAATTTTAAAATAATTTACAGAAAATGATGATACGCTAACATTACCAATGTAGGGAAAGGGCATGCAGAGAGGACGTCATGGTGTCCAGTGACTTGTCCTTGTGCCTTTATCTTAAAGACACAGTGCCCTGTAACAGGGTCACTGGACTAAATGGTTGGGAAGGGAGAAAAAAACTAAAACAATGTACCTGTAGTCGGGAACCTGAGGTAGGGGAAGTGGGCGTTGGGTCTCGAGAAACTGAATGTGGGGTGTGGATGGGGGGGCGTGTGTCAGAGAGACAGAGAGAGAGAGGGTGAAAAAGACAGGTGAAGTGATTTGGGAGAGGGATGAATGAGACTGTTACTGATTAAAAGACAGTACAAAAGATATTGAGAGACTCGACAGAGAGAATGACTAGGAGTTAAAGGATCGGGGTTGACAGCCCGGAATCCAAATGTTCAAGGGAGAAAAGACTGAAGATTATTTTTCTGAAATAACCTTCGGTCTTTTCTCACCTGAACATTTCCAACTTATCCCCCACCAGGCCCCCATCCCCCTACTTATCTTTTGGCCGCTGACTTGTAGAGTCCCTGTGACGCCTATTCCCTTTCTCTTCCGTGATCAGTAACCAGCGCTGCATGGTCCTTTCCTTTTTATTTTTTGGGGGGCCGTTTTGCTTTTTAGGATGGCTGCGGGGAACACCTCAGCAACCCCTGCTCACAATATAGGGAGCAAGGGTTCTGGGGATACCCCCACAGCTCCCAAAGCCCTTGGCACCGCATGAGTGATTTGGTCGAACTTTTCGAAATTCAGCCAAATCTCCCATTCGGTATAATAAACTCAGTCATTTTGGATGATTCCAGAGTTAAATGGTATTGGGATTGAGATGGGACAGTAGGACGAGAAATTAGGACAATAGACTAGACTGGAATGGACTCTATGACTAAGAACAGGGATGAGACTTGGATGAGGGATTTAGATGTCAGAATGGTATGAGAGACTGAAACAAGGGACTGGGGTGAGGGACTCGGATGAAGGATGAGGCAAAGACCTGGGCAAAAGACTTGCAGGAGTTATGAGGAATACAATTAAATGGTATAAATATAGGATGAGTTGGAGGAAAAGGAAGAATGAGTAGAGCAAGGAAGAGGGATTAAACGCAAAAGAATGATCAGGAATAGGATAAGGAGGAGGGGTGAGGACGGGGACTAGAGCAAGGAGAAGAGATTCGGACATGGATATGGAAAGAGGGTAGAGGAAGGAAGAGGAACAGAGATTCGGAACTATGACAAGGAATATGGACTGGTATGAGGAAAAAGGAAGAGTGATAAGAAAGAAGAATATGGAGTAGGATGGTGAAGAGGGTCTAGGACAAGGAAGAGGGAATAGAATGAGCAACAGGGGAAGAATAACTATGATGAAAATTATGGACTAGCTCAAGGAATAGAGACAAGGGAAAGGAAGAAGGATTAGTTTGAGGAAGAGGAAGAAGGAATAGGAAGTTGATTTGAGAATACGGCAATGAATAGCGACTAGGATAAGTAAGAGGGACTATCACACAAATGGAGGATGAATGAACATGAGAAGTAGGCGAAGGAAGAAAGTCAAGGAAGAGGGACTAGGACAAATGTTAAGGGATAATGACTAGATGAGAACATGGAAGAAGGACAAGCAAGAGGAAGAAGTGATGGTATGAGGAAGAGGGACTAGGGCAAAGAAGAGGATGGAATTTAATGGATTAAAGGGAAAAAATGCAATGGGTCAGAGGGACTAGGATGAAAAAAGGATGTGGATAAGGATGATGGTCTAGCAGAAGGAAGAGGGATGCAGTAGAAGGACTAGGACAAGCAATGGAGTTGAACAGGTACATGGAAAAGGGAGAAAGAAGAAGAGGCAACAGTGCAAGGGAGAGGTAGAAGAGCAGGACCTATCACAAGTAATAGGGACTAGGCTGATCAATAGTGACTCGGACATGGAATTAGGACTTAAAAGAGGAAAAATGGATACAATGATGGACCAGGAAGAGGGATGAGTATGATGTGAAAGGAACAAACAAATCCGACAGGAGCAAGGAAGAGGCATGAGGACTGCGAAGATAGGCATAGATGAGGAAAAGGGACATGGATGAGAAAGAGGGATAAGGAACAAGGTTTAGAAAGGGGGCTAGAACAAGGAAGAGGGATGAGGAAGAGACAACGTGATGAGGTTCAATGACTACTACAAGGAAGAGGGGCAATTTGTAGGATGAGGAAGAGCAATTCGGAAAAGAAAGTCGGTCTAGGACAAGGAAGACAGACAAGTATAAGGAAGATGGATGAATAAGACAATAAGGGAAGAAGAATTTGATTATTTAGTCAGACTCCATGAATTACAAATCTCTGAGATATTATTATGTTTACTCTTGGCTGGTCTGAGACATACTAGCCGAACAAAGCATGATGAGCGGTACGAAACAAAATAATATCAGTCTGTGATATCATTGATGTATGCCATTAGCATTGCTGCCATACTTGTACAGCAGAAATTATGCTTTTAATGTCATTTCCCTACTAATGTGCCACTATATGTGTCAAAGCAAAACTGCACAGGTTTAGAAATGGCCCATCTATGCTGTGAACACCCCCATGGAAGTGGCCAACATGGCATCTAAATCTTGTCATGTATCATGGACAAATTCAGAGGTCATTTGTCAGACTGATTTTTTGATCAAACAGGTGAAGGGAGAAATTCTTTCACATGCCTGGTAAAACGATTGATGAATCAGGTGCATTATGTTCACTAAAGGACATGTTATGCTGTATAAAGCAACACAAATGCAACTGTTCAATGCAAACAGATATTTTTCATTATGATTAATTGAAACATTTTGATGCTGTTATGATATAAAATAATTAGCTTTTCATCCATAGAACATATAGAATTTTGTCAGTGTAGTTATTGCAAGACATGTTCTCAACATATGCATTTTGAATGACATAGACAACAAGAGTAAAGATAGTGTTGCTTGTAACTCCACAGGGCACAATATCCACCTTGAGGATAGACAGCTATACACAATTATGTTGGGTGTTGTGGCGGGCCAAAAGAAGGAGTTGAACAAAAGGAGGACAGATTAGGTTACTTTTAATGAAAATATATGGTAAAGGCCTACCTTTCCCTACTACCAAAGGGATTACCCAACCTATCCAAATCAACTAAAGGTGCTCATCTACTGTCATTAAATAAAAAAAGTAATAGTCCTCAGTGCAAATCCTAATTTTATCTGACCTTACCACTAATAAGAATAACTCAGAATGAGGCCAAAATAATGTCTCTCTTATCCTGGTCATATATTCTCCTGGTCTTCTTCTTCAAAGAGTCTTCCTCATTGAATCTGTGTCTTAGTTGCTGGTTTCGCAGATGCACAAGCATTCCATTTCAGAATATAGTTTCCCAAAGTTACCTGCTTTGATACTTTCTTGAAATCTCTTTTATGAGCTCCTGTAGCGATTCCCATGTACTTCTGGGTTTTGTACTCTCTTTAGTATTAGCTTAATGCCAATGTTCATTGGGATACTCTTCCACAGTTTTCCTGTCACTAATATACAGTTTCTTTTCTTGGGTTTCAATCCTCCTTAGGTTTCATAGGGCCCTACTGCAGTTATGAGTTTCCTCACCTGGTTTCTTCGTACTGTATTGTCCCTTTTACGGCCCTGCTCCCTTGACAGACTTATTCTGTCTAGCCTTACTCTCTGGACGTTTCTCCTTCCTCCCAGGGTATTTGTTTCCACTTTTTTGTTTATTCCTTAAGCATTGCTGCTTGTCACACTATGTATTGCATTTACATTTCTCCAGTACTCATTAAATTATTGACTTTCAAATTTGGTACTTTGAGAGTCTTTTCCCCTCCCAGTACATTGCCCGGGTGGGCTCCCACCTCTCCCATTCTCCCAAGTACCTCTTTCGTTATAGCGGAACGGTGTGGGGCTTAGCCTGCCCTCAGGCAGTTGGTTTCAATGGGGCACTGCTCTGGACTGCACTGCTCTGTGCCTGTAGCAGAGTCTCTCAGGTTCAGTTTACTCATCGGTACGTGGTTTCTCTTTTGCTGTTGGGCATCCATATACGCAGCTGGTGGGAAGAGGGCAACACTCACAACTCCTTTGTTCTCAGCGTTGTTGGTTGGGTGCTTCACTCAACTCGTTACTCTTCTGGTCACAAAACCACCTTGCATGGGTTGCCGTTTTCCGTGTAAGCAACGGTTCTCCTGTTGCTTGAGTCTTGTCACCGCCATCTCCCTCTGGTACTCTTCATCTCTCCAGAAGTCACAGGTCCCGTGGCTTTCTTTTGCTCTCCCTTCCTCAGGTGTAATCATGCAAGGGGGCTTCCCCTGAACATCATACTTTCTTTACTCCCAATGATCACTTGTCCTAGTTATATGTACGCCTCTCTTTGAAGAGACCTCTCCTTTTTCTGGATATGCTGTTTTGTTCCCAGTGTATTGTTAGCCAAATAGAAGGATGACAGATGAGTACAGTCCCATATAGGCAGACAAGGTCTTAGATATAGGAAGTTCCTCTTGGGAACAGTAGTACTTGTCCCCTAAGGGGGATTCACTCCCATAGAGATCCCACTTGCCCAAACCCCTAGATAAGGTCTTGCGAAGCGGGCTCACCTCCCTAGCATTGAAAGGGAGTGCCCCCCCTCCCCCCTTGGTAATAAGGTGTAAAAACTCTTGATTCATAACAGTGTATGATATGCATTTTGCTGCTGCACTGCTTTTATTTCATACTAGCAAAAAGTACCCATTCTCTGAATGGGTTCTATACACATACATGATAACACACTCACCAGTTGTTGAAAATCAATGATCCTGTAGGTCGCTCTTCCGATTTGCTTGTCGCTTGATGTACTTTACACTCTGAAGTAAGCTGCACTAAGAATGGCACGTGTGGCTGGCTGACATTCCCCGGAGCAGATGTTGATGGCAGGCGATAGTTGGTGTGCTGCTGCATACTGTGACCTTCTGTGCTCTCTACCCACCTGTTGCCTCACCCTCATGTGGTGCAGTTCATTGTGGTGCACTGCTGTGCAAATATCTCGGAAACCATGCATTCTAGGACCTTGAGTTTCATGTCAAGAACAGTCCTTCTACGACCACATTGATGTTTCTTCGATTTAAAGCAACTGTCTAATGTGTGAAGGTTCTGAAATCCAGGAAAAGGTGTGTCTAAATGTTATGTAGCCAGTAATGTCCGGAGGGTCCTAACAGGTAACTATGCAAAACTTGGTGCAGATTGGTTAAACGGTGTGGAAATGTATGAGGAACAACGCTTCACCAAGCCACAAACCCAGAAACAAAGTTTGACTTGTGCTGAAATTGGGTGAAAGGGGTGTGCTTTCCACATGTAATGTTGCCAGTAATGTCCATAGGGACCTAACAGGTAACTATGCAGGATTTGGTACAGCTTGGTGAAACAGTGTGGAATTGTATGAGGAACAGTGCTTCTCCAAGCCACAAACCCACAAACACATTTAGAGGTTTGCTGAAATCCGGGGAAAAGGGTTGGATGTCCAGATGTCATGTGGCCAGTAATATCTAGATGCTCCTAAAAGGTAACTATACATAATTTGGTGTAATTGGTGAAACAGTGTGGAATTGTAAATGGAACCACGCTTCACTAAGCTACAAACCCACAAACATATTTTGACTGAAATCCAGGGAACAGGGTGCGTTGTCAAAATGTCATTTAGACTGTTTTTTCCAGAGGGTCCTAACAGGTAGCCATGCAAAATTTGGCACAGATTCGTGAAACAGTGTGTAATTGTATAAGGAACAACACTTTGCCAAGCCACAAACCCACACATTTTCCCTTTTATAAATATAGAATAAATGTGAGTATGTCTCCTGCTACCACTGGTTACCAAACTGCTGCCCCGGATATTGAAACAATCTGTTCATGAGCTGTGGAAGCAGGTTTATGTTGCTGTGATCTCAGACCATTGTGTTGGGTGTACAAAGCAGTGATGTCATAGCGGTGCACAAACCATCCAAATTGTACTAATGCCTTACAGTTTAAGGCGTCTGGGAGGCCTGTATTTAAAAAGTGTTAATGCTCTACTCTCATGTTATGAGCAACATGGTGAAGATATTGGCACACAAGAGTGTAAGAGCCACTGGCGAGCAGCTACTATGGTTGGGGGTGCCACCTCACCTGAGGGACAGGCTTCACAATCCCTTGTGTCCTTTATTTTCAAGGGGGATTGTGCTGCCTGCCTCTCTGCAGGGGCAAGTCCCTGCTAAGTTATTTAAAAATATTTTTTTTTTGTTTGTTGCAGACTTTTTGGGCTTCACAACAAATATAATGGCCCCACCGGCACGTTATTACACCATCAACGTAGACATGCTGACGGACAGGAGAGGCATCCTTGCCTGTCAGGCAGCCTGTCTACATCCGCAGAGGAGGGGAGGGTCAGTCGGTCCTCACAGAGCTTGCGCGGGCATGAGTGGATGGATGCAAGCAATGTATGTGTATTTTTTGTATGTATTGTGTATATATGCATATGTGTGAATTGTATGCATGTATGTCTGTATTTGCGTGTTTCATGTGGGTGAATGGTGTGTGACTGTGCAGGTCAATGTGTTTTTGTGTGTTGAATGTGTGTGAGTGTCAGCCTCCACCCATAAATGTACGCCCCCCCCCCCCGGGCTTTGGGGATAGCATTCTTTTTGCTTTACCTTGGATGCACACCATACTGTGCATCCAAAGTACAGCAAACATGGTAAGTGAAGTGTTATTATTATGTGGATAGGCTGAGCTACATTGAATGTAGGCCAATCCATCCATGCAATAACACTTATCTTTGCTTTACCCATAATGCACATTTACTGTCCATCAAGAGTAAAGCAAACTAGATTTGCTAAACTGGCCTACATTCAGGGCCATCCTTAGATGTGGCCACACTATGGCACCATAGCTTCTACCACGCCAGCATGGAGGAGCCTTCAAAAATATCCTTTTTTGCTGGAACGTCAGCAACCGTGGCACTTTACGTAAAATAAAAGGCTCCATCATGCTGGGGCTCATCGTAGGTGAAAAGCCCCCCCCAAGCCCCTCGGTGCAAGGAGGTTTTCACTTACTTTGTGTGCTGCTGCCATGCCGGCATGGGGGCAGCTTTCTGTTACTAAGTGTGCAGCTGCCACGGTATCTCGGGGAATCATATCAAGTGCGCCCCGAGCTGGCATGGTGGAGGCACCCTATTTAAATGAAAAGTGCCCCACTCTCGTGCTGGTGCCACTCTCCTGCAGCACAGACGCAAGGAGCCTTTCATTTGAATAGAGCACCGTGCCATGACAGCACAGGACAGCCTTTGAAAGGGTCCCCCAAGATGGCGTGGTGGTGATGCCCTATTTACTTGAAAAGCTCTCTGCTCCAGTGCTGGAGCAGAAGCATTTCATTTTGAAAGGGGTCCCCTGCCACTCCAGCATGGAGCAGTCTTTGAAAGGCTTTCCCGAGCTTGCGTGGTGGCGGCACCCTAGTTAAGTGAAAAGGTCCTCCCTCCTGAGTTGGAGAACAGAGCTTTTCACTGAAATAGGTCACCACTGCCCAAATATAAAATACTCTATGCTCCCCTTCTTCTTGGGAGAGGAGGGGGTTGGGGCCAACTTCGTGTACACACTTGGCACTGAAATAGGTCACCACTGCCCAAATATAAAATACTCTATGCTCCCCTTCTTCTTGGGAGAGGAGGGGGTTGGGGCCAACTTCGTGTACACACTTGGCATTTGGCATAAAAGCATGTTTCAAATTTAAAATTGTGAGCATTCTTAACAAGAAATGGCGCCCTATAAAAGGGGTTAGCTGCCGCCCCAGTGCAGGGCAGCCTTTGAAATGCTTCCCAGCTGGCCAGGTGGTGGAATGTGACTTAAGTGAAAACCTGCCCACTCCTGTGTTGGAGAGGGGTGCTTTTCACTGAATTAGGGAACCGCTGCCCAAAATGAAAATACTCTGGGCTGAGGGAGGAGGAGGGTGGGGCTAAAATTCGTGATCAAACCTGGGATTTTGTATAAAAGCAGACTATATTACTTCTTTATACTGCAAGAGTAGGACCTATGTTACTGTATGGTGTTGAGATATAGAGGCACAACTTCTTACAAAGGTTTGAGGCATTAATACTTCGTAAATTGTTTTGGTTACCACAGAATGTGTCAGTAGAGTGCATCTTGCTTGAATTTGATTTGATTAGCATTGTCACTGGCTTCTATTATAAAACCATGATGTGCTATGAAAAACTGTCTTTCTTGCATAACGATACGAATGCTGTACAATTCAGTTGTGCATTTTGACATATTGACAATGGTTTGAAGATGAGTACACTAGGTAAAACAATGTCTTTACACAAAAAATGGAGAGTCAAATATGAGTTCACCTATGCACACAGGAGAGTTCAAATGTTTAAATTCTGGATGTAAAACAACTGCAAGGATTTTAGTACTGAGGCCAGTATTGTCCAACTCGCCACTCTTAGAAATAGTGGTTGCTATCCTCAGTATAGAATGCAACGTAATTTAATTTCAAAATACATTCAAGCATATCCCTGCCCTAAGATTTTTCACCAGTATATCCTATTGAAATGTAACTGCTTTGAGACTCTGGAGGTAAAAGTGTAAAACTGGGAATAAAGCGAGCAAAAAGGTGGTGTCTCTTATTGGATGAGCACAAATTGGAAATACTCAAACAATAAGCTTAATAACCATTAGAGAACGTTTTTTAAAATCATATGATAATCATAATTGTAAAGACTTATCAAATCAATGATTTGGAGTAATTCTATGGAAGGCAATGATATGAATTTTATATTTTTTATTGTCAAGGTTTATTGGAAGTGTATTGCAAATGTATTTCAGTAATTTTACAGAGTTTTATTTTGATATTCCTTTTTTATAATATATGCTGTGATGTAAACTGATAAACTGATGAAAGGCACTAACTGTGTTTTATATTTCTAAACTGTATAATTGTTGTGTTGTTTTAAATGTACTTGTAATGTTTTATATTGTATATACAAAACCATGTGGTTATATGTATATTAGATACAATAAATAAATACATGAATAAATAAAATCAAATTGCATGTTGGGAACATAAACATTTCTTATATTCCCAAAACGCTTTTTGCATTTATACAAAATGCATAATTAAAATTTAAAATTGGCCACAATTGTAAATTTGAAACTGGTCTGTGATAGTGATTCAGCAAGAGGTCCCTTTGAGTGAGTGAGAAAGATGGACTCTGCTGTTTTCATTTGTCACAATACTCACACTAACAAAAACATGTCTGCAAATTACAGGACATATATACCAATTTGGACATCTTTTGAGCTGGATGTTAGACTGACTGTTTCTGCATTCAGTCTCATGCCATGTCTTCTGAAGCATGGCAGGCCGTGTCCTCCATCAACCCTAGTCTTCGTGACTGAGAAGCTTCCTGTGCTCATGCTGGGAGCTTTTCTTTTACATAGGGCACCTCCATGAGCTGGCGCGGTGGCAGACCAAGCCTCATTTTATTTTCTGAAGGGTGGCTGGATGACAGTTTTGAAAGCTTGTCATTATAGGGATAGGGTATTGATATCGCATCAGAATGTTTTTGATCTCTGGCACTGCATGTTTGCTGCTGCTGCCATTTTAATGACTGATTAAATGTAAATAGTATGCTCTCCCAGGTGAGAAATCTGACAGGATCTTGGTACCACCCCATTGCCATCAGAGCCAAGGGCTTAACACTCAAACATCAAGGCAGAGTGCTGCCTTCTTCCTGCAAACTCTTCAATGTGGGAGGCTTAAGCTCTCCCAAGGCAGGGGCTGGCGCTACCCTAGTTAAATGAAAATACCTCAGCTCCCATGCTGGTGTCGAGGGAGACACATTTTGTTTTGCCTAGGGCACTGCAAGAGCTAAGGCCTTCCATTCCTACATTGAATACATGCCAGTCTTTCCACGTAATATCACTTGTCTTTGCTTTACACTTGATGCACAGGCAGTTACTGTGCAACAAGGGAAAAGAAAACATGGCAAGTGTTGTTACTCATAGATGCCAACTTTTCACAGTGGGGTCAAGGGTCACTTATGAGATTCTCACTCACTCAGGGTTCACTGCACTCTGAAAATATGCATCATTTGTGCGTCTCTGCCCACTTCACCAAAAGGAAAAAATGGACTGTGAACCCACAGCACTGAGGACAATTCCGTTAGAACTAGAAACAAGCACAGTTCCCGTTTATTTACATTTTTGTAATAGTGCTTAAAAGCATAGATAAGTGTATTTTCCCCAACAGAGGTGACAATTAGATGTGATGTGCGATTAGTTTGAAAGAAAAATACGTAATCTTATTTGCATCACTCAACTGAAGTGTGCCTTGCATTGTACATTTGAGTTACCCTTTAATAGCTAATTCAAATAATGGGATTGCACTGGAGTTCCTTGTGATCTTGAGCAAAACTGTTCTGGGAATGTGCATTCACAAGCAGTGACTTTCTTGACAAATTGAAACATCAGTAATACATATATGTAGTGAAGGGGCAAACACAATTCTCTGGACTTACAATTAGCCCACTTGTAAACAATTGTATATCAGTACATGGTTTAATTTCAGAAAGTAGCATTTTTGTTCAAGTCATACCCACCAATAACGGGTGTGCCTGGCTCCAAAGCCTTTAAATCTTTTTTTTTTTTTGGAGATGTGACAGCAAGGCTATACACTTCTGTGCTGTGAAATCTGCCAACTTTAGTATATCGCAGGAGGTCAAAGAAGCAGAGCTCAGTAAAGCCATTGTACAGAGATGAAAGGTTTGCTTTGCATGTAAAAAAGTAATCACTTTAGTAAGTGATGACTGTTTTTCTCAGCCTGCCCGGCTAGCAGGTTTTCTGACACGTTCGAGGGTTTGTTGACGAGTCACTTGACAGCTCTGGTTGTTACTTTGGTAGACTGTCCTACATTGAATGTAGGTCAGTCTACCCACTTAATAATACCTGACTTTGCTTTACCCTTCATGCACAATTACTATGCATCTTAAATGTGCATCACGGGTTAAGCAAACATGGCAAGTGTTGTCACTGGCCTACATCCAATGTAGCTCAATCTAGTCAGTTGATTGTACTTTTTTCTGTGGCATGACGTTTATTTACTGTCTTGGAGTCCTTATATGGTAATACTAACATATTGGTGCAACATTTTTGTATGTATTTTTATTTTATTGTGCATTTGTTAGGCACGCATACAGTATGTCAATTCTGTTTCAAGGCGCCCAAAGGGCAACAGGGAGGGAACATGGAACTGAAAACAATGATTACAGTGGAAGATAAAAGGTGAACCTACTATGTCTTGTGAGTAGTCAAAACGTGCAAGGGCAGCAAGAAGAGAGGAACTGGGGGATGAGGGCAAGTGCTGAAATGTCTGCGTTCGTGGAGCAGCAGATGAAGTGCATAGTATGATAAGTGCTATGTGGCCTGTAGCTGCATTGGATAGAAAGTGCAACCCTACAGGATTGAGGCCGAGGCAAGTGCTGAGAGGTAGGCAGAGGCTGGGGCGATTGGGTGTGGGAGGCCAGGTCCCTGAACGGATACATAAGGGCCCTGGTGACCAATCACAGTGACTCTGAGATTAGCAGAGGAGGGACAAATGGAAGGAGGTAATGAAGAGAAAAGTCTTGAGGAGCTTCTGGAATTTGATGAATTCCTGCTCAAGACGAAGAGCGAGGGTGAGGCTCTTCCATAAGATGGAGCCAGCTGAAGAAAGCGATCGGCTTCCGGCCCTCTGTTTATCTAAATGCTTTACACACAGAGAGTTGGTGCCAGAGGACCGCATAGTTCTAGAGAGAGAATTAAGGAAGAGAAAGTTGAAGATAGCGTGGACATGTATGGGCATAGCTAGCCTGAAAATATCATATATACTAGCATGTGTTGTTGGCAAAGGCGTAATGAAAATGCATTGGAAAATGGTCCTGGGCACTGTTAGTAACATGCATCTTTTGGTTTTTCATGTGTAACCATACATTGTTGATTGGGAGCTTTGTGGCTTATTTATCCAGTTGTTCACAGAAAGTGCTGTACAGTGCACCATTTTAGGCCATTATTTTAAAATATGTCTCAGGGGGAGAACTCCCCCCACCCCCGAAGCCTCACTGGATTGTTTGGGGCTCCCTCGCTGTGCTTGGTCGCAGACACATATTAGGCACATACATTGCACACTGAAATATTTGTGGAGATGCTGCACTTCCTTCAGTAGTGGAATAAAAGATGCCACATATTCTAATGTATACCAGTGTCACGTGACCATGAATAACAAGAAGCAAAAAAAGAAAACAAAAAGGGATCATCGCTGTCAGTGCTTTAATGTCAATCAAGAAAAGTTCATAGAAGGCATTGAGAAGGCACTGAAGTCTGCAAATTTGCCTCACGAAGAAGAGACAATTTAAAAATGGCAACAATTGCTGTTTTACATGATTGGGCAGTGTATCAGTATTTAACATCCGCCAACCCCTAATGGACAGACAACAATAACACATCACAATTCATCCTTACCGTCTACATTGTGATCAATTCAGTATCTTAATTTACCTTAACCCACGTTAATGTCACTGACCACATGAAGGACCTTAAAAGAGGCATACGTGTAATTAAAAGCAGGCCCCCAAATGCACGCAATAAAGCATTGTGAAAAACGGTGTCCGAATCCTAAGACATAACCATGAAAGCTCCACTATCAAAATCATGGTTGACATTTGATGTGGTTAGTCCTCTTTCTATTCCAAAAGACTCTTTATTGAGGAAGACGATAGGGACCCTTCAGACACCCGAGGGAAGGAACTGGGCAAGTGACTAGGACCCACAGTATATTTTTACATCAGTTTAAAGGTATGGTTTATTATGTATTATTTTTTTTAAAGGTATGATAGAGAAATACATGTTAAAAAAGTGCGACTGGAGATGTACCTCATTTAAAAAATAAAACATATGCAAAGATCACTGGCGTTCTAGGTATGCTACGCAGCAAGTAGAGGGCAGTATGAACTCCCTTAGAGGAAGTGGCCCCAGTCATGGGGACTGAGTTTGGGAAGAAGTCAACCAAGAAAGATACACATTGCTAGTGTTTCTCTGTGTGTGCCCACAGTTTTCTGACAATTCAATCAACATGTAATGCATTTTTAATCACATTTCACAGCGCTGATTGGCTGATACACCCGCGTTTCTGTACTCCAGTTGCCAATGCTGGTTTCAGCAACGTGATAGGATTACAAGATTTCAAACAAAACAATACTACATAACACCAATTCTGCAGCTGAAGAAAGTCACCCATAATGCTCCTGAAGGCATGTAACTGTTTCATTGAGCTTGCTTTTCCAAGGCAGCAGGCATGGCACAGATGAAACACAGAGACACTTAAATCTACTATGATTTGGGAAGAACAAGTGATGCTTATGGATAGTCATTGATGTGCACTGCTAATAATATTGCTTGCTTTCCTCCTGGGCCTGTGTGGTGCCGGAGAAACTGTCAATGCCACAGGTAATGAATTCAGCCTGCATCTTTGAATGTGAGTTCAACACAAACTGTTTCATGCTTCACAAATCGTTTCCATAATTGTCTGTATACATTCCATAGGAGACGTTGGACCACAATGACAGGCAGGGATACTGCTGCCCCTAAAAATCTCCACTAATCGAGGGACAATGTCGCTTCTTATTAAATCAGAGATAATAGATCTCTTTCAGGTGCTAGCTGCACTGTATCAACAACATGGCAGGACTCGGCAAAGAGGGAGCGAGTGTGACCATAAGATGATTGTTGCATTGCGCAATTCCGGGTGCATGAACACACAACTCTCTTTCACTGAGATTACTGCAAGAAGACGGGCTGTAAATATTGGCAGCTGCAGCAGTTCATGTGTGAATCTGGGGGTTCTGTGGACCGGACTATCTTTCTAAGGGAGATTCAGATCCAATAGGCTGCTTACTTGGGAAGCAGGGATGTGTATACGTTTGATGGGCACAGAACATCTCTGCTGACCTATTGGGACTGTCTCTTCCCTCTGCATGTTCAATTACTTCCTACATCCCCTTGCAAACATCCCTCGTGTTTGTGATGCAGATTTAACTTGTCACATGGCACATCGGTCCTGCTAAACCTAAACAGGAAACAGTGCCCCACATTCCCCCCTTCCTCCAATATGTGGACTCCACGATGCGTTGCCACAGCCCAAGCACATGATAATATTTTATGAGCCAATTATAATTACTGAGGGAATTGTCATTCAATGAAGGTGGTCCCATTGAGTTTATTTGTGCTGAAGTGCAACAAGCTTAATCTTATTCAGCAAAGGGTAAAGCACCAGGCGTTGACTTGGTATCATTGAATATTTTTAAATTTAATCCTGTAGTTTTGGTTCCAGTTTTCAAACAAATTTGTAATGCAATTGCCAAAGAGGATTCTTTTCCTGCAAGCTGGCGTACCTTTCTTCAAGAACAGAGATATGCCTGTCCCAAACTCCCATCCCCCCGATTTACTCATCAGCCAAATTGCTTGGAAGACTGGTTTGTACTAGAATTTTTGATAGGACTAAATCGAATGAGATCTTGGCTGAGGATCTGTAAATATTCTGCAAAGGAGTTGGTACTGTGCTGCAAGTGTCCAATCTTAGACTGATCCTTGACAAATTTGTTCTTGGCTATAAAAGTGTTCCATTTATTTGTGTTTTATGGACCTAAGCCCAGCCTTCCATCATGTTGATCATCAAAAACTATGGAACATGTTATCTCCTTTACGGCTACCTAAGCTGTTATTTTCTATTTTGGTGTGTAGGGTGTCCTGACCCACGTTTAAGCTACCCTGCTACAACATTTGGTGCTGTGGGCTTAGAAAATTCAAGATGGCGGAAAACCCACATGTGCGCTGAAATCCAGGAAAGCTGCGCAGTTTGTGCGCCCACCAAAATGGTTGCCTCACTTGCCACCCACCAGTGCGAGAATGAAAGGCCGGGTTGCCATGAGGGAAATGGGTTGCCAAAGGAAAAACAGTAGCGCCGGTTAGCTTCAAAGCGCTTTAAAACCACCATTGGACTACCCGCACAGTAGTCTGAAACCATTGGGAATGGCAATGCTGATTGCCAAATGCAACCTAGAAGTGTGGGGAATTCATTTCTTAAATCCCAAAAATGAGTGCAGTACCAGTACTCACCACTATCCAAAAGCCGGCGTTTTAAAACCACTCTGTGTGTTTTTCTGAAGGCAAGCAAAATGCCTATTTCAAACCTTGCAAAATGTGCAAAATATTCACTGAACACCAGCAGACATTTGGCAGAATGGAGTTTTGTGTGCCTACAAAATCTGGGAAATGAAGAGCCCAAAAACAATGCTTATAACAAAAATGCTATGGAGTCAGCAGCTTAAGCCTAACTACAACTGGATTTAAAACCACCAAAATCGAAAATGTTAAATTAAATGAGTGACCTATGTTTGGTGTCACATGCCCTTGTAACTGTTGAAATGTCATAGTTTTGCACTTAGAATCAGCATTCTAGCTGCATGTGTAAAATTACAAGTTATTTTAAAAGCAACAAAAAGTTAGCTGAAGGTCTGGCTTAAGGAACTTGATTTTGCCTAGCAACTACCCATCAGGAGTGAAACTTGAGTCACCACTGTGTTCCCAGGCCAACCTTCCTTTTGCTGCCCAGGCTAAGGATATGCCATCTATCTGATAATTGAATTATCTGTGCTCTGCCAGAGAGAGAACAAAGCCCTCTCCACTCAGGCAAAGGTTTTTTATTACAGACGTCGTAAAAAGTGGCTTCCTCCTGGAGAAGCTGGGAGGAGCACTGCCTGTGAGAAGCAAGCTGGCTTGGCAGAAACTGGAAAGACTGGTTTCTGTACCATGTGACCTGAAAAGACACACCCCTGCAGCAAGGATATGGTTTTATAAAAAGGGGGATAATTCATAGAGCGGACATGTGAAAATTTTATAAATGATACCATAATTCTTGTGATTTTTCTGCCCACAGTTTAAGACGTGGTAGGAACCGGTGGTATGTTCAGGGGGGTTTTAGCGGAAAAGTGGATATTACTCTAAATGTGTGCATGTTAAAAATCTGAAACTTCATCAGTTAATGTCCATACCCCCTGCACACATGTATGTAAAGTTGGGTCCATGTCGGAAATTGGAAAAGCAGTTAAAAAGTCAATTATGTACACTCTTTGAATGCAAGCTCCGAGAATGGGCAGATTTGGACATAGACATGGCTAAATTCAGCCACACCATGTATATGTAATTTTAAACAAATGTGTACCTGTGCAAATATGTTTTTAGGTCAGATCTAGATTGTGGGTAAAGTTGACAGGGGTGGGTTCTCTGTATCATAAACAGACCTCATCATGATGACACTTCATTTCATTCCCCCAATCAAGGGGACGAATGAAAGCTGACCAATGACGATTGAGAGGGGCAAGTCTAGTGATGCAACACACACACCCATTCTCAAGAAACAGATAAAAGGATTGAGACAGGACAGATAGGAGATTCATTTTTCATCTGCCGCTGAAAGCTCTGCCGGAAAAATCCATACTTACCTCCATCAAACTCCAGAAAGCCAAACTAGAGACTTCAATCTATCCAGAGCAGAGAGACCCAAAGAACCGGTGCCTAGCAGAGACCAGACCCCTGTGAGCAGTTCCAGAGGCCAGGCGCTGTGAGCAGAACCCGGAAAGACCTGACCAGACTGAAGTCCGTGACCAAGTCGCTTTCCTGTTCAAAATCTCTTGTGAGTACTTAGCAAAACTCAGAACACATCTCTTAGTTTAAATTCATCTAATTCAATCTATTTAACCTAAGTAGAACTGCCTCCTAGCTGTCACCTGTCATTTTAGCTGCAAAAGCTGCACGTGTCTTTTTGAACTTTAAAATTTCGAATCTGAAAAACGACCTTTATTCAATCGTTCATATCTCCGCAACCGTTTGTGCTAGAGACTTGCAATAACTTTTATTTAAAAGCTTAGAATCGTAGCTTTGAATCGCACCAAGAACCGCATTCCTACCCCTTATAGTTTTACCGCAATCGCGGAACACGCATCCGCGAATTTTACCGCGATTTGCAATTTCTTCACTTGTAAAAACTGCTGCTGTTTGCCTGATTTCATTTGCCAGAAATTCGTTTGACCTGCTAACTATCCCTGCATCATTGCTAGTGTGAGCCTGGACTAATATTAACTAGATACCACTCACCCTGAACCTTTAAAAGGGAATTAAAAGCGTTTAGCATATTTCTCATCCATTGCTAGCACATATCCAAGCATTTGGGCCTGTGATTTCAAAACTCCTATCTGTTTTCTGTTGTCTAAGCTTGCTGGGGTGAACTGATTACATTGATTGCATTTTTGAGAACTGCGTGCTTTCCTCCCATTCCCTTGCATTGCATAAAGAGGGGGGGAGTGAATAGCCAGAGAAGAGTGATTACATTGTTTGGTTGAAATCACATTGAGTATTTTCTGTATTGCATTCAGTGAATATTGCATCCACCTGAGCTACATAAAGCATCCTCTACCACAGTATACTTTTGTTCCTATTTCCCAGTGTGCTACCTTATCCATTTCATGTTAACTCATTAGTCATTATAAGGAAGTGTGCTAGTGCCAGATTCTCCGTTGTTAATATTTCCCATATCAGATTAAGTGTGATATTCAATTATTAATTTATTATAAAGTGTGATATCTATATTTTAATTTATCAAATAAACCTTTTAAACTTGCAAAACAGAACTACTTCTTGGCTCAGTGGGGTCAGGGGGATTCCAAGAGAGGGGTGTCATACAAGGGTAGTCATCCAGAACGCATGAACTGGACCTAAAGATATATCAATAAGGGTTTTCATTCAGTATTATAGACTAGGTGTTAATTTGGCTGTAGTGCTGAATTGAATCCTCTTACAAAGTGGGGGCTCGTATCCGGGATTCTGGGTTAGAATACCACTTGTGCAGCTTAATACAGTGTGCTAACTGACGGGATACATACATCCAGTCGGATCACCACGCTGCATTACGCTGTGAAGCATTCCTCAAAAGGGACACTCCAAGAAAAGTTCTGTTCTGCAAAACTAAAATACTAACTTCTGTAAGTCAGGACAGAGACCAATCTCTAGAATGACGACCTTGGTAGATATGAAAATAGCCAGAGAGCACTTCTTACATAAGTTATTTGTGAGAGGTGAGTGGACTCACCAGGACCAAACAGTCTGGTTGCAGGCCATCATGCAACAGGTCACGGAAACAGGGTCAGATATATATAGAGATCAGGGTCCATTACACGTGGCCCTGAGTGAACTATATATGGCTCCTAAGGCCAAAGATGAGCACGACAAGATTGTTAGGATAGCGGCATATTTATATTTATACATGGGAGCCATACAGAATAAATGTGCTGAAGGCCATGATCTGGCAAAAAGGCAACAGATGGCGTTAGAGAAGGCCCAATCTGATCTGGACTCTTCTGAGCAAAGGCTGCACAGAAGCCAGGAGTCAGAAAATGAGACCAGACAGTACATCACTAAAATAAAGGAGGATATGGATGTGCTGCAAAAGGAAAAGTCAGAACAGGATACCAGATTTCTGGCCTTGCAGAAGGAACACCAAGAAGGTTTGGACTCCCTACTGCAAAGCCAGAAAAAGCTGGAGCAACAGCTAGACTTCAATAGGGCATGTGCTGAGCAGGTAGTCACCCTGCAAGGCCACCTAGATAGAGTGAAGGAGGAGAGCAATAAACTGATTCTGAAAGACCTGGATACCCAGGCAGAGTTTGATCAGGAGCGCCAGAAAGCTGGTGCCTTCCAAAGGCAAAGGGACGACCTGGCGGCACAAATGCAGGCTCTTAGTCAGGAAAGAGACGCCTTAGGCCAGGAAGTCTGCCATTTAAAAAGAAAAATGGAAGAAAATCACCTGGCCCACCAGGGGCTGGGTGATCTCCAAAAAGAAAACCAGAACTTGGTAGAGCACACCAGAAGGGTGGAAGATGCTCTAGCAAGAAAGGAGCAGGCCAATAGGGACATTGCCCAGGAGGTAAACCTCCTGCAGCAAAGACTGGCCCAGTTCTCCAGGACCAACCAGGAAGCACAGAGGGAGAATGAGGCCCTCTGTCAACACAATGATAGGCTCCAGCAACAGGTAGCGATGCAGGAGAAACTGATAGAGTCGAGTAAGGCCTTAACAGAGGAACTGAAAGCACAAATGCAGGCTCTTGCATTGCAACAGGGAGCAGGGGCGGATAGAGATGAGGTCCGCTGGGAAAGAGAGATTCCTGACCATAACCGCAGGAGCCCTAACACCAGGGGCCTTCATTTTCCCCAGTCCCTGGACTCTGCCACCCCCATGTCCCCTGGCGCACATGAGCACAGGGCCACAGGGATGGCAGATTACTATCCAGCCAGAAGCATGGGGCTCATAGGCCAGTACCATCCAGGAATGGAGGGGTGGGCATCCGGGTATGGGCACCCAAGTACAGTACAGTTCAATGGGGAACCCCAGGAGAGTAGGCCCATTAAGGGCATCCTGAAAACCTCTGCCCAGTTAGGTCAGTGGAGGGGGTACCCATCAAATCCTGGCAGCAAGGAGGAATCTGAAGACTCCTCTGAACTGCGCAGGACACAGGAGACCAGGTCCCCACATTCTGCCAGCCATTCCCAGGCTCGCAGAATCCGGGAAAACCTGGAAGAACAGACGGGAACCTCTGGGAGCAGTGCCTCTGAGTCCGAGGAAGAATGGACAAGGGTTACCCGAACCAAAAAGGCCAATAAGGCAAAAAGGGCCTTGCTTAAGGACCCCTTAAAGCAGATTAAGGCGATCAGGAGCGTCATCACGCCTTACCATAAGAACGCTAAGTATTCTGTTTGGGAGCACTTAGAGTTGTTTGAACAAATGATGGAGACTTTCCATTTGAAGGACAGCCAAAGCTGTATTCAATATGTAAAGTGGACATTCTCCCCGGAATACTCCAGTTTCTTTGCGGGGCTGGAGGACCAAAATCATTTAAGATGGTCCACATATAAGGCGGCCATCCTGAAACATTTTTCTGTTCACAGAAATCCTCAAGAGGCTCGCAAGGCGGCCTACAATTTGCAATGTGGGGAGGATCAGGCCCCACGAGAATTTGTGCAGGAGTTAAAGCGTGCTTTTGCGCAAACCACCAGAAGGGTGCGCACAGACAGTCGAGAATTCGTTAATACATTTTTTCATGCCTTGCCCAAATATATCATGACCCAGCTCGTGAGGGATTTTCATGAGAAAAGATCTTTAGACTGGGTCATTGAACAGGCTACCCGGATCTATGAGGTGCAGAAGCCCATAGAAAATAAAAGCAATGCCCAGAAAAACCCCAAAGCCAACAGCACCCCTGCTGCTGCCAAGGTGGCAGAGGTAAAGGTCACCCCCGTTTTGGATTTGGAGATGGGGGGGCCTAAAAACCTACCTGCACCTAATAATGCTAGGCCCAGAAGGTCCTCGGGCCAGTCACAGACAGGGAGCCAGGGAGGCAGCCCCACAAATGGGGTCCCTCGCTCTCCTGACTATGTAAGTCCTCGCTACAAGGGAAATCGACCCATCCTGGGTTATGTGTGGACTCCTCCAGCCCAAGGGGGGGGATCCAGACAAGCACCTAACCCAGGGAACTTCCCTCCAAACTTCCCACAGGAGGGCAGAAATTTACCAAACCCTGGGCAGAACTTTTTCCCCAGATATCCACCCGACTTTCAGCCCCAAAACCATCCATCCTTCTTTCCCCAATTCCCTGAGCCCAGACCACTGAATCCGGGAGAGGGGAGGCCAAGGGTGGAGGGGTACCCAAATCTTCCCAACCCGGGGTATTACCAGAGGAGGGATAGCTACCCTTCCCGGGATCAGCCCAGGGGAGAAAACAGGGCCCCGTATCAGCCTGAGCGGGTTTCCCAGTTAGAGCGCCAGGTTCAAAACATGGCGCGGGATATGGGTGACATACTGAGGGCTCAGCAGAACCCTCAGATCAGCATGCCGGCGCAGAACGCACCCAACTCTGGACCTGGTGCTCCAGAACAATGACGGGGGCAGCACCCCGATAACTCACCGGTTCCCAGGGAGGAGGCACAAGGGGAAGGGGGGTGTAAAGCCTTGGAGGAAGCTTCCTTCCTCACTTGTAAACAGCCCCTAGAAACCCAGGAACCGGAAACAAAATCTCTTGCCCCTGAAAGTCTGCCTCCTAAGGAGCAGAGGGGGGGTAGGAGAAACAAAAGACCCAAACAGACTCAGTTTGAGGAGGAGGTACAGATCTTCCAATTTGAGGGAGAGGGATCCTCAGAGGATCCTGGGAAAAGGATCTTCTCCTTCAGAGAGGGGGGAACTCCTCCCAAAGAAAAATGGGTCCCTAGGGATGCAAATCCAGACTGGGGAGATGTGGAGACTGAGCTACCGCCGCCCACCATCTCATCCCAGAACCAACAGCAAGAAAATCCCCTGGTTCAAACCCATCCTGGGGACTGCCTCCAAAAAGGGGGGGGCAGCCCAGAACCGGAACCAGGGGAACCCACAATGGCTCTGATCTCCAGTTGCCAACTTTTTCTTTCAGATTCCCAAGACTCTCCACAGAATTCTGCCCAAATCTCTTCGCTATCGATGTCCAAAACCAGAAAGTTAGCCCACCAGTTGTCCAAAAATGTACATTATCTGTGCCCCCTTGAGGAGAAGGAGGGAAGATATTATGCCCCGGTACAAGTACAGGGGCAGGGTACAATCTCAGCGCTGGTGGACACTGGATCTCAAGCTACCCTTCTGTCCAGAAGGGCCTTTGACGAACTGAATGCAGGAAGGGGAGAGAATTACCAAATTCCTCTCACCTCTCTTCCTGGACAACTGCAGAACTTTGACGGGAAGGAAATTCCCGTCGAGGGGACGGCAGACTTGGACATTAAGATCGGGCGACACAAGTTGAAACACCCGGTCATAGTTGTGACCCCAGAGGGCACCCCTTGTTTACTAGGGAATGACCTCCTGAGAAGGTTGTCACCCCTAATAGATTGCGTAAACAAGGTCCTCTGGACCCAGACTAGCCGACCAATAAAATTAAAACAGAGTGTCAACCATGTTAGTTTAAACGGCACATGCCACATGGTTGAACAAAAATCTGACCAAGTAGAATTTCACTTCCAGAATAGCCAAATTCCAGACGTGACAGTAATAGCAGTAGGACAACAGACTGGTGATGGGGGGTCCTCTCTATTTCTGAAAATCAACCTTCCTTCCAGTCTAAAGTGGTACTCCACGCTGGAAGGAAACACTCTGAAATTCTATACCAATCCACAGTCTGAAACTCCCACTCCTATAGTCCAGAAAGATGTGAAATCAGCTCAGAGCCTGGCTGATATTCAGCAAATTGGAGAGCAGTTGTTCATCCCTGTTCAGTTAAATGATGGGAAGGACTCTGTTCTCGCTCGAGTGTGTGTGAACAACGGTAAGAGCTTCATCAGCGAAGCCATGTTTCGCCAACTCCCAAAAGAACCAGCCATTCCCACCTTCAAACTGATAGACAAATGGGAAATGGACCTGGAAGTACCTAATTCCAAACATCTCCTGCCAAGCAGGTGTATGCTCAAAATCTCCATTGGCAACAAGAGCATAGTCCATAATTGTTGGGTCGTGCGAGACGTCCCTGCCGCCTTTTACTTAGGCAGTGACATTCTCAATCGCTTTGCCATTAGTTTGGACCTAATAAACTTCAAAGCTTGGTCCCGATTAGCGGATAATCCCATGGGCTTTGATGATCCAGAAAAAGCATTTAGGTCAGCTCAATTGCTACCTTATGCAGTTGGAATTCAGGTTAAAGAGGAAGTCACCATCCCAGAAAGGACCCGACAATTCTCCCTGGAAGTGAAAGTTAAAAGGGGACAAGAGTTGAAAAACCCTGATGCTTACATACATCTAAATGCTTCTCTCCAACAGCAAGGGTTGGGGGTAAACCCGACTCCATTAGTCAACATAGAACATGACCCCATTCTAATAGAGGTGGATAACAGCGACTTAAAGAGTATTACTCTAGCCGCAGGCACCATTATTGGAATGGCGGTTGATGACCGACATTTCTCCATTGATCTTGTAAATGAACTGTTAGGACCCATCCCCAAGGACTGTTTTGACAGTGACAGTGATGACAACGCAACACCAGACAGGATTTTTACCCGGCATGGGGGGAACTTCCTGGTGTACACTTCCTGCCCCTATGGTAAGGAAGATGTGACCTGTGACTTCAGGAGGGATGAGGTGATTTTCCAGGTCCATGAGGGCTGCCTTTCCCACCTGAAGCCTCCGGTCCAAATCAGCACTCTGACCAGGGACTTCTCCACCCAGCTGGAGGAGGCCGCGGAGATAGCCAAACCAGAAGTCTTTCCAGGCTTCAGGCAGATGGTGGAAGAGAGAGTCAACCTAGCTGATGCCTGTGTGACTCTGGAACAAAAGCAAAAGTTGAAACAAGTTTTCTTGGATTTCCAAGATCTCTTTGCGGTAGACTCATATGACTGTGGTCGCACCGATATCCACACCACAACAATCCCCACGGACCCTGGCATGACTCCAGTGTTTGTGAAGCAATATCGCTTGCCTCTCGCATCAATGGAGTCCCTTACTGAAATAATTAAGAACCTTGAGTCCCGGGGAATAATCCGTCCAGTCCACAGCACCTTCAATAATCCGGTGCTGGGAATATTGAAGCCGAACGGCCAGTGGAGACTCTGCGCCGACCTCAGGGAGCTCAACAAACGGGTCCATACTTCCCGATGGCCTCTGCCCTACATTGACCAAGGGCTGGCCCAGATCCAGGGGTCACAGGTATTCACTGCAATAGACCTGACCAATGGATACTGGACTGTGCCTGTCAGTAGGGAGGACCAATACAAACTGGCTTTTACCTTTGGGGGCCAGCAGTATACATGGACACGGACTCCCTTCGGATACCTCAACTCCGGCAATGAATTCAACATTTTTCTACACAAGGCCATGCCCGACTTGGGTGCAAGGGGTAACCTGGCTTATGTAGATGATGTCCTCATCAAAAGTTCATCTGTGGAGGAACACATAGCAGAGATCCGTTATGTTCTGACACAGTTGAGGGCCGCCGGAGCAAAACTTTCCTTTCAGAAAGCACAGTGGTGTAGAACCCGTGTTAATTTCTTGGGGCATGAGATTACTCCTCAGGGTCTCTGTCCCCAGGAAAAGAAAGTGGAAGCACTTCAGAAACTGAAAGACCCCACAACTCTGCGGGAACTAAGGAGCCTCCTTGGACTGACTAATTACAGCAGAAAGTTCATTGAGGGCTACGCAGAGATCACCAGACCCCTGATTCATCTCCTGAAGGGGGGGGTCAAGTGGGAATGGGGTCCAGAACAAGCCGAGGCAGTAAAACAACTCAAGAGAAGCCTCTCACAAGCACCTTGCCTAGCTTACCCTGTCAGAAACAAGGAGTTCTTCCTGGAGACGGGGTTCTCTAATACGTGCTTGACGGCAGTATTATACCAAAAGCATGACAAGGTCAATAAAGTAATCTCCTATGCGAGCAAAACTTTATCCTCTGTGGAGGAAAAATTCAACGATTGTGAGAAGGCACTCCTGGCAACGGTGTGGGCATTGAAGAATTACCGCCCGTTTATCCAGGGGGAACACATCATAGTGGAGACTCCACACCAGCCTCTGCAATATCTCCAAAGTGACAGAATCCGGGCCGGAAATGTGAGTAATTCCCGAATTACTTCCTGGATTCTGTCAATGCAAGGCTTTCCTGTGGAGGTCAGATATGGCCAAAACAAGAAGAGTCCCCTCGCGCAAGGTCTGGCTGACTTGCATGATTGTGCCAGAGAAAACTGTCTCGAGGACGAAAGTCTAAAAATAAAGGACAACATGGAGGCATACCTTAATTCCCCCCACAAAGTCTTTGAAGAAGACAAGTGTGAGGGAATGCCCACTGTGTATGTGGATGGATGCTCTTACCATGTCGACAACAACGGGGAGAAAGAACTGGTGGCCGGCGTAGGGAATGCATGGGTGAATGAGTCCCCAGAACCCTCCGCTGGATACAAAATTGGTCCCCGAAGTAGTCAGGTGGCAGAATTGATGGCTGTGCATCAGGCCATCCTCACTGCTGTCCAGCATCAACTCCACGAACTGGTCATAATCACAGATTCGGATTATGTACGGAACGGGTTCGTGGAGCACCTGGTTAATTGGAAGACCAGAGGCATGTTATGTGCTAACAACAAACCCTTGAAACATGGGAAGTTGATCCAAAACATTGATGATCTGGTCAACTCGAATGAGATGACCATCTATAGGAAAAAGATCAAGGGTCATTCCAAAGTAGAGGGACCAGACAAAACTGGAAATGACTTAGCTGATCAGCTGGCCAAAACCGGGGCCATCCAAGGGGATCTAATTGAGATTGAGTCCCTGTTGGGGGAAATCCAGGTCACTGCCATCACTAGGTCCCAGACAAATGCTCACAACGACCTCTCAATTGCACAATGGAGTAAGGAGACCCCTGATGCTGATTTGATTACTGCTCAGAAGGGGGATCCAATAATTGGTAAATTTTACCAGCACCTTGAGGACCCTGAGAACTTTCCCCTGACGGATACCGATTACATTGGGAAAGAGGACCTAAGAGTGTTGATGAAATGTCCCAAAATGTTCCGGATCCAAGACGGTTTGTTGGTAAGGAAATCCAAAGCTGGCCACGATCAGTGGGTGGTTCCTACCTCATTCCGAAGCCTGATGTTAAGTCACGCCCATGATGCGGCCACCGCCGGTCATAGGGGGTTTCACACAACATTGGAAATCTTAAGAGAGGTTGCATACTGGCCACACATGGGGCAGGACCTCGACCAATACTTGAAGGGGTGTCTTGTGTGTGCACAATTTCAGCCATCATCCCTCACGCACCGGGCGCCTTTACAAAAGAGGGGAATGACACTGCCATGGTCAGATTTACAAATCGACTTCGTAGGCCCCGTGATTCGCTCGGCTAGGGGGAATAAGTACATGTTGACCGTCACATGCTTGTTTACCAAGTGGGTGGAATGTCTCCCAGCCCCAAATTGCAAGGCAGAAACTGCAGCTGCCTTGATGATTAACCACATCTTTTCCCGTTTTGGTCTACCTCAAAGGATTGAGTCAGACAGAGGTAGCCACTTCACCAGTGAGGTAATGACAAAGATGTGGGAGATACTGGGGGTCAAGAGAAAGCTGCATATTGCTTACCGGCCAGCTTCTTCTGGGGCAGTAGAGAGATATAACCGGACAATTGTGAGCATATTAAAGAAGTTTGTGGCAGATTCTGGGCCAAGTTGGGATATCCGATTACCTCTGGTCCTAATGGCCATCAGATCTACCCCTTCATCTGCAACCAAAATGTCACCATTTGAGTTGATGACTGGACGCAAGATGGTGCTTCCTCAGCATTTGCTCTACAGGACCCAAGAGCAGACACTGATAAATGCCTCCACTACTCATGAGTATGTGGAGAATTTAAGGAAACACCTCCAACATGCTTTTGCTTACGCTCAGCGGAATCTAGAAAGATCAGCTGATAGCATGAAGACCCATTATGACCTGAAAACTTCCAGGAAGGAATATCAGGTGGGAGACCGGGTCTATCTATACAACTTCCAAAGGAACCAGGCCAAGCAGCGAAAATTTTTGCCCACATGGAAGGGACCCTTTGAGATCGTCGACAAGATCTCCCCTGTGGCCTACAAGATCCGCATCCCCAAAGGTGGTTCGGCAGAGGGGGAAGACAAGTGGGTCCACATAAACCAGTTGAAATGTTGCCATCCCAGGCACACTCTGCAACAACTGGAGGAATCCTCTGGAATCCTAGCGGGTACTGTATCAGACTAATTCAGTTCCAATCATAAAACATACCACATCTAGTCTCTAACATACTGGGATTTACATGAAACTGTCTCTAGTGATACTGTTTTTTTTTCAAAATAAGAATGTAATGTTTCGTTATGATGAAATGCATATGCCGCCCCACTATCTCAACAGTGGTGGAAAAAAAAATCGTCTATGAGTAGATATTGCCGCTCTTCCTTTATCATCCTAGGAGAGATGAAACCATGAAGGATGACCAAGAAGGACGATCCGGAGACCGGGAGCAAAGACACAACGGGCCCGGGGTACCGCCCAATCTTCCCATCAGGACCGGCGAGGAGAACTGATCGATCTGACCGGATGGAGAAGAAGATGCTGAACTGTGCCATCTACAGAAGAGGAAGAAGATTATGCGGACAGACCGGTGCGTGGGTCAAAACCCTTGGGCACGCGACTCCCCATCGACCCAAACTCAAAGTGCAGTCACGTGGGGGGGCTTGTAGGGTGTCCTGACCCACGTTTAAGCTACCCTGCTACAACATTTGGTGCTGTGGGCTTAGAAAATTCAAGATGGCGGAAAACCCACATGTGCGCTGAAATCCAGGAAAGCTGCGCAGTTTGTGCGCCCACCAAAATGGTTGCCTCACTTGCCACCCACCAGTGCGAGAATGAAAGGCCGGGTTGCCATGAGGGAAATGGGTTGCCAAAGGAAAAACAGTAGCGCCGGTTAGCTTCAAAGCGCTTTAAAACCACCATTGGACTACCCGCACAGTAGTCTGAAACCATTGGGAATGGCAATGCTGATTGCCAAATGCAACCTAGAAGTGTGGGGAATTCATTTCTTAAATCCCAAAAATGAGTGCAGTACCAGTACTCACCACTATCCAAAAGCCGGCGTTTTAAAACCACTCTGTGTGTTTTTCTGAAGGCAAGCAAAATGCCTATTTCAAACCTTGCAAAATGTGCAAAATATTCACTGAACACCAGCAGACATTTGGCAGAATGGAGTTTTGTGTGCCTACAAAATCTGGGAAATGAAGAGCCCAAAAACAATGCTTATAACAAAAATGCTATGGAGTCAGCAGCTTAAGCCTAACTACAACTGGATTTAAAACCACCAAAATCGAAAATGTTAAATTAAATGAGTGACCTATGTTTGGTGTCACATGCCCTTGTAACTGTTGAAATGTCATAGTTTTGCACTTAGAATCAGCATTCTAGCTGCATGTGTAAAATTACAAGTTATTTTAAAAGCAACAAAAAGTTAGCTGAAGGTCTGGCTTAAGGAACTTGATTTTGCCTAGCAACTACCCATCAGGAGTGAAACTTGAGTCACCACTGTGTTCCCAGGCCAACCTTCCTTTTGCTGCCCAGGCTAAGGATATGCCATCTATCTGATAATTGAATTATCTGTGCTCTGCCAGAGAGAGAACAAAGCCCTCTCCACTCAGGCAAAGGTTTTTTATTACAGACGTCGTAAAAAGTGGCTTCCTCCTGGAGAAGCTGGGAGGAGCACTGCCTGTGAGAAGCAAGCTGGCTTGGCAGAAACTGGAAAGACTGGTTTCTGTACCATGTGACCTGAAAAGACACACCCCTGCAGCAAGGATATGGTTTTATAAAAAGGGGGATAATTCATAGAGCGGACATGTGAAAATTTTATAAATGATACCATAATTCTTGTGATTTTTCTGCCCACAGTTTAAGACGTGGTAGGAACCGGTGGTATGTTCAGGGGGGTTTTAGCGGAAAAGTGGATATTACTCTAAATGTGTGCATGTTAAAAATCTGAAACTTCATCAGTTAATGTCCATACCCCCTGCACACATGTATGTAAAGTTGGGTCCATGTCGGAAATTGGAAAAGCAGTTAAAAAGTCAATTATGTACACTCTTTGAATGCAAGCTCCGAGAATGGGCAGATTTGGACATAGACATGGCTAAATTCAGCCACACCATGTATATGTAATTTTAAACAAATGTGTACCTGTGCAAATATGTTTTTAGGTCAGATCTAGATTGTGGGTAAAGTTGACAGGGGTGGGTTCTCTGTATCATAAACAGACCTCATCATGATGACACTTCATTTCATTCCCCCAATCAAGGGGACGAATGAAAGCTGACCAATGACGATTGAGAGGGGCAAGTCTAGTGATGCAACACACACACCCATTCTCAAGAAACAGATAAAAGGATTGAGACAGGACAGATAGGAGATTCATTTTTCATCTGCCGCTGAAAGCTCTGCCGGAAAAATCCATACTTACCTCCATCAAACTCCAGAAAGCCAAACTAGAGACTTCAATCTATCCAGAGCAGAGAGACCCAAAGAACCGGTGCCTAGCAGAGACCAGACCCCTGTGAGCAGTTCCAGAGGCCAGGCGCTGTGAGCAGAACCCGGAAAGACCTGACCAGACTGAAGTCCGTGACCAAGTCGCTTTCCTGTTCAAAATCTCTTGTGAGTACTTAGCAAAACTCAGAACACATCTCTTAGTTTAAATTCATCTAATTCAATCTATTTAACCTAAGTAGAACTGCCTCCTAGCTGTCACCTGTCATTTTAGCTGCAAAAGCTGCACGTGTCTTTTTGAACTTTAAAATTTCGAATCTGAAAAACGACCTTTATTCAATCGTTCATATCTCCGCAACCGTTTGTGCTAGAGACTTGCAATAACTTTTATTTAAAAGCTTAGAATCGTAGCTTTGAATCGCACCAAGAACCGCATTCCTACCCCTTATAGTTTTACCGCAATCGCGGAACACGCATCCGCGAATTTTACCGCGATTTGCAATTTCTTCACTTGTAAAAACTGCTGCTGTTTGCCTGATTTCATTTGCCAGAAATTCGTTTGACCTGCTAACTATCCCTGCATCATTGCTAGTGTGAGCCTGGACTAATATTAACTAGATACCACTCACCCTGAACCTTTAAAAGGGAATTAAAAGCGTTTAGCATATTTCTCATCCATTGCTAGCACATATCCAAGCATTTGGGCCTGTGATTTCAAAACTCCTATCTGTTTTCTGTTGTCTAAGCTTGCTGGGGTGAACTGATTACATTGATTGCATTTTTGAGAACTGCGTGCTTTCCTCCCATTCCCTTGCATTGCATAAAGAGGGGGGGAGTGAATAGCCAGAGAAGAGTGATTACATTGTTTGGTTGAAATCACATTGAGTATTTTCTGTATTGCATTCAGTGAATATTGCATCCACCTGAGCTACATAAAGCATCCTCTACCACAGTATACTTTTGTTCCTATTTCCCAGTGTGCTACCTTATCCATTTCATGTTAACTCATTAGTCATTATAAGGAAGTGTGCTAGTGCCAGATTCTCCGTTGTTAATATTTCCCATATCAGATTAAGTGTGATATTCAATTATTAATTTATTATAAAGTGTGATATCTATATTTTAATTTATCAAATAAACCTTTTAAACTTGCAAAACAGAACTACTTCTTGGCTCAGTGGGGTCAGGGGGATTCCAAGAGAGGGGTGTCATACAAGGGTAGTCATCCAGAACGCATGAACTGGACCTAAAGATATATCAATAAGGGTTTTCATTCAGTATTATAGACTAGGTGTTAATTTGGCTGTAGTGCTGAATTGAATCCTCTTACAGGTGGCTCTTCACGACAATCTTACTGTTAACGATTGTATTAAATATTCCAGGTAAACTGCAGCCTTCCGGGTGAGTCGAGGGGTAAGTTAAGAGTGCGTGTTAGCACCTTTGCTGTATAAGCTGTACTCAACTCACTATTTAGTGAGCACTCTGATACACCAAAACTAGCTGGTAGAAAATGTTATTGCATATGATGTAGTTTTATTAGCCCCTATACCACGAGTATTACAGTTATTGGTCAGCGGATTTGTTGCATTCATGACTGCATGAGACCTATGTCTTAATACTTTTAAGTAGAATTTAATGTGTGTAGGCCTTTGCAGTGGCAGACACCCTCCAGTTAGGACTGCGGACAGGAAGCTCGGACAGGTAGATGCATTTTCTGACAAGGATATTACCATTAGGAATAATCTGGAGTTAGGCATCTTACTCTGAGATTTGGTCATGGTTCGGGAGGGCAAAACCTGGGTCCATTCTTGCGCATCTACTTAGAAAAATCTGTTTTGGTTGCCAGTTTTGGTTCAGAAGTCTAGGCACATACTGCAGTTGCTACAACCAAACACAAGGAAAAATATTTTCTGCACTTTTTATTTGGGTGTTCCAAGCTATCTCTTACATTTGGATGTCCGTCTTGGTTATGTTACAGACTTGTTCAACTTTAAACCGTTGAAACTGTGGGTGAGACTCTGGAAAGCAATGACCATTGTCTCACTCACTGGATTTTTCAGGAACTGGTTGCTTCTGATTTTGGTTGCTGTTGTCCTTGGGAGCAATACTTGAAGTGAGCTTTTGCAATGCTGGTCTGTGAACCAGCTTTGTCAGTGTCAGTAGACATGAAACCTTTGCGCCTTGAATTCCTTAGTCACAAATATATACATCATAATCTAAAAATGTATTAAGTGTTCAGTAAACCAATATTTTGAGAAGGATTTTTGCTGCCATAACGAAAGATATTTTAGCTGTTTTTTTGAACCAACAAGAGGGTTATTTTGTTCAATAAAAGGGTGAATCATCTCCCACTGGTCACAGCAGTTTATAGATGGAAATGCAAAAGATACTTTAGTGTCTCACCGACGTGTGTTTGTGATGCTATTACAAAGGCTGACTAAACACATGCTTATTTTGCTGTCCCATTTTGAAAGGTTTAAGGGACAAATAACTTACTCAAGATCCCAAGGACTATGATTTAGGTTCCATGTGATCATTTTGCATTTTGAGGGCCGCACACAAAAAAGACTGATTTTTGGCCAACTTTGTATGGCCTTCGCCTCTAGAATTATCACTTTGTTTGGAGTGGATTCACCCGGCCCGACACCCTCACTGTAGATTCTTATACTGAGATAGCCTTGATTTTAAGCAGAAGCTGTGTGATTCTCGGAGGTGTTATATTGGGGATTCTGCAGAGAGCCCCTCCATCAAAGGGTATTTGTCCTGATCTGAGCAGTCTTATGTTGATCCCCCAAAGAGCTGTCATCCCTTTGCCGATAGGACGTTACGTGAATATCTCTGTGCGAGTGGAAAACAAGCAAAGCCTGAAAACTCCATTCCAGATGTACTTCGAGGAAGTCAAGTCCAGCCAGAGAAAGATGGGCTCAGAAGATTATATCAGGGGCTCCACTAATCTCAGGAGCACTTGTACAACCGGAATACTCTGCAGACAGGCACAGACAGCTTTTCTGACAGTAAACAGCAACACATAGTGAGATTTTGCCAGTAAACCCGTATTGTTCACAGGAACGTAGCTGCATGTAGAAAAATGCAGCAAGGAGCAGTGAAAAGAAACGGGGAGGGGGCTGTTGAGCAGCTAGAAAATGGCTGCCTGATAAGAGAGCTTCAGCCCCAGCGAAATCCTAATAAAATATCATTAATAGTGCCTGTTATTCGGATCTTCCGCACAGGAAAAGAAAGCCAGAGGTGAGGAGCGACAGTGGACCTGAGCTGAGGCCCAGAGACCACCTGAATATTGTGTGGTGGCCGCCTGAAGCTCCAGCGGTGTGATGTGCTCACCGAAGCCGGCTCAGACCTCTGAGGGAAGGAGGAGGGGCAAATCCTGGAGCCCAGTGCTGCAAAGACCTGAATGAAGGAGGGGCCAGGCACATTCAGGCTCCGTTGAGTCTTTTTAACATATTTTACCCCTGTGGATTTGCAGGGACGATGGCGTGGGTTCTGCACTTATGCAGTTTTCCTGGGAATCACTGGAGGACGAGACCAAAGGATCCGACCAGCCGAATATCACTGCGAGCAGAGGACCTGAAAGAGGGTGACGCAGCAAGAGACGGAGATGACTTGAAGACAGCATAGGCTGCACCCAACAGTGGTGTGTCACCCATCCACCCCCCCCCGCGTGCCACAGACGAGTGAAGCCTGTGTGGTCTGGAGCTTGGAAGGAGTAGAACAACAGCTTGCCTGGTCGGGACACACAGTGAGTACGCAACGGCAACCTGTTTGGACATTAGGAGCAGCTGTGGACCAAAGGTGGGACATTTTAGTATTCTGGACTGCCTTGAGGCAACAGTAACAGAGGGCCACTAATCTTGCAGCAGTACAGAATAGTACACATACACCTGCAGTGGTCACAACCAAAGTGTTTTGTCACAATGAACTGTGGGTAAACCTACGCCGTGAAGTGGATGGAAGCCTGGGCCTGCCAGGAACCTAGGAAATATCTCTTGTTGGTTTTGGGTGGCCCTCAGCACTCTGATGACACCAGCTGAGCGGGTACATACGCACTCGGCTCAGACATAATCCAGCAGTGCAAAGATTTGGTGCCTCTGTGACAGCATTTATATTTAAGATAGAGATAACTAGGTGCTGTGCGATGATGGCCCGCTATCACACTGCCTCTTTATCCTGGAGGCTGGCTGCGGTCCTGGGTCCCACGGATGATTCACAGACCTCCACTGATATAAGAGGTGGCACAGAGAACTGCTGGTTCCATACTAGAAGGGGTCAGGGAGAGAGATCATTGTAGGACAGAGCCCTCGGGACACGTTAACTACTTGAAGAGGATATGTCATTACACTAAAGACCATCACATAAAGATAGGCCACTGTGGCACATTCTGTTAGAAGGCCCACAGTAAAATAAATTCTGGTGCACCGTAAGACTGATTCAGATGGATATCACGTGCAGACATGTTCCGGTGAGAGAAGACAGCGGAAGCCTCAAGAATAGAACAAGAAATATCTACATCAGTAATTCACATACAATATGACAAAAGGTGCCAGTAAGAAAAAAGTCCTGATGGACTCTTTCAGCAGATCCTGGGCATCCACCACAGGACCAGTGGCCCTGTCCCGCGAGGGCAGGGTGGAAGCAATGGCCAAAAATGCCTGTGAAGACCACCTCCTAACGGCCATGCAAAGCTGCTTCATGTCAAATAACGTGAAATTGGATGCCATAGTTGCAACGACAGGGTCCCTCAAATCCAAATTGGAGAAGGAGAGCAGACGCATCAATGAAGCAGAGATGAGGATTGGCAAGGTGGAAGACAAGGTGGGCCATCATGACGGCGATATTGCAACTGTAAAAACAGAACCTGCTAAAGTAAGGAATAAATATGATGACATAGAGTTGCAGTCAAAGGCGAATAATGTGTGCATTGTTGGCATGCAGGAGGTGTCTTGTAAAGGCCCAATGGAACCGTTTATCGAAGCACTCTTAAAGACCCTGTTTGATTCCGCCACCTTCTCAACACATTTTTTGGTCGAGCATGTGTATCAAACTCTTGCCCCGGTGCCTATACCCGGAGCACCACTGCGCACTATCATTGACAGAGACACCATCCTGAAGTTGTCCAGAGAGCAATGAACACTTAGCTATGAAAAAAACAACATCCATATTTACCCAGATTTTGCCAACGGGGTTCAGGCCAAGAGAAGAACATATGATCCAGTGAAATGGCTACTGAGAGCACAATGTTTCCCCTAAGCCTTAAATATTTCAGCAAAACAATGAATACAGCATTGTGGAAGAGCAACCCGACAGACGCAATGACTTACATGGAAGCGTCTATCCCTGTTTTACCGTTGGTCCATGGCAGAGATCAAAGCCAGGCCCTAAGAGGGGAAGGTGATCAAGTCAATGTCGGAGATTAAGCGACAGACATCATTGTTATTTATTGTTGTGTTCTGTGGCAATGTAAGCAGGCACGAAAGATGGATTATTTGAAGCCGAGATGGAGGAGCTCTCTTGGCAGATCGAGGAAGGTGTGGCTGCCAACAACATGCCTCAGGTAGTACCCATGGTTATGCAGGGGGTACATCATCAAGAAGGGGTAGATGGTGCGGGAGAGGGGAAGTGGTGAGAAGTAAAAAAAAGTTGGGAAGGGCGCAAGGGGTGGGAACTCGGATTAACAGCCAAGAAAGGCCCGTAGAGGGATTGGGAAGAAAGTTGGTGTATACAATCTGGCAGGCAGATGGACAGGCCGGGGTATCATCAAGAGGCAATTATAAGTGCACGAACATGCACACATGCTCAATAACAAGAAACAAATGAGTCAACCAATAGTACTGAAGTCGTGGAATATGCGAGGCCTTAACAACCCTGTTAAAGCTAGAAAGGTTCTGTCCTATTTTGAAAGACAATCCCCTAAAATGGTGATGCTTCAACAAACACATGTTTTGGATTCAATAAACGAGAGATTTGCACCATAATGGGGGTGACAAAGATACTATACCTCATATTCGTCGCAAGCAAAAGGGGTAATTACCTTAATCCAAATAGCGACAACCGCAGTTTTTTTTCTCACATATCTAAATTATTTGGGAATGAGGTGGATATCCCTGTGTTGTGGGGAGGGGAAGGGATCGTAGACACACCTAAGGATAGATCCAGTACCAAACAGTGAGGGATCACATCAGCAGCCCAAACAATAAGTCAGATAATGATTCTACATGAGTTGGTGGCCGTTGGAGGGAGTAACATGCGAGAACTGCCGAATATACATACCATTCGACTGTCCATGATGCTCTGTCCCGAATCGAATTCTGACTGATGTCAGCGACCTGGTCGCACAGACTGAACCTACGCTGTCAGACCATTCCCCGGTGGTGATGTCTCTGTCACTGAATACTGAACTTAGATCCCAACTACTGTGGAGGGTAGCACCAGCCGCACTATTGGATACTGCATTGGTGTCAACTCTGCATGAAGAAATAGATGGGCTTTTTAAAGCAATTTAAGGGTCAGTGTCATGCTGCACAACGGTATGGGAGACGTTTAAGGTATGGTCATGGGGAACAGCGATCTCAGTCACTTCCGGGATACTCAAAAACACCAGGCGGGATCTGGATGAAATAGTGCGGGAGCTGCGTAGGCCTGAAAATAAATTTGGGTCATCTGGTGATAGTGCTCTCCTAGGGATTATTAAGGGGAACCTGTTGAGGTTATGTGAGTTAGCAGATCAAGAGGTACATTTTATGGCAAAACCGATAGAGAGCCGCAGATGTGGGGATGAGGATTGACCCAGACCTTTCTTGGCTGGAGTAATGAGAGGCGAGAAAGGGACACAACTAATCACGGGCATAGAAGGGTCAGAAGGACAGTTTATAACAGAGACAGATGCGATAAACGCAGAGTTTCAGAAGTACTGCAAATCATTATACGAAAATGCAGATACTTGTACTGAGGGGGAAGTAGACCAGTACCTAGACGAGATAGAACTCCCAGTCTTGACGATGAAGCCAGAGAGGCGCTCGGTGGACCGGTAACGCTAGAGGAGCTGGCTGAGTCTATCCCCTCACTGGCCACGGGCAAAGCACTGGTTCCAGACGGATTGGGAATAAGAACTCTATAAGACGTATAAGGATATCCTGGCACCTCGCATACTCAGGGTATGGGAGGAGGCTTACGTTAACGGATTTCTCCCATCATCAGTATCTGAGGCAGTCATAACAGTATTGCTGAAACCAGGAAGGCCCCAAGGGATGTATCCGCATATCGCTCATTGACGTTGATAAATTCAGATGCAAAAGTATTTGCGACAGTTGTGACAAACAGGCTCCTTTCACACATGCCCAGGATCATTCAGCCTAATCAATCAGGTTTTATATCTGGTGGATCGACGGCCTTAAATCTGCAGCGCCTCTTTGGGATTATTTCACACATAGACCCCAGAGCCTCTGCGGTTGCGGCCTTATTGGATGCCGAAAAAGCTTTCAACTCGGTTTTGAGAACTCATTTGTCGGGTATGTGAGGCTGCTGTATACCAACCAGACTGCCAGAGTCTGTACCAATGGGGCTCCATTGCAGCTGTTTGCGCTGGCCAGGGGTACTCAACAGGGTTGTCCCTTCTCCCCTCTCCTATTTGCACTTACAATAAAACCCCTTCTGCGATGAATGAGAGACCACCACAGGCGCAGAGGGATACATATAGCGGGAACACCACAGAGGACTTCATTGTATGCCGTTGACACCTTAGTATATTTGTGGAATTGCAGGCTAAACATTAAGCTAGTAAAAGAAGAGGTAGCCAGGTTTACAAAACATGCAGGGTACAAGATCAATGCTGCTAAATCTGAGTTATACCCACTCACGGGGAGCACTGTCGAGCCAGAGAATCTCTGTGGGTTCCTCTTGGCTCAGTCCATGTTTAAATAACTAAGGGGTGTAGTATCACAAACACAGAAACTTTGTATGAAAGAAATCACAAAATGCATCTCAATACACTGGCAGTCAAACTGAATGCACATTTATTGCATCTCAATACACTGGCAGTCAAACTGAATGCACATTTTTTGTTAAGCTTCAGTCATTGGCAGTGCAGTTTGTGTGGGAAGGCAGAATGGCCCACATGAACTGGGAGTATCTGATGGAGCCCTATGACAGAGGGATTTCTAGTTGTACTACTTGGTAGCATAGGCAGGAGCGTTATGCAGGATTTTGGCACAGACCTGAACTCAGCCCTCCACACTGGGCACTAGAGTACTATGTTGTAGCCCCTACTGATCTCACATCTGGCATTCTAGAGGACCACTATGTGGACTCATGCACATTCGATCCAGTGCGCACAACGGTGAATGCATGGAGTTGAATATTTAAACGCGTGGGTGTAGCTGCTCCTATCGCAACAAAATCCCATTGTGGAACTGTCCAGGGCTCCCCCTGACATTTTCTTTTCAAGTACCACGGCACCCAGGAAAGGGCTTGAAGCTGGGCGATTTATACCCAGGGGTAGATTCGTAATGGAGGAAGAATTCAAGCTGAAATTGGGGGATAATCCTGTTAGGATGTTACAATATTTTCGTATGCGATCAGCAGTGTGGAAGAGTTGGCCATCATTCCCCCAGGAACCGGTGCCATGTGACTGCATCAGAGTTATAGTTATGGGTGATAACCGAAGTGGCTGATGACAAGGCTATATTGGGCAGTGCAGGTGGAAGGGAACAGCACAACACAGCGAAGGGGAAGTGGGAGAGAGACATAGAAGTCAGCATATATGAGACTAAATGGCAAAGGTATTGTCTTAACAAAGGACGTCTCACTCAATGCACAGCTGTGGATCATACAGTTGAAAATGCTGAATAGGCTGCATTATACACTGGCGAAAGTAGCACAATTCAACCCCAATATGTCGGACAAATGTAGGAAAGAGGGAGAAAACACAATGCATATGTTTTTGTGATGTCTGAAGGTGGCAGAATTCTGTTGGGAGGTGGCTGAAGCGCTACATGCAATGACCAAGATCCCTCCACCACCCCCCGCCCCTCAAATGTTTGATGGGGGACATAGTAAAGGTTAGCATTAACATCCGTACATTGTTTAACATGGGTTGTATTATTTCAAAGGCATGTATTCTGTTAAGGTAAACTTCTAAATCAGCACCGATAATACGTGAATGGCTCAGACAATGGACCTATGGAAATGAAAGAGAGGAGGGATATGTGGAACAGTAACTACAACGAGTAGGCCTAAAGACATTTGGGGACCGTTTCAGAAATATGTGAGAGACAAACAACAATATTATGTTAGAGCATGTTTACTAGACATCTGTATTACAAAATGTATTGTGTGTCCTTAGAAATGTTCTAATGTTCGATCATTGAGCGTCCTGTTACCTGTCTGCCAGTTGCCTAAATAAAGAAAATAGGGGTAAACAGCTGGACTATTCAGTGGATTACAGAATGCAATGCAGGAACCAGGACCACCAGCTATGGGGGTACAGCATAGATGTATGATGGAGGCTCACGTTTCCCTAGTCACAAAATGGCCATCAGGCATTATATTAGCTATGTGACTCATAGTCCCACAAAGGAGAGAGGGAAAGTTGTCAATCAGGACAATGGAAATCCACAGATACATTATAGAAGCATTGAGTTGTGAACAACTTACAGAGGCAGTTAGAGAAGGTGAACATAGATAGGGCCTATAAGAGTCCAATCTCAAAAGAGGAAAAGGTAGAAATGTAGCTGTCGGTAGTACCCGGTTGTACCCAGTGGAACAGAGAATGGTATCCAGAATACTAAAGGGAGACCACCAAACGCATGCAGAGTAGCTAAGAATGTAGTGAAACCTTGAACCAGCAGTAGGGGCAGCCACTGCCTATACCAATTATGAGAAAGGCTTAGGATCAGATTGGGCCATGTGTGATTTGATCCTTGTTCCCTTCTCTTTCAGAAAATAAAAAGAGGTCAAGCACAAATATTGAGTCACATGTTTATTTTCACTCTACCACATCTCCGAATTTACCTTCCACAACCCTAAAATAGCTACACTCAACTTAAATCACGTTTTTATATGTCCCAGAAGTTATGCAGAATACACAGGATGAATGGTATTTTCCCATCTTGCTGAATTCTCTCCCTGTCTCACTGCTCCCACACCCTATTCCAAACTTGCCAAAAACCTGGCGTTACCAAAATTAGCCCATTCTATTTGTCACCAAGCTTGTCTTGATGATCTAGTAATCTCTTGCACTTGTATCAAAATTAAACATACATACATAAATAAATATATGAACAAAAAAGCAAATAGACATTAAGATAAGCTCCAAAACAGGCTTTTTTTAACACTGCCCTATCTATGATGAAGCAGAATGATTGAAAGAAGGTCCAATCCATACCTGTTGAAATTTCACATATGGATTTGGCACTTTCGACTGCTAACTATGATTGGACATAGTTCTGCCCAATCACAGAAGTATTTCTTTGATATTTTTGATATTTTGTTTATTTATAAAGCTCAAACCAGGCCCAAGGGCAACCGGGTGCATAATCTTGCAAAACGTTTACAGTAAACAGTTAATGCACAGTAAATTTACAACTATACAGAAAGTACAGAAAGAAATACCATTAACAAATTGAAATACAGATACAATAAGAAGTGTGTATACGCATAATTATATTAAATGTGGCATGCAGGTCTGAAAGAGGCGCCTCACTGAACATGAGAGAACAGCCACATTTTGGCGTTGTTCTTGAAGGTTTGGGACGACTGTTCATCTCGTTCCAAACCTTCAAGAACACCGCCAAAATGTAGAAACGTATGACGCATAGAGTCTCCAATGTTTCTGACAATCCGAGAATAGACATCGTTTGTATGCCCCTACTACCTGGAATACCCTGTGTCCTAAACACTCTTTTGGTTCAGGCTGTTCTGCAACTGTGATTGGCTTGAATAAAAAGAACCCCCTACACCAGCGGTGAAGATACTGAGAAGATGTCTTTAATGTGTACTCAGCTAGCAGAGTGGATTCAGGGAGTGTAATAAATGAATGTAGCTTTATGTTTGGAATTACTGCTCACCCGTAGACAGTATCATAGAGACACACATGTGTAAATGGCATGTTCTTCAGAAAAGGTAGAACTCAACATCTCTGGTCAATAACACAAATACCTATCATTTAAAAAAGAGAGTTGACAGCTTTAAAATGCAGGCATATATAAACAATTGTTTTTTATGGCTGCAACTTATTTAATAGGCAGGAACAATTCCAATAAGTCAAACAGCACACTTTGCTTTTCAGGCAAAAAAACACTTGGAGTTTCTAGATTCATAAATAATTGTGCTTGTGGAAGAATAATTGCCTTCCACGAAATAAACTGTGCATTGCACTACCTGAACAGTTGTCTGCTCCACATGAACTGCTCTTGTTTAGGTGCATTTTCAAAGCTGACATAATCGGGATGGTTACGCACTGATCTGTTCTTTCTGGGTTTGGACGATTGCCGTGAGCCTGCACCCACTTCACACAGCCCTGCTGGGCCTTTAGAAGCTAACCTGACATCTACTACCAGGATCTACCAGGCCTGCTCATTCATGCCTTGAGAAAGACCGTAGGTCGAAACACGTGTTGGCATTTCTTAATATGCAAATGACACATGGTGTATATGCAAATATACACAATCTTGTCTGCCCAACATGCGCAACCGTTGTGACGTGACCAACACCCAATTAAAATAGAACAACCACAATCTTCCAACTGTGTCCAGTAGTTATTGGAGAGTCAAATCAGGGTACTACTATACAACCTGGCAACTGCCTTATCCAGAGCCATTGTAACCGAGGTTCAAAACCCCAATCTTCATGTTCAGAGCTGGTTTGTTCAAACTTACATATCAATTACTCATAAAGATCTTAGCACATAAATACCCACCAAAGACTTATCTAGCAATAATAAAAGGCCAGATGTATGTTTGTCTGATGCTGTCATGGACATTAGAGGCTCCCTGAATGGACAGAATGCTCTGTTAAGGATATATAGTGGTCCTACTGTGTCAGTGAAAATGTGCACTTTGGCATGTGTATACAGGCCTGTACACCAGTAGCTAATTAAGAGGATGTTGATGATGATATTGGTGGACAACTGGGAACCTGCACATTTCACATGCAAAGTGATTTACACAAACATAATGTACACATACTGCACCTTGCATCCACAAATTGACCTGATTCACTAGATATATATTAAACAGGTGCAAGTACCTGAAAGATAGAAAATATACATGTACTTGAGATGTGAAAAGAGAGTATTGCACATCTATTGACTTTGCCACATACATGTTCATTTAGGGTTTTCTAAATCGGGAGCACTACAATTGCCACCCTTTAAGTTGCAAACAGCACATATTTCCACATGGAAACACATTTGCTGCATGAAAAAAAAACAATCTTTGTGAATTCTGTTCATTTGGTGAAATCACCTAGACTTTAATTACTAATATTTTAACACTTAACACTTTTATTTTGCTAATTCATAGTGCAAAACTTCCATAAACTCATTAGAAGAGCCACTACATTGACTCCAACACTAACAAGGTGGCCTAAAGTAATTGACCTACTCTTTCTGCCAGTGCTTTAAGTGGGGTAATAAATCGAGGGGCGGATCTAATGGATCATGATGCAATATTTTGGGTAGGTGGCCAAAAACGGTCAGACACACCCACACATCCATACCTTTAAAAGATGTGGGGCCTGTAAAATTATAGGAGTGACAAAACAGACCAAATCAAGTGTTAATACATGCAATCAAAGGGAGTAAATTGTACTTTAAAAGGCGCATTAAAATATAATTAATTAATGTGCTGTAAAATATTGACCAACATACATATATTCAAATATAAAATAGAGAATGAAATCAAAATAGGCCAGTGCACCATGCAATCCAACAGATCCTTTGAAAGAAATCCAGGATGTGTAGGTACTAATTAACATCTTTGTAATAACAAAACTTTAATACAATGGTTTGCATAAACCAAATAATCTATTATTGTGTAGTTTCCCTAACATCTTTGAAAACAACCTAAATCCATATGTCTGATGCCCAGGGCCTGCAGGTCCACTGCCCTAAAAAGTCTTCATCGGCTCATGGTTGCTTCACGGATTAAATTAAAATCCCTATGTATCATCCACAAGGCTGTCTCGGGCCGGGGACCACACTATCTGCAACTCTTGTTTACTAAATATTCCCACTCTATACCTATGCACTTCTATGGCGCCAACTCTTTGTGTGTAAAGCATTTAGCTAAACAGAGGGCAGGAGGTCGATCGCTTCCCTCAGTTGGCTCCCTTGTTTAGAACAGCCTTCCCCTCCCTCTTTGCCTTGAGCAGGACTTTCTTGAATTCTGGAAGCACTTCAAGACTTTCCTCTTTACCTCCTCCTTCCCCCCTCTCTCCGCTGCTAATCTCACAGTTGCTTGTTTGGTGTCTAGGGCCCTTATGCATCCTTGAGGCCCTGGCCTCCCACACCAAATCATCCCCAGCTTCTGTCTATCCTCAGCACTTGCCTCGGCACACTCTCCGCCCTGGAGGCTTACACTTACCATACATTGCACTTCACCTTTTGCTCACTCATGAGCTCCCAGCACCTATACCGTTCCCCCTCCCTTGTGCACTTGCATGTTCTGAACAATCAAAAGGCAAAGTAGTTTCATCCTTTCCCCCAACTGTATTTAGCATTTTTTTATGTTTTTTTAATGTTTCTCTTCCTCTCGTCCCCACCCTGTTGCCCTGTGGACGCTTTGAAATATAATGTACTTGCTGTATAAGCGCCTAACAAGCAAACAATAAATAAATAAATAAAACAATTAAATAAATACATGATATTGTGATCTGTGGTAAATTAGAAAGCCTCAGCCCAGAGCACATGGTCTAAACATAGTTTTGTTAAAATTAAAAGAAAATGCCTCACTTACCCTATTACTAAAAGGGAGTTCCCTTCCTAAGAAACTAAAATAAGGCGCTCGAGGATAGTTCAAAATAATATATTCCTCGTCCAAACCTATTCACTAAACTGGCCCTACCACTTAGAAAAATGTAAAAGAAAAATAGGTTGAAAGACCTGCACTCTGGGTTGTTTGTTACAATCTCTCTCAGGCATCCCAGGAATCCCTCATCTGTCTGGATCCAGTAATTGTTAGTTAATAGCAGTTCCTCTCAAATTAACAGTTTTTGGCATTCTATACAGGCTCCTAAAATGTTTCCTTAAAGCTTAAACAAAAAAGTCTCTAAAACACAAAATGCCCAATTTTCTTTAGGTGAAGGGATATTTACCTGATCAGTCTCCACCACTTTGGTTTATCTCTCTGCTCTTTCATCAACTGTTGGGTGCATCCGTGTGCCTCTGGTATTGGCTCTTCCCTTGGCTTATTTGGCCCCTGTGGCTCTTTTGAGTACCTCTTTCCCAATGTCTCCCTTAAGTTTCTGGGGTATCACTGACCCCTCTGCCTGTCTGGCTCTCTTAGTTCTCGTGGGTCCCTGTGAACCTTCTGCAGATTTGAATTGCTCGGGTTTCTCGGGATCCTGCAACCCTTCTTCTTATCTTGTGTTCTCTCTCTTCTCAGGTCCCGGGGACACTTAGATGGGGTTAGGGTAGTCCTTCCATCCCCTCCACTTGTTCATTCCACTCCTCTCATCCCTCCTCATACCTGCTGTGTGCTGGGTTTACTCAAGTGAGTGTCTGTCTTCACAGCGGTGCTAGCATTCTCCATGGCTGCCACTATTCCATATTGACTCCTAGCGGTTTTCACATTCCATTTGTCTTGGTGTTCTCTTGCTAGTTGGCTCCCAGATTGAGAACAAAGGACCCAGTCCTACCTTCATTGCCAGATTCGGTGGCTGTTTTCAGAGTCCAGGCCCACCATGTCCTGTATGTCGTTGCGCCTCAAAGTATGGTTCTCTTGGTATGACACCTGCCACCCAGGGTACATGCTCTACTTTTCTGGAAGAACAGCAGCTCCTTTGGGCATCTGCTTTGTTCCACGTTTTAGCTGGCTCCGCTATTCTAATCAGCACACCCCTCGCCAACATTCTCACCCCCGAGGCTCGCCTCAGCGTAGGGTTTCTCCTTCTTCATTAAACGATTTGTGGCCCTTTATTCTTGCTCTGAGATTGAAAAGAGGCAGTCTGTTCACCAGCACCTGTCAAGCCTGTAGAAATTTCAGCAATACCTTGAGCTAAACACATAGAGATAATGTCAGTGTTACCTAGAGTCCAATACATAGATGTAATGTCAGTCTTTATTACTCCCATGTAGGCAGATAATACTCTAGGTATAGGGAGCTCCCAATGGAAATGGGAGTCCTTGTCCCTTGGGAGGGATTCACTTGCAGCAAAGTCCCACTTTCCAGAACCCCTAGGGAGGTTTTTACTGAACGGGATCACTGCCCCAACCTCAAATGGGGTGACTCTCCCTAGGGAAGAAGGGACAACGTCTCCAGAGTCATCACAGATTCTAAACATGGCTGATAATGACATCTACTTTTGAAGAGGAGTATTGCCACTCATCTTTTTATTTGCATTACTACGAGAAAGAAGTATGGTTGGAGAAGTAAGTTTGGAGAGTGCCAGTAAAGCCTGGCAGAGCCCGGCAGAGCTCCAGCTTGTAGGGCAATATTCGATGACTTCCAGAACTAAGCCATGGATTGTGCTGGTTTGTTGGTTAGGAGGTATCTCAAATAGTTTCATAGCCACACTCAGCCTGACGTTTTCAAATCTGTGAGCTGGAAAGAACATGATTAATGTCCCCAATTCCAGTTTCGGCAGACGGATGACCCTACACACCTTATGCTGCGAGCTCTATTTAAACATGAGAAACTCTTTGTGATAATACAGTCTTTCAAGAAGTATAAAAAACAAATATGCTTGTCCATTCTTTTTGTCATCAATAAAAGAAAGCCCACAAAATGATATGCACATACATTCTAAAGTATACCAGCCTATGAATACTGTGAACAAGTGTTAACAACTACACACAGCTTCAACCTTAAGCCTTGCATTAGCGTTAATCTATTTCAAATTTCAAAATATCAGAAGCATCCCTTCTAAATACAAAGGTTCGCCTTATAGGGGCAAATGGAGAGTTTTCATGGACAATTTGCGTGTCTTGAAACTTTCGTTTTGCACTCGCAAGAGATGAATGCATTTTATTTATTGTATTCTTATTCTCATTTAGAAGATAAAATAGTGTGGTGTTTTGTCCCAAACTATACTGTATTTCACTCTAACCTAGTAAATTCATTAATCTCAATTTCCCCTCCTAATAATGCTTTGTATTCAGTCACATGTTTCCCAGGTTGCAGACAAAAAGCTGAGCTCAATAGCAGCTGCTTGTGTATGGAATTGATAATGACTGTTGGTTCATGGCACAGTTCTAGTTGATATTCTACTTATGCCCCGTGTTCCCTTTCCCAAGCGTAACTAAACAACTATAGTCTGACATTGTGCAAAAGGGGACAATGATAATCTGCAAACAGCGGCATGAGGATTACTCTGCTCCAGACGCAAGTCACGCCGAACTGCAATTATACAAAGAAACATTAGAGTGATCTGCGTACTGATGCTGTGTCGCAATCGATAAAACAAAATTAGATTGTTTTGATGTTTCCCTGCAGAATGCATAGCTCTTCTCCATTTCATGCAAGGCATTGTCTCCATCCATCAAACAGCATTGATCAATTTATGTTTTCCTTTGTGATTAATAAGAGACATGTCTGGATTGTTTTCTGTTTCCCTTCCAAACCAGTTGCGTTCATGGACTGGACCAGCAATCATTGAAGGGTCTTTTTGCAACAGATTCTGTATATCACAGCTATTGCTAGTGATCTCCCTTGCCTATGTGTGGTCATTCCTCATGTCGTTAATCCACCTCTTCTAAAACACAAGCCACATGTTGTGAACACATGGTTCTCAAACTGGGCCAGCCATAGGAACTGCAGAATCCTGGTCAGCAAAAAGATGTTCAGATCCCACCAAATAGCATGTCAGAGAAAGGAGGTTCACAAATCAATGTCCGTGATGGAAAACATTGGCTGGCAAGTCCAGGCACCACACCTGTCTGACATGCTCCACCCCTCAAGATCTCGTATCTCTATTGTTCACTTTTCACTTGATTAAAGAAGATTGAAGAACATCACTGCTAGTCCTTTTGGCACACTTATATCACCCCAGTCAGAACAATGACAACAGTCATGCATATTTCGTCCATCGCCAAAGCTCTGTTCCGGAACTGATGAAACCTAGCATTGATATTTGACCTAAGGGTGTTAAATCTCCACCCCTTTGATAGGTGCCAGTCTTTCAATCTCAGCTGAGGGGAGTTGGACATCCTTTTCCCTGATGACTTCTAGATGTTTATGAGCACCAGATTGTTACTAGTTCCAGCTGGATCCTGTGTGTCGGCCGCCTACCTTGGGTAAGTTATCCCTGCCGCACTGTAGTTCTTTACTCTCTGTGAACGCATGAATGAGTCCATAGTTCAAACAAGTATTGTTAATGTCAATATGGGGTTTGGGGTTGTGAGATAAGAGTTGAATATACAAGAGCATCTAACAGACACAATGAAATGACGTCAATCGAGCACACTTGTGAAATAAAAATGTCCTGCCCCTCATCCTCTTTTCAAGCCTGTATGCATTTATTTATTTTATTAAAACAATGTGCTCCCACAAACATATGTAATGAAATCACAGTGATGTAACAGAAAATGACATTACAGAATGGCCTGAGTCTTCGGTGCTCGATGAGATTATAGGGAGTTGCATTAATAGTAGTTGCCAGGATTCATTCAAAACCTTCCACCAATCACATGTTTGGATATAAGAGTAAGCCAATAGACAAATACACTGTGTAATGTCTAAAATATGAGTGGCCACTGATTATTATGAGATGGAGCAAATATCACAAGTAACACGTTTTGGAGTAGTGCATTTTAAGCTAGGGACTTCTACATTTTGGCAGAAAAGTCACATAGAGATAACAATAATTTGCTTTGCAGCACACACCTTAGTTAAGTGGTCAAGCTGGGATTTGAGAACAGTCTGCAATCGAGGCACTTGAGCACATATCTTCCCAGCTGTTGGTAGATAGAGATTTTACCACAGGTCTTTGTTAATGTTAATGTTAAAGGATATTTGTACCACGCACTATCACCACCGGAGTGGTCCCGTGGCGCTCTGGCGGCTCTAAAAAAGGGAGGAGGGGGTGAGTTAGTGGGAATAAGCTGGAAAAATGCAAGAGAGCAGTGATGTGCTGTTAGCAGCCTCAGCCCGGTTGGTCCGTTGGCTGGGCCTGTGGTGTTTCACGGTCGGTAGTCGTCGTGTGTTGTTGTGAAAGTCTATGGGGGTCATTACGAGTTTGGAGGTAGCCATGGCACTGTTAGAATGCTGTAAGAAAAATTGTGAATGTGGTTTGCTAACTGTGAAATACATTATTTTTGCAGAGGTTTCATGATTACTTTCGTTTTTAGGTGTATATGTTCGGCTGTGTGATGCTGCTCAAGGTATTCACTGTGGATGGATGACGGGCTGGGTCAGCTGGTGGGTTGAACCATATCAGAGTTTGTGCTAACTGAGTTAAGGAAAATCACTCAAACTTCAGGGGGTGGGGGTGGTTTTTTATTTCAGTAGAGCCATGCACAGTCCACCTAATCCTGCTACTCTCAGCCCATTAGTGAATATTTCACAAACCATTGTGTACTTTCTTATTTTGATTAACTGACACTTTATACCAGTTCCAATGATTTTTAATTGCAGAAAGCTAAGTAGTTCACAAACATACTTTTGCATTATGTTATACAAGTGATATCACATTTAGAGAACTGTATAAAGAATATCAATTTCAGAATCGAGTTGCAAAGAGCAGTCTTGGAATGACATGTGCTCCAGTGTACCTTATCGGTTTGTAAAATAGTTTTGGAGCTCAACAATGTTTTTTTTAGTGAATGGCAGACACATTTTCATGAAAAATAAGATTGTACTATTAATGATAAAAGCATACCTTAATGAATGTTTCATGACGTGCTCTTCCAACCACAGTGTTTCTTGAAACTGAAGTCATAGCCATGTATATGATTCATACAAAAAGAGCATTGCATTGTATGCGTTCAAAACATACTGAATGGTAGAAAAAAGTGAATTTAAAATGTTCACTAACTACAGCCAGGATGTACACAATACCGTGAATAATACTGAAGTATCATCATTCTTTCTGAAGCACCACCAAAATATACTAGCACAAAAAGAAAGGTATGCCCAAGAGGGTATCTTGTGTCTTTCCCATATCTCGAACACCTATCGCCTACTATATGATGATTGGTTTCAGAGGGTTGTTTTAGTAAGCTTCACCAAACTTTCTGAGATACTAATATAGTTAATATAGTTATACATTTCAAAAGATCAGTGTTAATCCGCAATCTTCAATGTATACATTTCCTATTCCTCATCAAATGTTTCTGTACAAAGGTTTTCATTCAATTTGGACCGTAGCATATGTACCTGTTTCCTGCATCATTTGGTCCCCTGAGTAGATAGGTGACCCTTGTCGGCCAGGGAGTTGTTAAGTATGACACCCAAATATTTTTTTTTTAAAGTTGACCTATTATAATTTTAACTTATTTACACAAAAGTTCCAATCTTTCCTTCTATTATAACTTACAATTAAACATTTTGATTTAGTGCTCTTAGTTTCAAGATCGAGATTGGTGATAAAAGTAGTATATCCAATAATCAGTGACTGAAGAGCGAAAGGGGTACATCCAATTAAGACTGGATTATCGGCATAACTAATACATTGCTATGGGCCAACCAGTGATCATGCTAACATGAGGAATGAGAGGAATTGAATGTTTTTCTAAAGCAGTCATATACAATTAAAAAGAAGAAGGGCCAAAGTGCATCCCTATCGAATACCGTTAAAATATTAAGTCAGGTTGTACATTCACATTTTAAAAACCTAACACAGGTCTTATTATCTGAATCCAAGACTTGTTACTTTGAAAGCAAGCAATGGGGGGTGTCAAGGGATACCAATACAGCCCATAACTTATTTCTGTTTACGTAATCAAAAGCCAGGCAGTGATCAATGAATGCAATATATATTGGCAACTTAGCATAAAAATGTATAGTGTGATTAAATACAAATGTATACCTTGATTAAATGTCCCCAACCATGAACTGAATCCCCCTTTTGACTGTGATAGAATGTTATTCACATTTGCACAACTATGCAGTGTAGAGTAACGCAATTTACTAATTTACAGAATCATTTTGATGAAGAGTTTATGAGTGAAATGGGCCAGTACGATGCTGGTGAGTTTATATCTCATTTTCAGACATTTGAATGATTGAACCTAAATGTTAGAATTGTGGGTTCATACATTTATGTCAAATTGCAAAAATAAGACAGCTAAATAAAGGGTCACAGAAATAAGGATCAGCCATAAAGACATCAATTGGAACGTGATCCTGGCCGTGATGGTTATTGGAACACTGACTGTGAAGTTCCCTTACAATTGTAAATTCACGTCCCTGCCCTTATTAATGTTATCTCCAGATTTCGATCCAGATCATCTTTCTGATTGTACACGTCTCAATTAATTATTTTTTTATGAAGTGATCAGTCCATATAGTAGCTGAGATATGCATTCTTGGACTAGAGTTTTATCATTTTAAATACACTGAAAGGTAAACACATCTCTCGAGTCAGCTGCGTCTCTTAAAGCTTCCCAATTGGTAAGAGCCCAGTTTGCTTTTGCACTTCAACAAACATCTTTAAAATGTTGACTGGCAGTATTATTAAAGTAGGGTTTTTATTCTCACACTTTAGCGTGGTCATCTAACTAGATAGATGGTTGATTTGAATGATCTGAATGATTTGGTCTCATGTAATCCGCAGGGAATAGGTGACCAAATATGTTCCAAGCTTCTCTCACAGGACACTTTTTTTTGCATATCTGATAAGTAGCAACATTTCCATTTTGCTTTTCTGCTATAAAATATCTTGACATTCTTTTTAGGGCAGAGACTCATTCTGACATCTCCTTCAATGGTTGGGCTTGGCGGAGCTGCAGAGTATGCTGCGTAGGTGTTTTGTTGACTGAGGAGCAGGTGGTGTTGATGTGACTGACTTCAAAGTTGAACTGTCATGTGCATGGGTTATTTCAGTCACTTCTTAGAAAATATTGTACACTGGAGGAAGGGGAATGCATGAAGCGTGCATAGTATGCAAAGTGGTTGTTATTAACAACTGCATTCACTCTTTTCCTAAGCCTCAATGACTCCTGCGTAACCTGTGGTATTGACAAAGAAGAGGCACCTGAGTCTGATTCTTGAATCAAGGGGATGGAGCATAATCTTTGACACGGTTTTCATTGTCATTTCCAAGAAAATAAGTGATGTGGCATTTTCAGGAATCATCTCTTGTATTTTTTATTTATTTTAATTGTCTTTTTAAAACACGCTTAATACTGGCGTTTGGTATCTAAGCGCGGATCCCGGATTCAAACCTCTGTTGCGCGGTCTTGCTTCCAAGACCAGCATGTTGCCCCTGTGTTATGCTCCGTTCACATCTTGTTCATCATCTGTGGATTGTTCTCATTCTTGATGTCATCTCTTCTTCCTCTTGTACCTCAGATGATGGGGGATCAATTTACTACTCCTCCTTTCGATCTTCATCCTCTGTTACAGAATACAAGTGTGACAACGGTGCATGCATAATCATATTTCTTTCCGAAGTACTAGAGTCACTTGGGGTTGATTCCTCTGTTGTTTTCAGGAGAGGAGATCTGCAGCTATTGATTCATTGGCATGGCTATGCACAAACTGGCATGGCTATATACAAACATGCATACTTTCATGGACAGCACAAACCAAACAGTTGCTGTTGTAGAAGGCGAAAAATATAAACAGATGCATTCCTCCCCCAAAACATACCACAGCCCCTGCTAAGTCTGGCTACTGCAGCATATTCAGACATGTTAATTTTATTTACCTATTCCCTACAATAAACCGATTACCCAACACTACTTTTGTATACTAGCCGCACCTACAAAATTCATGTGCACCTAAGACTGCTTTAGCATTGTTCTCAACCTAGGAAATTCATGTATTGTAAAGAGAGTGTTCTCTTGCTCTCTCTCTCTCTAGTACAAAATTCACAAGTGCCTAGGACTACTTTTGCATACACCCCTGCCTACCAATTCTCATGTGGGTAAAAGTGCGTTGGTGTACTTCTATGCCTACAACATTATTATATTGCTAAAACTGTTTAGGTGTACTGCGCAACATGCAAAATTCACATGTGCCTAAAAGTGCTTTGTCATAATCTCCACCCATAGAATGTCCAGTTCTTTTTTTTGTTGCATCCACTTAATTTGTTTATCATGAACACATTCTGCATGCACATTTTCGATCTGCTCATATTTCTGAAAGGTTTTTCATGCTCATCCGATGACATGCCCACAGCCCAACATCTCTCCATAGCAATCTCTCTCTCTTTCTCTCTCTGTCTCTCGCTGTCTCTCTCTCTCTCTCTCTCTCTCTCTCACACACACACACAATCTCTCTCTCAGACACACACGCACATTCTTCATGTCAAAACTGCAAATATTCCATTAGAATCTACCATCATCAGTCTCTTTGGATTATTTGGTTTTGAGTCCGATGCTGCATTATAGACATTTGTATGTATGTGTATTTATGCATTTGAAAATAAACACAGACAGAAAAGGGAGGGTTGGCATCAATAATGATATTGTCTATAACAAATTATTTTGATAATTCACTTTTTCTACTGCCTATTTGTGATAGGAAAGCTTGTCCAATAGCCCAAACACACATGTACAAACTGCAGTGTCCATACTCATGAACACATGTACGAGTGGAAGAGATATTTATTTTAAAAATAAGAACAACTGTTTGCCTGTTAGTCATTACGCGTGGTTGCAACTAGATGAATCACAATGTAAGAAAACGATTCCTGTGATAAACAGTTTCAACATTATTAGATCGTTATTAACAGATATAAATATATTTAGCATTGCCGGTGCAATGTGCCCTGCAGTAGTAGCACAGCAAACAACTTCAGAAATGGGAATTGCACAAGTAGTCTGACAAAGCAATTAAACAACAATGGTTGCGATTAAACAACAATGGCTACCTGCCTTAGGCACCCCCCATCTTCTCCATCCTCTCCTGGCCTCCACCCCCATGGCACTTTCTGTTTCTCCTATCTTTTCCAACTGCTTCTCCATTGACTATCCTTCCCTTCTCACTAAGTCTGGTAGGAAGAAGTTCAAAAAGGATATCTTGGCCTCTAACCCTGTCTTCCTATCGCCGAGACCTACTCCAATACTTCCTCCAGACAGACCCTCAACAACATCCTCTTTGTCGTTCCTTCACCAGATCTATGGACTCTTCATATGATCTCTGTGCTCTGTCCTATTTCCTCCTCTCCCATTAATGGTGGCACTCGCTGGGAAGTTCCCATGACTTCCTTTGACTTCTCTAAAGTCATCATTAATGTCTACCTTAATGGCACTGTCATGGTCCAAGGCCCTCAGGTCAATCTCCACCTCTATGATAGGCGCTTCCCTCGATGCATCAATTTCCTCTCATCTCCTGCTGTCCTCATCCTCTCCCCCCTTGCATACCTTGCCCTCTCTCAACTCCTCCTTTACCCCTCCTAGGGCTCTTTCTCCTCCGCGGGGCGTACCTCTGATCTGTACCCCTCCACAGAAGGTCTTTAAGGCTGGCAAACTTCTTCATATTGCCACTCTGAGCTCTTGTGGTGCTGTCGAACACTCCTCTGACATCTGCCACCTCTTTGAAGAACTAGACCGTGATGTCCTTAGTCTTACTGAGACATGGTTCACGTCCAGTTCTGTCACAAGCTTTGACACTCTCCTCCCTGATGGCTACAAGATCCTCTCTGCACCCAGATCCTCCCAGTCCAGTGGGGGGTAGCCCTGATCTTGCCTGAGTGGATTCCTGCCTCTATCATTCCCACTCAGACCTACTCCTCTATTGAATGTCTTGTCTGTAGGCTCTCTCTCTCTTTCCTACCCATTCTAGTACTGTGGCTACCATCTACCGGCCTCCTGGTCAAATCACCTAATTTCTCTCTGAGTGGGCAGACCTGTCCTTTTCCCTCCTGGCCTCTCGCACTCAACTCCTCCTCATCAGTGACATCAACATCCATTTAGACTCTCCTTGTTCCTCCTATTTACTCTTTCATGACCTCTGTGACTCCCTCTCCCTGTCCATCCTCCTCTCTGGCCCGACTCACTCTGCAGGACACACACTCGATGCCTTGATCTCCTCTGACCTCCCCCTCTCCATCCCCCAGACCACTCCTCTCTCCTGGAGTGATCATTCCCTCCTCTCCTCTCATCTCTCCCTCTCTTCCCCCAAGCCAACCTACCCCAACACTGCCATGTACCTTCTCGGACATCCGGCCCATGAAGCGTGTGTCAGTTGAGGCTTTCTCCACCACCTTCTCTCCCCCCCTCCACCTCTGGCTGTCTCACATCCTGACACAGCCCTGTCTCTGCTCTACTCTTCAGTTTCTGATACTCTTGATGCTCTTGCTCCTGTGATGAGGATCCGTTTGGAGTCCAAAGCCTAGTGTAATTCCTGGTATGACTCTGACCTAGCTACACTTAAACTTAAGTGTAGAGCGGCTGAGAGGAAATGGAGGGCTTCTTGTTCATCCTCTGACAAACTGGCCTGTCGCCTGCTCCAAAGGCAATACCAACTCTCTTCTCACCAAGTAGAGAGTCCACATTCAAGCTCATGTCTCTGCAGCATCTAACAACTCGGCCGAACTCTTTAAAATCTGCAAGGAGCTAGCCAACCTTGCTGCAGTCTCTACCCCTCCTGTTGCCTCCCAGGCTCTTTGCAATGCCCTTGCCTCTCACTTTATCCAAAAGCCCAGGACATCCTGTCCACCCTCTCCACCTCTGCCCCTCCTCTACCCTCTCCATCTGAGCTTGGCTTGATGACCCTCCTTCAGCCACCCCCACCCTTCTTCTCGTCATTTCCTATTTTCTCCCCTGATGAGGTTGCTAGACAAGTCCGAGCTATGAAAACCTGGTCAAAACAGGTTCATCCCTCTTCCTCTAAAATCATCAAGGACCACATTGACACCCTTGCTCTGGCCCTTGATGATTTTTGCAACCACTCCTTTAACTCAGGATCCTTCCCCTCCCCTCTGAAGCACTCCCTTGTGCATCCTCTTCTCAAGAAACCCACAGCTGATCCTTCTTGTCCAGCAAACTATCACCCAATTTCCATCACTCCCTTTCTGGGCAAACTCCTGGAAAAGTTGGCCATCTCTCAGCTTAAACTTCATTCCAATTCTGTTGGCTGTCTGCATCACCACAAGTCTGGATTCAGAGCTGCCAGAAGCACAGAAACTGCTCTCCTGAACATCCGTGAAGAACTGCTCTCCAACCTTGACTCTAACATTCCCTCTGTCCTCATCCTACTCGATCTCTCTTCTGCCTTCAATACAGTCAACCATACCATCCTGCTCAACCGTCTCCGTGAGAACCTGGGCATCACTGATCAGGCTCTGACCTGGCTGACCTCTTTCCTCTCTGATCGACCCTCCCAGGTCTTACTTGGGTCCTTCTATCTTCCTCTCTGCCTGTATTCCCCAGGGGTCTAACGTCTCGCCCTGGCTTTTCAACCAATACCTGGCACCTCTCGCCCACTGCATTGCCATTTTCTGCTCAAATTTCCAGTGTTATGCTGACGACACTCACCTCATTTTCAGGCTGCTCTCAGCCACTCCTCTTCCTCTCTCATCTCTGATTGCCTAACTGCCATTCAAGATTGGTGTGCAGCCAATGATCTTTGTCTGAATGCCATCAAGACGGAGATCCTCCTCATCGGCACACCTTAACCATCCTTTCCATCCTTTCCCCTCACTCTTTGGCCGGCCTGCCTTAGCCCTCCTCCTACCCCCACCTGCAAGGCTAAGAACCTATGGGTCATCTTTGACTCCACACTTTCCTTCTCCGCCCATATCTCTGATGTCCTCAGAGGTACTCTGTCTTTCCTCTCCTTCCCCCAGAAGCTCATGGTCTCCCAAGTTCTGGTTCTCTCTAGGTTGGACTATTGTAACAGCCTCTTCCTAAATCTACCTGCTTCTACTCTCCGCCCTCTGCAACTAATCCAGAACAGGACTGTGAGACTTGCCCTTGGTATCTCTCCAGCTCTGAAATCTCTCCATTGGCTCCCAGTGGATGCAAGGATTACATTCAAAACCCTCTGCATTGTTCACAAGGGTTTCTGGGTCCTGGGTCCAAAATACCTTTAGCTATCCCTCCGCAGATACCTCCCCTCTCGAGCTCTTCGCTCCTTTACCTCTAAGTCCCTAGTGTCAGTTGTTTTTCAAAGAAACGAGCTGGGGGTAGATCTCTGTCTTTGGCTGAGCCTTCTTCTGGAACAGCCTCCCTGCCACTCTAAAACTTGAGGAGAAACATCTCTGGTTCTGGAAGCACCTCAAGACCTTCCTCTTTTCTTCTGCCTTGGCCCCCCTCTCCTCTGCTGTTCTGTTATCTCTCGGCACCGTGCACCTGGCCACCCTCCGTCCTCCGGGCCCAGATACTTGCTCACCCTGCCACCCTCCAGCACTGCCTCTGAGCCACCCCTGTACCCATAGAGTCCCCCCACCCCTTTTTCTTCCTGCACTTTGTGGGATACATTGACCCACTAGGCCCTGCCCTGCAACATCACTGTGTGCTGGTGGCACCAGAACCAGCGAAATGGCAGCAAAAAGCCCTATGCGCGCTAAACCTCTGAAATTTGCGCAGTGAAACCGGAAAAGTTGGCTGGCAATCTACTTTGCCTGTGTCAGTGGTGGAACAGGAGACCACACTGCTCAAACCTGTCATTGGGTTTCCCACACAGGGAAAATGCAAACTACATTAAAGGCAGTGCTTAATTGCAAGAAAACCCAGAAGTGCTCTGAAATCCGTTTTTCTTTGGTTGCTGAAATTACAAAATAATGATTCCAGGCATCAGAAAATATCTAACCTCCTTGCTGGGTGTTACCCATCACTTTATTTAAAGAATCCACATAAGCACACTATGGGCCTCATTCCGAGTACGGCGCTAACCAATGGCGCTATTAACGCCTTGGTTGACGCCGTACCCGGACCGGCAGCGCCTTGGTGGATGGCGGAATTACCGCCCCATTCCAAGGTTGGCGGGGCGGTAATTCCCCAATCCCCATTTACCCTTCCCCATTCCCATTCTTGCCCCATAGGGCATAATGGGAGTGGGGAAGGCGTTAATTACGCCACCGTAAATTACGGTGGCGTAATTAACATCAAGGTCCCTTAGCGCTATGGTTTTTAACACCTGCTAAAAGCAGGTTTTAAAACCTCCATGGCGCAAAGGGAACTCGAGTATGGCGGTAAGGGATTACTGGCACCGCTCTCGTTAGCGGTGACCGCTATCCCTTACCGCCATACTCGGAATGAGGCCCTATGTCAGGAAAAGCAGATTCCATCACAAGAATATCCATCCACAAGTGTGCTGGTCTGTAAAATCTGTCAGAAATGGGTGCAGTACCGCAAGCCGCCGGGTGACAGCTGTCAGTTAATTACATTGGACGCTTAACTTGTGCAGTTAAAATCACATGGTTGAAATTAAGTGACATGCTATCAAAAACAATATAGGTTGCAACTATTTAATCTCTATGTTTTAAAGGACTGGAATTAGAGATCTGTTTGCCCATTGTGAAATTGTAAATTTATTTTCAGCTAAGAAAATATAACAATTGACTCTAAAGTAAACCTGATACAAGCCAAAGAACTTCAAAGAGAATTCCACAGTTTGCTCCAACAAAAGGCATCTCTCCTACTTCTCATCAAAGGCCAGGAACTCCCAGTCAGGTGTTAATGAAAAGGGGAGGGGACTTTGTTCTGCTGCTCCTGGGAGAGACAAAGGACTCCTTTGGCTGAAAAGAATATGCAGATGCAAGTGTCAACAGAAACCCCTGCTAGAGGAAAGGGGCGGGGATTGCTCTTGACCCACCAAAACTTTGGGGGCGGGACAGACATTTATGTTTATTCTTAAAGCACAAGAAAGTATATTTTTGAAAAGGACTGACAGAGGACAGTGCAAAATTGTAAAAATGTGCAAAATACTACTATAGTATTATTAATATGAACATTCTGGTCACGTTTTAAAAGTACTCATAACTCTGTGCTATGTTCAGGGACAAGACTACAGAATGTGTGGTTTTGTAGCAATTGCGGTGATGCCAGAAACATGAAACTTCACATGAGTATGCCCAGATATAATGCGCTCATATGTGTAAAAATGTTGACAAACCTGACATTGGGTACCAGACCAAAAGTGTGAAAAATTGCCAAATCTAGACCCAAGCTCTCACCGAGACGGGGCTGGGATGAATACTTGCTCCACCAAATCTGTGATATCAAAATGCTATTGCTAGCAAGTTTGTAAAATTATAAATATGTCTTGCATGAGAAATAGATTTCATGTGCAGAAACCAGGGGGAGGTCCTCCCTGGATCATAAAATACAGCATCATCATGACACCATGTTTTCTTCTCGAATCAGGGGAGAGGAAAGACCCTAACCAATAGAATACCTAGGGGTGTGCCTAGAATAATTCAGCCTACCCACCCTTTTAGAAAATACATACATAGAGACAGCTTAGGACCTAGAGAGACACATTCACCCACCATCCGATTGCTGACGGGGCACTTTGCAAGAGAAATCCATATCCAAGACTCCAGATTCCAGACTCCAGAAGTTTGAAAGCAGAAAGGCCCATTTCCAAAGCTGAACCATTCTCAGCTTGGCCTTTAATAAATCCTGAAACTCGATTTTACCCCAGACCTCCAAGGGGAACCACAAAAAGAACAGCCTGGCTGTGCTGTTGCTGCTTTCTTGCTAGGAATTATTGCCAGAATCCAGACATCCAACCCAGTAGAGCAGAGCTGTGACCAGATAGCTGCGAACCAGAACCAACCCGTCAGATCCAGTCCAATCCCGCTGTGCAGTGTCCAGAGTGCCGTGCTGAACGCAGAACCAGAGCGCCTTGAGTCCAGTCCGGTGTGCTAGCTGAATTCCTGTCCAGAAAGTCTCCCTGACCAGATCCCTGACGGGTCTATTCCAAACAGTGGTAGTGAGTATCCATAGCATAGGATTGTCCCTAGCAAATATCTTATCCATAAGTAATCCTATCCAAACCCATTCTCTTATGTCCAGAACTGCATTGTAGAAAATCTTTTGTCTTACCTGAATCTTTATCTCATCCCTATAGTCCTTTGGTAATAGTAGTGTTAAAATCATCTTGGCGCTGATATATTTTCTGAAGAAAGACGAGCGTCTCGGCAGGCAGAAACCATCCAGAGGCGTCACTAGGCTGGTGGCTGTGCTGTCCTGTATTTTGTGGCTTCATAGTCTCCCTAGTGTAAAGAAATCTTGTTTGTAATTTTAAAAAGTGCATCTTTCTTTTGCAAATTTTGACTCTTTCTGGAAAAAACAACCTCTATAAAAACCTTCATGACTTCTTCACCGTGTATGCTAGATACAGAATTTAAGTTTCTAATTGAACCTAACATCCTCAGCTTTCCAACCAATCCAGAACCACTTCCCGACTCCTTGCTGCAAATTTTACGTTTGGCTCAAATCTATCACGTGTGAAATAGCTGTTCATTGCATCTGACCTCAGAATTAAGTTTTCAACCTGCTAGTTACTCAATAATCATTGCTAGTGTTTGTTTGATACCATACCAAGTGGCTCGCACTAGTATTAAAACAATTTAAGTGAATTAAATCCATTTTCAGTGTTTTTACCATTCCATTCCAAGCCGAATTCAAAACCATTTTGACAAGTTTGCAATCATTCCTGTTTTTATCTATGTTTGCTGGGGGGAAATTGGGATTGATACTGTATATGTTGAGTGTGTATTCCTGAAACCTGTTTTCTCTCCTTCCATCTCTTTATACTGCATATTGGGGGGATTGAGTAGTGTGCAGGGGGAAAGAGTAATCACATTGCATTTTGATTGAAATCACACAAAGTATTATTCTATGCTGCATTATTTTTCCTATTATTACTGCATGTTTAAGGAGAGTTGTTGTGACATCACCCGATTGGTGATCCTTATATAAATATTAACTAGTGTTATATATATATATATATATATATATATATTGTGAAATACATAAAATAAATCCTTTTAACTTTGCAAAACAGCCTGCTTCCTGGTTCAGTGTGACCGGTGTAGGGGAGGACTGGTCCAAGACGACCCCCCTCGCCCGCACTTTCTCCCCAGGTAAGGACTATGGCTCTCTTGGGTGTCCCCTCATGCCACCCGGGCCCAGGTGGTGGAGGGCTCACCCACTGGAGACATTGCCCGCACGTATTAATTGCCCACACGTATTAAAATTTAGCTAGGCCTAGAAACCATTTTTGTCTGGTAAAGATGGTGTGAGCTCAGCGCACTGTAGCGCGGCCCCCACCCTTGGAGGGTTTCAGTCATCCTTGTTGCCGCAGCACCCTGGTAGATCCGCTGCGAGCACGTTCCCACGAACAAGACAGACATGAGCTAGCATAATAGCCTAACATTGTAACAGTTCACCTCCCGCAGTGTATCGTATCATCGCTCCCAGCATGACCCGGCCCACAGGCCTAGGCAAAATGAAATGAACAGTAAAATGGTCGTTACAGGCCCGACAATCTTTGTATATTAATATTGTATAAAACCCCTTATATTACAAAAAGCCTGTAGGATGTATGATTACAAGAGATCATGCCCCCATGATACGAGCGATGGTGAGCATATACCATTGCAGTTGGGTACTAATAATAACGGCACACACCACGAATACATGTATGACTGCAAAACGCACACCCCATGGGGCCCGTGCCATAACTGAACTAATGCTGCTAGAGGACACGAGAAAACGAATGTAAACCATCCAAAGGGCCCATGTGAAGAATGCATGAGAAGGTGCATGTCTAGGCCCCACATGCGCCACCACCATCACGCACAAGTGGCGGGTTACTTTCTATGTCCTCCACCAACCTAACTCTACCTCACTTACTGTAAATATATATGCATATAACTAAATATTGTACGTGTTAAAACATAAATGTATAAACAAGGTACTCAGACTGGTTATAATCAAGACACATCCAGCAAAGTTTAAATGCATGTTCTGTAGTGTTTCGAACAAGTATTATAGAATGTTCAAATGTTTGTGATGTCTTTACCTAAACCGGCAACACACGAGGGAGATACCTTTGTGAAATATGTGCAAGGTCATTCCCCCTCCCACCCAGCGAGGGCTGCCAAGGCATGAGAGCAGAAACCGCGCCGCGCTGCGTTACCTCCCCCAACTAGGCTGGAGCCGCTTGAAAGACTTGTAACCCCCTCTGTAGCACCCAAGGCCACCACCCGCCACCTGCATTATTTACAGCACAGCAGTAAACCTCTGCCTGAACGCACGCGCCCCCTCGTAAACCTCACAACCCACCGGACCACCTCAGACTTATGGCCCTGTGCAATAAAGACACCCAACACTTTGACAACATACAGCGGAACATCCATAACAACTTCTAACAAGGCAGGAAGACATGCACCGCCCGTGCCAGGCCCTGAAGCTTAGCCCCTCGACCTATGGCCCCGGTCAACAGGACACTGGTAACCATGCCCTGACATATTATCTCCAGTCCCCTCACAGGGTGCATTCCTCCTGTGTTGCATTAACCTGTTGTATAACCTATTGTAAGATTTACTGAAGAAGATACTGCTAAAAATGCTCGAATGACTGCGGTGTGCATGACATAGGGCTAATAAGTCAGGAGGAGACATTCATCTCTGCCACTGGACGCGATGGCCCCACAACACCACCTGGATGAACTCTGCCACCCTGCCAGGCCCAGCCCAACCCACGAGGCTGCCCAGTGACGTCTTCCAGCCAAAGCCAACCACATCACAGCAGCACCTATAGTTAGTCATCGCCACCCAATCCCCATGAACTTGTGCCCCCTATAGTGTGTAGGTTCTTATGACGTTTTTTGTAAATATATACGCCTGTCTTTGCTATTGTCAGACAGAGCGCTCTCGGAGTTTGCAGAGTCCTTTGCATGCCCTATTCTGATTGATAAACTCCCATTTACGCTCACCCGCACTCTGTCTTGGCCTTATTCCCATCTTGGGAGAGTCCTTTATTGTCTCTCATTGCGGGGAGGATCGTGCTGTGTGGGGACGCTTGCCATTAGTGGTGACCCCGATAGCGTGATATTATTTTTTCCTAAACCCATTATAACCGTCCCCTTTTGGCACGAGAATCTCCGGTCGGAAAGGGATACGCACGGTGAGCCGGCTCCAGGAGGCTGCCCGCCAACGGCGACCGGTACACTAAGAAGTGCGCACTCAATAGAGAAAGGGTACGGGATCCCGATTGGAAAAAAATCCCCTTTGAGTACCGCTCGCCGGAGCCGGGGCTGACTGTTGAGTTAACGGCGACACTGCCTGGACGGACCCAGTTTCGGAGACTATCGGTTCAAGACGGGCACGTGAGTACCGAGTGTGAGCGATTGTAAAGGGAGCGGGGAGAGAAGGGTAGGAAAGGGACCGAGAAGGGGGTACGAAGATATACTAAAGATTACTCTAAAATTTTCCTTTCGTTTTCTTTGCATATGGCCATTAGGATTACGAGGTGAATAAAGAGATAGAAGTGACGGGAACCTAGCTCCGAAAGGGGGTGGAAGGCGGCGCCGCATAGTGCTATATTGACTAGTGCTGGGAATATATGATGAAGTGAAATACAAGATAAAAGTGTTCAGCAAAAGGGGGCACTGAGAATATATTAGTGATCGCTACTACTTCTTTTCTTTTTCTCTAAGGGTAGGGGGAGGATAAAAACGGAATTAGCACGAACTTGGGAGAAAAATAAGAGAACAAAGGTCCTACTAGAGGGGGGAGAGCAGGTTAAAACCTATAAATATATGCATATGCCCTAAGTAAGATAGACAGGAACAGCCGGCTAGGGAGGAAAGGGAGGACAGTGTGAATGGTGTACTGAGTGTTACCAAGAGGTGTGTGCACCTCGTATGTGTCAAGGGACGACTGCGATGTTGAGAATGTGTAAAACAGCTATAAATATGTAATTGTTAAATGGTCATGGTAAGTGTGACCGGATAAAACGTTTTGAAGGCAACATTGAGACAGCGACGTGAGTGGGTGCTTTTTGATTTCCGGGTTGATGTTGTCAAAATAAAAGATGGGTTGCTGTTGTATGTGTCTCCCAAAGAGAACAAGTTAAAAACTGTGTACCGCCTGTTCCGTGTTGTGCAGTCAAGGGAGGGAGAGCCCAACCGAGCATAACATTGAATGTGAAGTAGAATACTAAAAAATAATATCTATACTACATTCACATTGTGGCTGTAGAAACACACACACAGCGACACATAAGCGCTAGGAGGACACAGAGATGGGGGCTGAAACACCCTTATCACATATTTGTAAAAGCCTTCCAGGGCACGCGGAGCGGATTAAGAAATATCACGACCAATGGGTAACCGAGTTGAAAGGAGAGGGGCTACCCCAGTTATGGCCAGAGGGAGGATCATTTGACAAAAGCATTCTAGATACGGTAATGACATGCATTTTCTTGAAGTACCGAGGGAAACAGCTGCAGAATAGGAGGGAAATATTAGATCTTTGGCGGTTATTCGAAGAGGTACCACCGCCTAAAGCGCCAGCACCAAATCCTGATCTCCCATCTACTACAGACAATCCACTGATGTTACAGAAAGATATCAAAGAAGTGCCAGGTGTAACACCACCAGTAGAGGTAATAAGTTTATACCCGATATTAAAGAAACCTGTACCCGCAGAAGGATACAGTGATCCAACGTATGTACCTCCCCCGACAACTACCACACCCCACCGGCCCACTGCACCCCCACCATATGAAAGTACAAGGGAACGAGGCCAGGCGGGTACTCAAAGGGTGGACATAGAGAAACTCACAGATGATCTAGAATCAAGACTGTCTATAGCAAAAGATGAGCTCTCGTGGATAAAAAACATTTGCGAACGGACAGCACTGGATACAACTAGAGCTGGACGTACGTCTAGAGCATCGGATGAAAGCAGACGGCCCGAAGAGGGGTGGAAGAAGGGCGAGATCCTGTTTAGGATTGAGGAAGAACCAACGCGAATAATAGAAGTAGGGACCCGAGAGGAAGATGGTGGTAACGAAGAAAGGCTTGGGGGACTTAGAGAGGAATTACTTTGTGATATTAGAGAAGAGCTAGACGAAAGCGACAGATTGAGTATGGCAATAGGAGGGGGAAGCGAGGGGGAGGAAGGTGCATGTTCTATGAGAACCCTAGATGATGACTGGTCGGGGCGACTGAGGAACAGAGTGGGAAAGATGGCATCACTAGGAACATCAGCAGCCAAAACGGGTCCGGATGCAACAACGAAAGGAAAGCTACAGCTCCCGTTGATACATAGGGGAGGAGGGAGGCCTAACTATATCCCATGGGCACAGATGGATAAAGCTAATTTATTAAAGTTATTGCCCCCGTTATCAGGAGGGGCAAGTAAGTGGATATACGCCTTCGAAAAACATACAGCTGGGGTACCCCTAGCTGTAGGAGATGTGAAAAGTCTGCTCGTATCAGCGGTGGGTGACCAGGCTGAAAGAGTATGGGTTAAAGCCGGTTTCCCGGGAGTAACATTAGACTGCGACCGCCATGATGGGGCCTCATTTAACACAGTGCGGGCTAGGGTGTGGGACGCCTTACGCGAAACATTTCCAGACACACCTGACTTACAGTCTGTGATGCAGTGTGCAATGAATGACGGGGAGGAGGCTATGGATTACATTTTTCGGGTCCAAGAGATGTGGAGAGCGGAGACGGGCACGCCCTGGTATCAATCGACATCTTTATTTTACTTCATTATAAAAAGGGGGCTACCAAAGGAAGTGCAGAAGGCGCTTGACAAAATAGCAGGTATAGAAGCAAAGGGATGGCCGGAAATTCAGAGCATAATAGTACACCATTGTAAACGAATCAAGGAACGGGAGAAGGAGGTGGCGCAGAAAAGATTGGCAGACGAGGCGAAGTTGGTGCAGACAAAGTTAGTGAAGGTTGCAGCAGCAGTAGCCGCTCTCCCACACAGCAGGGAGGGAGAAGATGAGGAGGAGGGGCTGATAGCAATACAAGGAAGGATGGCAACTAATTGGGCGGGAACAGGACAGCGGCAGTGGAACGAGCAGGAGCAGGGTGGAGGTCCGCAGTGGCAAGAGTGGACCCCTCGAGGGGGACGAGGTGGGTACAGGAGCCGAAGAGGAGGTGGACCACAGGGGTACGGGGGAATGGGAGGAAGTGGATGGCAGGGTCCCAGGGGCCCTCAGGGGAGTTGCTGGAACTGTGGGCGATGGGGACATTACTCCAGGGAGTGCAGAAGTAGACAAAACAACGGGTTCCAGGAGGTGGAACAGTATGGCCATCCCCACCCGGGAAGCCCATATGGCCTTCCAATGGGACAACAGCAACTGAGAGACCCAAGCCAGGGTAACACGAGCCAGCAACAGGGACCCCAGTATAGAACACAGAACCACCCACAAAACATGCATAACAATGACAGCATGCAGTATACACCAGGCAACCCTTTCGCGACAGCAGCTAACGGGGCCCCCGCACCAGCACCTTATAACGGCATGTCAGTGGTCTCAGGTAACGTATTCAATGAAGGGGGGGCGATGAGACACCCCGCATAGGACAGCCCACAGAGAACACTTGCGTGTCCAGTTCTATCTACCACCCACAGTGCAGCAGAGGAACCATTGGTGGGGGCGCAGATAGGAGACAGGCAATTTATATTCATGGTTGATTCGGGAGCGGAGAAATCATGTGTCAGGGAGGGCCGGTTCCCGTTATCTAACAGGAAGTTAGAGACGCAGGGGTTCTCTGGGGCTGTAATTGAAGTTCCTTACACAGAAGCTTTGGATGTAACCATAGGGGGCAAGACTATAAAAGCACCCTTACTATATTATGAACAGTCCCCGATAAATTTGCTGGGAAGGGACCTTATGAGTAAACTTAACATGACCATATCATTTACCGAAGGAGGAATAGTGTGTTCTACACCCGGGATATGCCCCTTGCGTGCAATGTTGGTAGTGCAAGCCTACACAACCACACAGGAAATACGAGGGCTGCCACAAAAGGAAGAGATGTTTATTGCAGGGCTACAAAGATTGGCCCTTATAGTCCCAGAGCTAAAAAACATGGATTGGAGGATTCCAGCAGAATTCCTCTTCCGCCCCATAGTGTGTCCAAATGCAGCACCAGGATCAGTGGTGTCGTTGGATTTGCACGCCGTGCAGGTATCAACGAAACGGATCGCTGTGATTGGGGTAGACAGAGAAGGATGTGAGTGGCGCACCGTACTGTGTACAAACGCAAACCTTGCCCTGCGCGAGGTAACAGATGAGGATCTCTTCTCAGATACAGAAGTAGATGGTGAGATAGTAATGGAAATAGCGATGCCCTGTGACATTTTGATCCAAGCCAGAGAGATCCCCGTCCAATTGATGGCAGTGGTAGGAACACCACCGTCATTTTTTGATGATGACATGAGGCTAGTACCAAACAATTTATGGACAACAGGCCCACATGATGTAGGGCTGTTGCATGGAGTACAACCTGTGAGAATAAAACTAAAACAAGGAGCTATCTTACCAAGAGTTAAACAGTATCCATTGTCCCGTGAAGCTGAAGAAGGGATAAAAGAGACCATAAATGCACTACTAGTACAAGGAATAATAGTGCCTTCAAACTCCCCATGTAACACGTGTATTTATCCAATCAAAAAAGCAAAGGGGGGATCTTGGTGGATGATACAGGACTTACGCCCCCTCAATGATGTAATACAAAAAGAGTTCCCTCTAGTCCCGAACCCTGCATCCATACTATGCAGTATCCCAAAACCAGCATCACATTTTACAGTAGTGGACTTGAAAAACGCATTCTTCTCAATACCTCTGGCTGAAGAGAGTAGATACCTTACAGCGTTCACACTGGGGGGAAAAAGATATGAACACTGCAGACTGCCACAGGGATACTGTGAAAGCCCGAGCATATTCAACCGCATATTGCATGAAGACTTGGGGAACCTATCAGTAGAGAGTACGATTATCCAGTACGTGGACGATTTATTGGTGTGTGCACAAGACAAAGAAACGTGTAGAAAAGATTCAACAACGCTCCTGACTTTACTGGCCAACAAAGGGTACAAGGTAGACAGGGAGAAGCTACAGTATTGCCTGACTGAGGTCCTATACCTGGGACAGCTCATATCAAAAGATGGAAAAAGAATAATTCCCGACCGGGTGGAGGCAATAAGGTCAGTAGGAGAGCCCACGACGGTGAAAGACATGCAAACATTTTTGGGGATGTGCAATTATTGCCGAGCATGGATACTAGACTATACAGCATACACCAGGCCCCTCCTACAAGCACTCAAAGAAGCACAACAGGAGAATGTAAAAATAAAATGGTCAGAAGAAATGAGCATATCGTTCAAATCACTGAAAGAGCTAATTTCAAGCGCTCCAGTATTAGCAAACCCTGATTATGGACACAAATTTTACTTATTTTCCCATTGCAAAGGAACACTTATGACAGCGGTGCTGACACAAAAGACATCCTTAGGACACAAGCCCCTAGCTTACTATAGTGGTACTTTAGATGCCGTGATGCAGGGTCATTTCGCGTGCGAACAATCGCTCGCAGCAGCCGCATTCGCGATTGAGAAAAGTGCCACAATAGTAATGGGATGCTCTGTAACATTGTTTGTGGAACACTCATTATTTGCAATACTCGAAAGATCAAAAAGCACGCTGACCACACAGCGGGCAACAGCATATGAGATCATACTGTCCAGCGCCAACATCCACATAGTGAGATGTAAAACAGTGAACCCCGCCACGTTTATCACAGAAGCGTGCACATTGGAGGATATGCAAAATCACGACTGCACAACCTACACAGGAGAAGGAGGGGAGGGCACAGTGGTGTGTGAAAACGCTCTCAGCGAGGGGGAAGTGTACTTTGTGGATGGGTCCGCATCAATTGATATGGACACGGGAGAAAAACACGTTGGCATGGCGGTAGTGAGACTAGAGGAAGGTGAGTTTGAAACACTAGTACAGTACCGCCTCCCGTCACATTACTCTGCACAAGCAGCAGAACTGGTTGCGCTCATAGAAGCACTACACGCAGCAAAGGGCTGTGCAGTTACAATATACACAGACTCAGCTTACATGACGACGACAGTACATGGAGGTCTAGCAAGGTGGGGCCGTAGGGGATTCAGAAGGGCAGACGGAACGCCAGTGCAGCATGCAGAATTGTTAAAAGAATTAATAGAGGCCCTACAAAACCCTACTGCTGTAGCAATAGTGAAGTGCCAGGCCCATACATCCAATACAGACATTGTGTCTTTAGGGAACGCGGCAGCAGACGCTGCCGCCAAGGAGGCTTCCTATTTTCAGAAATACGACACAGGTGAGTTCATGATGAAGAACACAACAACCGAAGAACTGTCAGAAGGGTACAACATGATGTCCTTATCACAAATTCTAGAATTGCAGGAAGGAGCTAGTGCAGAAGAAAAACTAACGTGGACGAAACGGGGATGCAGCCAATCAGGAACAGACCTATTATGGCGGCAAAATAACTCAGGGAAAGTGGTAATGCCACTACAGTTACTAGAAGTAGCATTTCAACAGCTACACTTCCCCGCACACAACACTAAATAGCACATCGCAGCAGAAATACAGGAAGAATGGTTTGTGCCCTGTCTCCAGGAGCATGTGTCTCGATTGGCAATGGAATGTACAACATGCCAAATATACAACTCAGGAATGACCCTACGCACACTCCGGGGAACAATTCCCAAGCCCATTGGCCCCTTCAGAGAACTGCATATAGACTATGCAGACATGGGGGAAAGGTGTAATGGCGCACGGTACATGATCGTGGTTGTGTGCCCGTTTTCAAGGTGGGTGGAAGCAGGACCATGTGCGCGACCTGATGCCAAAAGCGCCGCCAAGTTCCTAGTAAGGGAGGTGTTCCCGCGCTGGGGAATTTGTGACGTGATTCGCTCAGATAACGGCTCTCACTTTGTGAATGAACTCTTCAAGGAAGTTACCACGTTATTGGGTATAAAACATAAATTGTGTTCGATTTATCATCCTCAAAGTAATGGCGTAGTGGAAAAGATGAACGGCCTGTTAAAGGGCAGGTTATCAAAACTATGCTTCTCATTAAAGAAAAATTGGATTTACTGTCTACCCCTGGCACTATTTGAGTTGAGAAATCAACCAAGTAAAGACCACCATTTGTCCCCACACGAGATCGTGACTGGGAGACGAATGAACACAGCACACTCTCCACTGCGTGAACACTCAGATGCTCACAGGAGCGCCGCAATATTGGGAGATGAGTTCACAGACTACCTAAGAAAATTAACAAGGGCAGCACGCGCAATATCGAAGCAACTCTCCCCACCCTTCACGAGAGAAGAGGGAAATGGAACAGGATCTGTCACGGAGCCAGAGCAACAGCTACAGCTAATGCCAGGCGACTCAATTTATGTCAGAAGCTTCGTGCGTCGGTGGAATGCACCACGATTCCATGGCCCATACGAAGTAATATTTTGCACGCCCACGGCAGTAAAGGTGAAGGGCTTGAGGTACTGGGTGCACTTGACCGACGTACGAAAAGCATACAGCAATGTACAAGAGGAAATAGATAAGGAGGCACAGACAACAGCAAACGATGCAAATGAGTAAAATGTCTAAATACCGACTTGTGTGTGTGTGTCAGCACTGGACTTCAATGGAATAATGTCTGACAAGGATATTACACAAAAAAAAAAAAAAAAAAAAATTTTTGTGTATGTGTGTTTTCCTTTTTTTTATCTTGTTGAGTGGTATGTATTAATGAAATGATAATATTATAAACCCTTGTCTGTGAATACCCCTCCCCCACATCCCCTCCCGCTTCCATTCCCCGTCAAATGTATTGGCACAGATGGTGCCAGCAAAACGTTTACATGCATGCACTTAATGCACTTTTATATCTCAAAACAGGAGCTTCCATGGCATCTAACGGGCAGCCTGCAACGGATAGAATTAGTAGAATGAGAGAATTAGTATATGAGAGATGTAGATATTCGTATGAGTGTGGATTATCAGTATGCATCACATTGTTTTTTATGATAATGTTTGGCTTGGTTACATATTGGTTTATAGCGTTCATCTCTATCGAGATGTACGAGGGGGGAGGGAGCAATAACACTACTGGACCAATTAACAGTACCACCGGGCACGATACAACTGCAGGTGTCAATACCAGGGAAGGTGATTTTTTGATATGGGACGGAACTAAACTTGTGTGGGGGTATCATACCACACCATCCAGTGTTGTGACCTCACAAAGAGAAAAGCCACAAGGTGGAATACAGAGCAACACAGTGTCTCCACCAGGGGTATCCACTTACAATGCCCACAGTCTCAATGACCGAAACCCGTCTGCCATATCATGGTTATATAACACCCCCACCAACCAGATTACCCCCACCCCAGAAAACAATGTGCCAGATAACGTCAGGAAAGAAGACGAAAAGCTACTAGAAATGCACGAAATATTATATGATGAATGGGTCAAGGGGGGCGGGAATGAGAAAGGGGGGTCTAGTTTGTCCACTGCCCAGGGGGGTGTGAAGTACATGAGCAACAAGAACAACAGACGAAAGAGAGAAGCAGGGAGGAGAAAGTACGATGAGTACTATGGGCTAGGTCTAGATGAGATGGAAGACCCACGACACCCCCATCAAACAAATAAGTGGTATGCAGACATGAGTGCCACAGCTAAACAGACAACAAACGAGAGCTGTTATGTCTGTTCCCTCATCCCCCATGCATCAGGTACACCCAAAGTGTTGTTACCCAAAGAGTTGCCTATTGTGGATGCCCAATGTCTCCTTCATCTCACGCTGTGCAGGATTAAGAACACCTTCCAGGCACACGAAGTGACTTTTCAAATGCTGCAGAACGAGAAAACGTGTTACCCAAAAACGGCAGGAGTAGTATGTTTGAAAGAACCATTTTTTGTGATAGGTGGGACACTTTTTTCTGACAATAAGCGGAAGGATGAAGAAGTACTGTGCAAAGCGGAAGCACTAAGAGGTGTGGCGCCGGATAAATTACGGTGGATAGTGGAAACATGTACACCAGTATGGAGAGAACACATTTCAAAGCTAACCTGGGTAACTGCCATTGAAAAACCGTTCAAACTACAGAGCGAAATGGACTATAAACTGTGCTTTAGAGGAGAAGGGAGAACCCCCTTGGGAACAAACAAGAACTGCAACAAGACCCTCGCCATCCCAGACCTAAGGAAAGGGACAGCGGCCCTGATGGACACGTACTGGGTGTGCGGCAAACAGGCATACCTACACCTCCCCCAGTCATGGAGTGGCAGCTGCTCAATGGCCACTCTGCACTCAGCCCTGATGGTGATACCAGAAAGCCACGTCGATGGGACACGGGAACGCATGCAGAGTGTGGCTCAACCAACTGCAGAGACACAAATATATGTCCTGTCTTCTGGAAACAAGGAAGAAGTGCTGACCCGCAACAGGCGAGCATCAAATTACATATCAAAGGCATCATCAGAACTATTGGCTCAGATCCCAGACAAATATCGATTATTCAGCTCAGCAGAAACATTTTTTGCCTCACTCGTCTCAAGTGTCCAAGCACGGGCAAACGCAAAATGGCTCCAGATAACACGCTGGGAATTGGTTCAGCTGGCGAACGACACTGAAGAAGGATTCAATATCATCAGAGTTGAACTAAGAGCCTTACGACTAATGACCATGCAAAACAGGTATGTTCTAGACCTGTTGACAGCGATGGACGGTGGTGTTTGCCGAAAAATAGGAAGTGCCTGCTGCACTTTCGTACCTTCTGAAGATGCAGAGAATGGCTCCCTGTCCCATGTGATCGAAGCAGTCCACAACCTAGGAGAAAAAATGAAAATGGAAGGTGGAGCAGAAGCGAGTACCTGGTTCGACAACATCTTCTCCTGGGTTCCCTCATGGCTTGGAACAACTGTGAAGTTTTTAATACCAGCTGTTGTGTTCCTCCTTCTACTTTTTTGCCTGTGCCAGGTGGGTCTTCGAGTCTGTGCTAACGCAGTACCAAATGGTGCAATGATGATGGTGACAATGGGCAACTCACATGGTACAATGAAAACAATGCAAGAAGCACAAGTACAAACAGGGATAGATAATTCGCCCAGGTACCAACTGGTGCCCATATACCACGATAAAGATATTGTAGATAAGTTGTGGCACACCACCATCAAAGAGCCCCGTATACTAGAATGGTATGAGGAAGTTTGGGTAGATTTAGAAGCAGATGGTGGGTGCAAATATCTAACGTGTACTCCAGATGAATATGCCCGGAGAGGTGAGAGCTTAAGAGCAGTGTGCAGAGCATGGATGCCCATCAAAGGAACTCCGGCATGGGATGAGGCGGTGATGGACGAGGCAGAATGTAGGAGGATAGAAGATTTAAAGAATTTGTTACTTTAGTAACGAAAGGGGGGAAATGTAGGGGAGGACTGGTCCAAGACGACCCCCCTCGCCCGCACTTTCTCCCCAGGTAAGGACTATGGCTCTCTTGGGCGTCCCCTCATGCCACCCGGGCCCAGGTGGTGGAGGGCTCACCCACTGGAGACATTGCCCGCACGTATTAATTGCCCACACGTATTAAAATTTAGCTAGGCCTAGAAACCATTTTTGTCTGGTAAAGATGGTGTGAGCTCAGCGCACTGTAGCGCGGCCCCCACCCTTGGAGGGTTTCAGTCATCCTTGTTGCCGCAGCACCCTGGTAGATCCGCTGCGAGCACGTTCCCACGAACAAGACGGACATGAGCTAGCGTAATAGCCTAACATTGTAACAGTTCACCTCCCGCAGTGTATCGTATCATCGCTCCCAGCATGACCCGGCCCGCAGGCCTAGGCAAAATGAAATGAACAGTAAAATGGTCGTTACAGGCCCGACAATCTTTGTATATTAATATTGTATAAAACCCCTTATATTACAAAAAGCCTGTAGGATGTATGATTACAAGAGATCATGCCCCCATGATACGAACGATGGTGAGCATATTCCATTGCAGTTGGGTACTAATAATAACGGCACACACCACGAATACATGTATGACTGCAAAACGCACACCCCATGGGGCCCGTGCCATAACTGAACTAATGCTGCTAGAGGACACAAGAAAACGAATGTAAACCATCCAAAGGGCCCATGTGAAGAATGCATGAGAAGGTGCATGTCTAGGCCCCACATGCGCCACCACCATCACGCACAAGTGGCGGGTTACTTTCTATGTCCTCCACCAACCCTAACTCTACCTCACTTACTGTAAATATATATGCATATAACTAAATATTGTACGTGTTAAAACATAAATGTATAAACAAGGTACTCAGACTGGTTATAATCAAGACACATCCAGCAAAGTTTAAATGCATGTTCTGTAGTGTTTCGAACAAGTATTATAGAATGTTCAAATGTTTGTGATGTCTTTACCTAAACCGGCAACACACGAGGGAGATACCTTTGTGAAATATGTGCAAGGTCATTCCCCCTCCCACCCAGCGAGGGCTGCCAAGGCATGAGAGCAGAAACCGCGCCGCGCTGCGTTACCTCCCCCAACTAGGCTGGAGCCGCTTGAAAGACTTGTAACCCCCTCTGTAGCACCCAAGGCCACCACCCGCCACCTGCATTATTTACAGCACAGCAGTAAACCTCTGCCTGAACGCACGCGCCCCCTCGTAAACCTCACAACCCACCGGACCACCTCAGACTTATGGCCCTGTGCAATAAAGACACCCAACACTTTGACAACATACAGCGGAACATCCATAACAACTTCTAACAAGGCAGGAAGACATGCACCGCCCGTGCCAGGCCCTGAAGCTTAGCCCCTCGACCTATGGCCCCGGTCAACAGGACACTGGTAACCATGCCCTGACATATTATCTCCAGTCCCCTCACAGGGTGCATTCCTCCTGTGTTGCATTAACCTGTTGTATAACCTATTGTAAGATTTACTGAAGAAGATACTGCTAAAAATGCTCGAATGACTGCGGTGTGCATGACATAGGGCTAATAAGTCAGGAGGAGACATTCATCTCTGCCACTGGACGCGATGGCCCCACAACACCGCCTGGATGAACTCTGCCACCCTGCCAGGCCCAGCCCAACCCACGAGGCTGCCCAGTGACGTCTTCCAGCCAAAGCCAACCACATCACAGCAGCACCTATAGTTAGTCATCGCCACCCAATCCCCATGAACTTGTGCCCCCTATAGTGTGTAGGTTCTTATGACGTTTTTTGTAAATATATACGCCTGTCTTTGCTATTGTCAGACAGAGCGCTCTCGGAGTTTGCAGAGTCCTTTGCATGCCCTATTCTGATTGATAAACTCCCATTTACGCTCACCCGCACTCTGTCTTGGCCTTATTCCCATCTTGGGAGAGTCCTTTATTGTCTCTCATTGCGAGGAGGATCGTGCTGTGTGGGGACGCTTGCCATCACCGGGGGGATTCAAAGAGAGGGGTGTGATATAAGGGTATATCATTCAGAAATAAAAGATAGACATTAATAAATAATTAAGGGTTCCAGCTGTGCATCACACGCTAGGCATTGACTTAGGTGGAGTGCCAGGTTGAAATCACTTACAACTTATCAGACCTGCCCTGTCTGCTGCCTTAAACTCAGCACTTGCCACTTGCTGGCTGCACTACCACTGTTTGTTGCCTTTACAATTTATTTATTTAGTTATGTATTTATTGTTATTATTTATTATTATTATTTATCTGTTTCTCCTTTGCTCCGCACTTTCTACTTCTCCCCCCTCCCATGCACTTTTCCCCTCCCCCTCTCCCATGCACTTGCGCTTTCTCAATGTCATTGGGCTTAGAAAGATCGTTGTTTTGTTCTCCCTTGTTCCCCTCCCTTGCCATGTCGCGCTCTGAAACACTTGTCTACGAGCCCGATAGAAATAAAATAACAATATCAATATCAATGGTTGCACTGCTACTTGCTTGACAATAAAGTTGGTGGGAACTTATTCCGGTACACTCTGAATTAACTAAATTTCCTCTGACATGGACCGACTACACTTTTTAGACCTTCCATCAGGCTTCAGTTGTGAAAGTCTACACAAGTTTGATCCATTGCTAGATAAGGGGTGTGCACTGTTGGAGTTTGTCATTCGTTCCATAGACAGAGAAAGAGGTAGGATGGTCCTGGAAAAGGCTGGCTAGTGTAAGTAAATTGAGATGGCCTTTGAATTTAAATTTCCTTAGGGTAGCTGAGGGAGCAATACAACATTGATATAGAATTTAAGTGGAGGACGACGTAGACAACTGAGATTGGTTGTTTTTTTAAAGCCATGCGTGTGCGGGAGATAGTAGATCACCATGCAATGAATGAAACTGAGTGTGCTATCAATTTGTGAGTACAAGTGTGAAGAGAATCCAAGTGATAACATGGACGACATACATACCCGTAGGATTTGTTGTCAGTGGTTACTAAGGATGGAATAACCCCAGAGATGATTGGATGCAGAAGGTTGCATTCATTTACTGTATCGAAGTATGTCATCTATACAGATTGAAAAACAATACAGAAGTTCACACCTGGATTTTAATGAAGCATCACCCACATCATTAAACATCAATCATGCCAACAGATCATTCATAAATTCGTTTTGGAGAAGAGTCGATTAAAATTACTCACTGAACTGTGATTTGCCATCATATGGCTTTTGATTAACTTTGATTAAGACAAAGGTCTTACATTTCCAGTACATTCTCAACAATGTACTATTGGTATGACACACACACACACACACCCATTTTGCTTACCAGAAATAAAATGATCTAATGTACATTTTATATGAGAATTGGTAGCTATTCACACAGGGACTCTTTCCAGGGATAGGAAGTGATTGTGGGAAGGAAGTATAGCTCAAGGTCAAAGCGTTTGTCTTGTCTCGCAGGTATTAAGCGGATTATAAAAAAACAATTATAATAGTTACAATATTTTGTGTGATCCTGCATTTTGTTTGGGTAATTTGTTTTTGGGCTGAGTGTATCCCAATCATAGTGAGCCAGGGCCTAGAAGGAGTGGGCAAATAAATTGAGAGGGCCCTGAGAGTGCAGGGTTCAATCAGGGGCAAGGATGGTTAGCTAGGTTGAGGAAAACCCTTGCATGGCTTAATAGAGCTAAAGAAGAATGTAAAGAAGTGCTGCATAGAGAGAGCACAAGGTGTTGGGTGAGGGTATTTGAGTTTCATTTGGTGGCAAAAGTGAGAATTTTGTTGATGAGGAACAATTAGTAGTTGTAAATCCAAGTTCGAGGCTCGAGCATCAGTCGAGTTTCTTGAGGACCAGAGTGGAGTTCAGGGTCCTAGTAGATGAAAGGTGAGGTAGGGCTAGATTTTGAAGTTATTTAGCTGGTTGAGCCTGGCTAATGTGGTTGTGTAGGTTAGTGCTCAATGCATGGTTGCTGTGAAGAAAGAACCACCAAGTGCGAGCCTGGCAGATGGGCAGATATATATTAGAAAGGAGAGAAGGGGGCAGAAGTTAGGAGGTAAATAACTTTGGTTTTTGGAAGACTTTAATATCATAGTAAGTAGTCCCATTCAGTGATGGATGGCAGAGAGCGATTTCAATATGCAATTGGATAGCTCCTGGTGTAAGAAGGAGACAATGGGCCTCATTCTCAGATTGGAGGTAGCCATGGCGCTATTTGCGCCATGGCTGCCTCCAATACCGGGTCCGGCACTGTTCTGGTTCAATGGGCACTTACCGGTGCATTCCGACCCTGGAGGGACTGGTAAGTCCCCATTGAACTAACCATTCCCCATTCCCATTTGAGCCCCCATAGGGCTCAATGGGAATGGGGAGGGTGCTAATAATGGGCTCGCGAATTGCAGGCCCGTTATTAGCGCCCTGGTCTCTTAGCGGGAACCGTAAAGGACGTGTGGTCAGACCAAACATCCTTTACGGTTCCCGCTAAGGGACCTCGGAATTGGGCGGTAAGGGATTACCGGCACCGGTCTCCTTACCGTTGCCCGGTATCCCTTACCGCCCAACTTGTAATGACCCCCATTGTTTTGTTTTTTGTGTGCAAAAAAAACAATTGGAGAAGCGAAAACCAAATGGGCCAGTTTGCAGGTAAGGGTTACAGATTATGAAGAATATGGGATTGAGGATACATTTTATGGAAATCCCACTGGAAAATGGTGACAGTGAAGAAACCAATTTTCTATGAGAGGGAGACAGACAACGCAAAGAAGTAGGAGGCGATCTATTCAAAGACTGTGTCGAGAAATCTAATGAACATGTGTGTAATTTAAGATAGGAAGATCAACATTGTTATAGGCACCACAGTGGTCCAGGTGAATGAGGACATGCAGAACTTGAGAAATGAGGACTAGCCAGGGAGCGAGAAACAAGTCCCATTTCAATGAAGGGCTTGCTGAGAATAGCTGAGTAGAAGGGATTGCACTTGTTTTTGTTCTTTAAGTAGGCTATGATAAAGTTCAATGGCATTTTTTTTCGAACTAGATGGTGGAGGAGACAGGCAAAGAATTGCCTGAGTTGTTGGCTTTAACAGATTTTATTTTCATTATGTGCAAAATATATGCTACCTTGAAAGAGGATGGGAAGGTCCCATAGGGCAGTAACATGTTGGTAAAGCCTTTATCATCTATTGGGCAAATTGGTCGATAGGAGTATTTCATGGGTCAGGCATTTTCAGAACAGATGCATTTTCCACTACGGTGAGGGAGGGAAGCAGCTTAAGGATGAGAGGGTGAGGCGGATGGTGGAAACAAAGGGTAGAGATATAGGAGAGCAGTGAAGGTGTGTCTGGTCTTTGTGATTTTCAGATGAAAAATATATTGCAGGTTTTCGGCAGTGAGAAAGAAAATGGATGAAGTGGGGTGGGGAAGGAACAGCAATGATTGAAGGGTGCATGATAGTTTCAAAGTTTATGAAAAGAGAAGCACGGGGTTTCAATATAATAGTGAAAAAGAGGAAAAGGGGAGATTTCTTGTATGTGCAAGAAGGGGGTCACAGAGGTATATACTCCAGCAGCTGGGGTTGTGGCAGAGGCAACATGCAGATATCGTGCCGACACATATATACTTATAATGCTTCTTGGTGATGCTCTATGCCTGCTTGCCTTCTTTCTAGCTTTTCCTCTCTGCCCCATAACTGATGTTCTTCTTGCTTTGTGTATGTTATAGTACTTGCTAATGAATCATATTACTTGGGCAGTTAAAGGGATAATATTAGGTGAGCCAACTAATACTCCATTTAGAAAGAAAGAAAGACAGTTAAAAACCTTCCAGCACTCATCCCACTTAAAACGTATCTTACACTTACTAAACATTCTTTCAACAATAGAACTGTTAGTGTCATGGCTAGATGACTTGCTGGCATTTGGACTGATGATGCCGTCAATCCAAAAAGCACAAGCACATCAGATGTGTCCATTTCTCTAACTGTACACTTTACAGCAATTCACAATCCTACTAATATCTCCTAAACAAAGATATGAAAACATAAAGTTTAATAGTAATATGGAAGTTAATGATGGTGTTTTCCCTAAAATCAAGCAAACATAGAAAGAAAACCTTTTTCTACAAACACTAGAAACTGCAGCAGTGCAACTAATAGTCTTCATAGCCTCTTGAAATATACCATTCATCTACAACATGATATTGCAATAGCTACAACCTTGATATTTCTTGGAAACTTGCAGAGGTAAGAGAATTTAGGTATATCAGCACTAATCAATGTTTTAATCATAGGGAAATAGTTATACAGCGATGTGCACAAAACCCCACCTGTGACATCATTTCGTGTTTACTGTGATATATATATATATATATATATATATATATATATATATATATATATATATATATATATATATATATATATCACAAAGACAATAAGACAATATTTGAAAAAATGAAAACATTATCAGGGCGGAGCCGAATATACTGTACCCCCGAATTCTTTTTACTGTTGTTACCTAATCAGGGACAATAAACATGGAAATGCAATAATACAATCTAGCAGTGTAACACAGGAAAATGAACAAACATATCTTAGCAAACATGAATACTTCATACAATTTTCAAGCGATAAATTAAATAGATGTGAGACGACCCATTTGCATTTTATGGGAGACGTGTAACAATATAGATTCTGAGGCAGTCAGTTGGGTCAACAGTGTGCAGAATAAACACTGCGTGGTTATTAGTTTGCCACCCATAAAATGCAAAGGGGTCTTATCACATTTATATGTTTTTTTCGTTTGTAATTTGTATGACGAATTTGTATTGAAATTAACATTGAGGTACATTTAATATGTATGTGCCACCATGTTTTAGAGCACATGAGAACGAAAGATAGATAATATCTTCATTCAAGCTGATGTAACAGGGACATATCACCATTCCTACAAGGGTATGCCAAGCATTGGACACATAAAGTGACTACACACGATATGAAGACAGATTATATTAAATACGGAATTGAAATCAGAAAGATGATTAATATACGTGTATTTTAGATCACAATCATATTGTTTAATAGCATAAATAAAGATGCACTATAAAGGGGATAGATAAATCCACACCACACATATGGTGAGCGTATAATTTATCAAAATTAAATCCACATAATTGAAAAAGGGTACACACACATAAACTCATAGTCATGTTTTTTGGTATGTTTACAGAGGACAACATATATGTGAAGTTGATGAATGTTAACACCTGATGAAGGATTCAATACAAAAGCCGTAGAGACATTAAGCACTATATATCATCAACATAATGGAGTTCATAAAATTAAATGTTTGTTATATTAATATATTTGTTGATAAAAAAATGTTGATTTATTTTGTTAAAGTTAAAGAAATTTAAAGAAAAGTTCATTCACATAAATGTGCATTGCAAGAATTAATCAGAAATGCAAACATTTAGGGGTTGATTCATAGAATTAATGTGCGCCGAAATTTCCCGCGCAGAGGTGCCAAAAAGTGTGATTTGCAGTAAAACTGCGAAAATCGCAGTGCAAGTGCGAAAATCGCAGGGAAACCAGCGCACATCGATTCATGGATGTCCGTGCGCGAGAAAAACATTGGATGTGCGCTGAAAAAGTGTGCCGCGCACGCCAACAGCGTGCGCCACGGCCACTGCGAAATCGCACATAGCGCGGTGCACATCACAAAAGTAGGCAGAACACGGGGCGTAACACTCGGAATGGGGAACAACGCGTGAAAATATGGGCGTCACGGGGGAAGTACAGGAGGCAAGTGCGCGGAACTCCCACACGCTCGCCTACAACCCGTATTCATGGAATCGAATAGGGCAAACCAGCGCACGGTGAAAGACGCGCACAGGGTCAAACAAGTACGCAACAAGAAAGCAGGCGGTAGCGTCCCTGCACCTGAAATAAATGTGCGCCAAAATGTGCGCTAACAAAAAGCACCCATATACAGCCATGATGAATGGACCATACAGTGGCGCTCTAGGACATATGAGGTGCAAAGGTGTACCGACAAACACGGATACCCGCTGTGTGAAAAATAGCGTGTGCGTGTGTTTCTGGGCGCGCGGGAAGTTCCACACGCGATTAGCCTGGGTACGTGTACTTCGGGGTGCGCAGGAAGTTCCACACGCGATTAGCCTGGGTACGTGTGTTTCGGGGTGTGCGGGAAGTTCCACACGCAATTTGCCTGGGTATGTGTACTTCGGAGTGCGCAGAAAGTTCCACACGTGATTAGCCTGTGTATGTGTACTTCGGGGTGCGCGGGAAGTTCCACATGCGATTAGCCTGGGTACGAGTGTTTCGGGGTGTGCGGGAAGTTCCAAACGAGATTGGCCTGGGTACGTGTACTTCGGGGTGCGCGGGAAGGTCCACATGCGATTAGCCTGGGTACATGTACTTCAGGTTGCGCGGGAAGTTCCACACGCGATTAGCCTGGGTACGTGTGTTTCGGGGTGCGCGGGAAGTTCCACACGCGATTGGCCTGGGTACGTGTACTTCGGGATGCACGGGAAGTTCCACACGCGATTGGCCTGGGTACGTGCACTTCGGGTGCGCGGGAAGTTCCACACGCGATTGGCCTTGGTACGTGTACTTCGGGTGCCCGGGAAGTTCCACACGCGATTGGCCTGGGTACAGGCCTGGGTACATGTATTCCGAGGTGCGCGGGAAGATTCACACGCGAATTCAGCAGGGTACGTGTATTTCGGTGGTGCCGGGGAATGCTAACGTGATTTGGCCGTGTGGGTCCTCCCAGGTGTTCCCTCTACACCCTCCACGGCCGCTGCAAGCATCCCACACCACAGGGGACTACCCTGCACCCCTGCTCATGTCCCACAGGCAACCCATCCACCATGGCCATGCCCCCCAGCCAACCCACATGTCACCTTGCACTACTGATCACCAACACATGTCTCCCAGAACCCCCACCCCCCAGCACTGTGGGGCACCCTCCACCAGGCCCCCACTCATGTCTCCCACCACCCCCACCCCCAGCAGTGCAGGGCAGCCTCCACCAGGCCCCCACTCATGACTCCCTGCACCCCCAACCCCCAGCAGTGCAGGGCAGCCTCCACCAGGCCCCACCTCATGTCTCCCACCACCGCACCCCCCAGCATCCAGGGGCACCCTCCACCAGGCCCCCACTCATGTTCCCCAGCACCCCCACCCCCCAGCATCCAGGGGCACCCTCCTACAGGCCCCCACTCATGTCCTCCAGCACCCCCACCCCCCAGCATCCAGGGGCAGCCTCCACCAGGCCCCCACTCATGTCTCCCACCACCCCCACCCCCCAGCAGTGCAGAGCACCCTCCACCAGGCCCTCACTCATGTCCAACTCATGTCCCCCTGCACCCCCACCCCCCAGCAGTGCAGGGCACCCTCCACCAGGCCCCCACTCATGTCTCCCACCACTCCACCCCCCAGCAGTGCAGGGGCACCCTCCACCAGGCCCCCACACATGTCCCCCTGCACCCCCACGCCCCAGCAGTGCAGGGCACCCTCCACCAGGCCCCCACTCATGTCCAAGTCATGTCTCCCTGCACCCCCACCCCCCAGCATCCAGGGGCAGCCTCCACCAGGCCCCCACTCATGTCTCCCACCACCCCCACCCCCCAGCAGTGCAGGGCACCCTCCACCAGGCCCCCACTCATGTCTCCCTGCACCCCCACCCCCAGCATCCAGGGGCAGCCTCCACCAGGCCCCCACTCATGTCTCCCACCACCCCCACCCCCCAGCAGTGCAGAGCACCCTCCACCAGGCCCCCACTGTTGACCATCCTGAGCTGCAGTCTTTACTGGCAGAATGTGGACCCAGCAGGGCAGACTTCAGTAAGGGACAGAGAGAATGTCCAACTCTGGAAGGTCTTCGCCACCAGGCAGAAGCTCAGGCTGAAGGGCAAGAGCCTGGGAAATACAGGTTGCACTGGGAAGATGGCCTCTTCTACAGTGAACCGACCGAGCCTGCACCTGGAGACTACAAACGACTTGTAGTACCCCAAGAGAACAGTCCACAGTTCTTGCAGTTAGCCCACGAGATTCCTTTGGCTGGTCACTTGAGTTTCAAGAAAACTAAGGAAAGGCTCTCTCTCTACTTCTATTGGCCAAAGATGGGGTCCGAGGTAGAAAAACACTGCAGGAGCTGCCACACCTGCCAGACCTCTGGTAAGGTTGGCTCCAAGAATGTGGCACCTTTAGTGCCTCTCCCAGTTGTGGGAGTCCCATTTGAGAGAGTAGGGATTGACATTGTTGGTCCCCTTGATCCTCCATCCTCCTCAGGCAACAGGTTTATACTTGTTGTAGTAGACCATGCTACTAGGTATCCTGAGGCAATTCCTATGAGGACTGTTACAGCTCCGGCTGTGGCTAAGACCCTCCTTGGTATATTTACTAGGGTCGGGTTTCCTAAGGAAGTAATCTCTGACAGGGGGTCAAACTTTATGTCCCACTACATGAAAGCCATGTGGAAAACCTGTGGAGTTACTTACGAGTTCTCAACAGTTTACCACCCACAAACCAATGGGTTGGTAGAACGGTTCAACCGAACCATGAAGAGCATGATAGGTGCTTTAGAAGAACCCCTTAAGCGTAAGTGGGACCTTCTACTGCCATGCCTTCTCTTTGCTTATAGAGAAGTCCCTCAGGAGGGAGTAGGTTACTCTCCCTTCGAACTTCTCTATGGTCATCCCGTCAGAGGTCCATTGGCCCTGATCAAGGAGGGGTTGGAAAGTGCTTCTTCCCCCAAGCCAGTCAGAGTGACTGACTACGTGATAGGTCTCCGGAGGAGAATGTCGCACATGATGACAGAAGCAAGCGATAACTTGAAAGCTGGACAAGCATTGGTCAAGCACTGGCACGATCAAAAGGCTAACATGGTTGAGTTCGCTCAAGACCAGCTCGTTCTCGTTATGATCCCAACAAGGCAGAGGGCCTTGCAAGATAAGTGGATGGGACCCTTCAGAGTTGTGGGTAAACTCAGAGAGGTTAACTATCTGGTGGACTTGGGCAATCCCAAGGAGGCTCCGACAGTCTTCCACACCAACCGACTCCAAGCGTATGTCTCACGACCCGATGTAGGAGCGTTGCTTCTAGCATCATCCGAGGAAGAAGAGAGTGAAGCTCTTTCGGATCTCCTCAGAGGCTTACCTTTAGACGAACAAATTGAAGGAGTAAATCTCTCCTCCAATCTGACACCCGAGCAACAAGAAGAGTGCAAATCCATGTTAAATCAGTTTGCCTCTCTGTTCTCGTTTTCACCAGGCTTGACCCCTTCGGGCCAGCATGACATACTCACTGGTGACTGTCTGCCAGTCAAAAGCAGAGGATACAGAATGTCAGAAACCGTACGAACCCACATCAAAGGTGAGGTCAGCAAGATGCTTGATCTCGGGGTAATAGAGCCCTCTACTAGTCCATGGTCTAGCCCAGTTGTGTTAGTACCAAAGGTCGGATCTAAAGAGCTTAGATTCTGCGTGGATTATAGAGCTCTTAATGCAGTCACCAAGACTGATGCCAACCCTTTGCCAAGAACAGATGAGTTGGTGGAAAAACTTGGCGCCGCCAAGTTCCTCAGCACATTTGACTTGACGTCAGGCTATTGGCAAATAGCCCTGACAGACCATGCCAAGGAGAAAACTGCATTTTCTACCCCCGTTGGCTTATACCAGTTTAAGGTAATGCCTTTCGGATTGAAGAATGCACCTGCTACGTTTCAACGGATGGTAAACCAGGTTCTGAATGGGATGGAGGACTTCTGCATGGCATACTTGGATGACATCGCAGTGTTCAGCAATTCCTGGGAAGAACATGTAACCCACCTGAGAGATGTTTTGGAGGATCTTGGATGAGCCAATCTGATCATAAAGGCGAGTAAATGCCAAATTGGACAGAGTGAGGTAGGAGGTGGAGAAATAAGGCCTTTGCTCAGTAAGATTGAAGCTGTGCAAAATTGGACAACACCTACTACTCAAACCCAAGTGAGAGCCTTCCTAGGCCTCACTGGGTATTACAGGAATTTCATAGATAACTATGGGACCATAGCTTCTTTACTGAATGTCATCTCCTCGCCCAAATTTCCAAAAAAGGTTAAATGGAACGAGGAGTGCAATCAGGCTTTTGAAAACCTGAAAAAGGCTCTTTGCCAAGCCCCAGTACTCAGAGCTCCTGATTACCGCCAACACTTCATTGTGCAGACAGATGCTTCAAATGTAGGGATAGGTGCCGTACTCAGTCAACTGGATGGGAAAGGTAGGGAGCACCCCGTTTGCTTCATCAGCCACAAGCTGAAGGATCCTGAAACAAGGTGGCCAACAATCGAAAGAGAGTGCTTTGCTATCGTGTGGGTTCTGAAGAAGTTTAGGCCGTACTTGTATGGTTCTACTTTTGTCATTCAGACTGACCACCAACCCTTGAGATGGGTAATGCAAATGAAAGGGGAAAACCCAAAACTATTGAGATGGTCGATCTGCCTGCAAGGGTTTGATTTCACCATTGAGCACAGGTCAGGATGTCACCACAAAAATGCCGATGGTCTCTCTAGGATGTATGTCATCGACTAGAGGTATGAGATTCATCCAGGAGTGGATTAAATCCTCCTGTCCCTTAGTCTGGGGGGGGGGGCGAGTGTTAGGGAGAATTCTCTGTTTAGGCTGAATTTCCTAACCTAGTGAGTCCCCCAGCAGCTTTGCTGGATTTCTGGAGTTTGTTTTTCCATCCTGCCAAGAGTGAGACTCTTTTCCTCCCACTCTTGGACATGAATGTGTGTAATTCCTTTGAATGTCAATGCGTTCTATGGGCTATGGGGTCTTTTACTCCATAGGGTCTCATATGTTTTTCTATGTGTGTTACACCGCACCCTACGTGCCGAAACACTGGGGCGTCCTAGCGGACCTCCACCATAGACTCCATACCAGGGGACTGACTACTGTCTCCCCGGGCATGTAAAGTCACCATTGGCTTTACTAGACCTAAATTTACTAACAGAACTAGTACAAACCATCTTATTGTGGACGTGCTAGTAGGGGTAATTCGATTACTCCTAGGTCTGTTACTCGAGGGGGCACTGTCCCGTCCCCCCTCGTCGAGTTTTGGCTGGTGGCACTGGAAACTACTTGTTATGTTCGACCCCGAACATAACCCTAGGGGATTCGTCCCATTGTTGGAGATTGATACTTTTCCTCGTTAATCTCTAACATACCATCAGTTTACTTATCTTAAATAGGTTTATCGGATGGTATTTTCTGCCAGAACTCGGTTTTTAAAATGGCATCTGTGTTCGTCTCTGTGACTCCTAAACCAAAGGTTGAGTCCTTTGTTTCACTTTTGGCGGGCCTCTGTACAGAGACCCTTCAAAGTGGTGCCATTCTGTCTGGGTTACCACAGGGGTGTGGGAGGGGGTTTAGGCACCCTGGACCGAGTTGCCTTGCCAAATCCGGTCACACTCTAGTGCGATTGGCCCAAATGGTGAGCCTCCCCGCTCACCACTTAGCGTGTGTTAATTGACAGCTAGGCTGAATGAATGTGGGTTTTCTGCATAAAAGCAGGGCTTTTGGGACTGGATCTTCAGAAGTCGCCACAGGACCTAAGAATCCGACGAGGGTAACGCTGAGCCGACCTGCACGACGACACCTCCGGTGGAGCCCTGCGGAACCGACTCACCACTTCCCGACGACAGAGGAGATCTCCCTGCCGGAGAGTCTCTTCCCCTGACTGGTGGGAACAACCAGTCCCCTTTGCTTTTTCTTAGCCTCAGGACGCAGTGGTCGAATTGCCCGTGCAGATCACCTCGGCAACCGGATAGCCACTACCCCTGTACCGCGACCAAAAGGTGGTGCCTTGTGATGGAGCACTCTGCGGCTGGTCTCTTCCCTGGTGGTGCACCGGACTTCACTTTTCTTCGACGACGAGATCACCTCTACTCTTGGCAAAGACCCGACGTGCATCCACCACCAGGAACAACTGCCCCCGCCGGAGCTGTCTCTCCACAAGCAAGGTACCGTGTCCGCCTGGCTTCCCTTTATGCCGGTTCGAGTGAGGTGTCTAAATCCTCGCCTTTCCGTTGGGTCGCCTCCAAGCTTTCTCTAACGTGTTGTTCTGAACTGGTTCAATCTGCCGATAACAATTTGCTACAAAGACTCGAACGCATTTCCACTAAGAGACTTTTTGGGACATACCGCCTTGCCTCTCTCCGAGTGGGCCTGGCCTCTGAACTTTATGATCTATTGTGGTTCTGGTCTTCTTGCCTTGCATTTTTCCCGTGAAGTATTGAACTGTGTTGATTTCGTAACCTGCTTATTTTTCTCTCCCGTCCTAACTAATATTAGAGTGCCATCTAGGTTGAAGCATACACCTCTGTCTGCAAATAAGTGATGCTGGTAGAACCTAGACTTGTCGAAATATTGTTAGGGGGATTGATCGTTTCTTCTTCGTAGAGTAATTGTAATTGAAGTGTTTGCCGTGATAGTGCCATAGTGTTTCCCATAGATGTTCCGTTATAAATAAATACCTCAATATCTTTACACTGAAGCCTTGTTGCGTGTTTGCTTGTCTTACTGTGAAGAATTGCCCTATATTGTATACTCCACATACTGCTTAACTCTTCTTGAGGGAAGTCTGACTGCTCAGCCACAGCTACCAAGTGAATCGGTGTGGTACAGACTGCTACCAAGTGGGTTTACTGCCAAACACCTGTAGTCCTAAATCTTTTGCAGTGGTCCCAGAGGGAACTGCACAGGTTTCCGCCTAACACCCCCACCCCCCAGCAGTGCAGGGCACCCTCCACAAGGCCCCCACTCATGTCCAACTCATGTCTCCCTGCACCCCCACCCCCCAGCATCCCGGGGCAGCCTCCACCAGGCCCCCACTCATGTCTCCCACCACCCCCACCCCCCAGCAGTGCAGGGGCAGCCTCCACCAGGCCCCCACTCATGTCTCCCTGCACCCCCAACCCCCAGCATTGCAGGGCAGCCTCCACCAGGCCCCCACTCATGTCCCCCTGCACCCCCACACCCCAGCAGTGCAGGGCACCCTCCATCAGGCCCCCACTCATGTCCAACTCATGTCTCCCTGCACCCCCATCCCCCAGCATCCCGGGGCACCCTCCACAAGGCCCCCACTCATGTCTCCCTGCACCCCCACCCCCCAGCATCCAGGATCAGCCTCCACCAGGCCCCCACTCATGTCTACCACCACCCCCACCACCCAGCAGTGCAGGGCACCCTCCACCAGGCCCCCACACATGTCCCCCTGCACCCCCACCCCCCAGCAGTGCAGGGCACCCTCCACCAGGCCCCCACTCATGTCCAACTCATGTCTCCCATCACCCCCACCCCCCAGCAGTGCGATTTGCCTGGGTACGTGTATTCCTGGGGTGCAGGGGTAGTCTCCCATGCGATACCATCAGGGTACGTGTATCATGGGTCCGCATGAACTTCCACACGCGATACCAGCAGGCTACGTGTATTACGGGGTTCGCGGGAAGTTCCACACGCGATTACCCTGGGTACGTGTATTTCGGGGTTCGCGGGAAGTTCCACACGCGATTACCCTGGGTACGTGTATTTCGGGGTGCGTGTGATGTTTCACACGCGATTTTGCAGGGTACGTGTATTTCGGTGTGCGAGTGAACTTCCACACGCGACTGGGCTATGAGAGTGGGGTACGTGTATTCCAGGGTTGGGCGGGAATATTTACTCGCGACTGGGCCTGGGAGAGCGTGTTACATGTATTCCGGGGGTGGGCGGGAAGATTCACACGGTCGCCTACAACGCGCCGAAAAATAAATGTTCCAATCCTGAAACACGTACGCCAGCATGAAGCAGGCGTACGTCAACCCGCGCAGCATAAAAGTGTGCGCAAGCAACAAAAAAGCTCAGACGCCAGGATGAATATACCGTTCCTAGCAGCAGTGGCCGTAGGTTACCAAAGGAGGAGGAGGAGGATAGTCAGGGCCCGAATTTTCACTCCCAGAACCAGCCTTTTTGGGATGCCTGATGACCAGGTGTATGGGAGGTACAGGTTTTCACCACACATAATACTGGACCTGGTCAGTGAGTGGGAGGATGACCTCACATCACCCACCCTGTGCTCCCAAGCACTCAGCCCCCTGGAGAAGGTCCTCAATGTACTGCACTTCTTGGCCACAGGATCATTTCAGCGGACAAGTGCCATAGTGGGTGGGGTGTCACAGGCCACGCAGTCACTCTGCCTACACCAGGTCTTGAACATCATCACTGCACGCCCATTAGTCCGCAGGCACATATACCTGCTCAGGACACCTGCAGAAAGGCAGGCTGCCGCCCTGGATTTCTACGGTGTGGCACAATTCCCCAAAGTGCTAGGTGCCATTAACTGCACCCATGTGGCACTACGTCCCCCCACGGCATCTGAGCACATCTATAAGAACCGCAAGCACTGGCATTCCATCAACGTGCAGGTAGTATGTAATGCCAAGGGAATCATCACCTCAGTATATGCCAGCTATCCAGGGTCCACCCACGACAGCTTCATTTACCGAATGTCTACCCTAAGCCGGGACCTAGAAGCTGGGCGGCATGGCGATACATGGCTGCTTGGTGAGTATGAATGCCACTGCACATGCATGCATGTCAGATGCAGAGTTATGTCACTACCCCACTAATGATACACATCACCTCCACACCAGGGGACAGTGCCTACCCTCTGAGCACAACATGATGACGCCAATTCGGAACCCCATCACGCCTCCCGAGGTAAGATACAACACAGCCCATATTGCAACCCGGGGCATAGTGGAGCGCACATTCGGAGTGCTCAAGTCACGCTTTCGCTCCCTTGACCGTTCTGGCGGGCAGCTGTTATATGCACCCCCAGTAGTGTGCAGGATCATAGTGGCAGCATGTGTCCTGCACAATGTTGCAACACGCCGGGGCCTGGCTGTGGACATGGTGGTGCCCCCACATCCCCAACCACATTCACGCCCGCTGCGCATGGGAGGGGAAAGGGCACGGGGTGAGGCAGCCCGTACGCAGCTGGTGGCTAATTACTTCACATAGAAATCACACCCCTGTGGAGTGCACACAGCCCTGGCACATACCATCTGATAAGCAATGATGACTCAACCTGACAATTATGACAAACAGGGACAGTCAACTGTCAGAACCATAGCATCCTGAGATTGTTCATGTGGAAGTGTCACAATGTGTGCATTCCTACCTACACAAACACCACCAAAACAGTGTCATCAAAAGACACACTTCCATGCTGCAGAAATGAATACCCACTTGCAAAATACTACATGAGAACAGTGCCATGTCACCCAACCCCTCCCCGGCACGGCCACACAACACACCATGGCATGTCATGGAATGTGAGAGCAAACAAATTAATACCCCCAACATGCCCCAAGTGTCATCAACTACAGCGTCCTTAATGGAAACATGGCCACACAGGAAATGCCCACAGTAATGCAGGACCTACAACACACATTACCAAATACTTACCAAGAATACCAATCACCTACACAACCTCCAACCTACCTTAAACATGACATTACAGACTTAAAAAATTGGTAGCCTCACTACCTGATGTTGCCAGCACTTTGAACACTTCCAAGTATACAGTGTTAGCGCCACGCAAGAGTGTAGGTGCACTGCTTACAACATGGACTCCAGTTCCAAGGTGGACCGCCTTGTGAAGACATGAGAAATGGACCTGCAAATTAGGAGGATGAGATGGATGCAGAGGCACATATCAATACACCATGCAGTGTACAATACAACAACAATATGCACTATGAATGTATACACAGTATTGACTACAGACTGCCCACACATCGAATGGGAGTCCATCGTCACCATGCACGTCAATGTCACTTGGTCACACCCTTTGCAAGCCCATGGAAACGGGAAGCAGGAGGGGTGTGTGTCACACAAACCCAAGCATCTGAACCGAATTCATGACAAGCCCGCATGTGCCCAGCCACAATACAGTGTATGCCAACGGGAGCCACACAAGGCAAGACACTGTCCAAAAAACAAAAAAATAAAAAAATTTAAAAAATGGCCATTAATGGGCCCGGGGGGTGAGGGAGGCCACCCAGGAGGTCCGAGGACGGGGTGCACACCAAAATCCACCTGTGTGGATCTTGCGGGAAAAAAAACACCTCCATGGGCTCATGGCCTACACGGCTACCCTATTGTGAGAGAATCACTGCTGTCGCTCTCCTCACCCTCTGCAGCTGCATCAGGAGGTGGTGGCACTATGGGAGGCAGCCCATGCAAATCCCTAGTCTGTTCCTCCATGGCAGCAAGCATGCGGGTGTGGTAGGTCTCGTTCTGGAGGATAATTGTGCGTAGGTCCCATGCAACAACTCACGGGATGCCCAGACCTCCGCCCTAGTTGCCTGCATCTCAGCTGAGAGCGTACCTGTGAGACGCTCCAACTGCTGTTCTGTCCTTCTGTTTGTTGAAGCCTCAAGCTCAACAAGAGTCGTCCTGAGGTGAATGAGTTCCACCCTCAGGGCTTCCCTGTGGCCCTGGGACTCTATGGAAATGGCTTCCCGCAGAGTCTCCAGTGCCGCCTGCCTGTCCCTGTCAGACACCAACAAGTCCTCCCTGTGTGACTGGCAGATGGAGTCTGTTGTCTGCTGTAGTCGCTCCATCAGCCTTTCGGGGGGGACAATGGAAGTGGCCACCCTATCCATGGCCTGAGCCATTATCTCTGATGATGCTGCCTGATGGGCTGCCATACTGTATATGGATTGCTCCCATGCGGTATTGCCAGGTGGCGGACGGCCACCACGTCGGCAGGCACCACACCTGTCTGGGGCAAGGCGATCTGTGCCTTGCTGTGCCGGCACTGCCTGAGGCTGCAGGACTGCATTCCCCCTCTGATCTGCTGGCCCAGGAACAGGATCAGATGTTGCAGAGTGTGACCCTGCATCCGTAACCACCAAAGGCGTACCTGCCAACACTGACATACCCATTGAGGGTTCTAACCCTGGTGCAGGTGGGTCGGACAGAACAGAATCCCTCCCAGGAACACTCACCTGCGACGGCACATAGGTCTCATCATCCGAATCGACACCTGAATACAGCTCGGGGGAGGTGCAGCCAGAGACACCCCTTGAGAGCACGACCTGCAGCAGTTGTGGGTTCTCACCCACCACCACACCACGTCCCTCACTGGTGGTCGGTCGGGCCTGAGACCCCTCCTGGGTCTGCACCATCTCCACAACCCCAGCAGTATAAAGTGCGTCATCCCCTGCAATGACATAAAAGAAAACAAATGGAAACAGGCATTAGCACTATGGCACACAATTAGGGCTGAGAACCTACAGAAACAGTACTTGATTGACAAATGTCCCACATGACTAAAACCCTCCCATGCATGCACCGTCACTGCGTGTGACGTGTAGGCAGATGGCACCCATTGATGACACCAAGATGGAAGATGAACACATTTGCTGCATGCTACCTAGCAGTGGCATCACACATTGGCCAGTGATTGGCAGGTCAAATACACATGCCATCAAACAGATGGCATGTACCCTAGCCATAAAGTGAAGAGGGAGAGGAGGGCACTAATTGTTCATTCAGTCCAGTTTGCTCATGAAATTGATTACTTCATTGCAATGGTTCAAATGTTTAACCTGGAGCTGCCAGTCCAAAATGGTCCTATAGCACAGGGACATGTCTAAACAAATCATGTCCAGGAAACAAAGCCAGTCCACTGTACCATAGCCATGTCAGACATGTGACAATAGGACTGAGAAATGCCTAGTAAAAGTGGTGGTATGCAAACAATCTGTCTGAATAAACAGAGGAAAATAAGCAACAATGTTGTGGCAAGATGACACTTCAAGGGCAACTGGCGTGGTGTTGGGCTGGATGTCTAATGTTGGCAGAAGGGATACTGCTATACCCAAATGCTGGTGCGCACAATGTATTGGATGAGGCACATGGGTGACCCAAACCACTCAGGCACACACACCCTCACCTGGCACCCAAACAGAAGCCCTCCCACACACACCATTCACATGGATGACACACACATGCATGTGCACTCACCGGACAATGCCTCGTAATCTGCCAGTTCTCCCACGCCTTGGATCTGTTCCTCCGTGACGTAGGTCCCAGCAACCTGTTCATGTGGAGTGAGTTCTATGTCCTCTGCTGGAGATCCACCTCCAGTCACTAGAGTTGCGGCATGACTTGAGGCCAGCTTATTCTTTGCCCTGCGCTTCAGGTCATTCCAGCGCTTGTAGCATTCAGTAGCTGTGCGCCTCACGATTCCAAGGGCACTTATGATGTCCGCGATGGTCTGCCAGTGTGCCTGACGTTGTGCAGGTGTGGTCTTGGATCCTGCAACAATCACCATTTTGCGGTCATGTGCGGACTCATACTCTACAAGTGCATTCAGTTTGGCATCATTGAAGCTGGGCTTCCTTGACTGGCCGGACTGTGTAGCCGTGTCTGGGGCATCAGCCTCTACTGGACGAGCACTCTTCCTCTTCCGCTTGGAAGGTGGTGGGGATCCTGAGTGTCCCACGCCGCACTGGACACTAGGGGCAGGAGCCCCGGTGGACTCTGTACTAGGAGTGTGGGATT